>NC_137285.1:140593269-141234038 GCF_054371585.1 Giraffa tippelskirchi
CACCTACTTAATTTTGTAGTTAATTAGTGGAAGCAAGTCTAAAATGAAGTGCTTACCCTGCAGAATTGCCGCACACGCAAAATAGGCAACTCTAATGTGAAGAAGGACTTGGCAAGATAGAGACAGGAGAAGGAAGAAATAAATTTGACAAGCATGATTAAAAAAAAAAAAAAAGATAAAGCCAGAGAAGGGCAAGAAAATGTAAAGAAAGGAAATAAGCTGGCCAGAATATCTGAGAAAAGGAACACGGGAAAGGCATTTCCATTCTCTCTGGCAAATGCAGTCTTGTTACCTGCAAATAGTTCTATGAAATGCCTTAGACTCTAGAAAGAGAGTGCTCAAAGGAATACCGCAGAGCATCTAAATCCAACTCCTCATTTTACAGGTATTGAAGGATACAAACAGGAAACTTGCTTAGAGTCCTGAGGCCAGGGAGTAGTAGCATCAGTCCTGGAAAAAGCTCTATTTGAAAACAGCATTCACCAGTGGGGAATGACCATTACCAAGGTGCTGTTGGGGAAGCTGCAGAGATACAGGCTCGCTTTCCTATTTTACTCAGAACCACCTGCTCCAGGTTATTTCTAGGGCTCTAAGGTTTATATCTCATGGCAGTGTTCTCGACTATTGACCTACTGAAGTTAATGACAGATACAAGAGTCATTTGTCACAGACCAGTGAACCCCCCCACACACACAGTAACTTATCCTGCCAACTATAATGAAATTAGCAGAACATTTTTTTTAAATACCATTTATTACCATAATCATTCACCTTTGAAAAGGTCATTAGGAACCTAATAAAATGGCAAGAAAATAAAAAAGAATAAAAGTCAGTTTTTAAGTCATATCAACTTAATTTTGTTAGAAACTCACTACATTCAGCTTCTCTTCCACGTTCGTTCTTGCAAACTTCAACATCATACCTGCTCATTTTGTGGATTCTCAGGAATCAATGCCATGTATACGAATAAAATTGAAACATGGACAAGAGATGTAAAATAGTCAAACTTCTTTGTTATGTTCCTTGTAACTTTCATAGCACAGGAAGTTGAAAAAAAATGACATCAAAAACATGGACCTTGGTCAAGCCTGGGAAATCCATCATCGTGTGAACACTACAGAAAAATGGGAGTGAGCAGACCTCCGCAGAAGACACACCTGTCTCTGCCCACAGAAGCACATTGCTTTGACTTGGTACCTTCACATCCCTGCTAAGCAAACAGCCACAGGAACCCTGAAGCTCTGATCCACTGCTCTTCAAACAACTGCTCTCCAAGGGTATCCTGCAGAAAACTCAGCAAAAGAGAATTCCTCTTCTGTCAAAGAACGACACACTGTCAGAGGGGGTCCTCTAACAGAAAAGGTTGCCTGTCCCCAAGTATAATCTATGAGGCTCTTTATTAAGAAAATTAATGAAAATCTAATTAAAAACAAAGCACTGCTCTGTAAAATCTTGCTAGATCAGCAGTTAGAAGCTTATAAAGGAAAAAAAAAATTTTTTTTCAATGGCAAAGCATATACTGAGCATGTCTTATAGGTGATGGAGAAGGAAATGGCAACCCACTCCAGTGTTCTTGCCTGGAGAATCCCAGGGACAGGAGAGCCTGGTGGGTTTCCGTCCTTGGGGTCGCACAGAGTAGGACACAACTGAAGCGACTTGGCAGCGGCTTATAGGTGAGGCTTGGAGGTGAAGACACAGAAGTGAGAGCCAAAGGACTGACCTCAGAAAGCATTCAGTCTAGGTGAGAAAACAGATAGTAGGTACATAGAATGATTACCCATACAAAGCAGGATATAGGAAATGAAAACAATACACCCTAGCCAGAGGGACAAGAGACCAAATTGCCAACATCACCTGGATCATAGAAAAAGCAAGAGAGTTCCAGAAAAACATCTAATTCTGCATAATTGACTATGCCAAAGCCTTTGACTGTGTGGATCACAACAAAGTGTGGAAAATTCTTAAACAGATGGGAATACTAGATCACTTTACCTTCCTCCTGAGAAATCTGTATGGAGGTCAAGAAGCAACAGTTAGAACCAGACTTGGAACAATGGACTGGTTCCAAGTTTGGAAAGGAGTACATCAAGGCTGTATATTGTCACCCTGCTTATTTACCTCATATGCAGAGTTCATCATGCGAAATGCTGGGATGGATGAAGCTCAAGCTGGAATCAAGATTGCCGGGAGAAATACTAATAACCTCAGATATGCAGATGACACCACCGTTATGGCAGAAAGCAAAGAGTAACTAAAGAGCCTCTTGATGAAAGTGAAAGGAGAGAGTGAAACTCCTGGCTTAAAACTCAACATTCAAAAAACAAAGATCATAGCATCCAGTCCCATACCTTTATTGCAAATAGATGGGGAAACAATGGAAACAGTGACATACTTTATTTTCTTGGGCTCCAAAATCACTGCAGATGGTGACTGCAGTCATGAAACTAAAAGATTCTTGCTTCTTGGAAGAAAGCTAGACAGCATATTACAAAGCAGAGACATTACTTTTCCAACAAAGATCCACCTAGTCAAGACTATGTTTTTTCCAGTAGTCATATATGGATTTGAGAGTTGGACCATAAAGAAAGCTGAGCTCAAAAGAATTGGTGCTTTTGAACTGTGGTGTTGGAGAAGATTCTTGAGAGTCCCTTGGATTTAAGGAGATCCAATCAGTCAATCCTAAAGGAAATCAGTCCTGAATATTCATTGGGAGGACCGATGCTGAAGATGAAGCTCGAATATTTTGGCCACCTAATGTGAAGAACTGACTCCTTGGAAAAGTCCCTGATGCTGGGAAATATTGAAGGCAGGAGGAGAAGGGGACAACAGAGAATGAAATGGTTGAATGGCATCAATGACTTGATGGACATGAGTTTGAGCAAGCTGCAGGAGTTGGTGATGGACAGGGAAGCCTGGCATGCTGCAGTCCACGGAGTGGCAAAGAGTCAGACGTGACTGAGCGACTGAACTGACCTGAACACCACAGCCAAGACACAAAGTGAAATTGAGACAAGAGGAAGAGTTGAGAAATAGAGGCCCTCTGGCAGAATGCCAGGTTTCGGGGTCCAGCACTTGTTTCATAAGTGAGGCTTTATTAGTAGGAGAATCGCACAGAAGCAGTGCCTTTGGAAGATAAGCACCTGGTGATAAAGATAGACAGGACTGAGAAGGTAAATCAGGGCATGATTATAGTTATCTGGGCCTGATAAGTGCTAAAAGCCCGAGTTAGGTTAGGAAAGGGGCATATTCTACACAGAGTGTAAAATAAGAACCTACTCTGTCTTGCCAGCCCCAAGGGACAGGAAGCAGTAGTTCAGATATTATAAAACAGTGATTAGCCCAAGCTTCTTCCATTTGTTTTTTAAAATGCCTTAGAGTGGGGGATAAGAAGCCACAATTGATATTAAAATCACTTTATATTCTTTGAACAGAAGATATTGGGTCAAATATATGGGAGGCAATCAGGAGAATAATTCTCAGCTGTCAAACCATGCCCGGAATCCACAGTCTATTACCATGTACGCGGTTCTCTCTCTTTTTATCTTGAGCCCCAGAGAAAAACAAATGACACATGTCTCTAGAAGGCCCTTCAGAAGTCAGGTAGGAATTCAGGACACAGAGGTAAGGCTCTGGGGATCATGTGTGTGCATCTGTATGTGTGTATACGGGCACTAAGTGAGCAAGCATTTGTGTCCATAGCTCCTGCCATGACAGAGTGTTGTGCCTGCTTCCCCTGTTCCTGCAGGGTTTGTCTCATAAGCGAAAGAAAGGGAGGTATGCTGAAGGAGTAAGAAAACTGATTTGGGGCATTGCGTCCGATCTGGCCTGATGCCCAGATGAGCTGAGAATAGCAGTTTTGTTGGGTAGCTTCTTGGGAACGACAGCAAAAACAGTGTCTCAGAGCCATGTCCCCTTCTGCTTCTCCCACGTACCATCCTCGTGGGGAAGAGTAAAGAGTCTTAGGAACTACTGAGGAAAGGGCCAAGAGTTCCTTTTCTATCTATGGAAGATGATGTCTTCTGATGGTTACAGCTGAGTCAAGAAATTCATGGCACAGCCTCATGCAGCCAAGCTTGTGATTATTAGTATCACTGCATCTTAAGGAAGAGGGCCTGCCAACAACTAATATCTGCAGAGGTACTGAAAGTTCAGTTGCCAGGAGACCATTGAGGATGAAAGGTTTCTTCACTTTTCCCAACATATGACAAACGACAAGCCCTCCTAAAACACCTCTCAGGTTTCTGTGTGATGATCTCGAATGGCTATATTTAAAATAAATGGGGAAGGTAAAGCTATACTTTTACATTTAGAGTTGCGGTGGGGCAGCTGCCCTGGGTTAAACTGGAGGCTGAAAAATACTATAATGGATTGGCAAAATGGTGAATACCTAAGAAAAGAAGGGGAGGGGAAGGCAGGACAAATAAAAAGCAAATGAAGTTAAAGGAAAGACTTACAGGTCTTTGGCCTTTCAATTTCTTGAAACTTAAAAAAACAAGTTTAAGATTTTGTTTGTTTGTTTTTAGTTAAGTAGTCTCCTGTGAGAGGCAGCACAGCAAAGCACAGAAACTGCAGAGTTGACCAGAAGTTCAAAGAGAACTATTCTTTATTAGTTCTGTGACTTAAGGAAGTCATTAAGCCTATCCAAACTTTCCATTCTTCATACTAAAAAATGCACTTATTTGCTTGTGGATTCAATGTTGTTACAAAGCTAAAGCATATGGAATAGCACATACACATAGTAATTACTCAATAAATGTTCCCTATTATTGGTTTATTTTTAACCATTGGATGCTTTTGAACTGTGGTGTTGGAGAAGACTCTTGAGAGTCCCTTGGACTTCAAGGAGATCAAACCAGTAAACCCTAAAGGAAATCAATCCTGTATATTCATTGGAGGGACTGATGCTGAAGCCGAAGCTCCAATACTTTGGCCACCTGATACGAAGTGCTGATTCATTAGAAAAGACTCTGATGCTGAGAAAGACTGAAGGCAGAAGGAGAACAGGATGACAGAGGATGAGATGGTTGGATGGCATCACTGACTCAATGGACATGAGTCTGAACAAGTGCCAAGAGATGATGAAGGACAGGGAAGCCATGGGGTTGCAAAGAGTTGGACACAACTGAGCGACTGAACAGCAACAACAAATTATTGGTTCCTGATACTACTATTATTATTGAAAGTTTGTAAGGCTGTGAGATAAAATATGTAAAATAAACTACTATAATTTCTACCATATAACAGGTAATCAAAAATGCCCATCTTCTTTTAACTTTCCAGGCACAGCCTCTTCCACCAGTAATTTTCTCTACATCTTTTATGAGAAGCATATGAACATGGTTTGATTCTCAGAATCATTGCATGACAGAAGCATGTCATTGCATAAGTATGAATATAGTACCTATACTATGCACAATATGGCTACAGAGTGTGAAGACTACAAAAGAGATTGTTCCCAGTCCTAGAACCTTCTGAGCAGTCCTCAACAAATATTTGTATTCAAAGCTCAGACACTTATTTCCTCTACCTCACCCATTAAGAAGCAAAGGATACCATGCCATATTACCTGAGTCACCATCCCTGGGTGGGCAGAATGGAGAGTTTAGGAATGAATGGGGTGACTGCTGAGATCTTTGCAGTGGCAAATTCAGTGAAATCAAAGCTGGATAGAAGCACACCCATGGCTGGTGCAATTGACCAGGAGCGTGGGTGTTTGAAATGATTTAAAAACCTCTACCAATAAAGTGAAGAGGATTCTTTTGTTTTTGCTTTTGTTTCTTCACTTCCAAAAAAGCCTGTAAATTCCCTTTCAAAAGCAAGGACTTGTTCCTAAGAGATGAGAGGAGCAATGCAAAAATAGCATGAATGCAGATGAAGATGTTGCTCTGAAAAATTGATAGCTACAGCCAGATGATTTCTGGAAGAACAGAACTCCTTAGATGGTTATTAAAACTTCAATACCTATATACAACATAGCATTACAGAGAAGAAGAAACAAAATTAATCCTGGTAGCAAGTTACAATGTGAAACAAAATAACCCATCCTTCCTGCTCGCAACCATTAGACCTATGGTTATTTGTGATTATCTCTCTAGCTGCAAATTCCTCTTGTCTCTCAAGAGCCCCTAAATTCCATCTAGGGATGTATCCGACCCTCAATTTCATTCCCTTCAAGGCCGTGATTGGTTCATGAGTGAACATATGACGTAAGTTTGTCTAGTCAGCTTAGATCTCAGGATGCTCTCTGGGAATAATGGGGCAAAAGTGTGAGTCTTTTTTTTTTTTTTGGTGGAGGCGTGAGGGAGGGCAAACCCAATACACTAAGGATGAAAACAGTCCATGTAAGAATACTGAGCCAAGAGAATTACAGAGAAAATAGAGCAAGAATTCCCATGACATTGTTAACATCTGGATCAAATAATAACTGAACTCCATGCATGCAGGCCTTTTCAATTGCATATGTCAGTAAATTCTCTGTTTTTGCTTAATCTAGTTAGATCTTTTAGCTTTTTCCAATGTAAGACATTATAGCTGATACAAGACATCAGTTTCACAAGGAAACTCTAACATGGTTGAATTTAAACTTTTGATTTAGAATGAATGCAACAAAAATCTATTTCAATGATCCTATCTATTCTTCTTTCACACTGTAGAGTTATACCAAATATATCAGGGATTTACCATTCCTAATTCATAAATTCATCTTCCAATATCATTTTTCCTTTTTTTCATTAAGAATCTGCCCTTAACTATTTTTAATTTTGTTCTGCCTTGAGGCACATGCCTAGTGATTATTTCATAATATTGTTGTATGAAAACACCTCTTACATTTTTACAAATAATAGCTTGAGTGTCTTCTACATGCAAGCATTCTGCTAAAAGCTTTACATGCATTATTTCAATTATAACTCACCACAACTCTGTACTATATTCTCATGCTGCACATGAGAATGTGAGGTTCAAAGGGGTAAGTAAATTGGCCAAAGCCACAGATCTAAGCAGTGACAGGACTCCAGTCAATCTGGCTCCTGTGTTTATGCTGTCAAATTATCCATCTTATAGAATCATTGGCCAGTCTAAATAAGAGACATGCACAGTACCTGGTATATAGCATTCAGCATTTGGCAGCTACTACCCATAGGGCTATTGAATATGAATAGTCATTGGAAGGACTGATGCTTAAGCTGCAGTTCCGATACTTTGGCCACATGATGCGAAGAGCCAAGCCTTAGAAAAGCCCCTGATGCTGGGAAAGATTGAAAGCAAAAGGACAAGGGGGCAATACAGGATGTGATGGTGAGAGAACACCACCGACTCAGTGGACATGAATCTGAGCAAACTCTGGGAGATGGTGAAGGACAAAGGAGCCTGATGTGCTGCAGTCCATCCGGTCACAAAGAGTCAGACATAACTTAGTGACTGAACAACAGAACAAATGGGGCTATGCCTTGGGAGATAAAATTTGATTCTAAAACCTCTAGTATATGAATCTACTCCCAAAGTAAAAAGTCCCTCTTTATCTAACAATATGAAGTCTCTGATGACTCAGGGCTTCCCTGGTGGCACAGAGGTAAAGAATCTGCCTGCTAAGCAGGAGACACAGGTTTCATCCCTGGGTTGATAAGATGGGAAGATCCTCTGGAGAAGGAAATGGCAACCCACTCCAATATTCTTGCCTGGGAAATTCCATGGACAGAGGAGCCTGGTAGGCTACACTCCATGGGGTCACAAAGAGTCAGACACAGCTTAGCAATTAAACAACAACAACAATGCTAATGACTCATTTAGCCTGGAAATACCCATCATCTCTTTCAGGGGAGTATCTGGGCATATGTGCTGGGAAGTCTAGAGACAACTTTGATGCCAGTTGTAGGGAAAAGAGAGGGGACCTCTGGGTGTCAGAACCCACTGGCTGCCTCCAACCTATCTGTGATGCTCCAAACCTTTCATGTGGCCTCTCTACAAACACCTAGATGTGTTGTGCCTCATCCCGGCCCACACTGAAAGGCGCAGAGGCGCCTTACAATGAACAGTAGACAGAGAAGGATGAGACTGAAAGCTTTAATACAGACAGAGCCTCTGTCCCTACTTGGCTGCAGCCAACAGCAGCAGGGTTGGACCTGAAGTGATGGCGCAGTGCCGGCAAAGCACTTTGGCACATGCCGGGATATGAAAGGCTCTAATGAGACCCATTTCACAATTCACTGGCCACGTGCATTCAGCAGGCAAAGACTTCTTCCGAACATCCCCACAATATATCCTCCGGCCCAGGTCTGCAACGGGTCCCCCATCACCCACGAAACCAGATCTCTCACTGTCCCCTCACTTCTCTTTCTTTGGCAGTAAAAATCAGCTAAAGGAGAGGCAGCAGCCTTCCTTGAAAGAGACAGGAGGTATTTGCAAGGCAGAGCTCTCTCTCAGGGTCTACAGGAACCTTCCCGAGACTTGCAGTGCATGCTAATCCTAGCCCAGAGAGTGGGCTCTGTCATAGGCAAGTCACTGTTCTTTCTAATTGTCAGAGACTGCCGCTCTGCACTTGCCTGCAGCGATCCGATTAACATATCAGCACAACACCAACCCTTATAATATGTTTTGTGTCCTACCAACAAGGGAAAGCCACAACCCTGCTTCCAACCACAGCTTCCATCTAATTAGGTCTTTAATAGGCAAACACAAGTGGGAATACAGAAAGCCAGAGAGGAAGCTCTATGTCTGACTCACTTTCTGCCTAAAAGTGACTCCTGGACTTGGAATATTTTTGTGGCTAATAAGGAAAGAGTTGAGAAGGTGAGGGAAAAAAAAAAAAGGAAAGAAAAGACAGACAAAAGGGAAATAAGGATGGAAAGATAAGGACTAAGCATTCAGGGAGGTAGGGAAGGATAGAGGGAGGATGAGAAGGAGAAGAAAACCCTGTTTGCTGCTTTGGGGAACTGAAAAACATGTAACTTCTGCTGGAAACAATTGCCATGGCAACATTCAAACAATACAGAGAAAGCCTTCCTAGTTTCATTCTTGCCTTCCCGAACAGCACTGTGTAAATGCTAACTCTTTTAGGATGGCTCCTGAATTTCTGCCTTTTCAGTTAGAAGAAATCACAGTCCCCTGATCACTCCCCACAATGCATTTGAATTCATTCACCACACCCAGCTCTGGTTCCTGTCTAGGGACATGGTTCTCTCTAGAGATCCACTAACTATACTCAGCCTTCTCTCTGCCCAGGTTACAACAGCACTGAACCAGGCTCAGAACAGAGCAATCTCTCTCTCTCTCTCTCTGTCTCCCTCCTTTGCTCCCTCCCTCGTCTTCCTTCTCCTAAGGTTGTAAAAATCAGCACATTCTGAGATCCAGCTCACATCCAACCTTAAACCATCCTAGAGAAGCACAATTTTTACATTTTCAAATGCCATGCACCTTAAAAAACGAAACTTTAGTTACTGAACTTTCCAACATCATTATCAAGTCAATGATTAAAGAAAACCAAGCTACTGTCTTGAGAATGAGTTCTTTAATACTATGATTCCTAGGCTCAAAACAAACAAACAAACAAAAAAAAACTCCAAAAAACAAAAAACTATATGGACCATAGGATATTTGTTAAAACATTGCAAATAAATCAAATGACTTGTTCTAGGCAAGACCACATCTACAATTACAGATGATTTTAATAATTAGAGGACAGTAGTAATCATCCTTAGAGAAAAAAAATAAGTACTCTTTTAATCTATGAAACTTAACCACCATCCCGGATACCTATCTTATCAACAAAAATATATATATATATATATATATATATATATATATGTATAATGGAATGGATAGATTCTCTTATATTCCCTCCACTGACTTGGTGAAAATTGATGGAATAAAACACATAGACCCTTCCCAAGCAAACAGGGTTGTCTCAGAGGTTCGCAGTTTGGCAGAAGCAAGTATGCATTTGCTATTATTTAGTGGAGCCAATGCTGAACTTTCTCTCTCATTTACTATGGCTATTATTAGTGATTACTATTAGTATTATGAGAGATAATAATAGCAGCCCCTAAACTGGGAAGAAAACATCTAAAACTAGAAGAAAAACATGGAAAATATACTGAAATTTTGAAAAGCATATGTTCCAATTCAACATATTCAAGACATTTATATTCAATGATTGAAGAATAAAATTAAACTGTAATTAAATGGGTCTTACCATTTAGCATTTTCATTTAACTTCAGTGTCTTCTGCTGTTTCTTATGAAAGAAAGGAGGAAGAGTCCTTCTAAAGCATGAAACCAGAGCATCTCCTGTGAATATATATCTGGCTCCATAAAACCAGGTATTTGCATGTTGCAAAAAGTGATTGCAGCTCCCCAAAGTTTTAATCCAGACACTCACTTTTAGTGAGGAGAATATATTTTTTTATTCTCCCATTGCATAAGCCCTTATTTGGGCATGACTCAAAATTAAAAGTCATGATTCTTTCCAATAGTCATTGCTGACTATGAAGGTCCTCTTCATACAACTGTGCAGCTCCTGCAATGCCCAGCTCCAAGTTGCACCTTTATTTTTGGGAACAATATTCTTTTCAAACAATGCCATTAAGGAGTATGCATTGCCAAACCTGCACTGAACATATTAGCAGCTCTAAATTAGAGCATAAGATATATATGCTATAGCATATATATATAGCATCAAAATATATTTCCAGAACTATTTTAAAGACTGGAAGCCTCAAAGAAAACTCCTAGCAATATTTCAGAAAGCCAATTAGAAATCATGCATGTACTGCTATAATGGCATACAGTCTTTTGCAAAACATCTTTTGGCTCAGTTTATATCAACTCAAGGTCACAATGTTCAATCAGCACATTACAAGAATGGTGATAGGCAGGTATATATATTTGCAATTAGGAAAGCAGAAGAACAAGTTGCAGTGTATTTACTGGGCAAAGTTAAGTTTTGAAACATGGATCCCTAGAGGAAAAATAATAAAAAGTTGATCTTATTTGGAAAAATATTGGGAAAATAATGGCCTGTACCATAGACGAAATGGCAGCCCACTCCAGTGTTCTTGCCTGGAGAATCCCAGGGGCGGGGGAGCCTGGTGGGCTGCCGTCTATGAGGTTGCACAGAGTCAGACACGACTGAAGTGACCTAGCAGTACCATAGACTGAATTCAAGGAAGCTCTTCACCCAAAGGATGTGTTAGATCAGTCCACCCCTTGGTTGGCTCTGTCAAAATACACTTGAATACTCCTGTGCATAAAATTAATGAGATGTGGGAGATGACAAGCAGGTAACATGAGGTTCATTTCCTAAAAGAAGTCACAATCTAGTAGGTTTCAGCCAAGTAGACATTGATATAAGAGTGATCAGAGCTATCACAGCTCTATGAATAAAATGCTGGCGTTAAAAGAGACAAGAGGATTCCATGGATCTAGGAGAGCTGGGAAAGATTTTCCCAGAGGAGGTAACCCACTCTGAAATTTGACCTGTGAAGAGTACATCCTAGGCAAACAGAGTAGCTGTCACAAAGCTGGAGCCAAAAACTAGCCTAGGATATCTCCAGAGAAATAAAACATTCAGTATGGCAGGGAGACCAGGTGGTACAGTGGTAAAGAATCCACCTGCAAACGCAGGAGACACAAGGTATGCAGGTTTGATCCCTGGGTCAGGAAGATCCCCTGGAGTAGGAAAGGGCAACCCACTCCAATATTCTTTCCTGGATAATTCCACGGACAGAGGAGCCTAGCAGGCTGCAGTCCATGGGGTCATAAAGAGTCGGACATGGCTGGGCACGCATACATGCACCCCTGGTGTGGCAGACAGACGAGAAGAATAAACAGGCTGGTATCACTAGGAGAAGAATCTGAATTTTATTCTATATTCATAGAACATAGAGGAGGGAATGCTCAGCTTTATTTCTTACTAAGGTCTCTCTGAAGGAACTATGAATGATGGACCATATTGAAGAAAAGTTAGCATCAGAAAGATTAGTTAGGAAGGTATCTAGGAGAGAAACAATGAACACTGGACTAAGGGATAGAAAAGCTAAGTTTAAGACGGTGAGTAAATGGATGAGTAATTTGATTAGTGGTTAAAGAGATATTGATATGAAATTGAAAATGTATAGGCTCCTGGAGAGAAAGTAATCAATTAGAGTAAGTGGATTAGGCTTGTGAAGCCTACAGAAGCCCAGGTAAGAAAGTGAGATCTTGCTGGCCCTGGAGATTCAGGACTTGTCAGATTACACAAGGTGGTTGAGGCAAAGATTTGAGCATCACCTCTCCAAACAAGCCCAGCAGACATCTCTCAGAGATGCAGAGAGACTGGGAATAGAACTGATTCATAGAGGAGGCCGTCCACATTTCAGGAGAGAGCAGGAGGGCAGGAGGAGGATAAAGTAAAATGAATAAGGGAGGTGATAGCAGATGGCACATCAACCCCACAGGAAGAGTTTCCGAGAGCCGGTGGCACCAGTGGTACTAAGTGCTTCAGAGATCAAACATCACCAGGCTGAGAGCAGGTGATGGGGAGGGTGCCCACAAAGAGGAGTCCATCAGGTTTGTAGGATACCGTAACAAAACTCCAAACTTATTATTAGCATTGACCTTATTTTTCATATGATCATGAATTTCCAGATGATCTCATAGCATTTTGCAACAAAGTCTTTCTGTCCAGTAGTTGTGTTGAGTGAGCTAGGGCAATTTTTCCCCAAGTCTTTCTTAGAAGTTATCTCTTCCTCAGGTAGGGGCACACTTGGATATTAAAAAAGAATGACCAAAAGATAGATGCAAGGTGTTTGTAACCTGATACCTGATTACAACCTTTGTTTCAGCAAACAGGAAAACTACAGAAATCTGAGTCCCAATTAAGATATTCAGTTTGAGTATCAGGATAGAGGACAGTGAGCTGCCATGCTCACTGTTACCAAGGCAACATGTTTGCATTTACTGATTCTGATCTTGTTTCTAAAGTCCTAAAAGATGGAGCTCCTACCTCCGGCTCTATCACTTAGTTGCTGGATAACCTTAGACCAATTACTTATCCTCTTTATGTTTCAGTTCCCCAAGTGAGAACTCTGGAGAAAAATATAAGTTATATTATCACCACAGTACCTGGTACATATCAAATGCTCAATAAATGGTAATTACTATCATAATGATAAAATTATACCCATAACCTTGATAAGCGTTAAAAGTACCCACAAGCATAAAAAGCTGTCATCAGCTTATGCCTAAGTTGAAATAAGTTTGTTAATCTTACATAAGTTGTTCATTATTTTTAAACTTCACTATGAATCTGACATTGGAAAACATTATCAAAAATTATATTATCCACTTTGAGAGCAAAGTTGCAAAAGATCCTCATTTACATACTCAGTAAATGTAAAGCAAAACACTCACAGACTTTCAGTTAAATGTTCCCATTTCTGTGGAAAATAACCAAAAAATTCAATGAGAAGAAAGAAAGTGAGCTAGCATTTATTGTGTACTAATCATGTGCCAAGCATTTAGACATCTTAATTAATGCTCCCAAAATAACTGCCAGAAAAATGATCTCCATTTTCATAGTTGAGCAAAATTGAGACATAGCAAGGTTAACTTGCCTACTTAGGATCTTCCAGCTAACAAGGAGTGAAAAACATTTGAGATCCAATGTTTGCCTACTCCAGATTTATTCTATTTCCCCTTCACACTCTCTAGATACTTTCTTTACCTCTTTATATATCTGTCCTTGTGACATTAATCCTGCCTTTCTCACAGAATACGATGCTGTTCTCCATGTTTTGACAACTCGCAAGCTGGGATCAGAGATTTTATATGTTTTCAACTCCCAGGAATCTTGAATTTCTTGGTAGTCAGTTATGAATTCAAAATCCTAAAATTCTGGTGCTTGAGAGATCCTTAGTTTTTAACTGTTATTTAACAGCATAGAATATAAGACCAACCTAAGCGAGACGAGGTGATTTAATCAACTGTTACAGTCCATTACTGACAGCATTAAGAAAAATACATGGTATCACAGAGCTTCTGATCTCAGCTTTTCCAACAGAAAGAAACCACTCAAAGGGTCTTTAAAATCTCTCTGTGTGTGTGTGGGTATGACAACACACATGAACACAGACTCACTACACTCACTGATATTCCTCATTAAGCTTCCGTAGATTCCTAACGACCAGGCTTCTTATGTGTATACACCTGCATTTGAGTTCTTTGGAGGTGATTCTCTTGATTAAGTTCAATTAGTCATTTAAGGAAAATCTACTGCAAGCACACCAGTTGTCAGACGCTCTTCTGAGGTGCTAAGGACACACCAAAGAACAAATAAAATCCTTACCCTCAGGGAGTGTTACACGCACACTGTTTCTGCCATAAGACCTGCCCAATCTAGTTTCAACTGTTGAATTTACATTTCTCCAGAGAAATCATTTTGAAGAAACATGCAATAGACTCTTGATCCCTTGGAAGTATCTTCTAACACACTGTTGGTAAATTATTATTTTGTATGCCTATATTATAAAATACTTCACAATCTAAAGTTTACCTGGACAGACAGTACATTTTCCACAATTCATAAAGTATGCTGTGATCTTTCTTAAAGAAATGGCATTTACCAAAGCACTTTCAAATATGTTTTAAAAGTCTAGGACCTTACCAAAAACAGTTAAATCTATTTGTGTTACTCTAACCTTGTCAATAAATTTCTCATTTTTTAATCTATATCAGTAAGAATTTATATGAACAGCTTCCTTCAAACAAGATCCTACCTGTTTTTTGCAAACTGTGTGCTACCTAAACTAAAATCAGAGGTGCTCAGTTTAAATGTGCATTTATTGAACATGCTGTGCAGGACATATGACAGTCTGACCCCATCTTCATATCAGTCAGCCCCATGAGGTTGCTGTTTTTACTTCTCTTTTGCAGATAAGCAAATAGGCTTAGAGAGGTTAATGGCTCTCACAACACACGAGACCCAGTGGAAACCTGAGTGGATGCTGGAGTTTGAGTTTACCCAATTTCTCAGTCACCTTTAAGAAGCACATCAAAAAGTAAAGTTAATAAAATGGTAAGAACATTCACAGATGATTTCCATCTCTTCTTAAAATCAACGAAAATAGTTAACTTTAGGATGCTTTTCCAAAGCTAACATAGAATTCAAATTGCTTTCCTAATTGAAAAGAAGCAGTACAAACATCCAATGGGCATCTCCTCAGTCTGACTGTCTTATCCGCAGCTGAGACATCAAGAATACTCATAATTAAAACCGTAGGATTATTTTCCCCTCAGAGGGAGAACAGGTTTCCAGAAGCATACTGAGGAAATGGACAGAACTTTCAGCTGCTGATGTAGAGAGTGGAATGATGAACTGTGACCATGACTGACAGTCTGGGAAAACTACTGGCAAGTCGGTGTTGGAAGATCTGCACGTGCAAACAGTAAGACGCATATGTCCACAGGAAATCTGGACCCCATAGAGTCTAGTGAGTCTTTATCCTTTCACAAGATGAAGATATATGACTAACATAGGATTCATTATAACTAGGAAGACTGTGAATCCAAATTGTGGACTTGGGTTTCTTAATATTAGTGATGCAATTTTAAAACATCTAATTTAATTATATGATTGCCAGGAAATCTGCCTTTACTTTGTGCATTCCACATCCAGGTAATGTAACATGTAGCCAAAATTATACCATTAATATATAACCATCTCCTGCAACTTTTAGACCAAAAAGAACATAGAACACAAGAATAGCAATATTTTCCCCGAAAATCTCATTTAAGTATTACTTTCGCTGAGAATTATGTTTCTAAGAAAATCTTGATTTTCAATTTCCAGTTTGAAGCAATATTTCATATCTAAACTGATATATCACAAAAACTCTTTCCTCATAAGACCTCAAAAGAAGAATCTGGCAACTACTGTAGGGTAAGTTGCACATTTGCTGGTTCTTAGGTGTAGCCATTAGAACTTGTAAAGTGCTTGGCCAGCCTGTATTCATTTCCAGGAAGTTAATCCAAATTAATCCAAGAACAACCATAACAAACAGCTCTCCTTAGAGAGCCTATTAGGCTGGGGCTTTGCATACCATTACGTTAAATTCACACGACCATTCTAATTGGTTGAAGTCCAATTTGTTAATATTATTCCCATCCCACAGTTGAGAACACTGAAGGCCAGGGAAATTAAAGGTATTGCCTAAAGCTCATAATTGTTAAATTAGAGGAGGAACCTTTTGAAAAGGTAACTTGAGACCCTGCAAAACTTGGCAGCTTTCTGGGCTTGTGGTCTTCAACAAATTCCAGTATACGGTTACCCTGCTCACAAATGTCACTCAGTGGGTACCAACTACAGTCCTGAAAGAAGCTCATGAACTAAGTTTCCAGACCTACAGTTGGCCACAGTTCTTTCATCAGTCCATGAGCAAGTTGCCTAAAATACAGAGCCAACTCTGATTGCCAAAACAAAGGAACTAAACCCCAGTCTGGGCAATGCGTGTCCTGAAATGTTGTACTGGTGATGTGATTCACCAGCCTGAAAAAGGATGACATCCTTAGATGTTCCATCATCTCCAGATTTGAAGAACAGCTTCAAGCGGAGGTGGGTGGGAGGACACATTTCAGCCCACAATTTTAAACACACTCATATTTTCTCTCCCTATCTCCCATCCCCTTCCCCCTCTTTCTCAGTAAACTTTGCATGTGGGTGTAAATGTGGAGGGGGGGTGACAATGTGAAGGAGAGGGGTGCACGCTGAATCAGAGTAGCAATGAAGAAATTTTGATGTCAAGAAAGAAGGAGAGAAAAAAAAGAAGGAAGGCAGGGAGGGAGGAAAGAAAGAAAGATAAAATGACAGACAGAAAGGAAGACATAAAGAAAGGAAGAAAGAAAGAAAACCCCTTTCCTGATTGGCAGAGCCAAGCTGATTGCATGGCTGGGTTTCCCACGTGAATCCCAGAGCTGAGCTAAGCAACAAAAACCTTCAGAGCACACTTTTTTTTCCTTCTTTTTTCTTTTTTATCAGTTGTGCTAAGTTGCAACTGAGTAGGAACTTGACGTAACTGGTGTCAACCTACGACCACCACTGATGACTTAACAGTGGTCACGTAAAAACAAAACAAACATGCAAAAAATATCTGCAAGGAATGATGATATGCAGAAACCTACAGGGATCTCAGGGGGTGGGGGATGGGGGGACAAACACAGTCCTGTAAGATTATTTTCATAGGTCAGAAAATGTAGTGCCCGAGCTGTGTCCCAACAGGAAACATGTACCCAGAAAAATAAATTAGAGAAGTGCTCAGCTGTAGGCTAGTTTAGTTACGGGTAATGAAAAGGATAAGAATCGATGATGTGAGTGAAAGAACAGGCTCAGAGGCTTTTAGCAGGGAGTTTCTGGCTTCTACTATCATTCTCTCATATAAATCTAACTCCACAGTTCTTTAATGACTCTCCAGGGACCACCACTCACTGGATTAAATGTGCCCAGCACCAAAAAGGACCCAGAAGACTGCTGCCTTTCATCTCCTTTAGGATGTGCCAGCAACGTGGATCATTTTTTCTTTTCAAACAGTATTAAGGGTAGGGTTATCTGAGTTCTTCTATTAACTTAAAAAAAAAAAAGACTAAGTAAAGATATGAATGCTAGAGATGGACTACCCTTGAGGTCTGGAATGTCAGGAGTTTACTGCAAGCTGTCAGGGTAAGTACCTTCCTTGACCCTTCTAGATAAACATGGCAGCTGTGGGGAGAGAAGTCATTCCTTCCACATATGACTGGTTCCTGTCCAGTTTGGATCCTAAACTGACTTTCATCAGCTCTTGTGGGAGTCACCTGTCTCCCATGATTTGGCCATTCACCAAAGAGTTATGGCTTTTCCAGGCCTCAGTTTCCTCTTTTACTGGCATGGGATCTCTGGGGAGTCTTCTGCTTCTAAAGTTATATGAGTCTATGATTCCAATAGAAGGCCCTGGAGAGAAGTAACAGAAGACTGACAGGCAGAGTTCTGTTATAAAATAAAACTAAAGAAAAGCCAGCTCTCTGACCCTGGCAGTGATGGAGGATGGAAGAGATGAAAAGGGAGATCTTCCAGACCCTCAGGCTCTCTAAGCATTTTCAACCTTATAAAAAAATTTCCTTCAGTGGCCTCTTTCCCCCAAGACAAAGCTGGCAGAGGAGAAGTAGTGATGCTCAACCCTCAGACCTTTATCTAAGTTGCCACAGGACACTAGATTTCTGCCTCCTGAAAGAGCCCTGACCTGATCATATTGGGAAGGTTTCTGGCAAAAATGAAGGCAACTAACTGTCCCCAGGCACCTTCATGAACAGCCTCTCTGTTACTCATAGAAGTGGTTAGAAGGAGGTGGGGTTGAAGGGGGTGGTCCTTTCATTCCTAGCACTGGGGATCATCTAGGTACCTTCTAGCTTGTGTGTGCAAGAGAGATGTGCAGCCAGCCAGCAGCTGCTCTCCATCACTTCCTCCCCCATCCCACTCCCCCTCCCTCCACCCACCCACCGGCCAGAAGCCATCCTTCATCTGCTTGGTTTATTATCATATTTTTGTGTTAATACATTCTGTTGATCTGCGATGTCAGGTTGGGTAATGAAATTTAAATTGGGTCCCTTCGATTTCCAATGGCTAAACATCTGTGACTCTAACTCTGGGGCTGCCAGGCAACTTAAACGCATTCTTGAGTGTCAATCACACAGCACAAGGCACCCCACACTGCAGCGGCTTTCCTGGGGGAAAAAATTTTTTTTTTTTCTGATGAACATTTGCAAAGGCGTTTGCCGGGGTTGCAGACAACCTGCATCATTATAGCAAACCAGCTTATCAGTGAGCACAGCCCAATGGAGCAAATGTGTGGGCCACCTTCTCCCTATTTTCTGGACCCCCACAGCCAGTTCTTTAGAAACCACACTCAGGGGGAGAAGGGATAAAGGGGTCAGGGATGCTAAATTCATGGCCATTTTCTTCACCAATAAATAAGAAAAAAAGGTTCACTCACTGTATTTCAGACTGATCACAGCAACATCCAGATAGATATCCAGGTGGTTAAGAACAAGCGGAAAAACGCATGATGTTGACACCAAAAAGAAAAAAAAAAACAAAAAACAAAAACGGGGCGTTGGGGGAAAAAGGAGGTTGATGAAGAAAAATCCAACTGCAATTATCCGTCAATTTTAGTCAACATAGGCACAAATCCAACTGTCCTCTGCTGGCTTCTCTCCCCCAATCAATGCCTCATTCTGCCGCGGTCAACTTTTTTTCTCCGAAATTTCTTTGCAGATGTATTATTAATTCCCTCTCCTCTTGTGGGAAATTCAAAAAGAAAACACCACCATATCAGGTCTTTACTTTCCTAAAAAAGCCCGAAACTTTTCATTCCAAAAATATCTCCTTGGCTTACTTTCTCCTTTATAGAAAAAAAAAAAAGCACATACTTTTCTTTGTGGATCCACGGTTCTCCATTTCCAATCATCCTTTTGGGGAGGGCGGGGGTTCGCTGTTTTTATGGTTATTTATTTATGTCAGAACACATCAACCCCCGCGGGTCTGACACTGGTTTATTTCATTTTTCAAAGCTCCCTGTGTGCACGTATACACGTGTGTGTTAAAGATCCAGGTCTCACAAGAAAAAGCTTCCTTCTTCCTTTTCTCTTGCACAATCAGTTTATCCACTGCGTTCGGTTCCAAGAGACAGCTGCGTCCCGCATCCTTCATTTTTGCAACGCACCCAACCGCCACCGCCACCAAAAAAAAAAGTCTCCTTTTACATCGCCGATTTCTCTCCCCACCCCCCACCTCGAAGAAGAATTTGGGGCTCAACTCCCCCAACTCGCCACCCTTCCGGCTGGCCCCTTCTCCAAAGATCTGATTAGATTTCTCATCACAACCCAGTGCGCAATTGGATTTTTGATTTCAGCCACCCGGCCAGCCACCTTCCCCTCTCCCTCCAAACTCTCTGTTATATCCTGTCTCCTTCCCTCCACCGCCTCTGCAATTTCATAATCTCACGTTAAATGGAGTGCGGGGGGCGGGGGCGGGGGTGGGGGCGGAGGTAGTGGAGGAAAATTTCAAGGCTCCCTCAGCTGTCAAGAAGAAACCCATTCCTTCCTCCCGCTACTTTGTCTTCTTTTTTTTTTTAAAGGCTCGGGGTGGCTTGCGCTTCCTCTGTCCCCGCCCCCACACCCGGCCCCCGGTCCAGATTCTCCAGGTGTAGCAGAACTCCACGATCAGGGCCGGGATCACGGGGGAGACGCGTGACGCGGTCCCTCGCCGGTGGCCCCTGCCAGCCACCGGGTCCCCTTCTCATCCATCAGCGGGCTGCGAATCCAGGGGCGCCGCGACGAAAGAAGTTCAAATTGGGCTTTTATTTCAAAAAAGGAGGGCGAAGCGAGGGGCTCCAACGGGGCTGTGAGGCAAGTGAGAAAAATAATAAGGAAAGAGGATAGAAAATGGAACTAAGGAGGTAAAAAAAAAAAAAATCCTTAGTCGCTGGCTCCTCTCATCCTTCTCGAATGAAACTGCAGCTCTGATCTCATTTCCAGCTGCGTCGGGTACATTTTGGAGCCACAAGTTGGTCCCTCTTCTCACAGACCTTCCCGACGCCGGCTAGTCCTCCGCCAGGAGATGCGTTCCCGGGAGCGCAGCTGCTCCGCGCGGTCCTTAGCGGCATCGCCCCGGCTCGAGGCTCTCAGCGCGGCAGAAACCCCGGTCCCCTTCCATCCACTTCGGCTGGAACTCTCTGCCTCCCCCGCCCGCTCCTGTCTCCCCTTTTCCCCTCCGATATTAAATGCGCTTCCAGGGCGGGCGGTAGCTCCTTTCTCTAAGCCAATGCCACGTCCCGAAGGTTTGCGTCCCCGCTCCTCAAATCTCCTCTCGGACTGCGGTCCCCTTCCCTCCTCTGCCCCCTCTTTCTTTCCCTTTTTCCTTTCCCTTTCTCTGCTTGTGATCAGTAAAATACAATTACCCAATTACCTCCCATCATCTTAGCACTGATTGGTCAATTGCATTAACACTTGAAGTCGGGGACTAGGGGATTGGAGCCTCTGCGGTGTGGCACCGCTGCCACCTGGAGGGCAGAGCAGGAACAGCCACGTTTCAGAGCCACCCCCGCGCTCGGAGGTTAGTAATAAGCAGAGAAACTCAGAGGTGGTGTGGGAGAAGTTATCTTTTTTTTTCCCCCCTCAAAGCCTGGCTGCTTTCATCCTAAAAGCCAGAAGTTGGAGCTACAGAGGGGAAGACATAGAAATCAAATCATCATTAGCATCCTGAAATATCAATTACACAATGCTGTTGCTTTCATTGAAAGCTGAACACAAGCTTCTTCCCTCCCTAGGTAAGGAGGCTGCTCATAAGGTAAGGATTAACACAGTACTGTTACCTAGGATGTACTAGTTGGAATCTAGGAGGAGCTGAAAAGCAGCCAGGGAGGGAGCGTGTGGTCTTGCAGGATAAAACACCAGGAGGAAACACTGTAAAAGCGAGATAGGAGTCTTCAGCCTATGCAGTGTTGTAGTAAATTGGCCTGTTCAGTTTGTACAAGACATCCAGGACAGTTTGACAACTCAATTCCAACATCCCTCTCTCCTGGTTATGGGCTTTTCCATCAACTTATTTTAGGGGCAGGTGGCATATTTCAACTTCACTGCATCTTAGAAAGATGGAAGGGCCCACATAATAATATGATTAATAACATATTTATGTGGATTTCTTTCTCCACTATACAATTGTCAGGGGCTTTTTCTGTAAGCTATAGTTATATTTTATGCCATTCACATATGTGACCTTGAGATATGAAATAGATAAAGTGAATGATAATTCAGACAATAAAATATTATATTCATTGGGAGAGGAAGGCAAATAACTATTTCTTTGTTTCAGGTTGCATCATCAATGATTTCTGTGCTGGTTTACTTTTGAAAAGTCAGAATACGTACTTGGTTTGAAAACAGTTTTAACAGGCAATAGACCACTCTATTAAAGCATATTATATTATTAACATTTGAGTCTTTATGTTACAAATCATAATGAGTAGGGACATTTAACAGAAAGGGAGAAAAATTTTACTAAGGAAACATTAAAGGCATATCGAAATTCATACCAAATGTTATATGTTTTTTCCTATTCTCTTTATAGTACATGGGCATTTCCCCCTTTGGGGTCTTCCCAAGTGGCTCAGTGGTAAGGCCTCCACCTGCCAATGTAAGAAACACAGGTCCCATCCCTGGGTCGGAAGATCCTCTGGCGGAGGAAATGACAACCCACTCCAGTATTCTTGTCTGTAAAATCCCATGGACAGAGGAGCCAGGAGGGCTACAGTCCATGGGGTCGCAAAAGAATCAGACAGGACTTAGTGACTAAACCATATTTCCTCATTAGAGTTAAAAAAAGAACTACATCTGTATATTTCTTTGGGTACTAAGCACATATTCTAAAATGTATTACTGATGTCAGCACCTGCAAGAAAAAAAAAGCCTTTCTTTACACATGGATTGTAATTTACTTAATTTCTCTGTTTTTGGAGAACTTTGATATAGTTATGAATTGCATAAAATGTGAATTTGTTGAAGGGCAATGGCATTGCTTCTATTTTTAAAAGACAAATGTATTGATTGTGGGCAGTTGACTAAGTTTAATTTGTTTTTTGAAACTCTTACCCTTATATGCCAATTACAGTTTACCAACTAATAAACCATTAAAAAGTGCTTTCACTAGCTGCTCTAGATAGCTTCAAAGGAATCTACCTTCTGGTTCTGAACTAAGCTAGAAGCCATTTGAAATGAAAATTTTCCTTTTAGGGATTTTGACAGCAAGGGAAAGGCCAATAATTTGTTTTTCAAAGATGATTATTAGCTACCTACCAGATATATTTAAAGCCTTTCAGAATGAATTAATCTATCAAACAAAGCAGCAGTGAAGGATCGGTGTTATTTAAGCAACAAGAAAAAGGAAGATCTTCCCTTTTCTATTTACCTTCCCATTCAGCAGCAACAATTTCTTTCCCCACTTCACTTGCTTCTTCACACCGTATGACCTTGAATTACTCATTGGCTTTCATTTTTGATTCATACTCAGTGTTTTGGGGTCATCCCTATGGCATGGCTTTCTTTTGCTGACTTCTCATATACATCAATCACTCACCTTATTGAAAACTCAAAACAATCACTTGAGAGATTTTTAAAGATGAGGAAATTGGTGCTAAAGCCACATATTTGGCAAATATGTGTTTTCAAGACATAGGCAAGTCTTGAACTCAGATCTACTTAATTCCAGGTCTTCCAATTTTGCCACAGTTTCTAGATTTCGGGAACTTATCTAAGACAGTCATAGGTGTGCACACTGCCATGATCAGCACTGAATCCCAGAGATGAATTTGTAATCCCATGGGGGAAATTGACACATTTGTCTCAGAATGATTTTACTCAAAGAGAATTGAAATAAGTAGTCCACAAGCTGTTGTACAAGTGCACACACAAACTAAATTGTTAACTAATGACATAAGTATAGATATTTATTGAGTAGGAGCTGCAAGATACTGTCAATGATGACAGCATATGTGTTTAAGTAAAATTCTTCATAAAAGTTCTTTTACAGGAAATAATTGCCCGAAGAGTAACGGATTGATCATGTTGTCACACTTCCAATTAGTTCATTTGGTTATCAAAAGCATGGGCAGGACAGATGCCATTAAAATGTGATGAAATTAAAGGAAGACGAGCACCGCGCTTAACAGGGCAGGTTTGTTCTATGAACTCTGAGAAGTCGGGTCAATTCTTTCCTGATTCGTAGGTATTTGGTGGGGAAACAAGATTATGCTATTTCACTATGTGCCAATGACTCTACCTGGCGCCATCTTTAGCAAACAACAGAGGACAGCATCTCGTAATTGAAAATACAAAATAGCAAAGAGAATGAACTTGCTAACTTTGCTTTACGAATAGAGAAAAAATGCATTTATTAATATATTTATTAATTTGATTTAACAGGCTGTACACTACCCTATTCAAACACAACACATGAGATTTGAGCCTTCATGTTAACACATTCTGGCAATAGATACTCTCTTTTCACTTCCAATACTATTGAAAGGGACCAGAATGTCCTGTGGGATAATAGTATCAGGCTTGCCTCTGTCGTCACGTAAAATGAATGGCATGTGAATTAACTTCATTAGACCAGCTTCTTCTGAGAACTACTTTAATGATCAAATGCCATATTTAGTGGGAACTTACTGTATGTGTTAGGTTATACAATATTCCAAAAACATTACAGTACATAATAGAAGATATCATAATCATCATCTATTCTTTGTTCCATGAAATGTACTGAAGATACCAAAGTCCAAGTAGATTTGTGAATATATGGTTTTTAAACTATCTCCTCTACTACCCCTCCACTAAGTCTGTGCCCTCTATAGTATTACTTCACTGTGCCTTCATGCTTTTAAATTTTTTAAATAAAAAACTAGCCCCTAATGGTTGCTTATGAGTGTAAAACACAGTTCTAAGTATGTTACCCATCAGTGCAGGCAATCCTCCCAATAACTTTATGAAGTAGGTACAATTACCATCCCATTTTACAAATAAAGAAAATGGAATTGAGGTTAAGTAATGTCCACCTAGGAAGTGACAGAATAAAGGTGTCCAACTAAAGTTATTTTGCTTCGGAGATCATTAACAGTTCCTATTATTACTTATTGCAATGGATGCAAATCATTTGCTCATCTATTTCCCCATTAAACCATGGCTGATTTCATGAGAGCGCTTTTTTGTATTTCTAATACTGTACACCTAGTTGAATAAATGAATATCTAAGATTAAGACATGGCTTCTCAGGTGGCTCAGTGGTAAACAATCCGCCTGCCAGTGCAGAAGATGCAAGAGACATGGGTTCAATCCCTGGGTTGGGAAGATCCCCTGGAGTAGGAAATATCAGCCCTCTCCAGTATTCTTGCCTGGAGAATCCCGTGGACAGAGGAGCCTGGTGGGTTACAGTAGCTCTTTCGTTCATGTGGTCGCAAAGAGTTGTACACAACGAAGCGACTGAGCATGCACGCATGCGGGATTAAGACGTTAGGAAAGGTCTACAGTTTCTGTCTCTTACTGACTATTCTTCTTACTGCAGTTCACAGAGTGTTAGTAATAGGAGATATTTACTGCAATTATTAAATAGAAAAACTTAGAAAACATGCCACCAAATGAAGTCATTTAATCATAGAATTATAACTTCTTTAACACTTAGCTATTGCTGCATAATAAACCATTCCAAAATTGGTAGCTGAAAACAGTAATTATTTATTATTTCTCATGATTCAGTAGACCAGACAGGGGATTGGTTAAACGGCTCTTTTGATCTTGACTAGGTTCACTGAGAGCTGATCTAGAATAGTCTCAGCTAAAGTGAGTGGGATAAATCAAGTTCCTTCATCAACATAACCCAAGCAAATTTCTCTGCAAAAGCAAAAGTTTAAGAGAACAAGCAGAATGTACTTTTTCAAGTTTCTGTATGAATCAAATCTACCCACTTCCCACCGGCTAAAGCAAATTACTTGGTGGAACCCATCATTAAGGAATGGAGCAGATCATGCCGCCTACAATCGGAGGCCGCTGTAGAATTACATGACAAATGAGTCAAGAATCAGAGTGATCATCACAACTTCTGTTCTTTACAAATAACAAATTTCCCTAATGATTACTGGGGTTTGCAGGGAAGAAAATTCTCTGCATTTAGCCAGTCACTTACTTATTTCAGCAGATGAGTATTAACCTCCCATTATGTGCCAGGTACTATGGAAGTTATCACTGCCTCCCCAGACTGCCTTCACTTTCCTCATCACATCTGTTGATGCTAACTCAGCAGTGACTCATTCATCTGCCCAATTCTCTCACTGTATTACGTTACTAAGACCATTCTCAAGTTCTTCAGCTGACTTTTGCGCTAGTCTTTCTTCTTATTCATACCATCCCCTCTCTAGCAACTGTTAGTTTCTGAAAAAGAGACTGGTGAGAAAGTTTAAAAGAAGAAAGAGTAAAGAAAACACAGGTATAATAACAAAAAACAAAATGCAAGGAAAACTATTTGCAACGCAGACAACAAAGGATCCATATTCTCAGTCATAAGTAGTCCTTAGGAATAGCTTTTGGAAATAAATGAGAAAACCACAAGTAACCTTCCAGATAAGTGGGGAAAATATGCTACTAATCCATTTGCAGAAGTACTGGAATTGAATACTTATTGGTACCCGCATTACTTAGCACAGTGCCTAGCCCTTTGGCATCCAAATACATTTTGATCAATTGGATGAATCAACTGTTCACTTGGTTGTGGGAGAAAAGTGGGTAGATAGTAAGTACGGTAATTACAAGCAATGGTGGTATAATAATATCTGGTCAGAGTTTTACCAGAAAGAAGTGTAAAGAGCTAGGATGGCAGAGGTGGGTGTAACCACCTCATTATGGGGGCAGTCACAGAGGATTTCACGTATAAAGAAACTAAACGTGTTCAAAGCTTAATGAATGTTAGACTACAACTGATGGATGCAGACTTGCGGCCAGAGGACAGAGAATGTAGTTTGTTCTAAGGAAAAAATAATTTGTGGGCCAAAGATTGGTAAGGCTAAAGCTTCGCTAAATGTTAAACTTAGTTACAGGAGATGTGAGCAAGTAGATGAAATGTGGAGATCAAGAGAGTCTAGATTTCGGAGGTAGTTGTAGCATGCTTTTTCTAGAAGTGTACCAAGCACAAAGGACATCTGTGAAGGAAGAGCATGAGTGAAGGGGGAATATCTTGAGGGATAATATGTCCTTTCTCAGACCACCCTAGGCAACATGACACATTCTAGGACTCATTTAATGTAACAAGAGGAAAGCTGAAAGGAACAACGTATAACAGTTTGGAAACCAAGTCTACATCAGTTTAGACCCAATTACATTTTAGAATTTTTTTTACATTTTATATTAGGATATAATTGATTTACAATGTTGTATTAGTTTCAGTGGTACAGCAAATGATTCAGTTATACACATGCATGTATCTATTATTTTTCAGATTCTTTTCCCATATTGGTTGCTACAGAATATTGAGTAGAGTTCCCTGTGCTATATCGTAGGTCCTTGTGGATTATCTATTAATATCTATTTTGTATTTAATAGTGTGTATATGTTAATCCCAAACTCCTAAATTATTTCCCCAACTTTTCCCCTTTGGTAACCATGTTTATTTTCTAAGTCTCTGAGTCTGCTTCTGTTTTGTAAATAAGTTTATTTGTATCAGTTATATATATATATATATATTCCACATATAGGTGATATCCATGGTATTTGTCTTTCTCTGTCTGACTTACTTCACTTAGTATGGTAAATTCTAGGTCCATCCATGTTGCTGAAAATGGCATTATCTCTTTTAACGGTGACCCAAGCTCTTGGAGAACACAATCTCCTTTATCAAATGTTTCTAAGAAAGTTGGTATTTGTGCAGAGAAGCTGCGTTCCGGCATCTTTGTACTATCTAAATTTGCACTGAGAAGAAAATTGCCTGTAAAGGTATCTTTAAAACTCCACCAGGAATTAGTAGATGGTGTGAATCCAGTTGTGTAATTTGGGAAGACAGCTGCATTTGATCTCGCTTAATCAGCACTTGATACTAAACAACTCCTAAAGTATGTCACTTTATGTCTGCATTAGCCATGCAGTGCAAATTCAAGAAACGATAGCCTTGTTTTCCCCACCATACTACTATTGTGTTTTCAGGAAATGAAGTGCCTAGACTTCAAAATTCAGTTCTCTGCCCATTGAAGATGCATGAGTACATCTGTGATTCCAGGCCTCCAGCTGATTTAGTAGTACATGATTCAAAGAATGCTCAACCATCTGCATTTTTAAATGTCCAGGTTTCTAAAATTCACAGCAGTTTTGAGGGAAGTAAATGACTGTCTAGGAGATATTGCAGATTTTTTTTAAAAAAATATACTGCGTTTACACAGAAAATGGAAACACCTTTATCATTGGAATGAAATAATTCTCCAAAAAGTATAAATAAACATATGTAAGAGATATATATCTCTTTCATAATATATAGAAGATATACTGCTCAGATGACTTTCAAAATGGGGAAAGTATCTTTAAATTCATCAACATTATGTGAGTTTCACAGGAAATGAGCTATAAAATAAATATCCCTGTCACAGGTGAAGATTGTGGGATGTGCATGGACTTGCGGTCCTTTGAACAGAGTGAACATTGGGGACTGTGAAAGGATTGAGTGTTTGACTTCTACTGCAATCTAGCTGACAATCTTTCTAAAAAGAATGTTTTATTAAAATTGTATGAATTTTTATAGACGTTTATATTTTCACTAGGATAGCAGCTATGTCACAGTGCAGAGGACTTAAACAGATATTTTTCTGAAGAAGACAGACAGATGGCCAGCAGAGATGCAAAAAGATGTTCAGTATCACTAATCATCAGGGAAATGCAAATCATACCTGTTAGAATGGCCATTATCAAAAGGGCAAGAGTAACAAGTGTTGACAAGGTTATGGAGGAAAGAGAACTCTTGTGCAGTATTGGTAGGAATATAAATGGGTGCAGTTACTATGGAAAATAGTATAAAGTTGCCTCAAAAAATTAACCATGTGATAACCATGGTTATGATTTAACCATGGTTTAACCATGGTTAAATTAACCATAATAACCATGTGATCTAGCAATTCCATTTCTGGGTGTCTGTACATATATATATATATATATATATATATATATATATATATATACACACACATACACACACACACATATATGGAAAAATGTAATCAAGATCTTACACAGATACCTGCACCTTCATGTTCATTGTAGCATTATTTATAATAGCCAAGATGTGGAAACAATCTAGGTGTCTACTGACAGATGAATGAATAAAGAAAAACAATAAAAAAGTATTATATACTTGAAAGTTCCTATGCTGGATCATCAAAAAAGCAAGAGAGTTCCAGAAAAACATCTATTTCTGCTTTACTGACTATGCCAAAGCCTTTGACTGTGTGGATCACAATAAACTGTGGAAAATTCTGAAAGAGATGGGAATACCAGACCATCTGACCTGTCTCTTGAGAAACCTGTATGCAGGTCAGGAAGCAACAGTTAGAACTGGACATGGAACAACAGACTGGTTCCAAATGGGAAAAGGAGTACGTCAAGGCTGTATATTGTCACCCTGCTTATTTAACTTGTATGCAGATTACATCATGAGAAATGCTGGGCTGGAAGAAACACAAGCTGGACTCAAGATTGCCGGGAGAAATATCAATAACCTCAGATATGCAGATGACACCACCCTTATGGCAGAAAGCAAAGAAGAACTAAAGAGCCTCTTGATGAAAATGAAAGAGGAGAGTGAAAAAGTTGGCTTAAAGCTCAACATTCAGAAAACTAAGATCACGGCATCTGGTCCCAACACTTCATGACAAATAGATGGGGAAACAGTGGAAACAATGGCAGACTTTATTTTTCTGGGCTCCAAACTCACTACAGATGGTGACTACTGCCATGAAATTAAAAGAGGCTTACTCCTTGGAAGGAAAGTTATGACCAACCTTGATAGCATATTTAAAAGCAGAGACATTACTTTGCCAACAAAGGTCCATCTAGTCTAGGCTATTATATTTCCAGTAGTCATGTATGGATGTGAGAGTTGGACAGTAAAGAAAGCTGAATGCCGAAGAATTGATGCTTTTGAACTGTGGTGTTGGAGAAGACTCTTGAGAGTCCCTTGGACTGCAAGGAGATCCAATCAATCCATCCTAAAGGAGATCAATCCTGGGTGTTCATTGGAAGGTCTGATGTTGAAACTGAAACTCCAATACTTTGGCCACCTCATGCGAAGGGTTGACTCATTGGAAAAGACCCTAATGCTGGGTAGGATTGGGGCGGGAGGAAAAGGGGACGACAGAGAATGAGATGGTTGGATGGCATCACCGACTCGATGGACATGGGTTTGGGTAGACTCCGGGAGTTGGTGATGGACAGAGAGGCCTGGCGTGCTGCAATTCATGGGGTCGCAAAGAGTCGGACACGACTGAGCGACTGAACTGAACTGAATGAGGGTAGAACTTAAGTGTTCTTACAACACACACACAAACAAAATGGAATCAGATGAAGTGATAGAGGTGTCATCTTATTTCAGTAGTCATTTCACAATACATACATGTATCAAATCATCACATTGCACAGTGTTATATGTCAATTATATCTTAATAAAGCTGGAAAAAATGAATCAAGAATGCTGAAAAATAGTATGCTATGTTAGAATTTAATTTCTTACATTAATTCTTATTAATGATGCCCCCCCTTTTTTTTACTATTATTATTGGTTTTAGTGGCTACATTTAAAAGGCCACTGGATTTTCTCTTTTTCTATTCCTGTTTCTGCTTCTTTTACCTCTAGGGTTAGAGAGTGATAAAATAATGATATTGGAAAAAAGCTATCTTTGGAGAATTCCACCCCGCTTTTTGATGTCTTTTTCTTTTTATTCTTCTTTATAGAAGTCTAAGGCCCCATCTTATGTATTTTTCTTCTCCAGTAAGAAAGATACTATAAAAACAAATTTCCATATAAATGCTAGTTAACAATTTAGCCCAATGTAATCCAATCCACTTATTTATTTAACAAAATTTTATCGAGCACCAAATTCATTGGGTTCTGTATCTACAGACAAAGGATTAGGACCTTTCCACTATTTTCCAAGATGCTTACATTTTCAGAAAGGATTCGTGTATATTCACAAAAAGGATATGCTTGATCCAAGGTGAGAACATGGAGTAGTGCCCAGACCAGTAAGTTTAGAATCACACAGACCTGAGTTTGAATTTGACAAACATTCATTGTTTGTACTTTAGGAGAACTGCAAATACTTTAGGGCTGGAGCTTAAGGAGAAAGTGTAGCAGGGAAGGGGATGAAATGCCAAGAAATGAACTTGCACAGAGCAGCTTGATAAAGGATTTTTTTTTTTTTTGAAGAAGTTCATTCCAAATATCAGTATCATTTATCACTGAGGGATGTTAAGTTAACGGGGTAACATGGTAAGTTTGGGAATTTCAAAAGACATTCCAAAGGACATTATGCAAGTAAATTGCAGAAGAGGAGCAACTTGGTCACAGGAGAGCAATTTGGAAACTAAAGGAGGTTGTGAGGATCCAAACAAGGCACCAGGTTTGGAGCAGGAGAGAGAAGGGTATAAAAAAAGTCAGGTGTTAAACTCTGCAAAAATTTACCAGTTTGCATGCTTACTATTTGCACGTGTGTGTGTGTGTGTGTGTGTGTGTGTGTGTGTACATGTGTGATGTTAGACTTGGTGGCTGTACATGACTCCCATTTCATGTAATCAAGCACTTCCTGAAAATAAAGCTTTCTTCATGAAGAATGAGCCCTCATAAGATTGTCATCAGAGTTGTTCAAGCCTAGGCTCTAAGTTGTCTCTGAATCCTTAAGGCAGGTATAGATAAGATAAGCAATTTCCAAACATCATGCCTGATTAAATTTCCACTAGTCCAGCACAGCAAACTGAGAAGAGTAAAGCCAATGGACTGGGTTTGTCCTGTAAATCAGTTGAATTGCAAACAAAAATCTTCAGTTGGTGATGATTTTTTTTCTTATATTTTTCAACTATGATCTCCTTTCTTATTTTATTTAGTAACATTTTAAAATGTAAATAGCTGGCAAAATCCAAAGTTGGGGACATTTTGTCAAATCACTGTATATTTATTCATTTTAATGATATAAAAGTCTGAGACTTGCTAGACTGATGACCTTTATGGGCCCTTTGGTCTCTTAAATTGTATGCTTTTATCAGATTATGTCTGCCTGGAGAAGCACTTTCATGTAGCTCCACGGAATGTGTGATCGACATTATTCAACCTTTCATAAAACAAATCGGTTTGTCTCAGACAAGAACTGCAGAAAACGCTCCCAAAGTTTCCAGCCCTTACAGAAAGCCAAATTCTAAAGTGAAATTTATGACATCTTACAAATCCTCACTCAAATGTTCCTTTCACAGCAAAATAACGACATTGGAAAAATGTTAAGTACCAAATTGCCAGTATCAGTCACCAAAGTGGAGTATTTGGGCTCTCGCCACATATGGACCTACAGACCTGTGTCAAACCATCTTCTGTATGTAACCACTGACCTGAGGGTCCTGGCAGTCCAGACTCTTTTTCCTTGAGGTGCCACTGACAAGCAACACCATTAAACTCAGCTTCAAGTCTTAGAAGGGTGCCTCTCAGCGCCTGTGCAGTCAAATGCCACAGGATTTCAAATGGAAATGACATGAATTAATTTCCTGAGAACAAAAAGAAAAGGAAAGATCAAGAAGAAAAGCAGCTTCTAGGAGCACAATATGCAGATTAATGGTACCCACTGATTGATTGAAGTGTCAAAAACACACCTTTCAGATATAAATGAAACTGCTGAGAGTTTGGGGCTCACTCACTCTCTCTTATTCACATGAAATATTAACTGATAAAGTCAAGGTAAAATTAAGTTTTTCTTGGTATCTTTAACTTTTTCTCGACCCCAAAAGCTAAACTTTTGGACACCTGTCCCTGGTAAAAAAATGTTGAGGTCTACTCAAAGGGGATATCATTGCATGATGAATAAAGTGAAAAATCCTTCAGCCTTTCTTCAAACTTATTTTTCCTCATCTCCTCTCACACCTTAGCTTCTCCTTCTGGAAGGGTCTTCTTTCTGTGTAGACCATAGGGTCTTGGCACTAGCTATTCCCGGGAGTAGGAAATGGCAACCTGCTCAGTATTCTTGCCTGGGAAAACTCATGGACAGAGGAGGCTGATGGACTGCAGTCTGTAGGGTCACAAAGAGTCGGACATAACTGAGTGTCATGCACACACTAGCTATTGCCTCCACCTAGAACATTTCCTCTCTGTTCTTTGCAGGCACTGATCTTTTTGATCCTCTGAGAGATGCCATTTCTCCCAGGCATCTGAGGTAGCCCCCAATGGCTATCACATCCCCATATTTGGGGCAGAACACTTAATCTGATTGTCTTTTTCTGTTTGTGGAGTTGTTAGCCTTCATCTGCTAGAATGGGTTGTCTATGGGACCAAGGGCAATGCCTTTCTTGTTCATGCCTATCCTCTACTCAGAGAATTCACTAGGAAGATGAATTCAGATTTTCAAAAGAAGAGCTAAGGTGGTAAAAAGTGAGGTTCAGAAGCCAATTGTACAGCATTGATAAGGAATAAAGGTGGGGATTTGAGAAAGAGGTCTGTTGTCCCTTAAACAATTGTTCTTATGGTTGCCCTTCAGTTAAATTCAGTTGTTCAGTCATGTCCGACTTTTTCCGACCCCATGGACTGCAGCATGCCAGCCTTCCCTGTCCATCACCAACTCCCGGAGCTTGCTCAAACGCATGCCCATCTAGTCAGTGATGCCATCCAAATATCTTCTCCTCTGACGACCCCTCCTCCTCCTGCCTTCAATCTTTCTCAGCATCAGGGACTTTTCCAAGGAGTCAGTTCTTCACATCAGGTGGCCAAAGTATTGGAGCTTCAGATTCAGCATCAGACCTTCCGATGAATATTCAGGACTGATTTCCTTTAAGATGGACTGGTTGGATTTCCCTGCAGCCCAAGGGACTCTCAAGAGTCTTCTCCAACACCACAGTTCAAAAGCATCAATTCTTCGGCACTCAGCTTTCTTTATAGTCAAACTCTTACATCCATACATGACTACTGGAAAAACCATACCTTTGATCAGATGGACTTTGGTGGCAAAGTAATGTCTCTGCTTTTTACTATGCTATCTAGGGTGGTCATAACTTTTCTTCCAAGGAGCAAGCATGTTTTAATTTCATGGGTGCAGTCACCATCTGCAGTAATTTTGGAGCCCAAAAAATTAAAGTCTGTCATTGTTTCCATTGTCTCCCCATCTATTTGCCATGAATTAATGGGACCGGATGCCATGATCTTAGTTTTCTGAATGTTGAGTTTTAAGCCAATTTTTTCACTCTCCTTTTCACTTTCATCAAGAGGCTCTTTAGTTCTTCTTCCCTTTCTGCCATAAAGGTGGTGTCATCTGCATATCTGAAGTTATTGGTATTTCTCCCAGCAATCATGATTCCAGCTTCTGCTTCATCCAGCCCAGCATTTCTCATGATATACTCGGCATATAAGTTAAATAAACAGATTGACAATATACTGCCTTGATGTACTCCTTTCCTGATTTGGAATCAGTCTGTTGTTCCACGTCTAGTTGTAATTGTTGCTTCTTGACCTGCATACAGGTTTCTCAGGAGGCAGGTCAGGTGGTTTGGTATTCCCATCTCTTTAAGAATTTTCCACACTTTGTTGTGATCCACACAGTCAATGGCTTTGGCGTAGTCAATAACGTAGAAGTTGATGTTTTTCCGGAATTCTCTTACTTACTCAATGATCCAACAGATGGTGGCAATTTGATCTCTGGTTCCTCTGTCTTTTCTAAATCCAGCTTGAATATCTGGAAGTTCATGGTTCACATACTGTTGAAGCCTGCCTTGGAGAATTTTGAGCATTACTTTGCTAGCTTGTGAGATGAGTGCAATTGTGTCGTAGTTTGAACATTCTTTGGCAGTGCCTTTCTTTGGGATTGGAATGAGAACAGACCTTTTCCAGTCCTCTGACCACTATTGAATTTTCCAAATTTGCTGGCATATTGAGTGCAGCACTTTCACAGCATCATCTTTTAGGATTTGAAATAGCTCAACTGGAATTCCATCACCTACACTAGCTTTGTTCGTAGTGATGCTTCCTAAGGCCCACTTGACTTCACATTCCAGGATCTGGCTCTAGGTGAGTGATCACACCATTGTGATTATCTGGGTTGTGAAGATGTTTTTTTGTATAGTTCTCTGTGTATTCTTGCCACCTCTTCTTAATATATCCGCTTCTGTTAAGTCCGTACCATTTCTGTCCTTTATTGTGCCCATCTTTGCATGAATGTTACCTTGGTATCTCTAATTTTCTTGAAGAGATCTCTAGTCTTTCCCATTCTATTGTTTTCCTCTATTTCTTTGCACTGATCCCTGAGGAAGGCCTTCTTATCTCTCCTTGCTATTCTTTGGAACTCTGCATTCAAATGGGTGTATCTTTCCTTTTTTCCTTTGCCTTTTGCCTCTTTTTTTCTCATCTATTTGTAAAGCCTCCTCAGACACCCATTTTGCCATTTCTCATTTCTTTTTCTTGCAGATGGTCTTGATCACAGCCTCCTGTACAATGTCATGAACCTCCGTCCATAGTTCTTCAGGCACTCTATCAGATCTATTTGTCACTTCCACTGTATAATTGTAAGGGATTTGATTTAGGTCATACCTGAATGGTCTAGTGGTTTTCTGTACTTTCTTCAATTTAAGTTTGGATTTGCCAATAAAGAGTTCAAGATCTGAGCCACAGTCAGCTCCTGGTCTTATTTTTGCTGACTGTATAGAGCTTCTCAATCTTTGGCTGCAAAGAATATAATCAATCCGATGTCATTATTGATCCTCTGGTGTTGTCTATGTGTAGAGTCATCTCTTGTGTTGTTGGAAGAGGGTATTTGCTATGACCAGTGAGTTCTCTTGGCAAAAATCTTTTAGCCTTAACCTGCTTCATTTTGTACTCCAAGGCCAAATTTGCCTATTACTCCAGGTATCTACTGACTTCCTCCTTTTGCATTCCAGTTCCCTACAATGAAAAGGACAATTTTGGGGGTGCTAGTTCTAGCAGGTCTTGTAGGTCTTCATAGAACCATTCAACTTGAGCTTCTTCAGCATTATTGGTCAGGGCATAGACTTGGATTACCATGATATTGAATGGTTTGCCTTGGAAACAAACAGAGATCATTCTGTCGTTTTTGAGATTGCATCCAAATACTGCATTCCAGACTCCTTTCTTGACTATGATGGCTACTCCATTTCTTCAAAGGATTCTTGCCCACAGTAGTAGATATAATGGTCATCTGAGTTAAATTCACCCGTTCCAGCCCATTTTAGTTCACTGATTCCCTTAGGTCGGGCTTAACTGGGTGACAACTCTGTAGTCAGTCTGATATATTTATTCTGTCAAATTACAAAACAAGGAAGCATTTATGTTCCTAATATCTAGCACACATATGTGTGTTCGTGTGTGTGTGTTTGTATGTGTGTGTGTATGTTAGTTGCTCAGTTGTGTCCGATTCTATGACATGGAATTCTGACCATGGAATTCTCCAGGCAACAATACTGGAGTGAGTTGCCATCCCCTCCTCCAGGGGATCTTCCTGACCCCAGGGATCGCACCTGGGTCTCTCTTGCATTGCAGGCAGATTCTTTACCCTCTGAGCCACCAGGGAATCCCAGCCATACATGTATAATAGTGTGCCAAAGCTTGGACACTTGAGTCCAACAGCTGAGGTTTGAATACTGGCTTCACTACTTCCTAGCTGTGTGACCTTGGGTAAGTCACTAACCTCTTGAGCCTCAGAGACCTCTTTGATCACTGGTCACATCTATTTCACAGAGTTATGAGGATTAAAATGAAATAATGTATAAGGAGTAGTCAGCACAGTTACTGGCATCTCATGAGCACTCATTAAGTATTAGTGATATTTGCTATTGTTAATAAATATATTTTACCCAGCTTTGAGTAACCCTGGGTCCCCTTGTCTCTCCCACATACTGCTACCTGGCCAGCCACGTGTTTCTGTTTTATTGGTTCTCCCATAATAATGCAGCACATGTGACAGCAACAACAAAAAATACAGAACCTCACTCTGGGGAGCTCTTTCTTGGTATCTCTACGTATCTCATTCAGCCAGAATGCCTGACTAGAGGTTAAAGTTACTTTCATCTATATATATGTACATAGCAAAACAAACGTTAAAACGGTTTTGTTTGGAAGCATATTAAAGGAGATGTCATTTTGTCCTTATCTCTCCTATAAAGACTTAGTTATTGTATCTTTAAAAAGGTCAAGCTTTTCTTCTCCCTATATTTCTAAAGAAAGTTTCAATGCCGTTGACCTTGAACTAATTGCTTTACCTTTCTGTCTCAGTTTGTCTGTTTTAAGTTAAGTATAATCATTCCTAACAGGGCAGCTGTTCCCGTCATGGTGGTGAGGTGAAAATTAGTTTCTCATGTTCAAAATCAGAGTCACCTTCAAAACTCCCCCCGATACACACCCACACTTTCCTTCATTTGTCAGGCTCTCCAGTTCCCTGTGGGTAACAATCTTTTGGCACGTGTCTCCTCCAGCACAGACCACCTGCTTTCACTCCATTCAGACTCTGCACACCCTGCCCTGGTCCCAGACTGTTTTTCAGAACCTGGCCTATCTATCCGTCACGGGAGCGCCCTCACTGCTGGTGCCTCACTGAAAGCCCCACTGATCACTGAAAACAGCCGGGAATGTTTACTGAGAGCTGACTATGTGTCAGGCCCTGGGCTAAGCATTTGACCTGCATTGTCATGGGATTACAGTTCCAGTGACTGACATGCCCACATTCAGAGACTCTCATTAGCTTCTTGATTATATGTACATTCCTCACTCTCTAGATTGGGACCCTAATGTTGGTCTGCCATTTACCATTTAATGATCTCATGCAAGATGTGTACTCTCAAATGCTTCCATTTCCTCATGTGTCAAATAAGGAAAAAGCAATACAGCTTCATCAGGTTATTGTAAGGTTTATTATCTGTGGCACAGTTTGGCATTTGGGGTCAGATGATTCTTTGGTGGGGTGATGTTCTGTGCATTCCAGGATGTTTAGCAGCATCCCTGGCCTCTATCCACTAGATGGCAGCATCGCCCTCCCCTCTCCCTGACACCCCCTACCCGCCCACCCCCATTTTGGAAATCAATGTGTCTCCTGATCACCTTCTCAGTACAAACATATTGAAAACTACTAGGGTATGGGAATGAATAGATTAGATAAATGCTGGAGGTAAACAGTCCCTTTCAGTCTCTTAGATCTTGGGAACTCCTTGTATGTTCCCTACTTCTCAGCTTAACCAGAGGACTTGGGATTCCCCCTACATGAGTCCTCTATTTTTCTGCCTCCTTGCTTTTTGGTTCTTTCCACTGATGGCACTCTCCTATGCTGTCTCTACCTTGCAAACTCTAACCCATCCAGAATACTTCTGCAGAAATTTCACCTAAATTGTCCTAACTGAATTATAGTTTTCCCTCTAAAGACTTTTACTCTCTCTCTTTGTACCTCAATCATTCTGCCATATTACATAGTCCTTGGTGTAACTCTAATATTATCCTGTTGGAACTGAAAACTCCACGAGAATTAGATTCTTTGTGGTTTTTTTTTTTGCCCTTTCATCCACAATAGAAGTGAACATGATTTCTGGCATATATTATTTGCTCGTTAAATGTTTGTTAAATTGAATTTAGAGCACAGAAGAAATAAATGACTGGTTATAAGGCAATGCCTCCAAATGTTCAAGTAAACTAAAAAATGTTAGAGAAAAACTTAAAATTGTATCCAGATGCTTGTTCAAATAATCGGATAATTGAGCCAATAAAGGTTTATTGTTTAAATGATTCATGCAACTGCCTTGGTTCTCTGTTTCTCTTTGCGCATGTAGGAACAGCTGACAAAGAATTATAGTTGTCATTTGAAAACTATTAAGTGATTTGCCTACTGATGGAATCCATATTCTTCTGCTAGAAACAGAATTTATCAAATAAAGGAGGTACAAACAAATCTACCTTACTGCTTTGTTAATCAAGAGGGAGGGTCAAGGAGTCAACTGCCACTGTGAAATGATGCAAGGTGCAAAGCGAAATGGGACCTTTTTTCTGCTTCTTCCTGTTGTCTTAGAACAAAGCATCCCTTCCCCCTGCCCATCACAGGTAAGCACATGTACACACACACACATATGCACACACACGTGTGCACAGAGTTTGTAATGATAGGTGAAATTCTTTGCTCTCTAGGAATTTGAAACCTACACAACCTTGTACACAGCCACTGGTATGTGATACATTTGTGATAAAGCAGAAAAGACACTGATCTTCACTGTGGGAAACATGAATTCAAGGTTACCATGCCACATGACCACTTAAGAGCGCTGCAACTGTGTTAGGCTGAATGATGCCACCCACCCCTCCCCCTGCAGGAGTTCTACATCCTAATCCCCAGAACCTGTGGATATGTTGCCTCATGAGGTAAACGGGACCTCACTGATGTGATGAGTCAAGGAGATGATCGTGGATTATCCAGGAGGGCCCCAGTAAGAGTAAGGCAGGTCAGAATAACAGAGAAGGGGATGTGAAGATACTATACTGCTGTCTCTGAAGAAAGAACGAGGGGCCACAAGTCAAGACCACTGGGAGCTAAAAAAAAGTCAGGAAATGAACTCTTGCCTGGAGCCTCCAAAAGGAAAGACACCTTGCTGACACCCGGATTTTATCCCCTGGGCCCTGGGTTTAGATTTCTGAGCTCTAGAAACATTTGTTGTTGTTCAGTTGCTCAGTCGTGTCCGACTCCCTGTGACCCCATGGAGTGCAGCACGCCAGGCTTCCCTGTCCTTCATTGTCTCCCAGAGTTTGCTCAAACTCATGTCCATTGAGTTGGTGATTCCATACAACCATCTAGCCCTCTGTCACCCACCCTTCTCCTGCCCTCAATCTTTCCCAGCATCATGGTCTTTTCCAATGAGTCGGCATTGATGGCATCAGGTGGCCAAAGTATTGGCGTTTTAGCTTCAGCATCAGTTCTTCCAATATTCAGGGTTGATTTCCTTTAGGATTGACTGCTGTGATCTCCTTGCTGTGCAAGGGATGCTCAAGAATTTTCTCCAGCACCACAGTTCAAAAGCATCAATTCTGTGGTGCTCAGTCTTCTTTGTGGTCCAAGTCTCACATCCATACATAAGATATTTATGTTGTTTTAAGCCACTAAGTTTGTGGTTCTTTGGTACAGCAGCCATAGGAATCTATAACAGTACACTTGATTCACTCTTCTATTTCTTTAAGCCTCAATTCCTAAATTTCTAAAATTTGGGCAATATCTGTGTAACCAGATTATTTGGATGACATAAAAAGGTAAAGTAGTAGACATTGGTTATTTTAGACATTTCACCATGTTTTAATTATTCTTTTGATACTGCTTCTCAGTTTTCTTTCGCAGTCTTAAGGTTCAGACACTCCGATAGGGTTGACCACCTCATGCAGTTATGTGGTAGAGCAGCCTGATGGGCTGCAGTTCACAGGGTTGCAGAGAGTCGGACATGACTTAGCCACTGAGCATGCAGCAAATAACTTGACCAATCCATCAAAAGAACTGGTTATGAGAAGGCAGGTCTCTCAAGGCATGCCAACCACAAAATGTTTTACAAGGACAATAAGGAAGGAACTTGATCCATTGAGGTTGCCAAAGTAACGTAAACCTATAGTTGTCTGGGGATTTCTTGGCCACCAGGTAGGAGAGACTGCCTGAGAAAAATGCTAGCAGTGATGAGAACAGAGTTATGAGATTAACAGTGATAGATTTCACATACTAGCTATGGAGTACATAGATCTACCCATGCCTAAAACTACATGATCTTGATTTTGGAAAAAATGTGCTAGATAAAATATGCATGATCCATAAGAGAAAAAAATTAATAAATAGGACTTCACCAGAGTTAAAAGCTTCGACTCTAAAAAATACACTTTTTTTAAAGATAAGGGAAAGATAAGCTATAGAATGGAAGAAAATATTTACAAATCTCATAAAAGATATAACCAGAATATATAAAGAACTCACAAAACTGAACAAGGAAACAGACAACTCTAACAAGAATAATGGCAAATAAACCATAAGCCATATAGATGGCAAGTAAGCATGTTAAAAGATGCTCAACATCATTAGTGATTAGGGAAATGCAAGTTAAAAACCAACATGAGATACTACACACCTATTAGGATGACTAAGATCAGTAAGTGTTGGCAAGAAAGAGAGGGGTCTAGAACCATCAATCATTGCTGGTAGGACTGTAAAATGGTAGGAGAGTTTGGTACCATGTGATCCAGCCACTCTACTGAGTATTTACACAAAACAATGAAAGCATGTGTCCATACAAAGATTTTTTAGCCAATGTTCATAGTATATTTAATTGCAATATCCAAAAACTGGAAATAATCCAAATGCACATCAAAACCTAAATGAATAAGCAAACTGCAGTATAAATATATAATGGAATATTACTCAGCAATAAAAAGCACTGCACTTTTGAGACATGAAATGATGTGAAAAAATATGAGAATAATTATGAAAAGAATGTGGATACAAAAATTACATACTGCATGATTCCTTTCACATAAAACTCCAGCAAATAAAAGTGAATCTGTAATGACAGCAAAAGATCAAGAATGGCTTGGGAGTGAGTTGGAGGAGGAGAGTCACAATACAAGGAAGATAAAAGAGAACATTTTTTGGGGGTGATGTTGGGGGTGATGGATCAGCTTATTATCGTGATTATCATGATTGTGGTGATCATTTGACAGTGTTTACATAATCCTAGGCTTATGATATTGCATTTTTCAAATGTGTCCAGTTTATTGTCTACCAATTATACCTCAAAGTTGTGGAGAGAAAAAGGGAAGGGAGAAATCAAATGAATAATGCAAAGGAAGGGCACAATTGCAATCTGGGCACAGCAATTACTGCCATGTGTCCAGATCATAGAGGACATAACAACAGAGGAAGTTTGTCAGTAGTGTATGAATAGCAAGGTAGTTAAGAGCAGAATTCAAAAGTCAGACTCTCTAAGTTCAAACTCTGACTTTGCCACTTGCTAGCTGTGTGACCTTGGATGATTAAGTTTTCTTAGTTTGTTCATATTAGAAAACAGAGGGGCTTCCCTGGTGGTCCAGTGGCCAAGATACCATGCTCCCAATGCAGTGGGTCTGGGTTTGACCCCTGGTCAGAGAACTGGATCCCACAGGCCGCAACTAAGAGTTTGCGTGTCACACCTAAAGATCTGCATGCTGCAACGCAGGTCTGGTGCAGCCAAAAACAAATAAATACCAAAAAAAAAAGAAGAATATGGAAATAAAAAATGGTACCAGCCTCAGAGGGTTATTTTGAGGGTTAAATAGATATGCAAACTTAATACATGCCAAGTTGATAAATACAAAATATTGCACACAACATGATATGGTTATAATAATTTGGGCCATTCCTGTTATTATTTTTTAACAGTTGTATTGAGATATAACCCACATACCATGCAATTCACTCGTTTAAACAGACAATTCAGTAATTTTTAGTATATTTACAGTGGTGCAACCATACCACAGTCTCATTTTGTAACATTTTGTCTCCTCAACAAGAAGCTCCTTACCCATTAGTGGTCGGGTCATTTCCACCTTCTTCACTTGCCTTTGACAACCACTAATCAGCTTTCTGTTTCTATAGATTTGCTTAATCTGTATTCAAATTGATATCGAGCTATATGCATATCATATTCATATTCAATATTTCTTATAAATGGAATCATACCATATGTCATCTTTTATGTCTGTTTTTTTCCACTCAATATAATGTTTTCAAGTTTCATCCATGTCACAGAATATAACAGAACTTCATTCATTTTGTGGCTAAATACTTTTCCATTGTGTGGATATAGCATCCTTTATTCCAGTTATTATCATTGCAGAATAAAGTGTTTTTGACCAAAGGGAAGGGAGAAGGAAGGAGCAGATGTGTGATCTTAGTACTGCCCAGAAACCCAGGAACAACAATTATATTTGTCTAGAGAAAAGAAAGACTGGTGGAAGAAGAACCTTGAACATTTCACAAACACATGTCAGAGACTCACACATTTCCTTAGGGCTGGCACCCCCTGAAGTCCAAGGAATAACAGGAGACTCATTTATTCTATATAGAGGCAACCTAAAGAAGAAATTCCTGCTTTCTTACTCCCTAGTTCTGTTAGCGTGGGCAAGTCACTTCACTCCTTGAAATGTCAGTTTCCTCCAGTCAGCTTCCCACCCCTCCATTCATTCCCTCTGGCCCTGGCCTTCCTCCCAGCCCCCTTGTGATCATCATATCTTATGAAGGTAAAAGTATTTTGTTAACCAGAACATATTTTTTAAAGTAAAAACCTGCTTCCACAGTACAGTGTGCTAGAGGCATTTTGAAATGTTTTCTGATAACCAAAAAATGCTTTATAGAGCCCTGAATTTCTGAGGAATTGATAGATAAGTAAAGAAGAAATCAGAAGACATATCATGACCCCCAGCTAGTCATTGCAGTTAGTTAAAAAGGTTCTGATAGATACTGACACCCTGGCAGGTAGGACTCTGTTCTCTTAACATTTATTTTGTACCACATTGTTTGCCACAATTTCCAGGATATGGTGGTATCTCAATATACCTATTTTAAAAGAAAAAAACGAATTGCATATTACTGTGCATCAATTAACATGTGCTCTATTTTTAATGAGACAGTGAAGAGGTATTATTGATAGTAACCTAGCTTATGTTTAATGAACGTGTACTGTGTGTCTAAGAGTACTCTAAGTTCCTTACATACCCCGACTCCCCCAAACCCTGCTGTATAGAAGATCTGAAGACAAGAGAGGTAAGTAACTGTTTCAAATTTTAAAAGTAATTTGCAAAGCTGGGTTTCACCCCAGTTTGATTTAAACCCAAAATCCTTGAAAAGGAGGGCTCCCCAGGCGGGGCTAGTAATAAAGAATCCATTTGCCAATGCAGGAGACACAAGAGAGATGGATTTGATCCTTGGGTCAGGAAGATCCCCTGGAGACAGAAATGGCAACCCACTCCAGGGTTCTTGCCTGGAGAATCCCACGGACAGAGGAACCTGGTGAGTTACAGTCCATAGGGTCGCAAAGAGTTGGACACAACTGAAGTGACTTAGCACACATTCATCCTTGAAAAGGATTTCAGTTTACTTTTTTTTTCCCCGCTAGAGTTAAGTGTAATCATTACATAATATTTCACATACAAAGGGTTTTAGAGTCTAAAGAAAGGATCTGGAGAGGGTATCTTGTTCTGCCTTTTGTTTAGACTCCACTTAAAAATATTCTGAAAAACACACACATCAATGCTGCTATCCGAACCTCCCTAATGGTTCACCTGAGCCATTGCCTAATTCAAATTACACTCCTTGAAGACACTGAGGACTGTTCGAATCATTTGTGTCATCCTCTCTGTCCAAACCAAAAATGTCTCCATATTCTGTGCCACCATACTTTCCTCTGTCACTTTTCCCCCAAACTTTTCAAAACTCAATTCATCCATGAAATCCGTGATCAAGGCGGAAGCCACCCAGACATTCTGTTAATATCTTCAGTGTGATTGATATTTCTCTCCTGCAGCGTGGCAAGAAAGCATATGCGTATATGTGGGCAAGCATATATATCTTTATGTTAATGTGCATCTGTTCCTCTCGTCTCTACCATATACTATTAAGATATTAAGCTCCTCGGATCTGTCCTTGCTTCCCTCCACAGAGGAGAACTTGAATTCACCGGGGTCACCACGGTGTCTAGCTCCCAGGCCTGATACACATGTTCAATAAACATTTACTGAATGAGTGAGTGAGTGGGTGCGTGCTCCACATGGCAGTGACAAGCTCGAAGGGAAATCTTACCTTTACACAGAGAAAATAAGATCACGTATAAATTAACTGCAAATAGCGTGTCTTCTCGGGTATTTTATTTTTAAGCATTCTTAGCTGAAATGTGCTGTGGAACAGCTGAGACTTTGCAGGTAATTTTCATTTCACCTCTGTTTTCCAAATAGTTACCACTTAGCAAATATACCCCCCTTAGAGTGTGCTTTTCCCCCTTTAGATGCAATACGTTTGGACATCTTTCCTTTTTAAAGCTATGGAGATCTTTCATATAATGCTATTAATATTTGTGTGTGCGTGTGTGTGTGTGTATGTGCCGTGTGTATGCTCAGTCTATCAGTCGTGTCTGACTGTTGGTGACCCCGTGGACTGTAGCTCATAAGGCTCCCCTGTCCATGGGATTTCCCAGGCAAGAATATTGGAGTGGGTTGTCATTTCCCTCTCTAGGGGATTTTCCCAATCCGGGGATCAAACAGGAATCTCCTGCATTGCCAGGAGGATTCTTTACCACCGAGCTACACCTGGGAAGCCCCCAGCAAGTGCCCTTGGCAAGCGTCAATTTGTAGCTGACACCCTCTTTTGTTATTAAAAAAAAGAAGAAGAAGAAGATCTGAAACATCCAAAGTCTGAGTCCTGTGGGCCTTGGGCTTGGTTAAATCTGATGTCAGTCTGATTTATTAATTAACAGTAATAATGTTAATTATCACTGTTGCTTCAAACAACAGTCACCATAAATAGACACTGTAATGTGTTTAGTTCTACACAGAGTCAGGAGAGCTGCCAAAGTTCAAGAATATTTGAATCAGAGTCTAGATTTTAGTCCCACCTCCACCTCCCTTCTATTTGAATGGCCTTGAACATTTACTTAACTTCTCTCCCTTTCAATGTCTTTATCTTTGAAATGAAGGTAGAAAGGGTGCTTAAGTATCCATTGAGATAATTCCTGTGAAGGGGCTTTGTTCCAGGAAGTCCTTCCTCCATTACTGTTACCAGCCATTGTTTTTATGATAATAGTAATGGTAAGATAAGAGGTTCCCATTCAAAACCTCTTAGCAGAGAAATTCCTAATCTTTCATGGCACCAACATAGATTCATCCAAGAATGCTAAGTGGAAAGTGATTTCCAGGGAAGGTAGACTTACGAGGCTGTTCCTGCCTTAGCCTTAACTGCAAAGGACGCTTTCTTTAACTCAGGATTACTAACTACTCCATGAAGGCAGTATGACAGTGGTTCTTGTGGACAAAAAATGTTGCCTGCCCTTTCAGTACACAACAAATGTTGCCCTGCATCAAGGCATCAGCCCCTGCAGTCACCCCCAAATGGTGAACCCTTAGGGAAATTCACGATGGAGGAAAAAGAGAATATTGGCCTTAGACAGTTAAAATGCATATCGAAGGGATAATTTTGATGAGCCCAGACTCTTGCATCTTCCTATACATAGAAGAGCATGAAAATCATTTATTTGAGATATCTGACTTTTGTGATTAGCAGTAATCTCTGGATGATGAAATATATTTTTTATTTTTTCCAGGTAAATCTCCTGTATGTCCTTCTTCCTCCCTTACCTCTTTGGAACAGTTCCTCAGAGTTACCCGAGAGGCTGATTCCTATAGTCCTCAGTAAGTTCCTCAAATGAAACATAACTGTCAATTTTTAGATTGTTTTTCCTTTTTAGTTGATATTCCAATATTCTAGAAGGGGCAGTGTCAACAATCTGGATGAAAGGAGAGGGGGCTTAAAAGGCATTAACTGGAGCATTTAGTTGCTTCCAAATATTGGATAGTGGTTCTACAAGGGCTCAAGGTCTCCCGAGCGGGACTCAGTGGGGCCCTTTCTGATGTGCTTTACAAGCTTGAAGGATTGTGAATTTGTGGTCTTCTTCACTGTCACTCACGCACTCCTTTCACTGAGAATCAAATGCGCAGCACAGCAGGGATCACGTTGGCTTCACCCTGTTACCGAGCACACGTATCACTGCCTTCCTCTTTCAGGCACCCTTAGTGTTGCTTTTCCATCCCCTAGCCCTGGGAAGCATATCTCACAGTCCTGTTGTTTAGTCCTATTTGTAAATGACAACTGGTTTTGTTGAGTTTGAAGTTCCCCTCACTCATGCTTTTTATCATATTGTTAGTGGCTACAGCCCCTCAAATCTGACACAGAGCAACAGTCAAGAGACGCTACCACTTATAAACTAGGACAATAGGAATCACAGCTCAGCCCCATTTCCAGGAAAACATGATAAATCCACCGATTCACTTCCTTCCAAGGCTCCCTTCCGATGTAAAAACAGTATGGATTATAAAGAGGTAGTATTTGTGTATGGTTTTTTCATAGAGGTAGAGGGTTTTGTCTTACCCTTTTCCCTTAATCTGCCATTTATTTTATTCTCTCTAATTGTATTCTTACATGTCTATTTATTCCTATTAAAAACCAATATATAAAAAGAATAAGCCATAATCCTATTACTCAGATTTTTTTATACATATACAATACATAACATATATGTAACATATAATTATTGATGTCACACTTGCATAAATTCCTGTAATCAGATTTTTAAATTACTAATCTATTGTGAATATGTCTCATGTCTATATATTCAGAGGAGCAGCGTCATTACTAATGACCGAATAGTGGTTTATTATATCAATTATAATAAATCCTTTGGTTTTCAGACATTTGGGTTGTTTCCAATAGATTGCACCTATTTATATTGCTGCAATGATTATGCATGTACATATATCTATATTCATTTGTTCAGTGATTTCTTTAAGATAAATCTTAGAAAAGAAAATGTCAGGTCAGGGGCAGGCACATTTTAAAGACTTCTGACAACATGCCATGTTAGTCTCCAGCAAGTTACACCAAGTTACACTATCAACAGTTTTATAAAAACATTATTTCTCTACACTCTTGCCACTACTTGGTCTTTTAACTCAATTTTTAATTTAAAGATGCCAGGAGAGGCATCCCATAAGACTTGAGATCTCCCTGAATAACACTACATTAGATTTATGGTGTAAAGATTTGCTAACCAGGGCCTGAGTCATGGGACTGTGGGCATGCTTTTTCTATTACCATTACCTCTGTGAGTCAGATCTAATAACTATTTCAGTCATGACCAATACTGCCCAAAGAGACAACCCAAACTGAAAAAAAAAAAAAAAAAAAAAAAGTCACAACAAAAAACTATGTACTTTTTATCCAAAAATTCTCATGGATGTGATAATAGCAACTATCCTTTTAGTTCTCTTTAGATTGCGGGCAATAATATTGTTTCATTTGAAATTACATATCTCATTTTAGAAATAGGAGATGTAATTTATAGATATATTTCCAGGAATAAGAGGAATTCTATCTGTTTCTAAATAAAAATGCCAGTCATCAAGGAACAGCCACTGTAACATAACCCATGTAGATATCTACTTTTTGTATAATAATCACAAACCTGACAAGGCTGTTTGGAACTTTACTTGTTCCAATCTGTTGCTCTGTTCATTTAACTACCTTTCAGAAGACAGTAATTCTCAGTCCTTCTATTAGCAAGGAAAAATAAGTACTGGTAGGTCAATTCTTAATAACATTTCCAAATGAGACAAATGTCTGCATGCCAGAGTTTATACACAATAAATAGGGAAGAGCTGTGGTAGTTATCAAAGGAATGGTTGGATTTTCTAATCTCCCTTAAGATTTTAATATGTTTTTGCAAAAGATTCTTGGAAAATTTCCCTGAATACTCAAAATTCCTATGGAACTCGTTATCCATTCATTTTACTAACTGACTCAAAATCTGATTAGAAACTTCACAAATCTCAAGACAAAATTAAAATTAGAATGCTGCCACTATAATCTGATTTTATTTTGCTGTGATTTATTGGTGCCCAGAAATCAGGTAGCCTTGAACTTCTGAGATAAATTCTTTAAGATAAATCTATCAGGGATGGATAGTAGTTTCCTCTTAAGTTACCTGTGTCTTTTTGTTTTATGTTTTTTCATTTTGGTTTACTAATACATGGGAAATAGATGGGGGAACAGTGGAAACAGTGTCAGACTTTATTTTTTTGGGCTCCAGAATCACTGCTGATGGTGACTGCAGCCATGAAATTAAAAGACGCTTACTCCTTGGAAGGAAGGTGATGGCCAACCTAGATAGCATATTTAAAAGCAGAGGCATTACTTTGCCAACAAAAGTCCATCTAGTCAAGGCTATGGTTTTTCTAGTGGTCATGTATGGATGTGAGAGTTGGATGGTGAAGAAAGCTGAGCGCCGCAGAATTGATGCTTTTGAACTGTGGTGTTGGAGAAGACTCTTGAGAGTCCCTTGGACTGCAAGGAGATCCAATCAATCCATCCTAAAAGAGATCAATCCTGGGTGTTCATTGGAAGGACTGATGTTGAAGCTGAAACTCCAATACTTTGGCCACCTCATGCGAAGGGTTGACTCATTGGAAAAGACCCTAATGCTGGGTAGGATTGGGGGCGGGAGGAGAAGGGGATGACAGAGGATGAGATGGTTGGATGGCATCACCGACTCGATGAACATGGGTTTGGGTAGACTCCGGGAGTTGGTGATGGACAGGGAGGCCTGGCGTGCTGCAATTCATGGGGTCGCAGAGAGTCGGACACAACTGAGCGACTGAACTGAACTGAACTGAATACTATGCTAAAAGCATGATACTATAAAGGCTTTGAAGATATGGAGAAAGGGGAGAAAATTGGTATTGACTCACTTAAAAACAGATGGTTAAACATGTATATTTTGAAAAATTGTCTAATATATTGAAAATTAATTATTCATTCAATCATTTTTTTTCAGCTAACATTTACTAAATATCAACAGTGAGTACATCTTTGGTTCAACTTAACCTGGAAGAATCTTGAGGTGTTAAATTAGGGTTCTAAATTAAGATTTGCATTTGTTTCTTCCTGGAACAGGAAGCCTTACTGATCTAGGACTTCTTTATCCCTCTTTAAAGGTTTTTTTGTTTATGAATGATTCTGAGGTTTGGGTACCCCAGTAAATTTCATCTTTTTATGTCCTTACTTGTCCTCTTCTCTCTTTAAGCATAAGATTTTTAATTTTGGGGGAACTACTTGATGTCATATATTCAACCTTGCGTAAAACTTGCAGAAATACAACTTTTGAGTGTCAAGTTAAAAGGTTAATCAATCTGGTAGTCCCTTGACATTTTTTAAGGATATACCCAAGAGACATTTGCTAATAATCAACTTTCTAAATGTCACCATAGCACATATGTTTTTGTAATTACCCATATTAGTAGGTGATACTACCCTTTGTGCTACAAGGCGGTGTGTAATAAATATTATTGAACATAGACTCCTTCATCTGGAGGATAGCCCTATCTCATATTTGATTATTAATTGTTAATTAATCATGATTAATTATTCTCCATGATATGTATTCTTGGTGGAGTGGCGAAACCAGATGACCATTGTTCCATCATTGAAGATAAAATTGTCCAATCCATTATGGATTCTTTTGCTATTCCTGTATAACCAAGGGGAGGACAAATCACTAAAATCTGACCAAACTGCATGATGAAAATAAATCAAAATTTTTCTTGCATGATCTTGAATCTCAGATGAAGAAATATCAATATGAAAGGAACATGATTTGTTCATTCTAGAACAAATCCAGTTAACATATTAAGTGGGTACTGCTTCTAAGCCCTTCACAGATACTTGTCTTGGTTTATGGCCCTATACTAAGTCCATTATTTTACTTTTCTTCAAGCTTATGATTTTTTCCCCAATACTTTCAAGAAATTCCCTTTTCTTGGTTTAATTTTTACCAACAAATATATCCGAGAGACACAGATGATATATTAAATTATAATTACAATTCCCATTGAGACAAGTCCACTGAAAAGTCAGCTAAGCTCACTTACTACCTGGATAAACTATTTCCCTCATACCATCTTCACAGAATGATTAAAGAGTATGCCTAAAAATTTTAAAATTACTATATGCATGTAATGGGCTTTTTAAAAATAGCTAAAACCACAAATTCTGACAGTCTACCATATTTCCTCTATGACAATACAGACGTGTCCATTGTGCTTCTGATAATACATGATGTCTAACAGGAAGTTGGCAAAATTGCTGTTTAGAATCTGGCTTGATTCTTAGAGCAAGGTTCTCCATCACAATGCTGTGGCTACCTCCATCACTCAGGAGAGAGTCTCTTAATGTGCCACTAGGTTAACAAAATCCTCATGCAAACTTTGAAGAGCCCTTCCTTTTCTTAGCAGGATTCTCCTATTTTTCAATAGTATTAGGGAATGACACTTATTCTGTATTTCTCCACGTTGAAAAAAAAAAAAACAACTCAATTATCTTTCCTATTCTGACTTCTCTTTACTCATCTTACTCTCTCCTTTCTTTGGTCATTAGAATTGATTATGTGATTTGTGACTTGGGGAGCCAGATTTTATTAGTTGTACTTTAACACATTCTTTCACTTTCCTCTTTAGGACGGGATATTTACTGATAGATGCACTCACACCTGCTAACTCCACACTGGAAATTTTATAGGGCAGGCCACCATGTCAGGGGAAACTGAAGTTGCCCCGGACTTCCTGGGATGGATGGGTAAATCTATTCAATGGCAGGGTTAAATGTTAGGAATGCTTGTTGCACAATGAAACAACACTGATCCTCAGTGCAAAGAAATCAGTGAAAACATTTAATCAGTGCAAAGAAATAGAGGAAAACAATAGAATGGGAAAGACTAGAAATCTCTTCAAGAAAATTAGGGATACCAAGGGAACATTTCATGCAAAGATGGGCACAATAAAGGACAGCAATGGTATGGACCTAACAGAAGATATTAAGAAGAGGTGGCAAGAATACACAGAAGAACTGTAAAAAAGATCTTAATGACTCAAATAACTAAGATGGTGTGATCACTCGCTTAGAGCCAGACATCTTGGAGTGTGAAGTCAAGTGGGCCTTAGGAAACATCACTATGAACAAAGCTAGTGGAAGTGATGGAATTCCAGTTGAGCTAGTTCAAATCCTAAAAGATGACGCTGTGAAAGTGCTGCATTCAATATGCCAGCAAATTTGGAAAACTCAGCAGTGGCCACAGGACTGGAAAAGGTCAGGTTTCATTTCAATCCCAAAGAAAGACAAGCCAAAGAATGTTCAAACTACTGCACGATTGCACTCATCTCACATGGTAGCAAAATAATGCTCAAAATTCTTGAAGCCAGGCTTCAACAGTATGTGATCCATGAATTTCCAGATGTTCAAGCTGGATTTAAAAAAGACAGAGGAAATGGAGATCAAAATTGCCACCATTCATTGGATCATCGAAAAAGTAAGAGAGTTCCAGAAAAACATCTGCTTCTGCGTTACTGACTACGCCAAACCATTGACTGTATGGATCACAACAAAGTGTGGAAAATTCTGAAAGAGATGGGAATACCAGACAACCTGACCTGCTTCCTGAGAAATCTGTATGCAGGTCAAGAAGCAACAATTACAACTGGACACGGAACAACAGACTGGTTCCAAATTGGGAAAGGAGTACATCAAGGCTGTATATTGTCACCTTGCTTATTTAACTTATATGCAGAGTACATCATGAGAAACGCTGGGCTGGAGGAAGCAAAAGCTGGAATCAAGATTGCTGGGAGAAATATCAATAACCTCAGATATGCAGATGACACCACCCTTATGGCAGAAAGTGAAGAAGAACTAAAGGGTCTCTTGATGAAAGTGAAAGAGGAGAGTGAAAAACCTATTTGAAAGTTCAACATTCATAAAACTAAGATCATGGCATCTGGTCCCATCACTTCACAGCAAATAGATGGGGAAACAATGGAAACAGTGGCAGACTTGATTTTCTTGGGCTCCAAAATTACTGCAGATGGTGACTGCAACCATGAAATTAAAAGACGCTTGCTCCTTGGAAGAAAAGCTATGACCAACCTAGACAGCATATTAAAAAGCAAAGACATTACTTTGCCAACAAATGTCCATCTAGCCAAAGCTATGGCTTTACCAGTAGCCATGTATGGATGTGAGAGTTGAACCACAAAGAAAGCTGAGAGCCGAAGAATTGATGCTTTTGAACTGTGGTGTTAGAGAAGACTTTCGAGAGTCCCTTGGACGGCAAGGAGATCTAACCTGTCAATCCTAAAGGAGATCAGTCCTGAATATTCATTGGAAGGACTGATGCTGAAGCTGAAGCTCCAGTACTTTGGCCACCTGATACAAAGAACTGACTCACTGTGAAAAGACCCTGATGCTAGCAAAGATTGAAGGAAGGAGGAGAAGCAGATGACAGAGGATGAGATGGTTGGATGGCATCACTGACTCTATGGACATAAGTTTGAGTAGGCTCCGGGAGTTGGTGATGGACCGGGAAGCCTAGCATGCTGCAGTCCATGGGGTTGCAAAGAGTCGGACATGACTGAGTGACTGAACTGAACTGAAACAACATTCTCAGATATTAACTGTATCATTTATAAAAAGTGGAATCTGGCTCTCCATTTCTTTACTCTCATCACTTTTCCCTTCAACTTTGTAAGCTAAAATGAAAGCTGCATGAAAGCAGTTAGTGGTACCTGGAACTTACCTTATCAAAATTTCTCCACAGGTCCTGATCTTCCTGAGAAAATCCAAAGAGGTTAAAGAAGTGTTCTGGATTTTTGTAGATAATATTTCTTTTATACCTGGAGGAAGATAACATAAATATCATATGTTTAAACCATACTGTGAAACTGAGAACAAATAGAGGGTTAGATATGTCAGCTTGTCATAGAATACAAGAATTTATTAGTATAGAATTTATTTAGTCATTCATCTTTTTAATATAGATAGACATCGATATAAATGTCAAAATATAGATACAGATACAGATATAGATATTTGCCTTAGTTTACCCATCTTTAAATTTGACAGTTTTTCTTTCTTTTGTCAAGGTTCCTCACGTTGTATTATTGAAGTATGTCACGTATCATATGTACTTCACTGAAGAACTTTTTATCCATGAATACGTTTTTGTAGATAAATCTTGAGAAACTTCTTACTTTAAAAAGATGTATTTATTTATTTATTTGCCTGTGCTGGGTCCTAGCTGTAATATGCAAGTTCTTCGATCGCTGTTGCTGCATATGAAATCTTTGGTTGTGGCATCCAAACTCTTAGTTGTAGCATGTGGGATCTAGTTCCCTGACCAGTGATCAAATCCAGGCCCCTGGCTCTGAGAGCGCAGTCTTAGCCACTGGACCACGAGGGATGGCCCAAGAGACTTCTCACTCTTACCTCATCCTCTGTCATGAGCTCAAAACAACAGAGATGATTACCTGTTTATTTTAACCCTAATAGCCAAATGGATATTTAAAAAAGCCTAGAAAATACACACTGTAATTTACAGATTTCTGTTTGACATAGCAACAAAGAAAATAAGTAAATATGGGCATTGGACTAATAATCAGAACTAGATTCAATTCATAACCTTACCATAATTAGCTAGGAAATTTTGGGCAAGTGTCCAAACTTGTCTGAGTCTTTCTCTCTCCATGTATGAAATTAAGAGCTTTGTGCAGAATTGCCTCCAAGTCCCCTCCCATCTTTCAAATCCTGTGATAACTTTCCTTCTGAGGATCTGGTGTGATGTAGGTAGAATGGTCAGAAAGAATTTGTGGTTGCAAACCCCTAATGTTTAGATAAAGCCTGTATTTTCAAAAATTTATTCCAGGTAGTCAATTACTGGCTTCTCTCTCTGCTGGACAATTAGTTACTTGTAAGTAAATGATACAAAGTTGACTGTAATCAATTATTTTCATGTTTTCCTATTGAGTAAATCAACAGTGTATCTCAGGGAGCTTAACAAAATTGAATTTTTAATTCACAGGATTCATAATCCTCTGGGGCCGGTGACTTAGCTGTCTATCTTCCTGCTATTCTAACATTGAGAGGAAGAAATCTGAATTCTCTCAAAACTGGGAAAACTAAGGGCTACTTGTAAGACAGCTTACAGAGTTTGACATTGCATCACATGTTCCCTCCACCCCTATCAGATATCTTCCAAAGGAAAAAAAAATATTTGGGGCAGAAATATTCATATTTAATTGATGTTTCATGTATCATTGTTCTGCAAAAACAAAATAATTACTAAAATTGAGAATTGAGTAATAACTGAAATTACTATTTATAAAGATGATTTTAAAAGTAACCTATGAATATTTTTTGTTGTTATTAAAGTAGTGGATATTAATTAAACTCTTTATTTTATAGATTAAACCTTACAAGTACCCTATGTATCCCGAAAATTTTGATTTATGATTCTCATTTTACAGCTGAAGAAACTGAGGCATGAGTCAATCGCCCAGAAAGAGATAGTAAGTGGCAGTCAGCAGGCCTCTGTGATCCCAGCGCCTGTAGTCCTTACTATGCTATGTACTCCAGCTCTGCGATCTTGTTGGCTACCTCTAGGCCATTAGATATTTAATTTTAGTAGGTTCTCTTAGTCTGCTATTATCTGAGCCTCTGAATGCACTTGTAGTATTCATCTCTTGACATATGGAGGTCTTGTCTGATTTCTCTCTAGGACTATGGTTTTTGTATTTCATTTCTATGTTCATGGGAACAAAATGCTGCTTTCTCCATCTTAGCCTAAGTTTTCTGCCTGGCATTTAGCAGGTTTCAAAGAAATGTGTTGCGAGCAGAATGTTTACTTTGTATGCATGTGACTACAGAGAACTGATCTAGGTGGGGCTGCGTGTAGGGGCAGAGGCATCAGATGTGAAGAAACTCTGTAGTGGGTGTTTGTGAAGGGAAGAACCAGGCAGAGGGTTTGTTGATCAGAACAAAATGAATCATATCATTACACGAATTCACAGAATGTGGGGCTGGTAGAGGCCTCGCTAATCAATTAGTTCAAATTTCATAGTGTGTAGGTGAAGGAAATGAGATACAAGGTGTTTAGGAAGTAGGAACCAGGCTTCTGGATTTCATCCATCCCCGCTACTTCTCCATAGTGACACCAAATCCTTAATTACATGTTTATATTTGTCTCTTCAAAAAGAAATCCCTTATTCTAGGTCTGTATGTATCAATCCCACCGTGTGATATAAGATTCGGCGCACTGCTTATGAAAAAGACATTGAGGTGAAACCACCATGAGTCCTAGGGCCAGCAACATCGCTTCCTGTTTGTGGAACTTCAGGAAAGTGACAATCTCTTTCCGGGACAGTTTCCTAATCTGTAAAATAGGGTAAAGAGAGAAGCCCCCTCTCTGTGCTGCTTTGGGGAACAAGTGAGAAATTGTTTTAAAAGACTTTTTATCAGGATCTAGCACAGAGTAAGAAAGCATATACAAAAATTTTCATCATCATTGTCATCAACAGCATTATTTCTCTTATGCGATGTCTTAAGACGTCCTTTGAAAAATGTGTTTTCCTTTTAAATAAAGAAATATCCCAATGAAAGGGGACTCTGGATGAAGAACTACGAAAATTGACTGAAATCACCAGCATGATCACAGAGACTTTAGGTTTCTCATCAGTGAAATGGAAAAGACACCAATCTCCATATATATATTTGAAACTACATGTGTAACATTCTGAAATAGTAGATTCAGAATTTGATCTTTTTGCTGAGGACTGTCCAAATCAGCTGCACTCAAAGCCAGAGGTTCTCACAGCTAGACCACGTAACTAAAACAAATGATCTTACATGACAAAGCAAGAGAGAGAAAAAGAGAAAGCCTCATTTTTTTTAATTATAAGTTGGTCTGAAGAGATGTCCATTTGGATTCTGCTGCTACAGAGCTCAGTTATGCAATATTCATACAAAAATAGTTTCAAATCAATACAACATGTTTTAAATTTACATTAACATTTACATTAATGAGAGAAACTCCATGTGAATTATGGAGTTTGAGCTGTTTAGGACTATGCTCCTTCTTGCCAACTTGGAACAGGGTCTATTGACTCACCTTCTGAGTCTCATAAACAGCTTCCAGACTTTATGCGCTTTCAGTGCCAGAGGACTTTCAGGCTGGTGAAAGCTGCCATATTGACATCACCAGGGAATGAAATTGGCCCTCTCCACTAAAGACATAAAATGCTTCCAGCAACTACACACACTTTCCCTGAAAGGCAGATTGCCATACACAGTTGTCAAGTCTGGGAATGCTCTAAGATCGGAGCTTACTCCACACCCCCTGGTCTCCATTCATTTATCTGACAGATATTTCTAGACCATCAACGATGGACATAGAACTGTGCTAAAACAACACAGATTCTTCTTCAAGGAACTCATCATCTATTGAAGGATATAGTCACATATGTAAATATATAAACAACTTTTGGATAATCTGCCATCTTCTATGATAAAAGAAGGTACATAGTGGGTGCAATCTCAGGCATTTGAATTAGATTGGAGGAGAATGAAGACCATCTTTCTGAAGAAACAAGACTTGAAAGACAGGTTAGAATTAGACAAAAAAATAAAGGTAGAAACTCTCCCCACTCTGAGGAGACAATCTAGAAAACACCTCGATACTTTGCTTCAATGAACAAGAAGTTCTGAATGATTAGCAAGAAAGGTGGGGCAAGGATGTTTGTATGTGTGTGTGTGTGTGTGTGTGTGTGTGTGTGTGTGTGTGTGTGTGTGTGTGTGTGTGTGTGTGTGTGTGTACACATACACACAATGAACTGTGGGTGTCAGAGATTAACATTCATGGTTAGGCATGGACAAGCTCATGAGATATCTCACATGCCACACTGAGAAGTGGGAACAAAATTCTTAAAATGATATAATTGTAGATGGTCTGCTGTATTTTTGTCTTAATAAGCTTGTAGAGAAGTTTCAAGTTCACTGAAAAGTACAGAGTTCCCCTATTTTTCCTTTCCCTAAACAGGAAAAACCTCCCACACTATGGACATCCCCCACAACTGTGATACATTTGTTATAATTAATGACCCTACACTGACACATCTTTGTCACCCAAAGCTTATAGTTTGCATTAGAGTTCTCTCTTGGTATTGTACATTTTATGGCTTTAGACAAAAGTATACTGACATGTGCAGCTTCCCAGGTGGCTCAGTGGTAAAGAATCCGCCTGCCAATGCAGAAGATGCAGGAGATTTGGGTTCAATCCTTCAGTCAGGAAGATTCCCTGGAGGAGGAAATAGCAACCCACTCTAGTATTCGTGGAGTCAAGTGGGCTTTAGAAAGCATCACTATGAACAAAGCAAGTGGAGGTGATGGAATTCCAGTTGAGCAATTTCAAATCCTAAAAGATGATGCTGTGAAAGTGCAGCACTTGATATGCCAGCAAATTTGGAAAACTCAGCAGTGGCCACAAGACTGGAAAAGGTCAGTTTTTGTTCCAATCCCAAAGAAAGGCAATGCCAAAGAATGCTCAAACTATTGCACAATTGCACTCATCTCACATGCTAGTAAAGTAATGCTCAAAATTCTCCAAGCCAGGCTTCAGCAATACGTGAACCATGAACTTCCAGATGTTCAAGCTGGTTTTAGAAAAGGCAGGGGAACCAGAGATCAAATTGCCAATATCCGCTGGATCATCGAAAAAGCAAGAGAGTTCCAGAAAAACATCTATTTCTGCTTTACTGACTATGCCAAAGCCTTTGACTGTGTGGATCACAATAAACTGTGGAAAATTCTGAAAGAGATGGGAATACCAGACCATCTGACCTGTCTCTTGAGAAACCTGTATGCAGGTCAGGAAGCAACAGTTAGAACTGGACATGGAACAACAGACTGGTTCCAAATAGGAAAAGGAGTACGTCAAGGCTGTATATTGTCACCTTGCTTATTTAACTTATATGCAGAGTACATCATGAGAAATGCTGGGCTGGAAGAAACACAAGCTGGAATCAAGATTGCTGGGAGAAATATCAATAACCTCAGATATGCGGATGACACCACCCTTATGGCAGAAAGTGAAGAAGAACTAAAGAGCCTCTTGATGAAAGTGAAAGAGGAGAGTGAAAAAGTTGGCTTAAAGCTCAATGTTCAGAAAACTAAGATCATGGCATCTGGTCCCATCACTTCATGGGAAATAGATGGGGAAACAGTGGAAACAGTGTCAGACTTTATTTTTTTGGGCTCCAAAATCACTGCAGATGGTGATTGCAGCCATGAAATTAAAAGACACTTACTCCTTTGAAGGAAGGTTATGGCCAACCTAGATAGCATATTTAAAAGCAGAGACATTACTTTGCCAACAAAGGTCCGTCTAGTCAAGGCTATGGTTTTTCCAGTGGTCATGTATGGATGTGAGAGTTGGACGGTGAAGAAGGCTGAGCGCCGCAGAATTGATGCTTTTGAACTGTGGTGTTGGAGAAGACTCTTGAGAGTCCCTTGGACTGCAAGGAGATCCAATCAATCCACCCTAAAGGAGATCAATCCTGGGTGTTCATTGGAAGGAGTGATGTTCAAACTGAAACTCCAATACTTTGGCCACCTCATGTGAAGAGTTGACTCATTAGAAAAGACCCTAATGCTGGGTAGAATTGGGGGCAGGAGAAGAAGGGGACGACAGAGGATGAGATGGTTGCATGGCCTCACTGACTCGATGGACATGGGTTTGGGTAAACTCCGGGAGTTGGTGATGGACAGGGAGGCCTGGCGTGCTGCCATTCATGGGGTGGCAAAAAGTGGGACACGACTGAGCGACTGAACTGAACTGATAGGTGTGTAGTGGTATGTTGTTGCTGTTTTAATTTGAATTTCTTTAATGACATATGATATGGAACATCTCTTCATGTATTTATTCATTATTTGTATCTTCTTTGATCAAGTGTCTATTGGGTCTTTGGCCTATTTTTAATGGGGTTATTTATTTTCTTATTGTTGAATTTTATAAGTTACACATTTTAGATAACTGTTCATTATCAGATGTGTCTTCTGCAAATGTTTTCTCCCCTTCCTCTCATTCTCTTGACAGTGTCTTTCACAGAGTAGAATTTTTAATATTTTAGTAAACTTTATCAACCATTTCATTCATGGATTATACCTTTGGTGGCATGACTAAATACTCATTGCCATAGCCAATATCATCTGGAATTTCTTGTATATTAGCAGTTTTATACTTTTGCATTTTATATTTAGGTCTATGGTGCATTTTGAGTTAATTTTTGTGAAAGGTATAAGGTTTGTGTCTAGATTCTTTTTTATTTTCTTTTTCTTTTTTTTGTCTTGTGAATGTCTACTTGTTTCAGCATGACTTGTTGAAAAGACTGTCTTTGCTCCATTGTATTGCCTTTGCTTCTTTGTCAAGGACTATGTGAGTCTTTTTCTAGACTCTTTATTCTGTTGCAGTGATATATTTGTCCATTCTTTCACCGATAGCTTCACTGTCTTGATTACTGTAGCTTTACAGTAAGTCTTGAAGTCTAGTATTGTCAGTCCCCTGACTTTGTCTGTCTCCTTTGATATTTTGCCTCTCCATATAAATTTTAGAGGGACTTCCCAGTGGCTTTCCTGCAATGCAGGACATGCAGGTTTGATCCCTGGTTTGGGAAGATCCCCTGGAGAATGAAACAGCAATCCACTCCAGTATTCTTGTCTGTGAAATCCCATGGACAGAGGAGCCTGGTGGCTATAGTCCATGTGGTCACAAGAGTCGGACACATCTTAGGGACTAGTGAAATTGGAATTTGCTCAATCATGTCTGACTCTTTACGACCCAAATTCTTGAGGCTAGAATACTGGAGTGGGTAGAGGTTCCCTTCTCCAGGGGATCTTCCTGACCCAGGGTCGAACTAGGGTCTCCTGCATTATAGGCGGATTCTTTACCAGCTGAGCTACCAGGGAAGCCCTTAAAGCAACAACAAATAAATGTTATGATTGTCTGTCATGTAACTTGCTGGTATATTTTTTTGATCAGAATTGTCACTGAATCTATAGATTAAATTGGGAAGAAGTGACATCTTGACATTATCGAGTCTTCTATTCATGAATGTGAACTATTTCTCCATATATTTACTTCTTCCTTGATAATTTTTACCAAAATTTTCTAGTTCTCCTCACGTATATCTTATACACATTCCATTAGATTTAAATGTATTTCATTTTTTTGTGGTGCTAATATTGGGTTGACCAAAAAGTTCATTTAGGTTTTTCCATAACATATTACAAAAAACCTGAATGGATTTTTTGGCTGACCCAATATAAATAACAATATGCTGTTAACATCAAATTCTATTTGTTTATTGCTGATATATGGGAAAGAGACTAACTTTTGCATATTAACTTTATATGCTGCAACTTTGCTATGCTCACTTATTCTGGTAGTTTTTTGTTGATTCTTCCAGATTTTCTATAGAGACAATGATGTCATCTGTAAACAAAGAAAGTTTTATTTTTTTCTCCCTAATCTGTATACCTTTTACTTATGTTTTCTTGCCTTATTGAATTATATAGGATTCTGATGTGTTTACGTGGGCTTGGTTTAAGAACTATTGCTTTGGCAATATTGTAGAGATGGATGGAATGTAGCAGTTCCTTCTCCGCAACATTGTCAGATGTCAAAATAGGCCACAGCAAGTCCTTGATTGAGTTCATGTGATATCAGATGCAAGACAGGTCACTGGCAATGTCAGAGAGACTCAGCAACGCCAACCTCCATGGCTTTCCTTTGACTGTGGAGTGATACAGGTCAAGGAGAGAGAGAATTTGCAATGCTTGCCCTGTGTTCTATCACTCTTATTCTTTTTTGCAAAACTATGTTTGTTGAACACCAACTGTGTTCCAGGATATGTGTTAGATTCTGTGATAGAATAATGAATAAGCCAGCCATTATCATTTGCCCTGAAGAAATTACATTTTGGTGAGAGATGAGAAAAAAAGAGTTAAATAAAAACATTTACAGATTATGGAAAAACTGTTAAGAAATAAATAGAATGACAGTATCATACTAGGATGGGGGCAGACAGTGTTTCTTAACAGTCAATAGGGTGAACACTGGACTGAGACTCACTAGATTCAAATTCCACCTCTGCCACCTCCTCATTATGTTCTGTTGGCAAGAGTCTTTGTTTCAGTTCCTCATCTGTAAAATGAAGGTAAATATTCTAATCCATGGGCTTTCTGTGAGGATTAAATTACAGAATAAATATACAGTGATTAGCCTAGTACTTGACACATAGAAATGCTCAAAATTATTTTAGTTGTAGTTATCATTACTGTTCTATGCTTACTGTTACTGATTCTTTGGATAGCTTGGTCAGGAAAAGACTCTTTGAAAGGGTGACATTTGGGCTTTAGCCTGAAGAATGATAAGAGCTGGTATGTGCAGAGCTTTAAGAAAGGTGTTTTTATACCATTTCCTAGACAGCGACAACAACACTTGGAAAATTCTTGAAATGATGTTAAAATGTTTTCAAATAATAGATATTACTGCAGTGTAGATAGTATGATATTATATGTTTCAGCTCCTTAAATTTTGACTCCAGGAATAAAAGGGGCTATCTGTTTCAATCAGTAACCCATAATCCAAAGGTCATCAGCTAAAATTACATAAGAAATTTCACATTCCAAAGATAGCTACCAAAACTTTCTTTTTTTTATCTCTTCGTCAACACAAGATCATCGGCTAATTATCACAATTATTAGAAATAAGTAAACTGGTGTTTATTGGCAAATAAATGTCTTGATACTTGGCATTAAAAATCTATAGAAATGGGCCTTTACTGGTGAAATTAAAGGTATTCATGATATGTAGGTTGACCTACATATTTTGGGGACACTCCTCATCCATTTTTAAAACTTTGTCTTTATTATTATGGCTTTAGAATTGAATGAGACATGAAACTTACATTCTGATGTCAGATTATATACCTGAGGATTGATGCATAAATCGTTCACTGCTAAGCCATAAATTAGAACATTTCACTGGCTGATTCAACTAAAAGGACATACTAACTCTGCCTCTGGAATGCTATCTGCTGAAAGGTGGCATTCAGAGCACCTAAAAGAACAAAGTGTGGAACTTGGTAGCATTTTTAGATCTTTTGTGCTTACTCACTAATGCAAGCATGTGTATCTAATAAACATTTGCTAGCTTGGCAAAATCAGGTCAGTGACTTTGATTTGCTACTACTTAGTATGGAAAGGATAGCTAATCCTTATTCAACTCAGGCTTCCTTGCCTGCTACTATCTCAAAGCAAGGAATCCAGTGCATATATGTTGTACAGGACCAAAACAACTTAGATCAATTTGCAACACTTAGCCTGTCCAAGGCAAAAACAAGAAACTTTTGCATTCTGAGTGTGATAAGAAAGATACTGTTAGAAATTGACATTGGAGAGGTAGACAAGAAGGAAAAGTGCAGGGACTTTTAGCTCCTGATGATATTTTTGGATTGAATTCTCAGTGTAATAGAGAACATGTAAGATATATAAGAGAGTCAGATCTGCTTTACATTTTTAAAGACGATATTAACCAATGTGTAGAAAATAGATTGTAAAGATATGATTGGGTACAGGGAGGGAAGTTGAGGAACACTGCAAAAATCCAGGCAAGAGGGATAAAGGTTTAGACTCAGTGATAGAAATGGATGTGAGAAATGTGGATGGATTTGGAGACATTTTTTTTTAAAGGAAGCTAAGTAGGATTTGCATGTGGATTGGAAGTGACAAATAGGACATGGAAACACTCCCAGATTTGAGGCAGCTAGTGAGAAATATTCAGTGCTGAATGTGGCTACTGGAGAAGGTCTATGCTGGAGGTCAGCTTTACTGCCAAGGGGTGTCTATAGCAACAACAGAGGAAAACATATCATAAGCCTTCTGCTGACTTCCACATTACTTTGCTAGTGTATGAGATGAGTGCAATTGTGTGGTAGTTTGAGCATTCTTTGGCATTGCCTTTCTTTGGGATTGGAATGAAAACTGATTTTTTCCAGTTCTGTGACCACTGTTGAGTTTTCCAAATTTGCTGGCATATTGAGTGCAACACTTTCACAGCAACATTTTATAGGATTTGAACTAGCTCAACTGGAATTCCATCACCTCCACTAGCTTTGTTCATAGTGATGCTTCCTAAGGCCCACTTGACTTTGCATTCCAGGATGTCTGGCTCTAGGTGATTGATCATACCATCTTGGTTATTTGGGTCATGAAGATCTTTTTTGTATAGTTCTTCTGTGTATTCTTGCCACCTCTTCTTAATATCTTCTGCTTCTGTTAAGTTCGTACCATTTCTGTCCTTTATTGTGCCCATCTTTGCATGGAATATTCCCTTGGTGTCTCTAATTTTCTTGAAGAGCTCTCTAGTCTTTCCCATTCTATTGTTTTCCTCTATTTCTTTGCACTGATCCCTGAGGAAGGCTTTCTTATCTCCCCTTGCTTTTGTTTGGAACTCTGCATTCAGATGGATATATCTTTCCTTTTCTCCTTTGTCTTTCATTTCTTTTCTTTCCTCAGCTACTTGTAAGGCCTCCCAAGACAACCATTTTGCCTTTTTGCATTTCTTTTTCTTGGGAATTGTCCTGATCACCGCCTCCTGTACAATGTGATGAAACTCCATCCATAGTTCTTCAGGCACTCTGTCTATCAAATCTAATCCCTTGAATCTATTTGTCACTTCCACTGTATAATTGTAAGGGATTTAAGTCATATCTGAAAGGTCTAGCTATTTTCCCTACTTTCTTCAATTTAAGTCTGAATTTTGCAATAAGGAGTTTATAGTCTGAGCCACAGTCAGTTCCAAGTCTTGTTTTTGCTGACGTATAGAGCTTCTCCATCTTTGGTTGCAAAAAATATAATCAATCTGATTTGGTATTGATCATCATGTGATGTCCAGGTATAGAGTCATCTCTTGTCTTGTTGGAAGAGGGTGTTTGCTATGAGCAGTGTGTTCTCTTGGCAAAACTCTGTTAACTTTTGCCCTGCTTCATTTTGTACCCCAAGGCCAAACTTGCCTGTTACTCCAGGTATCTCTTGACTTCCTACTTTTGCATTCCAGTCCCCTATGATGAAAAGGACATCTTTTTTTTGGTGTTAGTTCTAGAAGGTCCTAGACAGCATATTAAAAAATAGAGACACTACTTTGCTGACAAACGTCCATCTAGTCAAAGCTATGGTTTTTCCAGTAGTCATGTATGTATGCAAGAGTTGGACCATAAAGAAAGCTGAGCACCGAAGAACTGATGCTTTTGAACTGTGGTATTGGAGAAGACTTTTGAGAGTCCCTTAGACTGCAAAGAGATCAAATCAGTCCATCCTCAAGAAAATCAGACCTGAATATTCATTGGAAGGACTGATGCTGAAGCTGAAGCTCCAATACTTTGGCCACCTGATGAGAAGAACTGACTCATTGGAAAAGACCCTGGTGCTGGGAATGATTGAGGGCAGGAGGAGAAGGGGATGACAGAGGATGAGATGGTTGGATGCCATTACTGACTCAATGGACATGAGTTTGAGCAAGCTCTGGGAGTTGGTGATGGACAGGGAAGCCTAGTGTGCTGCAGTCCATGGGGTCGCAAATAGTCAGACATGACTGAGTGACTGAACTGAACTGACTTCCACATGGATCCATATGGATAGTCACTGATTTCTACCACAGGACTTTTAACACAGATCCTTTGTGGAGAGAACATGCCCTATGGGCTTACGTGAGGTGTCTTGTTCACATAGGAAGAACTCTTCTTTATGTCTAAGTAGAAAGAACCAAATTAAAAGCGTCAGTGTTTCAGATTTATTTCAAATTCATTGAGCTTTAGTGTTCTCTGGGAGAAAATGAATGACCAAGAAGAGAGCTTCTATCTTCATTTGCCATCATTAAGAAGATAATATTCATCAAATCTATAGAGCTTCAACATAATTCTTAGCTCTTAGTTCAGTGTGTGAGTATGTTTTAGTAGTCATTGATTTAGTCAGTCAGTCCATCTGTCAGTTTGCTAGTCAGAGATTCACTTAATAAACACATTCTATAAATTAGCCCCACACAGCCCAAGTATTGGAGATGAGTCTTACATAACTTCTCCCTGGTCTGTATATCTCCTAGATATTTACTCTGCTAAGCACCAACAAAAAAATATCTCAAATGCACTATATTTATTTTAATTTTTATTGGAGTATAGTTGATTTACAATGTTGTGTTACTTTCAGGTGTATAGCAAAGTGAATCTCTTATACGTGACATATATTCACTCTTTTTTTAGATTCTTTTCCCATATAGGCCATTACAAAGTATAGAACTTCCTGTGCTATACAGGAGTTCCGTATTAGTTATTTATTACATATATATTTTAGTTATATACTATATATATGTGCAGATATTAGTGTGTATAGGTCAATTGCAATCTTCCAATTTGTCTCTCCCTTCCTTTTCCTTCTGTTAATCACAAGTTTGTTTTCTGCATCTATAACTCAATGTTTGTTTTATAGATAAGTTCATTTGTAACCCCCTTTTAAAGACTGCACATACAAGTGACATCGTGTGATATTTGTCCTTCTCAATACAAATATCAGCCAGAAATAAAAGAAGAAGTAAAGCCATTTGCAGCAACACGGATGGACCTAGAGATTGTCACACTGAGTGAAGTAAGTCAGACAAGGCATGTCAAATGCAATTTAGAAAACTGACTTCACTGCACTGTGTATTGACTTTGGTACTACTGTAAAAATTAAGGATTAAACAAACAATTAACTTCATTGCTTCTATATTTGATTTATGAAATCTTCACATCCTTTAGAAAATCAGATTTTATTTTCATTTTATACTTCCAATTTCTAACTGTGCATATATTTGAGATTCTTCTTTTTAAAGAATGTGATCAACGCATACATATATACATACATAAGCCATTTCATGATCTTTACACATGTTGATAGGCTTGTAATATAGATACTAACTGGATTTATACACAGACTACTCAAATTGAAATAATTTCACATATATTTTAAAATAAATTTGCTTGCATAGTAAGAGCTAACGTGAGATCATTTATACCCAAACTTGATATTTTACTTTTCCGTGGCCTACATAGCTTTGAAAAGAGACCTTTCAATATTGTGTCATAGTATTTCATCTAAAGTGGAGCTAATACTGTATAGCCACTTTAAACTATTATTTAACATGAGAATCAAGACCTGGTGTCCAAGAAGTTCTCTAAGCTCTTTGGTTTTCAATCTCAAAATAAACAGAGCATATCATTACCATTATCTGTAGTACATAGGTTAAGAAAGCAAGAGGTGAGCTGACAAAAAGAATACATTCACATTGTTATCAGTTCAATGATATAGGATAAGAAGTCTACATATTGCAGTTTTTTTCATATTTTTTTTAACTATTGGAGACAACTAAAGTAGTTGACAAGCTACACGTATTTATCAAGTTGTGAAATCACATTTTCTCTTGTACCTCTCAAAGGCAGCAATAAGAGTCAACTACTGGATTAACATTTAAAAATTGAGGTACAGGACATTTTCTAATGATTGATGACAAGATTGAAAAAACTGGTAGTCTCAGGAATTCCTAAGCAGGAACTCCTTGTTTAAAAATAAATCTTTTAGTTTATTTGTTTCACCAGAGATTAATAATCATGATGATTATTTCTGTCATAAATGAAAGATAGGAGAGAAATTATTTCCATTCAAATATGGACTATTTTATAGGCTATTTAGCTCTTAGAGGGCTTGGAAGAGTAGTAGTTTTAATTTAGACAATTCACAAACATGAAAGAGATTACTGGGTAGCACCATGAGGGGGAAACCTCCAAAACTTTCTGTACTAAATATTGCTTCTTTGCATTCAGAGATCTTAATGAATTTTAAGACTTTTTCATGCCATTTTCATAACTCAAAAAGAATGACTATTGCTACAAATATGTCTCTTTGTCGGCAAAGAGAAATTGAGACTTCTACGATGAGCCAAAAAGTAAGCTCAGTGTAAAGAGACTGTGGATGATAACAAAATGCTACTCTGTGAGTGAGGCTGATTCTGTCCTCCATACGCTCTCATTCTGTATTCTGCTAATGCCACAAGGAAGTGAAAATAACAGTTCTATAAGAGCTGAGTGCAACATTAAGATTTAATTAAGCCTTGTTTTACTTGGGCAAACTAGCCATACAGTGATTTCATGGGAGAACACAGCCCACACTGTGCTGACTAGCAGCAAAAAAGGCATGGAGCTGAAATGCCACTGCACATAGTTAATGTAAACAAGATGAGGGAAGCAACTGGAACAGGGCTGTCAACTGAAACCATGTCACATGAGCCACACTATAAGGGTATGGAATCTTCAGAAAGCAAATAGACTTGCAGAATATTGGCCAGGAATCAGGATCCCTGGGTTGTTCTGGTAAAGTGCAATGAAAACTATTTGGTGTGCCTCAAGGCACAGAAAGAACAAGGACCCTATTTGGTGATGACAGGAAATGCAATTTCAGCTTAACGTACAAATAAGTGTCAAGGCCATCAAAACTATCCAAGGGTGGAATAGATTCCTTTGAAAGTAGTGAGCTTATTATCATTTGAGTATTCAAGTATAGACTATGCAGTCACTTTGTAGTTACTTTCTTCTTAATATAGTGTCATTCTCTGAATCCAATGAGTTAGGACAGTTTGGTATTATAGAGGCGGTTGAATTATGAACATATATGAATTGCCATTGATTGTGTGGTAGAGTTGGAGATGGGATTACTAGCATTGGCCCAAGTGCCTTAACTTGTGTACAAACATTGGAGAATTCTTTCTGTTTTTAAAAATTTGTATTTGCCTGTGCCAAGTCTTAGTTGTAGCACATGGCATCTAGTTCCCTGACCAGGGGTCAAACTCTGACTCCCTGCATTGGGACCACAGTCTTAGCCACTGAACCACCAGGGAAATTCCTAGAGAAGTTTTTCTAATCAAGTTTTCTCTACATATGTGGCCTTTAAAAATCAAATGCACTTGAGCACTAGTTTCCTGGGACTACTATAACAAAGTACCATAAAAAGGTTGGATTTAAACAACTGAAATTTATTCTCTTACAGTTATGGAAGTCAGAAGCTCAAAATCAAGATGTGGGGAGTGATGTAACATCAACAAAATGGGCAAAGAGATGTTTCTTGTACATACTCTCCCATTAGCAACAATGATTTGGCATCCATCCACAGGCAAAAGTGCCTTCGTGGGAGCTCTGGGACTCAGGAGGAGATTGTGAAATCCCTAAAGTCCAAGACCATGGAGAGCCAGTCAGATTTGCAAAAAGCTAACTGTGATCGTTTGAAACTGACTGCGATCCTGGCTACAAAAACATAAATGTCTCAGGACCCCTGAGAACTTAGCAATAATCCCTTCTGGCTTTGGGTCTGTCACCATCACTGTGCACCAAGAGACCTGGAAAAGACCATGTCCACCTTTGCAGTGGGAAACAGACATATGGACACTTAGTCCTGACCATGGACCCTGAAGTGTCCTGCAAACCAACTTCAGACCTTCTTGGCCACTATCTGTTGAGCCTCTGAAAGTGGGCCCACTAAATCCAGTCAATCTGTCAGTTCTGAAAGTATCCTGTAACTAAGCTCCAGCTTGTCCCAGGCACAGTCTATGGATATTCTAGGTGACACAGGGACCCTGTAAGAAACACTCCTATCTGTTCCTGCAAAGATCCTGAATTAGCCTTTTACTAGGCATCAGCCCCTGCTGAACTGCAGCCTCATGTGCTGAAAAATAGAGACAGGGTCAAACAAGAGAACCTCCCATCTGTATCTCCCGAGATCCTAAAAGGCCCCTATATACTTATCCAGTTTCCTCATAGCCACAGTCAGCCAGTCTGGCAGCAGGAGTTATTCTCCTCTGTGCTCTTGGAAAGCCTGGGTTCTATACTCAGCTTCAATCCCTCCAGCCATTTTCTGAGATCAGTCCAGTTGACCTAGAGCCCTGGCAGGAGACATTATAACTGATCCTACATAAATATGAAGGACTTAGCGACTCAACAACAGCAACAACATAAAGACACCAGTCATTGAATTTAGAACCCACCCTAACCCAATGGAACTTCAGCTTAACTTAATCACAGTTGCAAAGTACTATTTCCAAATAAAGTCACATTCATGGCTCTCAGGGGTAAAGATTTCAACATGTGTTTTCGGGAAATACAATTCAGGCTACAAACAAGCAGTTTAACATCTTTTTCATCAGCAGCACTTATGTGTGAATTAAGGTATCTGACTTTTTCCATTTAAGGTTCTCCCTTTCCAGGGTTCCAATTTCCAAAATCTTATCACTTTTACTTTACAGTCTAACAAAACTGAAGCACATCTAATTCCTTGAAAATATCATTTTCTTTCATATCACTGTTCCCGGACTAGCGTTTCCTGCTCTGTCTACCTGACAACTCTTCTTGTTATTGTTCAGTTGCTTAGTCATGTCTGACTCTTTGCAACCCCCTCACTAGGCTGTCCTGTCTTTCACTGTCTCCTGGAGCTTGCTCAAACTCATGTCCATTGAGTCAGTGATGCCATCCAACCATCTCATCCTCTGTCATCCCCTTCTCCTCCTACCCTCAATCTTTCCTAGCATCAGGGTCTTTTCCAATGAGTCAGTTCTTCACATCAGGTGGTCAAAGTATTGGAGCTTCAGCTTCAGCATCAGTCCTTTCAATGAATATTCAAGGTTGACTTCCTTGAGGATAGACTGCTTTGATCTCTTTTCTGTCCAAGGGACTCTCAAGACTCCTCCAGCACCAGAGTTTGAAAGCATCAATTCTTCAGCACTCAGCCTTCTTTACAGTCCAACTCTCACATCCGTACATGACTACTGGAAAAACCATAGCTTTGAATATATGGACCGGTGTTGTTGAAGTGATGTGTCTGCTTCTTAATACACTATCTAGCTTTGTTGTAAGTTTTCTTCCAAGGAGCATGCATCTTTTAATTTCATGGCACTGCTGAGTTTTCCACATTTGCAGGTATATTGAGTGCGGTACTTTAACAGAATCATCTTTTAGGATTTCAAATAGCTGGAATTCCATCATCTCCACTAGCTTTGTTCATAGTAATGTTTTCTAAGGCTCACTTGACTTCACACTCCATGATATCTGGCTCTAGGTGAGTAAGCACACCATCTTGTGGTCAACTCTCTAGTTGTTCTTTAAATTCTAGCACCATCTTCACTTTTTTATATCAGCTGGGAAAAATTGAGTGTTCTTCTCCCGTTGTTTATAATATACCATATACATAAATTTCCACTAAACCAATTAACAGACCATATTATTAACATTTCTTTATATATACATATTTCTTCATATATTATATATATATATGTATATGTATACATATATATATATATCATATATCAGTTCAGTTCAGTTCAGTCATTCAGTTGTGTCCGACTCTTCGACTCTTTGCAACCCCACGGATTACATCACACCAGCCTTCCCTGTCCATCACCAACTCCCGGAGCTTACTCAACTCATGTCCATCGAGTTGGTGATGCCATCCAACCATCTCATCATCTGCCGTCCCCTTCTCCTCCTGCTTTCAATCTTTCCCAGAATCAGGGTTTTTTCAAATGAGTAAGTTCTTCACATTAGGTGGCCAAAGTACTGGAGTTTCAGCTTCAGCATCAGTTCATCCAATGAATATTCAGGGCTGATTTCCTTTAGGATGGACTGGTTGGATCTCCTGGCAGTTCAAAAGCATCACTTCTTCTGTGCTCATCTTTCTTTATAGTCCAACTCTCACATCCATACATGACTACTGGAAAAACCATAGCTTTGACTAGATGGACCTTTGATGGTGAAGTAATGTCTCTGCTTTTTAATATGCTGTCTAGGTTGGTCATAGCTTTTCTTCCAAGGAGCAAGCGTCTTTTAATTTCATGGCTGCAGTCACCATCTGCAGTGATTTGGGAGCCCCCCAAAATAGTTTGTTACTGTTTCCATTGTTTCCTCATCTGTTTGCCATGAAGTGATGGGACCATATGCCATGATATTAGTTTTATGAATGTTGAGTTTTAAGCCAACTTTTTCACTCTCCTCTTTCACTTTCATAAAGAAGCTCTTTAGTTCTTCACTTTCTGCCATAAGAGTGGTGTCATCTGCATATCTGAGGTTATTGATATTTCTCCTGGCAATCTTGATTCCAGCTTGTGCTTCATCCAGCCCAGCATTTCTCATGATGTACTCTGCATATAAGTTAAATAAGCAGGGTGACAATATACAGCCTTGAAGTACTCCTTTCCCGATTTGCAACCAGTCTGTGGTTCCATGTTCAGTTCTAACTGTTGCTTCTTGACCTGCATACAGATTTCTGAGGAGGCAGGTCAGGTGGTCTGGTATTCCCATCTCTTTTAGAATTTTCCACAGTTTGTTCTGATCCATACAGTCAAAGCCTTTGGCGTAGTCAATAAAGCAGAAGTAGATATATAAAACCATGTATATTTATTTATCAAATAAGCCAGAAAACTGCGTTTTTTATGAAATTACTGCAGGCTTGTTGCTCAAGCTGCAAAAAAACTAACTTAGCATTTGGGCACATTCTGTTTTAGCGTGTACAGAGAAAATCCCCCAGGGGATCTTGTTTCATTTTCTATGGAGGGACACCTATCATGCTTTTAAAAATATTTTGAAGAATATCCTTACATGAGTTCTAAATATCAAGTTTTTACCTACTGGGAATATTTACTTATTACCCAAGACACAGTACAACATTTCAGTGTAACTTTTAATAATCATTTCAGAAAATACTGTCAGGAAGAGCATGCTATCGGGTACCATTTTCCATGTGGATAATAGGATAGAGTTTAGGAAATAAGTTGAGGACATAATTAAATATTTTTAGAGCAGTTTTCATTAATGCTTCCCAGTAATATACCACAAAATATGGGTAGTGAAGGAAGATGGCTACATTTTCTTTGGCTATCTACATGCTATCTCACTGGGAGTGTGCACTCATAACTGGTTACTTGCAAGAATACAGCATTATAAGCATATTAATTAATGAGCAAAGCATTAAGAAGAATACTGAAATCACCAGATAAAATACAAATACACATATACTACCCACATATGTGTAAACATACATAAATAATTTAGCCAGCCAGTCAGCAGTTATGATAAAGCATTGATATAGTCAGCCACTATGGAGAATAGTCTGGAGTTTTCTTAAAAAACTAAAGATAGATCTACCACATTATCCTGCAAAACCAATCCTGGGCATATATCTGGAGAAAATCACAATTTGAAAAGCTATATGTACCCCAGTGTTCACTGCAGCACTATTTACAATAGCTGATATGGAAACAACCTAAATGTCCATTAACAGATGAATGGATAAAGATGTGGAATATTTATACAATGGAATATTACATAAGCTTACAAAAGAATGCAATTATGCCATTTGCAGCAACACAGATAGACCTAGAGATTATCATACTAAGTAAGCCAGACACAGACAAATATCATATGATATCACTTACATGTGGAATCTGAAAATATGATACAAATGAACTTACGTATCAAACAGAAACAGACCAACCGACATATAAAACTAACTTATGGTTATCACGAACCAGATAATTACAATGGTGTGATCACTCACCTAGATCCAGACATTCTGGAATGTGAAGTCAAGTGGGACTTAGAAAGCATCACTACGAGCAAAGCCAGTGGAGGTGATGGAATTCCAGCTGAGCTATTTCAAATCCTAAAAGATGATGCTGTGAAAGTGCTGCACTCAATATGCCAGCAAATCTGGAAAACTCAGCAGTGGCCACAGGACTAGAAAAGGTCAGTTTTCATTCCAATCCCAAAGAAAAGCAATGCCAAAGAATGCTCAAACTACCACACAATTGCACTCATCTCACATGCTAGTAAAGTAATCCTCAAAATTCTCCAAGCCAGGCTTCACCAATACGTGAACATGAAATTCCAGATGTTCAAGCTGGTTTTAGAAAAGGCAGAAGAACCAGAGATCAAATTGCCAATATCCACTGGATCATTGAAAAAGCAAGAGAGTTCCAGAAAAACATTTATTTCTGCTTTATTGACTATGCCAAAGCCTTTGACTGTGTGGATCACAATAAACTGTGGAAAATTTTGAAAGAGATGGGAATACCAGACCATCTGACCTGTCTCTTGAGAAACCTGTATGCAGGTCAGGAAGCAACAGTTAGAACTGGACATGGAATAACAGATGGTTCCAAATAGGAAAAGGAGTACGTCAAGGCTGTATATTGTCACCCTGCTTATTTAACTTATATGCAGAGTACATCATGAGACATGCTGGGCTGGAAGAAACACAAGCTGGAATCAAGATTGCTGGGAGAAATATCAATAACCTCAGATATGCGGATGACACCACCCTTATGGCAGAAAGCGAAGAAGAACTAAAGAGCCTCTTGATGAAAGTGAAAGAGGAGAGTGAAAAAGTTGGCTTAAAGCTCAACATTCAGAAAACTAAGATCATGGCATCTGGTCCCATACTTCATGGGAAATGGATGGGGAAACAGCCGAAACAGTGTCAGACTTTATTTTTTTGGGCTCCACAATCACTGCTGATGGTGATTGCAGCCATGAAATTAAAAGACGCTTACTCCTTGGAAGGAAGGTTATGACCAACCTAGATAGCATATTAAAAAGCAGAGACATTACTTTGCCAACAAAGGTCCGTCTAGTCAAGGCTATGGTTTTTACAGTGGTCATGTATGGATGTGAGAGTTGGACTGTGAAGAAACCTGAGCACCGACGAATTGATGCTTTTGAACTGTGGTGTTGGAGAAGACTCTTGAGAGTCCCTTGGACTGCAAGGAGATCCAACCAGTCCATCCTAAAGGAGATCAGTCCTGGGTGTTCACTGGAAGGACTGATGTTGAAGCTGAAACTCCAATACTTTGGCCACCTAATGCGAAGAGCTGACTCATTGGAAGAGACCCTGATGCTGGGAAGGATTGGGGGCAGGAGAAGAAGGGGATGACAGAGGATGAGATGGCTGGATGACATCACCGACTCGATGGACATGAGTTTGGGTAAACTCTGGGAGTTGGTGATGGACAGGGAGGCCTGGCGTGGTTCGATTCATGGGGTTGCAAAGAGTTGGACATGACTGAGTGACTGAACTGAACTGATGGTTATCACAGGGGAAAGGAGGATGGGATAAATTAGGAGTTTGGGATTTACATATACACACTATTATGTATAAAATAAATAACCAGCGTGGACCTACTACAGAGCACAGGGAAATCTACTCAATATTTTGTAATAACCTATAAGGGAAAACAATCTGAAAAAAATAGACATATATATGTATGTATAACTGAATCACTTTGGTATAAACCTGAAAGTAACACAAAATTGTAAATCAAACTATACTTCATTTAAAAAAATTTGAATTATCTACCACAAGTTTTTACTTTATTTCTTTTTGTCATTCTCTATCTCTTCCTCACTGCTTTCATTTCTTCCAGTATTTTTTTTTTTTTTTTTAAATTTTCTCTGTAACAGATCACCAGCTTTAACTCAGGAAAATATAATGTGAAAGCATTGTCTAAAACATTTACTCTAAGCTCACTCTTCAGTATTATGGCTACTTTCCTAAATGGTAATTATGTCTTGGCTACGACAATCCTTTGAAAATACTAGTGAAAGTACTTTTCATCTCCTAATTTTGAAGGAATTAGATCTTTTCTCTGATGCAAGACTTTCAGAAAGCTCAATATTAGTGACATATAATTCAATGATCCCAAGTCCTTCTACATTTCCTATCCCAGGAAAAATTATGAGAGAAAATCAGCAACAACAAAACAAAAAATCAAAATGACAAGAAATAGGATAACAATGATTTGGCCACTGGAAATCATTGAGATCACAGAAACCATTAAATACTGGTTATTATCAACTTTTTTTGAGAATTGTTAGTCAATATATATCTGGTTGATCCATAAAATCCTATGTATCCATAACTTTTAAAATAGCTAGGCAACTATAGACTTTTCATTCATAAATATTGTATTTTATACTACTTTTTAAATATACAAAAATATCTAGGAACTTTCTGAATGGAAAAGTTTTATACATTGTAGTGTCTCATAATTATTCTGGTTTCCTATGTTACATTTTTGGTGCAGAAACCATTAACATAAACATAGAAGTCAGAATGTGAACTGCATCTGTTCTAGAAGAAATATTACTGTATACATATTTATACTATATAAAGAAGGAGATGGGTTTTTGTGAATGACATTTAAAGGCATATCACAAAAATAGATTGCTGAATTAGAATTTAGCCTTAACCTTTCTCCTTCAGTCTATAAACCCCATACATAAGTCTTCTATTATTAGGATGTAAAACAGAAGGTGAACTTTCTCATTAAAGGGTTTTCAAGCAGCATTCCCAGTAAAATAGCAAAAAAGGAAAAGAAAAATAAAGGAATTAAAACTTTTAATAAAAATGGAATGGATTCTAAGTGCATTTACTTTGCTACAGAATGAAATGTATTATGTGAGCAGGATGGAGAAACAGAGAATCTTAGATTTAAACTGAGATAATTGCTGAATGTACCTAGTTCATATGTCTACATAGGGAGGAATCTCTTTTTCATTCTTCTTATGTGATGCCATTCTGCCTCAGATAATATATTGGCAGCAAGGAAGAACTTACCTTTTATGAGGGTGCCCATTCCAGATAGAATGGACTTCCTAAACCTTTGGAAATTTCTTGCTAGTGTAGTTATTCATTCAATAAATAACTAGAGTATCACTGTTTAAAGCAGTTAAGAACATGAGCTCTAGATCAAGATAAACTGAATTCTTGTCTCTTCTCTGACTTTCACTATCTCTAAAACCTCAGGAAATTTTTTCCACTGTCTCTGTGTTTCATTAACTTCATCCATAAACTATGACAATAATGGTACCTACCACAGTTGGTCATTTTTCAAACTAATACTGACATGAGTATGATTTTTTTATTATACTTATTTACTTTTAGTTGAGTAGGTACTATAAATCAGGCACTTTTCTAGGTGATGGAGATATTGTTGTTGTGTAGTTGCTAGGTTGTGTCCAGCTTTTTTGCGATCCCATGGACTGTAGCCTGACAGGCTCTTCTGTCCATGGGATTTTCCAAGCAAGAATACCGCAGTGGGTTGCCATTTCCTTCTCCAGGGGATACTCCCAACCCAGGGATCAAACCCACATCTCTTGCACTAGCAGTTGGATTATTTACCACTGAGCCACCTGGGAAGCCTGATAAGGATATACTAGTATTCAAACTAAAATCATGTCTCATGAAATTTACCTTCTAATTTGAGCAATGTGGCAGAATCTATGTAGTTCTTCGCCAAACCACTTTATTCTTCCTTCTTTAAATAATTAATTAATTAATCTATTTGAGATATAATTAACATATTAGCTTCAGGTGTACAACATAATGATTCTATATACATATATATATATGTATAAATATATATATGTATGTATGTACTGTGAAATAATCACTACAATAAGTCTACTTAACATCCATAACCATATAGTTACAATTTTTTTTCTGCTTTCACTGACAGCTGAACTACATTTACTTATATTTACAATAGTGATGTGTGTCCATTAGACTAAGTTCTAGCAAAAGGAATGTGGAAGGCAGTGATATGTACTGTTTTAAGGTCTGGTTCATCAATATTTTCCATATAGCATCCATTCTCTTCCATTGCCTGTTGGCTACATGAAGATTCAGGATGAACTTGAGAGCAATGGGTCAAATGTGTCCGTCTTCATTCTTGAATGACTTTGGGCACACCCTGAGTTCCATCTCCCTGCTGCCAATGACATTCAAATTTGTACAAACAGGAAAATGATATGCTACTGTATCATGCTGCTAAAATCACAAGATTTATCTCTCATAGCATTATTATTTCCATTAATATGAAGAGAATAAGGAAACAAATATAGGCATACCTCATTTTGTTGCATTTTGCTTTACTGTGTTTCACAGATATTGCTTTTATTTCCCCACAAATTGAAGGTTGGTGGAAACCCTGTGTCAAGTAAGTTGGCACTATTTTCCCAACAGCATTTGCTAGCTTCATGTCTCCCTGTCACATTTTGACAATCTTCTCACTAATTCAAATTTTTCTTTATGATTGTATTTGCTATAGTGATCTGTAATCAGTGATCCTTGATGTTCACAATATGACTTGCTAAGGGTTCTGTATAACAGCATTTTTTAGCAATAAAAATATTTTAAAATAAAGTATATTTTAATTAAGATATATTTCAATTATGATATGTACTTTTTAAAAAAGATATAATACTATTGCACACTTAATGTGCTCAGTTGCTCAGTCATGTCCGACTCTTTGAAGTCCTCATGGTCTGTAGCCTGCCAGACTCCTCTGTTCATATGATTTTCCAAGCAAGAATACTGGAGTGGGTTGCCACTTCCTACTCCAGGGGATCTTCCCGACCCAGGGATCGAACTCACTTCTCTTGTGTCTTCTGTATTGGTAGGCAGTTTCTTTACCACCAGTGCCACCTGGGAAGCCCCACACCCTTAATAGGTGACAGTATAGTGTAAACATAACTTTCACATGCAGTGGGAACCCACCAATTTGTGTGACTCACTTTAATGTGATATTCCCCGCACAGTGGTGATCTGAAACCAAACCACAACAGCTCTGAGGTATGACTGCAAATGTAAAACATCAATCAGCCAGCACCCAGTGTTTGTTAGAAAAGTGATGCGGAGAGAGAGAGTGGAGGACGGAGCAAACTGGCCAGGGAAGTTCTCATTTAGAAGACATCTGAAGAAGCCTTGAGTAAATGAAAGCATGAGACACATGCTCAGCTATTGAATAAAGCCCTGCAGGCAACGGGACTTATAAGATGAAAGACTCTAATGTAGGAGTGTGCTTAGGGTTTTGGAACCTTCATGAGAAAACCTGTGTGGGCTGGAGTCGAATATGAAATGGGTTCAGAAGCAACAAGGGGACAGACTAGTAATATTTTACAGATCATGGTAAGGACTGTGGGTTTTCAATATGGAGATGATACAGTGCCCATTACATTTTAAAATAATCACTCTAGCATTTGTGCAAAGGTTGAGTTGGGGAAGAGTGAGAGCTGACATATCAGCTGTGAAGCCATTAGAGCAGCATTGAAGACAACAAAAATGACAGTCCCCAGTCTCCTCATGTCAAAGTTTTTGATCCCTAGATGTTTCTGTCCATTCGTCCGTCATATAACAAAACTTATAGGTCATTCACCATCCTGTTTATTCCTCCTTCAGAAGCACTTGAATTTGACACCATCTTTCTTAAATTCACCCAGAATTAAAAGTTATTCTCATCACATATACTCTACAACTCAGACTTGCCTAGAGCTGGTCATTACACTGCTGAATAATTCATCAAACAATAGAATTTTGTTTTACAGTTTTTACCTTTAAACACTATCATATTCATTTTACATTTCTGCAATTGATATTTTTTAAAAGCTTTAATTTTTTTTTTAAACAGAGCTAGTGCAATTTAGCTATTAACTACAATTTTCATATGAACATGTGGATATTTGGGAACTTAGCTTGGCTTCTTTGTGTCATAAAAATTTAGTTGAGGCCTCCAAAGAAACATTTTCTAATAGGAGTGCATAATTTTGATAAGAAGAAAAGGGCCTCCAATCATAGAATCATTGCCCTAACTAAAGTTCATCAGGTCCAAATTTAAGGGCAGTTTGGAGGAGTTAAACCCCAATATTATGTACTGTGACCTTTTATGAGGGGAGATAACATGTGGAGAACTTATCAAGCTTAACTGATTACAGAAGCCCCTCTTCTCCTTTTTTATAGAACATTTCAAAGAACCAATTTTACCGAATACATGCTACTGACTTTTAGAAGACAGTATAGTGTTAAACAAAATTTAATTTACAGTTGTCTAATAGCAGCCACCAATGTGGTCCAAATCATAACTGAAATGAAGTAAGAACTAGCACTTAGCCTGCACACCCAATACTAACTATTCTTCAGAAGATGTGATAATATCGTCACAATGAAATCATTTGGGAGATGATTTTTAAAATGATAATGACTCTAGGTAGGTAAATATCACCTAAACTTTCTCCAGAGATCTGTATAGAATGTACATAAATCTCACTCATTCAGAGTTATCTTCATTACAAATAAAAGTGTGTGGAGACTGACAGAAGAAAAAGCCTGATACTATTTCTAGCCAGTAAATTATAAGGAGAGAAAGAGGCTCCTGTTGTTACAGGTTTGCTACAGAGCAGAGATGTGACTCATCCAGTAACTGAAGGGGCTGCAGAAAGCCATGAACGAATATTCCTTGCTTGGTGTTTATATTCATCCTTTTCTTATTCTTGTTTCAAGAGGAGTAACTAGTTACGAAGGACCAGAGGGTATTTTTGCACCTTTCCCTTCTCTTGATTAAGGTAGACTTCACAGCCCAATGTCACGGGTAGTGTTTCTGTATACTGGAGTCCTCACAGGGACATATTATCTATCTCTGCAGGAGCTGGAGGCTTTAGATTGGTTCAGGGTTGACACACACTACTTTGCCATCCACTTTCTTTGTACCCAGAAAAGAAAGTGGTGTCAAGTGTGTAATATTATTTTTTGGATAGTCTACAGGAGTTGTCTCAAACTACAGAACACCATACCTTTCAAAAGTACAATGGAAATAGCCTGGGTTTTGGAGTAAAAAACACCTTCAATTCCACATCTGTTAGTTGGAAAAAGTGCTCAATGTATGTGAGCCTGTTTTGTAATCTTTAAAATGGTAAAAAAAAAACAACAACAACAAAAAAACAACTCATTTCATGGAACTGTCATGTGAATTAATGTGCTTTAAAATTTTTAATATTCTACGATATAAATCTGGAAAAGTAGGTAGGTTGACCATTTTTTCTCTCTCTTACCCCATGGTCCTAGAGCAGCATCCTGAATAAAATAGGCGCTTAATATATTTTTAAAATTGTACTGATTGAACATATTCATAATACTGCACATTTTTAAACCCAGGTCCCAACATAAACAGAATCACCAGTGATACAATATGGCTTTGGGCAAAACCTTTTTATTCATCATAAAGTAGTACTTTTAATATTGAAAGTATTTAAGGTAAACCAGCTGGAGAGTTGAAAAGAGCTTATCGATTGTAATTCTATTCATTTATTCTCCTCCATTTTTTATGAACCATTTCTAAAGAACAAGTAAAGGATAACTCCGTGGCTTTGAATGATTATAAAATACAAAGATAATTATAATACTTTGATTAAAAAAAAAACCTAGTATTTACTAAGAAATTTGGCATACGTGGTTCCAGGATAGTAAAAATCTAAGGACTTTGTGGATGTATGAGTTTTGTCACTCTTTCTTGCTGTGTTTTAAAATGAATAACTAAAAATTTTATTTGATAAACAATTCATTAAGATTTTTTACTTTTTTTCTTTTAACTGATTTTTGGTTTTATATTATTGTTTGGAAATGATGGTTGGATATAATTTAAATCTTCTTGAATTTATTGAGACATTTTGTGTGGCCTAAATGAAATCTATTCTGGAGAATGTTTCATATGCACTTGAGAAGAATGTTTTCTGCTGCTTTTGCATGGAATATTCTGTATATATCTTTTAAGTGTGTACAGTATCAGTTCAGTTCAGTTCAATCACTCAGTCATGTCTGACTCTCACTTCTTTCTTCAACTTAAGTATATGAACTGTAAAAAACTTTTAAATTTATATTTATGTCTTCTTACATTCTTCAAAAGACAGAAGCAAAGACAGACATCACAGTTGATACATCACTTTTCATATTTTGTCTTTTCTTTGCCTGAGTGGCAAGGTTAGAATCAATTGCAAAAAGAAATATAAATTGACGTTCCTTGTGTCTGGAAAATATTGGAATGTCATTGAATATTTGAACCTTTATATGGAGTCTTTTCTGAGGTTTTCTCCAAAAATTATAGCTCGGCATTAAGCTTTGGGTTCTGCTATAGAATATGTTATGGTATTTTTTAAAGCAAGACCATTAAATCATTCTAAAGCAAATACATAGCAGAACTTGTCTGTACCTAAGACATATATTTGGAAAATTCAAGAGCATTATTATGCAAAATTAACAACACTCAGATTTATCCATAATATATTAGGGCATATGGTTGGGGAAAATTTAATTCTTGAAAATTCAATTTAAGCACTTTAAAAAGTAAAGGGTCATACATTATAAATCAGTGAAGGAAATACTTATGACTCAATGGAAAAATGGGTGAAGAAAATGGAGAACCATTTGATAAATAAATACAAAGTTTTCAAAAACCCATGAAAAACTATGTAGCATCACTAATTCAAAGAAGTAAATACATCGAACCTGAACTGGCGATTTGCTTCACATATGATAATTTACATGCTTCAATGCCATTCTCCCATATCATCCCACCCTCGCCCTCTCCCATAGAGTCTAAAAGACTGTTCTATACATCTGTGTCTCTTTTGTTGTCTCACATACAGGGTTATCTTTACCAACTTTCTAAATTCCATATATATGCGTTAGTATACTGTATTGGTGTTTTTTCTTTCTGGATGATGCTCCGGGATGACCCAGAGGGATGGGATGGAAAGGGAGGTGGGAGGGGGGTTCTGGAAGGGGAACACATGTACACCCATGGCAGATTCATGTCAATGTATGGCAAAACCAATACAGTATTGTAAAGTAAAAAAAAATAAAAAAAAAGAAGTAAATAATAATGAAATTTGGCTTCATTTATAAGTTTTGTAATTTTCTTTTGGATATGATCATTAAAGTCTCAGTTAAAAGCACCTCTTCAAAGAGACTAGTTGTATTTAAAAAGGCTCCCTTTTCCAAGTTACTTTGTTACCTTAGCTATATATTAATATTGCTTATCATAGTGCATAATTTCCCTTTTATATCTATCTATTCTCCATCATCTGCCCATCCATCTACCTTAACAATGCCAACCCACTCCAGTACTCTTGCCTGGAAAATCACATGGACAGAGGAGCCTGGTAGGCTGCAGTCCATGGGGTCGCTAAGAGTCAGACAGGACTGAGTGACTTCACTTTCACTTTTCACTTTCATGCATTGGAGAAGGAAATGGCAGCCCACTCCAGTGTTCTTGCCTGGAGAATCCCAGTGATGGGGGAGCCTGGTGGGCTGCCGTCTATGGGGTCTCACAGAGTCAGACATGACTGAAGCAACTTAGCAGCAGAAGCAGCAGTCTCCATTCATCCATCTATTTTTTTTTTTTTTTACTACCTATCTTTGTCAAGTAAAATGTGGGTTCCAGACGTTCTGCAATGTTTCCCCTACTTACCACCGCATCTCTTGCCTAGCATAGTGCCTTAAACTTAACTGGTGCTCACTAAGTGATCATTGAAGCAATGAGTGCATGCTACAGAGTAAAAACTGTATAGGTAAACTGACTCACTACTCTTAGAAATGAATTAATAAAGCCTGGCATATATATTTTGACAGAGGTGCACAGTGATGAAGTTTTGCATATAGAGGAATACATAATGCAATAATATTTGTGAAAGTAAAATTTGGAATTAACTTAAATTTGTTAATAGGAAGGTGGTAGAACAAATTTCTTGGTATGATGAGGATATTATTAACTATTAAAACCAATATGGTTGTTTATTTAAGATGATATCTAAAACACTCTAAGTTCTTTTTCGCATTATTCAAAGGCTAAATGTAGCACAGTTTGTCTATAATACTTTTTGTTTAAAACTTTTATATATGTGGGTAACATTTTATATATACACACATATAGATAGGTACATATAAGATATCTATAAGAATTGGAATGTTCTGGAAGGAAAAATTACACATAATAGTTACATTTGGAAAGTGTGGTGTTGGGGAAGGGATGGAAAAGACACTCTTCATTTTAGATTTTTTTTAGTACTGTTTAAATGTGTTAATATATTTATATGATGTTTTTCTAATGATAATGCTGATGATAGCAGTAAAATAACATGTGAAAAAAGTATAATATAGGCCTACATCTGCTATTTAAAAATATATTATAACATAAGAATTTAAGTAAAAAGCAAGTTGTAGAAAAAATTCGGTTCAGCTAAAGGATGCCAGAAACCAAAAGTAAGAAAGAACTCATATGCATAAGACATAAATGTCTATTTAGAAATATATACTAAAATCTAAGCAGTCCTAGAAGGATGTCCATCAAGAGTTAACCACAATACATTTTGGAAAATTGATTGTAAGTGAGGAAGATGGAGAAATTTTTATGTTGTCTTTACACTATACATGCTTGGATGTTTTGATAGTGAGGATGTATACATGCATTACTTTGTAACTAAAAAGAAAAAAATATAAAGGGAGGGATTAAAGTCTCAATTATATATAAAAACCAGGTATTATCAGATTTTCAATGTGTTATTTCTTTTGTGGAAATAAAAAGAAGCTACTTAATAAGGCAGGGTAAACTTGAGAAGTAAATATTAAATGAAATGTAGGGTAGAAGTTCAAATTTAGTACTTCTATGGCTTCAGCCAGAAGTGAACGGTCTACTCATGTCAGATTACTTCCTAATAAACTAGGCTCCTTTAACTCTTGGGATTTACACTTAGCTGGTCTACCTAGAATTTCCATACTACATTTTATATAAGGCACTAAGATGTCTCTATCTGATAATTCTGATAGATGTCTCTTGGTAGGTAGATAATGTCTCTACCAACAAAGGTCCATCTAGTCAAATCTATGGTTTTTTCAGTAGTTGAGTATGGATGTTAGAGTTGGACTGTAAAGAAAGCTGAGCGCTGAAGAATTGATGCTTTTAAATTGTGGTGTTGGAGAAGACTCTTGAGAGTCCCTTGGACTGCAAAGAGATCCAACCAGTCCATCCTAAAGGAGATCAGTCCTGGGTGTTCACTGGAAGGACTGATGCTGAAGCTGAAACTCCAATACTTTGGCCACCTGATGTGAAGAACTGACTCATTGGAAAAAATCCTGATGTTAGGATGGATTGAAGGTGGGAGGAGACAGGGACAACAGAGAATGAGATGGCTGGATGGCATCACTGATGCAATGGACATGAGTTTGATTAGGCTCCGGTAGTTAGTGATGGACAGGGAGGCCTGGCATGCTGCAGTCCATGGGGTCGCAAAGAGTCGGACATGACTGAGCAACTGAACTGAACTGAACTGATCTGATAATCCCTAACGCTTCAGGGAAGAATTATTCATTCCATATTCTGTATTACTCCAGCATTTATTGCAATTATCTATGCATGACCCTTTAGCTTTATGGTCTCTGAGTCTTTTGAAGTCAAGGACTATATGAGGAACCTCCTGAAATCCCCAGCTCACTGCAAAGTCTCATATATAAGTTCTCAGTATTTATTTGGTTATGTTGTGTCTGATTCTTGACCTTAGAAAGTGAAGACTACCACGTGAGTGTAGCAGTCATGCTCTCTGCTCACAGTGTTGACTTGCTATTATTTGTATACCACTTCCTGGTTCTCAGTTCTTACATTCCATTATCATTTTCAAGTATCATCTCAAGCCAGAAAAATAGGTATTACCACTCTTCACATTCTACTGTTGAGGAAACAGACAGCATCTTTATTTTCCCACCGGCCCCACAACTCACAAGTGGCACAGCTGAGCCTGGCTCTCGGGTCATTTAAATCCAAAACCAACAACTGAATAACATAAAGTGGGTGATGAAATGACAGTCCTCTGGAGCTGATGTACTTTTGGGAGCTGAGACGCAGCAGTCTTGTGCAGACATAAGTACAGGTTGATAAGAGCCCTCTACCACTGTCACTCCTCCCTTATAGACTTCTTTTCATTTGCAGCAGGGATGGGGACATTCTTACAAATGGCATGTCTACCCCAGCTCCCAACAGCTTAGACTACAGCCAGCATTAAACTATACTACTTCCTCCCTCCACTGAAACTTTTGCATACTAAAGAGATTTAATGACTCAAATTTGTAGCTCCTCCTAATGGTTTTGATGTATTGTGTGAATAATAATACTGAGTTGGCCAAAAAGTTCTTTTGGGTTTCTGTATGTACAGAAAAACTCAAATGAACTTTTTGGCCAACTCCATAATAATAATAGTAATAACAATAATAATAATAATAATAATAATATTTGTTCCTGCCTGTACACCCAAGGTCAAGACCTGAGGGTAAGGGAGAAATGGGGAGAAGAGAGAAAGAGGAAGATAGCAACGCAGTGAGGGAAATGCCATTCTCAATGCCATTCTCATAGCTTACATTTTTGAGCACTTACTATGCAGTGTTTAAAAGACATCATATCATAATACAGTGGTTAAGTGAAAAAACGGAGAAGTCAGGCGGCATGGGTGTGAATGTCACCTCTGGCACTCACTATAACTCTTATACATATTGCTTATTTTTCCAGTGTCTTAGCTGTCCACTGGAGTTGATTCTAGTAGCCCCTGCCTTACAGGGTTCTTCAGTGATGTGGCATCTGCCTATTCCCACAGTGTACACATTGGTACCCATGTGTATTAGAAATTACCAACAGTTTGACAAAACAGCTCACAAAATCCTTGACTATTTAACAATTGGCTCTCAGGAGCCAGGATGAGGGTTCCAGCACACCCCTGTTGTTATAATGATTAAATAAATTAATATCATAAGCATGTAGAGGAGTTTCTGAGATCTAGTACACATTATATTAGGTACTTTTAAAGAGACACTTATAACCTATATTGACTCTTATGTTTCTCACAATTATCCTATGAGATTAATGTTATTATTATTGTAATTTCAGGGTAGGTTGATGAGATAGGAAAGCACTTCAGTGTGTAGATGATAAGGAAAGAGTTGGGACTTGAGCGACCTGCACAGCATATTGCTTTCTTGCCTGGGTCATTAGGAGATCACGTCTTGGTGGGGATCACTCTGTCTATGCAAGAATTTGACTGTGATTGCTCACAGGGTGAAAGAAAATTAGCCAATCTTTGTACTATTATACAATGAGAAGTGCCAGCATCAGCTCTAGAGGTCCAGTGATTTTTCTATTGTCTTTGAGGTAAATTATTTATCATATTATACAATGAGAAAATACATATTAATATGTATGCTCAAGAATGGTGCAGACCATAATGACAACTTCCATTCCTTGAGGATTCACTGTGTGCTTGACATTTTGTTTACCACTTAAAATAAATTATCTTATGCAATAAAAATAGCAGCCATCTAAAGTAGGATTATTATTGTAGATAATAATGCAGAGGAAGAAAGTGAAGTGTTAAGTAACTTTCTCAAGGGCACAAAGCAGTCATTAAACATCAGTTCTGTTTGAATCCTGTCTATGGATACACTGAAAACGATATGCTCAACTGCCATCTCTTAAATTCATGCTCCTCTGTCCATGGGATTCTCTAGGCAAGAATACTGGAGTGGATTACCTTTCCCTCCTCCAGAGGGTCTTCCTGATCCAGGGATCAAACCCTAGTCTCCTGCAATGCAGGCAGATTCTTTACCATTTGAGCTACAGGGAAGTCCCTTAAATTCACAATAAATACCACAAAATTCTTTTAAATACCCCATATTGCCACTTATATGTGGAATTTAAAAGACTAAAACAAACAAATGAATATAACAAAGCAGAAAGACTCATAGATATAGAGAGAACAAACTAGTGGTTATCAGTGTGGAGAGGAGAAAGGGGAGGTGCAAGACAGGAATATGTTATTAAGAGACATGAACTCCTATGTATAAAATAGATAAGCAACAAGGACATGCTATACAGCACAGGGAGGTAGAGTCATTATTTTACAACTTTAAATGGAGTATAATCTATAAAAATATTGAAATGCTATGCTGTATACCTGAAACTAATATAATATTGCAAGTCAACTACACTTCAATTAAAAACATATTAATACATATATTTTGCTGTCAACATCCCTTTACTTTACTTTGAGTGTGTACATAGCTTTGAGGCTGTAGGAGGACAGGAAAAGAATTCTGTGCCTGTCAAGGAAAGTCATATCAGGAGACGTAAGGGTCAAATGCAGGCTTCTCTACATTCTGCATGGCACGTTCATTGTATTAAAAAAAAAAAAAAAAGAATTAATTGGTTCATTTAGTCTTTCACTTAATTCAGGCTTCTCCTGTGCACTTCAATTCTCACCCAAATGAACAGAGACAGTGCAAGAAAGAGAACACTTTTAATGCAGCTCTCAAAACATGCGGTTGTTGCTCTTGCTTCTTTAAGAGACACAAATCATTTATCTCCTTCTGTAAAACTCCATTACCCAGCAAAAAGCAGAACTACTTAACAAATGTATATCTTACCAGAAATGGAAAACTCATATCTTCTCATATGCCCAGTCATGGACACACAGTCACAGTGTATCTACACACAGCAAGCCTGCCCACCAAGCATTCCCTACCTTTATCATGTTAGCGACCTAATGTCCTGGGCATGAAACAACGCATAACTATGAATTAGAAGTAGTATGGCCCTTAGCTCAAATTACATCCAGTCTTCCGATTTTCAGGAAAAGGGAAGTGAGGCTTGAAGAGGTAAGGTGATCAAGCAAGCAAGTGGGTCAGGCAGGTAGTCACTGGGGAATACAAATCAAGTTCCCCTCTCTCAGCTCTATATATAGCCTTCTCTCTCCTGTTCTAGTTCACGCATGCTAACTTGCTTCAGGCATGTCTGACTCTTTGCGACCCTATAGACTGTAGCCCACCAGGCTCTTCTCTCCATGGGATTATCCAGGCAAGAATACTGGAGTGGGTTGCCATGCCTCCTCCACAGGATCTTCCTGACCCAAGGACTGAATCCGTGTCTCTTATATCTCCTGCATCAGCAGGCAGGTTATTTATCACTAGTGCCACCTGGGAAACTCTCTCCTCTTCTAGGCTTCCTGCTTAATATCAATCATTGCCATGGTCCCAAAGATTGATCTCCTTCAAAGTTTTATTATCCAATCCTCTCCAAAAACGCATGTGCACTTGTGGAGAATCCCTGTCCCACCTTTCTGCTTCCACATACTGGATTGGCCAAAAAATTCATTGGGGTTTTTTTTCCAAACATCTTATGGAAAACCTGGGATTTTTTTTTTTTTTTTCCCAACCCAGGACAAATATTTCTCCTTCCCTTTTAGAAAATACATTGTGCTTCTCTTTTGGATGGTGATTATCTTTTGAGACCTGGCCTTGGGAAAGCTTCCCTCCCAGGTGGTAAAGAATTCACCTGCCAATGAAGGAGATGCAAGAGCCGTGGGTTTGATCCCTGGGTGAGGAAGATCCCCTAGAGGAGGAAATGGCAACCCATTCCAGTATTCTTGCTGGCAGAATCTCATGGATGGAAGAGCCTGGCTGACTACAGTCTGTGGGGTCACCAAGAGTCAGACACAACTGAGTACCTAAGCACACATTTGGGAAAACACCAAGAAGGCAATTTAATTTTTTCTTTTCCAAACAAAAGCTCTCAAATATGAGTTTGTAGTGATTCTCATGCACATATTGCTTCCCACACAAACATAAACACTTCTTGACTCATGCTAATGATTTTCATCAGCTTGAAGAGCCAGTTTAATTAATCCTCTGTTTAACAAAAAAACAATTCGATCTGATAAAATGTTTAGGAGAAAAACTAAAGCTGGTGCTTTTCCTCCAGGTAATGTGTTAGGTAGGCTCAAGGAAAGATGTTGGCAAGTGATACAGAAGAAGTAATTCATTATTGAAAAGTGATCTAGATATGTGTGATCATCTCGAAAGCTCAGCATTCACTAAGTGGCCTTCATTTAATCACAAGTTGGCACATTCCATAAGCCAAATATCTCATCTTCTGTGCCAAAGACACATTCCATAAGCCAAATATCTCATCTTCTGTTCTAGGGAATAGATCCAGGTGGTAGAAGTTCATGTCACATCCCAGTTGCTTGGGAAATAAGCTGTCATTTCATTTTGAACTTTTCAGTACTGTGAGTTCAGCTTCTTCAGTAGAGATAACATTCCTCCCCACCCCCAAAGCCACCATTATTTATAATGTAGACTCAGTGTTAATTTCATTGCTTGTCAGTTAAGCTCATCCCTTAATTTAATTGGGATGTGTATACAAAACATCACAGTGCTAATTCTAGTCTTTAATTCATGCTTAGAATAAGCTATACTCTCCAAGCATCTTTTCCTTCAATCTTCCCATCTCAATTTATTTTTGCTAGATTAATCCTCTTATGCATAGGTTTAATGAGATCATCATCCTGCTTCAAAATCTCTTGGAGTCCCACTCACTACAGAGTAGAATCCAAGTTCTCTAACAAAAGCAGTGAAATCAGCAAAAGACCTGAATCAACCCACCTGACCATCCTATCTCTCCTACATCATTTCGATGAATGCTGAATGCTTTATGTCTCCTAAAACTTGTCTCATTGAAAATTAAAGTGAAAGTTGTTCAGTAGTGTCTGACTCTTTGTGACCCCATGGACTATACAGTCAATGGAATTCTACATGGCAGAATACTGGAGTGGATAGCCTTTCCCTTCTTCCGGGGATCTTTCCAACCCAGGGATTTTTTTTTTTTTTAATAAATTTATTTATTTTAGTTGGGGGCTAATTACTTTACAATATTGTAGTAGTTTTTGCCATACATTGACATGAATCAGCCATGGGTTTACATGTGTTCCCCTTCCTGGACCCCCCTCCCACCTCCCTCCCCATCCCAACCCAGGGATTTAACCCAGGTCTCCCTCATTGCAGGCGGATTCTTTATCAGCTGAGCCACAAAGGAAGCCCATTGAATATTAAAGCCAGGATTAAAAGAACATCTGACTAGTAGCCTTGCAATAGCCTCTTCCAATCTGATACAATAGGGCTCAAGAGACTTAGTGGAAAAAGTGACATGAAATTCACACTTCACCCATACCCAGTAGGACACAATTTTCAGAGCCTCCTTAATGAGAATTAAAAATAAATTAGAGCAATACATGCTGGAAATTAAGCTAGCTACTCTCTAGATTTAAACAAAAAAAATATTCAAGATTAAACACTTTATGCATCCATAACAATTAAGAGAATTCAGCAAATAAAACTGAAGAAAGTATATGAAACACTGTGCTGTGGACTGAATGTTCATTTTCAACCCTCATTTCGAATTCTTATGCTGAAGCCTGATCCTCAGTGTAATAGTATTTGGAGATGGAGTCTTTGAGAGGTGATTATGTTTGGGTGAAATCATAGGGGTTGAGCCCCCATGATAGATGGTATTATTTTAAGTGAAGGAAAAGCCCAGAGCTCTCCGTTCACAGTGTATGAGAGTACAATAGGAAGCTAACTTTCTGCAACCCAGAAAAGTGCTCTCATCATAACCTGACTATGCTACCACCCTGTTCTCAGATGTTCAGCTTCTAGAATTGGGAGAAATATATTTCTGTTGTGCATAGACCACCCAGACTATGCTACTTTGTTATGGGGGCATGAACTAAGCCAAAATGGTTTTCAGGCATTGGACTATGGACATGGACATTATAAGACACCAACGTCTGAACGAAGCTCAGAATAATGAGATGATGCTTATGGCTATCCTAACTGATCACTCAGAGAGAGACTTTAGGCCCCAGTGCAAGGAGAGGGAATTTAAACAAGCTTACTGTTTCTCCTGAGTTGAGGAGACAGTGTTTAATGTTTGCGGAGGCAAAAATGCCTAGAATTTGAGGGGCAGAATATGAGAGAGGAAATTAGTAGCAGGTAAGAATCCAGAGATTTGATAAGATTTCCATTCAAGTCCTTAGATGACCAGTACACAACTATGAGGAAACTAATAGGTCTTGAAAAATAGAAAGAGGCAAGTGGACAAATCCCTGTTGCTCACACAGGATGAGGAAACACTTCATTTTTTAACCAGACTGAACAGAAAGATTTTCTAACAGATGGATCATTGAATAGGGACCTCAGATCATATTGTCTCAGTAGAGAGTTCAAATAAGATGTAGACTAATGGCCACTATGATTGCTAAACTTCAAAGAAAAATTCAAAGAAATTAAATAGTACCATGTAACTTAATTGTATACAAAAAACAAAGATCAAAAATATTGCAAGAAATAATAACAGAAAAAATCCAGCAACCACTAACAGAAATTTTACAATATCTGAAATTTAGTTAAAAAATCACCAGGCATGCAAAAAAGCAGGAACATATGCCCTATATATATATAAATTAATAGTCAGACTTTAAGTTGACAAAGATGAAAGAGCTAATAGACAGAGATGTTTATTATTATAAATAAACTTCATACATTAAGAAAGTAGATGAAAAGCATGAACAAGTTTCAGTTCAGCTCAGTTCAGTCACTCAGTCGTGTCTGACTCTTTGTGACCCCACGAACTGCAGCAGGCCAGGCCTCCCTGTCCATCACTAACTCCCTAAGTCAACCCAAACCCATGTCCATCGAGCTGGTGATGCCATCCAGCCATCTCATCCTCTGTCGTCCCCTTCTCCTCCTGCCCTCAATCTTTCCCAGCATTGGGGTCTTTTCCAATGAGTCAGCTCTTTGCATCACGTGGCCAAAGTATTGGAGTTTCAGCTTCAACATCAGTCCTTCCAATGAACACCCAGGACTGATCTCCTTTAGGATGGACTGGTTGGATCTCCTTGCAGTCCAACGGACTCTCAAGAGTCTTTTCCAGCACCACAGTTCAAAAGCATCAATTCTTCGGCACTCAGCTTTCTTTATAGTCCAACACTCACATCCATACATGACCATTGGAAAAACCATAGCCTTGACTAGATAGAGCTTTGTTGGCAGAGTAAATGTCTCTGCTTTTTAATATGCTGTTTAGGTTGGTCATAACTTTCCTTCCAAGGAGTAAGCATCTTTTAATTTCATAGCTGCAGTCACCATCTGCAGTGATTTTGGAGCCCAGAAAAATAAAGTCAGCCACTGTTTCCACTGTTTTCCCATCTATCTGTGATGAAGTGATGGGACCGGATGCCATGATCTTAGTTTTCTGAACGTTGAGCTTTAAGCCAACTTTTTCACTCTCCTCTTTCACCTTCATCAAGAGGCTCTTTAGGTCTTCTTCACTTTCTGCCATAAGGGTGGTGTCATGTGCATATCTGAGGTTATTGATATTTCTCCCAGCAATGTTGATTCCAGCTTGTGCTTCCTCCAGCCCAGCGTTTCTCATGATGTACTCTGCATATAAGTTAAATAAGCAGGGTGACAATATACAGCCTTGACGTACTCCTTTTCCTATTTGGAACCATCTGTTGTTCTATGTCCAGTTCTAATTGTTGCTTCCTGACCTGCATACAGGTTTCTCAAGAGGCAGGTCAGGTGGTCTGGTATTCCCATATCTTGAATAATTTTCCACAGTTTATTGTGATCCACACAGCCAAAGACTTTGGCATAGTCAATGAAGCAGAAATAGATGTTTTTCTGGTACTCTCTTGCTTTTGCGATGATCCATCTGATGTTGGCAATTTGATCTCTGGTTCCTCTGCTTTTTCTAAAACCAGCTTGAACATCTGGAAAATTCATAGTTCACGTATTGCTGAATAAGTTTAGAGGTATAGAAAATATAAAAATGACCCAAATTAAACTTCAAAAGACAGAAAATATATTGTCTCGGATGAAAAATATACTAGGTAGGACTAAAAACAGATTAACAGATTAGACACTGCAGATGCAAGTATACTCTGAAGACATACGGGGGGAAAAAAAAAACTATCCAGAATGAAACCTAGATTTAAAAAGACTAGCGAAGAGCTGACTCACTGAAAAAGACCCTGATGCTGGGAAAGACTGAAGGCAAAAGGAGAAGGAGGTGGCAGATGGTGAGATGGTTAGAAAACATGACTAACTCAATGGACGTGAATTTTAGCAAACTCCAGGAGACAGTGAAGGACAGAGGAATCTTGCGTGCTGCAGTCCATGGGGTAGCAAACAACTGGACATGGCTGGAGACTGAATGACAGCACAGTAGGTGCTTGACAATGTTGTGCTCGTTTCTACCATACAGCAAAGTGAGTCAGCATATGTGTACATTATCCCCTCCTCTCTGGATTTCTGTTCCATTTATGTTATCCCAGAGCAGTGAGTAGAGTTCCCTATGATACACAGTAGGTTCTCCTTAGTTATCCATTTTATGAAGTGAACGTGAAAATGTTGTAGTTGCTCAGTTGTGTCCGACCTCTGCAACTCCAAGGACTGTAGCCTGTCAGACTTCTCTGTTCATAGAATTCTCCAGGTGAGAATACTGGAGTAGGTAGCTATTCCCTTCTCCAGGGGATCTTCCTGACCCAGGGATCAGACCCAAGTCTCCTGCTTTGAAGGCAGATTCTTTATTGTCTGAGCCACCAGAGAAACCTGTCTATTTTATACATAGTATCATTAATGTTTATATGTCAATCTCATTCTACCAATTCATACCACCCACTCACCCTCTTTCCCCCTTGTTATCCATACATCTTTTTTTTTTTATCTGTGTCTTTATTTCTGCTTTGTAAATGAGATCATCTATACCAATTGTTTTTTCAGGGATTTATTGGGGAAAATGCAAATCAGAAAAAAGTGGAGCAGCATATGTAAAGTATTAATAAAAGGAAAACTAACAAACACTGTCAAGCTAGAATTCTATAGTCAGCAAAATTGTCTTTCCAAAGTAAAGGCAAAATAACATTATTTTCAGAAATATAAAATCTGAGTGTTGATCACCATCAGACAGGCACCACAAGAATTGTTAAAGGATGTATTTTAGGCAGAATGAAGATGGTACCAGGTGGAAACCTGGATCTACACAATGGAATGGAGTGTACAGGAAATGGGGGAAATGTGGGGAAATTTAAAACTTAACTGACTGTTCAAAGCACTGTAATATCTCTAATTTATTCACCAAAATAAATTACAATATCAAAATATATAGAATAAGATTTCAACCATAATCTAATCATCATTTATGTTTTGCTGATTTCACCTCTATGAAGACATGTATATTAAAAATTTGGTTAGGAGTATGAAATCTCAATTCTCTTTCCAATTACGTAAGCTTAGAGAAGGTGGTTTCTCATTCTGTGCCCCCATTTCTCATGTGTAAAAGAGAGGCATGAGCCTTTATTAGATCTGTGGATCTACTCCATGGTATAACTTTCTTAATGTCTGTTGACAAACTCCCACCCACATGGTTTCTAAGAGAAAACTGAAGGCAGGTTTGGGGAGTCTCGGAGGAGATTTTTAAGTAAGGTGATGTATTAATTCATTAAAAAGGATGAGGGCAAAGCTTTTTCTTTATACAATACTATGTTAAGAGATGAAGCAAATGTCATGGGTGGTGACTCAAGCTGATGATTGTCAGATATTCACAAGGCAGAACAAAAATGCCAATCTTGACATGGTGAGAACAATTAATGTCATTGTCACTGTGATTTTTCAAATATTTATTCTATTTAAAGTACCTGAGTGGGTTTTATGAGGTATAGACATAGCTCCATTTTACTTTTTATATCTGGCTTTGCAGGCCGATACATACTATCAGTAATATTTTAAATCAGTCTCAGTAGGAACATATCTTGCATACACTCTCATACACACACTATGAAGTTCAGTTCAGTTCAACAAAATTTATTGAATACTAATTGAGGAAGTCAACATAGCTTATCAGAACTTTATGAGACCAGGATTATAATCTCAATATAACAAACTAGCTTTAATACCTAGAAAAAAATCTTATTTAACTTTGTTAAAAATGTTTTCCTTCTATAATACAAGAAGATTTAATTAGATTATTCAAATTAGATTACTGAATTAGATTATTAAGGTCGTTTCTGGTTATAAACACTACATACTCTATGTGTCCATGTACTCACAAATGTACCAGAAACTGAGAAGAAACCAAACTAGTATAAAATATATTTCCTACTCTTGAGAAAATTATGGTTTAATTGAGTAATAAATGGTGCACATATTTAACTCAGAATTAATTACCAGAATGTTTATTATGTTCAAGATCTAGGTTTGGTACAGTTTGAAACGATGAGAATAGGCTTTCATTTTTAGAGAGATATTGTCAGTCAGGATTTTTGAAACAGCCTTGTAAAGAAGTTGAGATTTAGGATGAAATTTGTAGAATGAATGATATTAAACGAAGAGTATTCTGCAAATATGCATCAGGAAAATGATAAGTTTTCAGAGAAAAACTTTTAAAAAACATTTTACCTATATTATATATATATATATGTATATACACACACACATATAAATTTGTATATATATATAATATATATTGTATATATATATAATGTATATATATAATATAATATGAGTTATATATATATATATATATATAAAGTTTACAATAGATAGTGATTACTTAAAATTATTACACGTGGGCAGATATGTACATTTAAGTACATCCACACATATTTCTCAACTAAGCCATTTAACTATGAGAAAGAAAAGGAAGACAGATGAAATGGGATGATCTGGTAAATCTAGCACCCAGATGTTTTCAAGTCCAAACACTGCAACTAATGATGTACATCTCTGATCTTTTGCAAGTCTCTTTATATTTCTCAGCATTATTAGCTCTGCAATATAATGATGGGTGTTAGGTGAACTAGATGAGTTCTGACATCCCTGCTACCTCTATCCTTACATACCGACAATTTAAACTAAGTTACTACCCACTCTGATCACTGCACTATATCTGTTTCCGAGATACAGAGATACATAGGTCCTTCCATGAGATTCTTATCTGATTTGGGAACCAAGACATAGAAATAAAATTGAAACTACAAATGTTTATTTAATATCTTACATCTTTATTATATACTTTATTTCCATTTAGGCAGCAACCATATCTGCTTTGTTTTATAGTGTATTTCTAGTACTTAGCACAGAACCAAGTACACTGTAGACATTAACTTCTTCCTTAAGTCATGAATTAATAAATTTATGAGAAAAACACAAGTTAACTAGTCCTGTTTAGAATTTAACCAGCTGTTCATGTCTACTAATATAGAATGACACAGATTTATAACAGTTCACACATACTCATTTTTCCATTTTGTCTGCTTCATTTGCTGGAAACAACTTCAACTGTTAATCCATATTCAGTTCATAATAGAAGGATCTATTACTAAATCACATCACGTGCAACACACTGATGTAACATTTTTTGAAAAGATTGCCATCATTATTTCCGTCTTGCTACACTGAAATGTACTGGGGCCATGCTGGCAATCTGGACAAGAACTAAGAGAAGAAAAGTAAAGTGGCGTTAGCTAGAAGTGGCGCATGAGAAGAAAGTAACATAAAAGACCTGATATTGTATTTAAAGTTCTTCAAGTCATGATGTCTTTCAAGGCATGAAGTCCTTTTTCTTTTTTGAGCAGGTAGATATCCACATATCTTGTGTCCTCACCAGCTTTAACCCTTTGGTAACATGTCATATTATCAGGGTGTTCTTCCTTCTGATTCCTGTTTCAAATTGTAGTCTCCCCTCCCCCCACTTCTGATTTCCTTTCCTTCATAGCTATTATTTTCTAGAATATTATGTGAGGTTCAAAAGTATTTGGTTATTATGTGGCTTCTCTTACTGGATTGTAACATTTCTAAGGGCATAATTCTCTCTGAGTTTACATTTGTATCCCTGGTCTGTAGTATAGGGTCTTCTACACAGAAGAATCCCAATTCAGTTCAGTTGCTCAGTTGTATCCAACTCTTTGCAACCCCATGGACTGCAGCACACTGTGCTTCCCTGTCCATCACCAACTCCCGGAGTTTACTCAAACTCATGTGCATTGAGTTGGTGATACCATCCAACCATCTCATCCTCTGTCATCCCCTTCTCCTCCCGCCTTCAATCTTTCCCAGCATCAGGGTCTTTTCCAATGAGTCAGCTCTTTGCATCAGATGGCCAAAGTATTGGCATTTCAGCTTCAACATCAGTCCTTCCAATGAACACCCAGGACTGATGTCCTTTAGGATGGACTGGTTGGATCTCCTTGCAGTCCAAGGGACTCTCAAGAGTCTTCTCCAACACCACAGTTCAAAAGCATCAATTCTTCGGCGCTCAACTTTCTTTATAGTCCAACTCTCACATCCATACATGACTACTGGAAAAACCATAGCTTTGACTAGATGGACTTTTGTTGACAAAGTAATGTCTCTGATTTTACTACTCTGTCTAGGTTGGTCATACGTTTACTTCCAAGGAGCAAGAGTCTTTTAATTTCATGGATGCAGTCACCATCTGCAGTGATTTTGAACCCCAAGAAAATAAAGTCTGACACTCTTTCCATTGTTTCCTTATCTATTTGCCATGAAGTGATAGGACCGAATGTTATGATCTTAGTTTTCTGAATGTTGAGTTTTAAGCCAACTTTTTCACTCTCCTCTTTCACTTTCATCAGGAGGATCTTTAGTTCCTCTTTGCTTTCTGCCATAAGGGTAGTGTCATCTCCATATCTGAGGTTATTGGTATTTCTCCTGGCAATCTTGATTCCAGCTTGTGCTTCATCCAGCCCAGCATTTCACATGATGTACTCTGCAGGTTAGTTAAATAAACAGGTTGACGATATACAGCCTTGACGTACTCCTTTCCCAATTTTGAACCCATCTGTTGTTCCATGTCCAGTTCTAACTGTTGCTTCTTGACCTGCATACAGATTTCTCAGGAGGCAAGTAAGGTGGTCTGGTGGTAGAATCCCAACACACATTAAAAAATTCAAATATTCATTGAACTTCAGCTTTCACCTCTGCATACCATTCATCAATCATATTTTTATTCATGACTCTTGGCTATTATGTTCTTATTTATAAATCTTGAATGCAGTCCCTCTTGATTGGCTTATTAAAGCTGGGACCACCTCAAAGAAGATGGTATTAAGAAGAAGTGGCAAGAAGCAGAAGATACTAAGAAGAGATAGCAAGAATACAAGGAAGAACTGTATAAAAAAGATCTTAATGACCCAGATAACCACAATGGTGTGATCACTAACCTAGAGTCAGTCATCCTGGAGTGTGAAGTCAATGGCCTTAGGAAGCATTACCATGAACAAAGTTAGTAGAGGTGATTGAATTCCAGCTGATCTATTTTAAATCCTAAAAGATGATGCTGTTAAAGTGCTGTGCTCAATATGCCAGCAAATTTGGAAAATTCAGCAGTAGCCACAGGACTTAAAAACATCAGCTTTCAACCCAATCCCAAAGAACAGAAATGCCAGAGAATGTTTAAACTACTGCACAATTGCACTCATTTCACATGCTAGCAAGGTAATGCTCAAAATCCTTCAAGCCAGGCTTCAACAATACATGAACCAGAACTTCCAGATGTACAAACTGGATTTAGAAAAGGCAGAGGAACCAGAGATCAAATTGCCACCATTCACTGGATGGTAGAAAAAGCAAGAGAATTGCAAAAAAACATATACCTCTGCTTCATTGACTACACTAAAGCCTTTGACTGCATGGCTCATAACATACTGTGGAAAAATTGTAAAGAGATAGGACTACCAAAATGGGTAGTTACCAAGGGGTAAGATGGGACTACCCCTTACCTGCTTCCTGAGAAGCCTGTATGAAGGTCAAAAAGCTACAGTTAGAACCAGACATGCAACAGTGGACTGGGTCCAAATTGGGAAAGGAGTTTGTCAAGGCTATATATTGTCACCCTGCTTATTTAACTTATATGTGGAGTATATCATGAGAAATGACAGACTGGATGAAGCACAAGGTGGATTCAAGATTGCAGGGAGAAACATCAATAACCTCAGAATTGTAGATGACAGTACTCTTATGGCAGAAAGTGAAGAGGAACTAAAAGCTTCTTCATAAAGGTGAAAGAGAGTGAAAAAGCTGGCTTAAAACTCAACATTCAAAAAGCTAAGATGATGGCATACAGTCCCATCACTTCATGCAGATAGATGGAAAGCAATGGAAACAGTGTCAGAATTTATTTTATTGGGCTCTGAAATTACTGTGGATGGTGACTGCAGCCCTGAAATTAAAAGATGCTTGCCCCTTGGAAGGAAATCTATGACAAACCCAGAGAGTGTTTTGTAAAGCAGAGACATCATTTTGCCAACAAAAGTCCTTATTGTCAAAACTATGGTTTTTCTAGTAGTTGTGTACGGATGTGAGAGTTGGACCATAAAGAAGGCTAAACATCAAAGAATGGATGCTTTTGAACTATGGTGCTGGTGAAGACTCTTGAGAGTCCCTTGGACAGAAAGGAAATCAAATCAGTCAATCCTAAAGGGCATCAACCTTGAATATTCATTGGAAGGATTGATGCCGAAGCTGAAGCTGCAATACTTTGGCCAGCTGATGTGAAGAGCTGATTCATTAGAAAGGACCCTGATGCTGAGAAAGATTGAGAGCAGAAGGAAAAGCGGGTAACAGAGGATGAGATATTTGAATAGCATCATTGACTCAATGGACATGAGTTTGAGCAAACTCCAGGTGATAGTGAAGGACAGGGAAGCCTGGCATGCTGCACTCCATGGGGTAGCCAATTGCTGGACACAACTAAGCAACTGAACAACAACAACAACCATCCTGAAGGTTGACCATAAGCTTCTATTAATTTATAGAGTGGGAAAAATATATATTTTAAAAATCAACACATAAAAATAAATAGTTGTAAACTGCACTAAAGTGCCACAAAATTACAGATTATGATAAATAATAGTTGGGATGAAATTTACACCAGAAAGATCAGAGAAGATCTTTTGGAAGTAATAGCTTCTGAGTGCAGTCTCTAAAAGTAAGATGACTTTCATATGGAAAGCTCATCTTACTTCCTTTAATCCTAGTCAGTGACTCCTTAATGTTCAGATTGAGGCAAGTGAGATCATCTGTGCAAGCCCGAATCATTTTTTCTAGTATCACTATGAAATTTCCCCTCAGTGTACTTCATACAGGAACACTTTTACATTTATTTGTATGCTTATTCAATTAATTCTTGTATTCTCACTAGCTTGAAAGCTTTATAAGAGAATGATCTCAGTTCCTGGAATCTCCCAATTCCTGATTTCAGCTTCCCTTGAAGTATGGTTTCTTATTTGCACTTGGGTTTCAGAATATAACTGTGCATTTTCATAATAAAATTTATATAATTATTTCATAAGCAAACCCAAGTGAGTTTCTGTTCTGTGCAAAAAAGAGCTTTACAAGATATGGTGTTTTGTTCTATAAAGATAAGTGTGCCTTTAGGAGTGTTAATGTGAATGAAACAGCTGTCTCATAGGCTCTGCCTCTAGACTAACCAGGTTTCCAATCTGCGTTCTACCATTGAATGAGTATACACCTTGCACCAGTCTTTAAATCACTCTTAGCTACAGTTTCCTAATCTTCAATAGTGTGATAATAATGCCTATCTCAAGGGATGTTGTAAGATTAATTAGATATTGTAAATAAAATATCTACACTGTGTTGCAAATAGATGAGGCTCATAAAATGGTTAATGTGATAACAAGAGAGTAATTAATGCATAATAAAAGAAATACACAGGGCTGTTATTTACTACATTCATCCAATAGAAATCTATTGATAATTATTATATACCAATTCTGTGCTTAGCTGTATAATGAATGGAACAGTCACAACCAGGACATAAGCTTGTCACCAAGATGAAAACCAGTTGAATCCATATGAGAATGTATGAAGACAAGAGTTGAAATCAACTCTGTCTCCTGCTATGGAATTGCTGGCCCTTTTCTTCAACTGGCAGGGAGCAATGAATTTTAAGGATTTAAGCTACATTTTCCCTAATAGATCCTTTATTTTATGATGCCATTTTATTCTGTAATATCTAAGCAGCTATCAGAATGATTAAGAGGAATAAAATACCAAAATGTCATTTCAAAATTTTTAATTTAAAACAAGATATACATATCAAATAGAAAAAGTAGCAGACTTGCCAAATGTTTTTTAGACACTCCATAGTGATCAAGTTATTTCCACTGTTTATTGGAGAGAGAACATGAAGAAATTATTTTAAAACAAAATGGGACTTCATAGGTTCCCAAAAGAAGACCTGCATTAGCAAGAAGTTAAGAGAAGAGGTTACCTTTAGAATTCATAAATCTGGACTAGATAAAGAGGATGCAATATATATTATCTATATTTGCAATATATATATATGTGTCTGTGTGTGTGGTGTTGTTGTTGTCCAGTTGATAAGTTATGTACAACTCTTTGTGACCCCATGGACTGCAGCATGCCAAGGCTTCCCTGTCCTTAACTATCTACCAGAGTTTGTTCAAGTTCATTCTACTATATATAGTGGAATACTACACTCAGCCATAAAAAAGAATGAAATAATGCCATTTTCAGCAACATGAATGGACCTAGAGATTATCATATTAAGGAAGTCATACATAGATAAATATCATATGATATGCTTATATGTGGAGTCAAAAATGATACAAATAAACTTATATACAAAACAGAAATAGACTCAGACATAGGGAAAAAAACATATGGTTACCAAAGGGGAAATGAAGGGTAGAGATACATTTGGAATTTGAGATTAACAGATACTGATTACTATATACAAAAGAGATAGCCAACAAGGATCTACCGCATAGCACAGGGAACTACATTCAATATCTTACAATAACCTATAATGGAAAAGAATCTGAATCACTTTGCTGTACACTTGAAACTTTGTAAATCAACTATACTTCAATTAAAAAGAAAACATTAAAAAAAAACAATAATAAAAAGGATTCTTACATATGAATAAGGATGCAGGGATTTTATTGGCCCTTTGAGATAACTCTAGGCCAAAGGGACTCACAATTCAGTTCACCTGTAGATATAATGTTCCTAGCTGGCCAGGAGGTTTCACCAGCATTGGTCAGATGATTGGACTTGACAGACAGCATGCAAAATGCCAACCTGATGCCTAGGGTGGAAGCTTATATACCATCTGAAACACCTAAGATACTCACAGAAACCACTGCTGTAGATAGTATAGGCAGTTCTTTATCTCATCATCAGGGCTGGTGACTAGGAAATATATTTTGAGAAAGTTTTATAGTTAAACCAATCTTCAGAAGTTATTTTAGAAAAAGGGGTAAAAGAAAGTAGAAAACAAAATAACAGCAACAAGAGTGCCTTTACTGAATAAGTATTATTAGTGTTAACAAAAAAAAAATGCACTAAAAATATCAAGGTTGAAGAAAGTCCTCACAGCAAACCTGTTAAGACTGAGGGTCATCAAGCTGTGATTCAAAAAACACAAGAACACAGAATCAAACAACATATTGAGAGGGCTTCTGCCTGCCCACATTCTGGATCAAGAGGTAAAACAAAGCTGGCAAATGTTTTAGCAAAATCATCCTAGCATGGGGTTTAAAAGGGAAAAAGAAATAAATACTACTCATCAAGAGTTTATTTTCCAAGAGATGGGAAATGGTTTCCAAAATAAAAATCCCCTAAAAATCTGAAAATAAAAACTTTAGCATAAAAAGTTGTTTCATTGTTTCAATTCATTGCAGAGTTTCTAGATGTTTATTATAAGCTCACCTTTTAAAATGAATCTCTTGTAAGCTGATTTTAGCAAATTCTTTGCAAAGTTTTAATGTGGGATGAGTCATATTTAATTGCCACTGTACACTGGCTTTTTGAAAAATCCTGTCTAAATACAACCTTCAGACACAGAAACACTCATTTGGCACAAGAAGTGTTGCTTGCTAGATCACAGCAACATGAATGAAAAAAATGTAGAAAATACTCACATTATGGGCACTCTTCCTACAAAAACTGAGGCATAGGATTATTACTTTTCATACTTCTCATTTTCTAGTTTAAAAGTTCCATAGACAGTTGCATCTGAACTTGTTAATTTGGGTTTTTTAGTTTTTCAACTGCAGGGAATTCTCCAATATTATAAACTGCAGTTTACGGTATTCAAGCTTATCCAGCTGGGGTAATAAATGTTTTGCCTACACCTGCTCTGCAAAGTTGAAGAGATGGTTCTTTGCAGTTAGGGAAGGTCTCAACACTATGTTTCTTACACCTCTGACAATATTGTTGGCTGGGAAATTATTTCCTTCAGAGCCAGAAGTATGGACTTTGAAGCTTTAGCCCAAGTAACTATATATTATTTTAATGATCAATTATTTATTACAAACTCCCAATTTCTGAATTCCTAGTGTCAGTTGCTCAGTCACGTCTGACTGTTTGAGACCCCATGACTATACCCACCAAGCTCCTCTGTCCATGGAATTCTCCAGGCAAGAATACTGGAGTGGGTTGCCATTTCCTACTCCATTTCCTACTAAATTCCTAATTAAGTGCAAAAGAAGATAGACAATGGTAGACTCTTCCATTTTTGCTATTAGGCCTCTCTAAATTAAACAAACACTTGGATACATTAAACCGCATCTTCATTTGATGGCTTCAGAGAAATTTGCAGAGAAATATAGAAATATAATCAGCTCTAAGACAGATGTATATGCAAAGCACTATGGGAATACTGAGATACAAATGGATCAGAACAAAGACACAATGAAGTTTGAGGCTCCCAACTGGAGGACATGGTTTAGAAAAATATGTCTCTTTCATTGAAGCCCCATCAGCTCATAGAACTCATGGTTAGATAGGTGGGGAGGAGGTAAGGAGAGAAATAGAGAAAGAGGATGGATTAAGAAACAGAAATACAAAAGTCTTAGATGCATGCCTAGAAATCTAAGACCTATACAAAGGACATGGGCATGGCTTTTGGCTTGTGGGATCAAATAGTCTTTTAAAGCAGTTGTACTGTCAGAGAAACTTCCAGTCAATCAGCAGGCAACAGGCTGAAGGACTGTTCATTTCCAAAGGAGGTCAAATTCTTCAATGCCCATTTCTGATAAGGTCATGGAAGAGGACGGAGGAGAAAAAAATATTCTGGAATGAAGAGACAAGGACCCCAACCAGACAGCAGCACTAGAGTCTCAGCAAAGGCTATTCAGGATCTTCTCCATGTCTCTCCAAGGGGAATTCAGGAATCCCTGTCAGAAAACGGGCACTAGACAGGGAAACACGCAAGTGTACTCTGGATCATTACTCTATTGTTTCTGTCTAGAGCCAATGTTTTGCTTCATGGGCTTCTTGGATTACATTGAGCCCATTTAGATATTGCAGGATCTTTATTTTAAGGTTAATTATCTAAATTACATTTGCAAAGCTTCTTCCAACATGTAACAAAACTCGTTTATACTTTCCAGATTTTAGAGCAGAAACATAGCTGGTGAGCAGGTGGAGAGAGGTGTGGGGAGGGGATGTATCTAGTCTACCATACCAGTAATACCGGACTTTGTGCTTGATGCCATGTGCCTGGATACAATTATTGGATTGTCTTCCTTAGAGAAAGAGAGAGAGAGAGAGAGAGAGAGAGTAACATGTCACTAAAAGAAGGGACAGTAAGCTTAATGCTTGGTAACCAGAAAATCAAATTTTCATTAGACCTTTTTGCCAAGTATTTCTGACCTTCTGATTGCATGACGGAGTAGAATATTTGGCTCTTGAGTGACTGACTAGAGACATTTAAACAATTCTATCAGACATTTCCTGCAGACCCCAAATGGGATGACTTTAAGCCAGAGGATTTGGACAGTTTTTATTACAGTGGATTGAATGTCATTTTGCCAGATACAACAACTTGCATGGACCTAGAGGGTATTATGTTTAGCAAAATGTCAGACAGAGAAGGGGTTTCCAAGGTGGCTCGGTGGTAAAGAACCTGCTTGCCAATGCAGGAGACATAAGGGATGCAGCTTCAACCCCTGGGTCAGGAAGATCCTTTGGAGGAGGTAGTGGCAACCCACTCCAGTATTCTTGCCTCGAGAATCCCATGGACAGAGGAGCCTGGCGGGCTACAGTCCATGGGGTTGCAAATAATTGGATGCAACTGACAGACTAAGACTTAACTAACAATGATAATACAAATTAGACCAAAAGGATACGTCATTATCTCTTCACAAGGTTGGCTTAAATTAAAAGAAAAAAATTAACAACAAGCATTGACCAGGAGGTTAACCAATAGTAATTCTCATCCATTGGTTATGGGTATGAGAATCATACAACCATTTTGTGATGAGGAATGGAATACGTTAATATTCATGAAAGGTACTAAATTAACATTCGTTTTTGTGGTTGTAGTGCTGGTGATTGTGGTTGTTATTCTCAGGCTTTTCCTGACTCTTACGGATAACATTTGTCATATTCTTTCACTCAATATCCAGTCATCATTTTCTATTTTGTGCCACATACTGTGGTAGATTCTAAAAATACAGAGATGGATGAAAAATTGTTACAGTTCCTGAGTTCAAATTGCATAGTGTTTAATGGAATTAATCAGTTCTTTTTTTTCTATTTTTGATCTTGTTTCTTCATACAGCTTCATATCATAAACTTGCTAATATCTATAACTTTTTGAATAATTAATATATGCCAGGAAAAGAGAGAAGATGTCAGCAAAAATAAAACAAAAGATTCTGGGAAAGCATAAAGCTTTAAAGATTATTAACAAGTTCTTCCATATTCCTTTCACATTTTACTCTGAAATTTCAGACATTATTTTTTTTTGGAAGAGTTCATTGCATACAGCAAGCATAGCAAAATGAAGGAAAATCAGAAGGAAGGAAATTTGCTAAATCTCTCAAAGACTCCTCTTCATCCTGTACAAAATACTACTGTGTTATTAATCAGATACTATATTTACCTCTTTAAGTGCCTCATTTATCATCAGGCAATGAATTTCAGCATCCTTTGAATTTTAATGATGGGAGGAAAATAAAATCCCAAATACTTTAAGATGGCTTCTTCATACTCATGTTACAAACGAGAAAACCTGAAGACAAGGAGGCTTAGTGAAAGGTCTCAAGTTACAAAGCTGACAAGTAACTATGTTTAAACTGTTTATGCATGTGTGCATACTCAGTTGTACTCTTTGCGTGTCTGGCTCTGCGATCCCATGGGCTGTAGCCTGCCAGGCTCCTCTGTCCATGGGATTTTCCAGGTAAGACTACTGGACTCAGTTGCCATTTCCTTCTCCAGAGGAATCTTCCTAACCCATGGATCAAAACTATGTCTCCTGGGTGTCCTGTATTGGCAGGTAGATTATTTACAACTGAGCCACCTGTGAAGCCCTTAAACTCTATATGCGTGCATGTTAAGTTGCTTCAGTTGTGTCTAACTCTTTGTAACCCTATGGACTATAGCCCGCCAGGCTCCTCTGTCCATGGGATTTCCCAGGCAAGAATACTGGAGTCGGTCACCATTTCCTTCTTCAGGGCATCTACCCAATCCATGGATCAAACCAGTGTCTCCTGGGTCTCCAGCATGGGCAGGTGGATTTTTTACCACTGAGTCAACTGTGAAGCCCTTAAAGTCTCTTATGATGATTTTTGAAAAATTATAAGAATTATTCCTATGGGTCCTTTTGACTGTGTGGATCAGAACAAACTGTGGAAAATTCTTAAAGGGATGGAAATATCAGACCACCTTACCTGCCTCCTGAGAAATCTGCATGAAGGTCAAGAAGCAACAGTTAGAACTAGACATGGAAAAACAGATGGGTTCCAAATCAGGAAAGGAGTACATCAAGGTTGTATATTGTCACCCTTCTTATTTAACTTATATGCAGAGTACATCATGCAAAATGCTGGGCTGGATGAAGCACAAGCTGGAATCAAGATTTCTGGGAGAAATATCAATAACCTCAGATATGGAGATGATACCACCCTTATGGCAGAAAGCGAAGAAGAACTAAAGATCCTCTTGATGAAATTGAAAGAGGAGAGTGAAAAAGTTGGCTTAAAACTCTATATTCAGTAAATGAAGATCATGTCATCCGGTCCCATCACTTCATGGCAAATGGATGGGAAAACAATGGAAACAGTGTCAGACTTTATTTTCTGGGGTTTCAAAATCACTGCAGATGGTGACTTCATCCATGAAATTAAGAGACACTTGCTCCTTGGAAGAAAAGATATGACTGACCTAGACAGCTTATTAAAAAGCAAAGACATTACTTTGCCAACAAAGGTCCGTCTAGTCAAATCTATGGTTTTTCCAGTAGTCACACATGGATGTCAGAGTTGGACTATAAAAAAAGTTGAGTGCTGAAGAACTGATGCTTTTGAACTGTGGTGTTGTAGAAGACTCTTGAGAGTCCCTTGGACTGCAAGGAGATCAAAGCAGTCAATCCTCAAGGAAACCAGGCTTGAATATTCGTTGGAAGGACTGATACTGAAGCTGAAGCGCCAATGTTTTGGCCACCTGATGCGAAGAACTGGTCTGAAAAGACCCTCATGTTGGGAAAGATTGAAGATAGGAGGAGAAGGGGATGACAGAGGATGAGATGGTTGGATGGCATCACCAACTCGATGGAAATGAGTTTGAGTAAGCTCCAGGAGTTGGTGATGGACAAGGAAGCCTGGTGTGCTGCAGTCCATGGGATTGCAAAGAGTCAGACACGACTGAGGGACCCAACTGACTGACTGACATTGCTAAGATATTTTCTGGTTGAGCAAAAGTTTCTGTTGATAGAATCAGGTAACAGATTGGTTTCTAAGCCAAACAGCTGACAAAGTTATTAAATATTAACTTTAAGTCTCTGCTGTCATACATGGTAACATACTTTCCATTTTATTAGCAACATATCATCCTAGAAATGGAAAAATAACACTAGGAAACAGATTCCAATACCCCTTCCTCAACAGCAATAATTATACTGAAGTACTCTCTGTAAAGGTGGCTCAGTCGTAAAGAATCTGCCTGCAATGCAGGAGACACAGGGGATATGGGTTCCATCCCTGCACGGGGAAGATCCCCTGGAGGAGACAATGGCAACCTACTCCAGTATTCTTGTCTGGAGAATCCCATGGACAGAGGAGACTGGCGGGCTAGAGTCCATGGGGTCACGAAAGAGTCGGACACAACTTAGTGACTAAACAACAACAACACTCCCTGTAAATGAAACAGAGGTAGTGTACTTCAACGAAATAGATAAGGTGCCATGTATCTGGAGAATCTAATTAAGAAGGAAAGTGAGAGTTCTAAAGAGGAATAATGACAAATCAGCAAACCCTCCCTGATACTGCACAGTAATTAGATGAAATAAGTATAGCTCACAAAGTTAGCTTAATGACTTCATCTTTTTCATTTTAAGAAGCACAAGATCTACTGTAGTAAAATGCAACAGTTTTGGCTAAGGTGTGATATTCTGTGGTATAAAACTAGGTTAGAACCATGTAGATATAGAAAATCAAGTTTTCATATATGCAGCAGGTTCTAGTAAAATATAAGTAGCTCAGACGTAATGTTGTATTATGACTCCACCAAAATAGAGTAACAAATTTCTGGAATAATTTTGATCTATCCTGTGATCATGCATAACTGCACACAGAGACAGACCCACCTGAATGCACAGAAATAGTTCCTGTCCTCACCAAACTGACCATCGCCTGGGAGCAGAGAGGCAGCACAGCATGGACGTTAAGTGGAAAATCTCTACAACTAAGAAGTTTGGTTTCAAATACCAGTCTTTACTTCTCAGCTATGCTGCTGCTGCTGCTGGTAAGTCACTTCATTCGTGTCCGACTCTGTGCGACCCCATAGACAGCAGCCCAGCAGGCTCCACCGTCCCTGGGATTCTCCAGGCAAGAACACTGGAGTGGGTTGCCATTTCCTTCTCCAATGCATGAAGGTGAAAAGTGAAAGTGAAGTCGGTCAGTTGTGTCCGACTCTTCGCGACTCCATGGGCTGCAGCCCACCAGGCTCCTCCGTCCATGGGATTTTCCAGGCAAGAGTACTGGAGTGAGGTGCTATTCATTGCCTTCTCCACCTCAGCTATGAACATGAATCAAATCACTTAATCTCTGGGTGCCTCAGTTACCTTAAAATGAGGAAAATAAAAATAACTTGTTCAGTGTTGCTTAATCTTGAATGATTTAATTTATTTAAAGTTTTTAGGACAGTCCTGGAAGGTTGTTGAGCATAACTGTTACTATTGTCAATTAATACTCTTAAAGAGAGATATGAGCCAAATAATATTAGTGATGTGATAAAGATAATTAAGGGTATGCTTTGTCATTTCACTTCTCATATCTATATTCACAAATATACTTCATCTGAAGAATCTTGGTTTAAAAAATATTCAAAAAAATTAAGATTAAAATAGTACAATATCCATTCATGATAACCTCATTGGTCAGCCTTTCAAAGGCTGAAATGGAGCTGTAGATAACAGCCTCAAGCATTGTAAACATAGAAGTTTTCCAGGTCAAGATCTTATAGACCTGGTTCTCTGGTGCATCTATATGGAAACAGAAAGGAATAGAGCAGACAGAAAAGAAATATGTTTGAATTTCTCTGGAGTGTGAGAAGACTTGGGAGAAACATACTCCAGCTTCAAAAAAAAAAAAAACGATTGGAATTTAAAGACATCTGGTTTTGCCATATTTTTTATATGATTGTTAGTCATGGATTTAAACCAATAAACTCCCAGAGAGATTAAACAGCTTTGCAGCCAGATGCTGAGCTTGGTGCTTGGCGTATAACAACTTGAGGAAGTTACCAACTCTGAAGTGAGCAGGGGAGTCTGCTAGTGCTCCTTAGCACCTAGAGACAAAAACAGGGAGAGTGTGAGTGTTTCAGTGCCTCTTGTGTGTGTGTCCACGTGTCTTGACGTGTCTTTATATGTATCTGGGGAGGGAGAGTTAAATATCTTTTAGCTACACAATGTTTTGCATCCTTAGGCTAACTGGGCATATAAACATGTAGCTAATGAAAGAGCCACAGGAGAAAATTAGGAGATTCTCTGAGAAACAGAACAAATGCATGCTAGAAAGGTCATGGTTTCCAACTCATATATCATGTTGGTTTGCTCTTGATTTTCCTTTTCTCTAAAATACAAATGTCATAACTTCTGGACAGGACTGAAGCCCAGCAGGCGTCTCTGTTCATGGAATTCTCCAGGTAAGACTATTGGAGTGGGTAGCCATTCCCTTCTCCAGGGTATCTTCCTGACCCAGGGATTGAACCTGGGTTTCCCACATAGCAGGCAGATTCTTTACTGTCTGAGCCACCAGGAAAGCCTTTATATTATTGGGTTGGGCAAAAGGCTCATTCACATCCAGAACGAACCTTTTGGCCAACCCAACATATTCATTAGGAAATCTTCTTTTCCAATATTACATTTACAAATTCCACCGTGGGTCTAATGTTTCCTCAATAGCACAGCACAAAAGAGGCCAATGAGAATGTAAGCCAATGAGAAGATATAAGAACACAAATAAAGAAGAGGTTGTTCAAATTGTGGCTTATGCTAGAGCTGATGGACTTTGAGGTCAGTAATGTAGCCTTGATTTGAAAATTCTACTCAGTATTCTGTAATAAGCTATATGGGGAAAACAATCTGAACAAGACTAAGTGTATGCATATGTATGCATATGTGAAAAGTGAAAGTGAAGTCACTCAGTCGTGTCCAAGTCTTCGCGACCCCATGGACTGCAGCCTACCAGGCTCCTCTAACTCATCTTTTAAAAATAGTCTTTGGGTGTAGATGTTAAATGTATTTCCGTGAGGTAGAACCAAAATTAAATGAGGGGGCAAGCTCTATAATATTAAAAGAAATATATTGCTAGAATTAGTTATTGACCATAGACTGGATTGCCTTGCAGGGGAGTCTCATCTTATGCACTGTCTCATCTTACTCATTGTCCAGGGACTTCAATCACATCCATCCTCTTAGGTGGTATGCTTGGCTTAGGCCGCCAAAAATGTCCCTTCCAGTCTGGAGTTAATAATTCTGATTATATCTCTTAGTTGTGAGAGGACACAGAAGTCAGTAGCAGACACAGAAAGCATGCTTGTGCTATCATGAAAAGTGAGAGCGTCAGTTGCTCAGTCATGTCCAACTCTTTGTGACCCCATGAACTGTAGCCTGCCAGGCTCCTCTGTCCATGGAATTCTCCAGGCAAGAATACTGGAGTGGGTTGCCATGCCTTTCTCCAGGGAATCTTTCCAACCTAAGGATTGAATGCAGGTCTCCTGCATTGCAGGCAGACTCTTTACTGTCTGCAGCACCAGGAAAATCCTTGTGGATAACAACTAATTATAAAGCTTCTGTCACAATTGCTTTTGCAGAATTCAAGGAAGGTCTGATATGGAATTGGGATTCATAAATATATGGAGATGGAAATAAAACATGTTTGCGTGCAGGTGCATGTGTGCGTTTCCCATCTCTTTACTGACAGGTATTTGACAGATTCAAAAGTCTTTATTTTTAAGGCTATTATAAATGTGGAACTAAGCTTCACATTAATAGCAAGGGAGACTGTAGGACTTAGAGTCATAGTAAAGTGAAAATGACTAACATCAGAATCTTCCCTAAAAACCGGTTTGAACAGAAGAGGAGACAGAAATAGCAAGAACTATGGTAGTTCAAAGATAATTAGAGGTGAGAAGGAAAGTTACAGGGCTTTCCAGGTGGTCCAGTGGTAAAGAATCCGCCTGCAGTGCAGGAGATGTGGGTTCCATCTCTGGGTCGGAAAGATCCCCTGGAGGAGGAAATGGCTACACACTCTGGTATTCTTGCCGGGAGAATCCCTTGGACAGAGGAGCCCGGTGGGCTACAGCCCATGGGGTCGCAGAGTTGGACATGACTGAGTACCCACACACGATGAAAGTTATAGGCGATCCTCACACAACATTTGAGGAGGGACACATCCTACTGGGTCTAAAGTGACATGTACCCCATCAGTCATTTTTGTCATTGAAATAAAACATATCGATTCAACTTTAAAACAAAATGTGGAACTATTTTATTGAAGAACATCAATTAATTGATTTGATTTCATGTAGGCTCAGACAACTATTTTAAATCTAGCTTCCATTAAATTAGTATTCAAGTCTAATTCCTATCATGTGATTTTTCCTTCACCAAAATATGGCAAACAAATTAGTTTCTGTATTTTGGATATATACATCAAAGCACCTAAAGACTCAAAGCAGAAGGTACAGAAATCTGAAGTTCCTTTATTCATTCAAAGCTTAAAGTTTGCCTTTCTACTTCCTACTCTCAGTTTGAGATAACTGATTAGGAAGATTGGAGAGAAAGACAAAAATCTCAAATATATTTTTGTAATTTCTTCTGATGCTCTAGTCTATCTGAGTGGGAGTCAGTTCCATAGCTGATGGTTAAGCGTTCATTATTCTCCATACTAAAAACTGAGCATCAGCTGTTTTCTGAGGAATGAAGGCCACAAAGTAAGATGCTTCTTTAACATGTGTTTGTGTGTCAGCTGATACGTAAGTGGTTCTCCTATTGTGGTCTGGGCCAGCAGTATCAATACCAGCTGTGAACTTGTTAGAAATGCAAATCTGTGGGCTCCATCTCAGACCTACTGGATTGGAATCTCTGGGTGGCAGGGCTCAGCAATCTGTGTTTTAAAGAGTATCGGGTGATTCTGGTAGGTTCTGAAGTTCAAGAACCATTGTGTTATGTGGATTAAAAAATAGCCTCTGACCCCATAGAATCTACAGATTCTAAGGAAAATAATTGTGAACGCATTTATATTTCAGTGAAGCCATTTGCAAGATACAAGGGGAAAATAATACATTTTTCTTAGATCAGGAAAGACTTCACAGAGGACACTGCATTTCAATCACAACTTGAGAGAGAAGGAGTTTTTCAGAAAAAGTAAAAGAGGCATTCTATTCTAGAGAGAGGTAACTTTAATCAGAAGATCACACACAATTAGGCAAGGATTTTGTGGTGGTTTAGGTCCTACAGAATCCTCAGTAGAATCCTTTGCTCTTGATCTAGTTTTCAGAACTCCATGGTTAAATGCATATCTGTTTGAAGCATTGACTATATACTAGGAATATCTAGAAAACAAAGCAGGGGAGCCAGACTCTATAGGAGAGCAGTGTAACATAGTGGTTTAAAGTTTCATTCAGAGAAAGAATGGAGCACAAATACTAATTTTTGTGCACTTGGATCTTAATATGTGTGTATGTGCTCACAGTTGTATTGATTCTTTGCACCCCATGGACTATAGCCCACCAGACTCCTCTGTCCATGGGATTTTCCAGGCAAGAATACTGGACATGGTTACCATCTCCTACTCCATGGTTCTTAATATTTAGGTATAATTAACACTTGTGTGTCCACAGATAAGTTGCTTCATTTCTATGATTTAATTTTCTTACATGTAAGTGGAAATAAGATTACCTCCACTATAGGGCTATGGCTTGATGGAATGGTTAATTGAGGTAATACATGCAATATATCTGTCTTTTAATTTGTAAGTTTCTCTGCTGATTTTACATTAGAATAAATATCTTCAATAATAGTATCTGCTACACACTTCATGGAAAAATTACCAAACAATTAAGACATAAAATATTATCACTGTGAACAGAAAGCAGGATAATAATTTAATGAAAATGAAATCTGTGTTCACATACACATATACATGCAAATACTTACACTCATGCATGCATAATTAGTAATGCCCTTGAAAGAGAAAAAAGATCTTCTATCTACCTGACACAGATTTTACAAACTGACTGACAGCTATTACATGTATGTGTATGTGAGTGTGTGTGTGTGTGTACATGTAGCTCAATATTACAATAGACTGGATATTCACATTGTTTTCCTGACAACCATGCAAGCATTGTCTAAGTATCCCATGGCTATGAATGATTGTACAACACACATTTAATCCCATGGTTTTAAGAATGAACATCCACAAGCCTGAATTAATGGATCAATTTGATTTGAGGGACGTATTAGTCTCTGCTGGGGAATGCATAACCACTTAGTAATGTGCTAGGATAGTTAAAGCTGATTTTAAAAAGAAAAAAAATAAATTTAAAAGTCTTAGTGATAAGGAAGTAGAAAAAATGTGACCAATCTGAGGGACACAATTGATTTGGGCAGTTTGTAATCATAAATTTGTCATAAACCAGTAGTGTCTTTCTTTAAGTTCTGTTCCATAAACCTGCTATAGAACAACTGCCATCCAGGTGAAATTAAATGCAACAATATATTCATTGTGAAGGTAGGAGATTACAGCATGCTGAAATCTGCTATTAACTTTCAGCATTTCTTATACTTGTCAAATATACATTGGCTTCAGTCTTAAAAACTGGCTGGATAATTTCATGTCATAACAAGTATTTCATGACAGCAGGTAAAGAAGATAAGTAAATTTCAGGCTTTGGGGCATAAACTGATCATCTAGAGATCACAGAAATATGCAGTATAGGGAGTAGACTGCTGTCTCTGACCTTGGAAACCTGAGTCTGTCCTCATTTGCTGATGACTAAACCATCTCTATGGGCTTCTCTGGTGGTTTGGTTAGTAAAGAATTCACCTGCAATGCAGGAGACCCAGGTTCAATCCCTGTGTCTGGAAGATCCCCTGGAGAAGGAAATGGCAACTTACTCTAGTATTCTTGCCTGGGCTATCCCATGGACAATGCAGCCTGGTGGATTATAGTCCATGGGGCCGTAAGAGTCAGACACAACTTAATGAACAAACCACCACCACCAACCCATCTCCATGGCAACAGTAGTTCTCTCTTGGTGATGCTACTACCTTTCTACCATTGGCCAGGCATTGTACTGAATCTAGTTTTTCTGCACAAATTCAGCCTTTGGCATTGGGATACTGATTAAGGTCCTGCAGTCTTCAACAGTACAGAATTAGAAATTATTCACTGTGTCAACGATCAGTTTCTTATCCTACAATTTTAGAGAAAAAATTAGTGACACCTCAAATAAACTACCATGACGTTTGGACAAAATGGTTCTCAGCTATTGTGTTCTCTTAGAATTAAGTTACATTATATGATGGGAATCGCCTAGGAATATCTTTGCTCTACAGTGTTATGGGAATGTAGAGTGGGTGGCTATGGAAACAGGAATTCTTAGGAACAAAATTAGGGGAAGAGAGGAGTGGGGGAAAAACTGCACAAAATCTTTTTGCTTGTTAAAATATTGCATATTACTATAGCTAAAATTTATTGGTAAATGCTAGAAATCATTTGACTTTATTTGATCTTGTCGTATGAAGTAGGTACTAGTTATCTAGTACTACGCAGATTTAAAATATGAATTTAGACAAATTAAATAGTATTGCAAGGTCATGTCCCTAACATATAGCAGGATCAGGATTCAACGTCATACCTGATGGGTCCAACACTCAAACTGTTCTTACTATACTATTCTGTTGGAAAACCATCTGGCCGGAATACTAAGATCCTCCTAAAATCAGACACCTCAGACCCAATGAAAAAATAGACTTCCTATGCTTGATCTTTTCTTTCAGCTCTTACATTTCTTCTCTCTAGAGTCAGACCATATTGATTGGTATATCCTCAACCTTTCTTTCCTCTTTTTTTTCTTTTTGTTCACCAGGGATTGTTTTAATCAAATTAGAAATCCACTCCTGACAGGTTTATTATATTTTTCTATAAACAGTTCATTACCTACTAGATTTCCACTGGGCTCCTTTTAATAAATTCTGGAAATTCCCAAGCAAAAGTAAACCACTCGTGGCACACCCCCAGTGTTAAAAACCTTAAAATAAAAAACAACAACAACAAAAAACTATTACCACATTCTTTTGTATATTTGTGTATTACTTCATATATTAATTAGGTATATTTCCAAAAATTGGCAGCATGATACAGATAAACAAACATATTTAATTATACCATCTGTTCAACAATACTTCAGTATAAACTCCTACAGCTCTGAAATCAAAGTTATTCTCAGAGGCAGGGCTGGGCTTCCACAGGCATGGGATTCTAATATATGCTCACGTGGGCAACAGATGCATGTTCTTGCCATTTCAGGGATGTCTGAAAAGTCTTCCTTCTGACGCCAAGAATGAAATCTAAGAGAACAATGATTCATTCTTTTTACTGCAGAAAAATTAAGTCATCTCAAGGAGAGCTATATCAGTAATCAAACCCTGGTTAAAAAACAGAGAAAACTTTTCCCTCTGTTTAGGCAGCTCCCGTTGGAGCTCTCAAGCCCTATCTATCTAACTCAAGTCATTTTGAACATATGTCAGATGGATTAAGATTCAGGGACATTTAGAAAATTGAAAACCTGCAGGAGTGACTTATTTCATGTGGCAGCAAATAAGGATATCCAAATGGCCCCTAAGATGTTCTCAGCATCTCAATCCAGCATTTAACAATATCTTGAAAAATGCAGCTGTGTTGGGAGCAAGGAGAAGGTAATGAAAACTTCTTGAACTTGAGAATCAGACTGACCTGGGTCAAATTCCGATGCTTTCACTGAGCAGTCATTGGACTTTGGCTGATTTCATTAATCCTCCCAGAGTTGGCTCTTTATCTGTAATGTGGAGGCAAGAATTCCTACCTTATGGGAGTGTAGTGAAGATTAAATGAAATAGTTATAAAATAACTTAGTGAGTTTGTTCAATTACATTGGGTCGTCCTCTATTGCCACTAGTATTTCTGGTAGGCTGCAGGTTACTATAGGCACCCCAAAGGAAATTCGAATTAGCAATCATTTGCAACTATTATTCTTTCCATCACTTATTCTTTTTTCTTTCATTCTTATTCTCTCTTTAGTTTTCCTCCCTTTTATTTTATGATATCAGAAGTGCCAAAGTCTCAGTATAACACTTTAGGCTCTTTGAAGTAAAAATATTATATAAGTGTAAATAATAAACAAATACGTGATGATGATAGCAAAATATCTCTTACCAGATGGGGCTCACCAACTCTTAAATTGGAAATCTCACATACATAATTCTCATGTGGGTTGCTTCCTTGGGTTAATCATCCTAGAAAGCCCTTAAGTTCCACTGGAGATAATTAAACTCTTCTATATTATCATGTCATGTATATCTGCATCTGTTGACTTGCTGGTTTGATTCAATGTGCAATTAGTCATGATGAACTTTATTACCCAGCAATAGCTGACGTACTTTGAATATTATTGTTGGTACACATTCTGTTTCACAATAAAATCCTGCATTTGATCACAGTATGAAAGAGAGTTGAAGAAACAAAAGCACATAAAATTGACCTTTTTAAAATTTTATTCTTTCTCTCAGATTTCCTCACTTTTATTTTTATGTCAGTTTATATATACTAATAAGGGAAACCCTGGTGACTCAGACAGTAAAGAATCTGCCTGCAATGCAGGAGACATGGGTTTGATTTCTGGGTCAAGAAGATCCCCTGGAGAAGGAAATGGCAACCCACTCCAGTCTTGCCTGAAGAATTCTATGGAATGAGGAGCCTGGTGGGCTATAGTCCTTGGGGTCACAAAGAGTTGGACATGACTGAGTGACCAACACACTACTATATACTAATGCACAATCCATGTACAATAAAACCATTTAATAATACTAAAAATACAAGAGATTTCTGATCTGGGTGTGAATGAGTCACCTCTCCTAATAAATCATCCTCAATTCCTAATGGAGCAACTCATTAAAAGAGGTGAAAAGTTTAACTCAGATACCACAGATTTCTTGAGACTCTTGTCACTTTCTTCTGACACTTCTTTGGCAGGAATTACAAAATAGTGACCTAAGGATAGACACAGTCATGTGTTCCTTTCAGTTTGTATTTTTTGTGTGTGTGTGTAAAAGGTTCATTCATTTCCCCCTTATGTTGCTTTCATTTCTAACTTCTTATTTACTCCCTTAATTTAGTCCTTTAGGAGGGGGCCCATTGTAGTGATTGCTGTAGACACAGGAAGTGAATTTAAGGTCGTTTATTCCCATGAAAGTGACAGCTTCTCCAAGACTGTGGTCATATTTGGGTCAAAAGGAATAGCGCCTGTGTCAGAAAAAGGTGTGGGGAGCAAATTAACTGTGATTTCACTGGCAGCACCATAGTAGTTCAAGTTAAAGGAATACATTCTCTCTTTTGACCAAAGTAACTTTGTAAATGGTTGGTATAATATTTGCATTTGTTGTCCTTCTAGAATGCTGACCTTCAAATCTGCAGTTGGACTGGCTTGCTGTTGGCAGCATTTTGTTTTTCAAAGGCTCTTTTGAGGCCAAGTTAATTTCCACCGAGATTTCCTTTTGCCTCAAACATTCCGTCTCATTTTACCTCCTGTGTTTGGTGCTCATTACAGGATGATTGACTCCATGATGAAATATGGCTGCTCATGAAGGTATTTTTTATCCCCCTAATAAACCTCCTCAACCCTTGATCTGATTTTATACATATAGTAAAATATGCATGGAAAAAAATAGCCTACAAATGATCTGCTTCTGCCTGAGTGTTCCTGACTGATTTAAGCTTCATTTGAAAAGGCAGACTTTTCCAAATTAGATGCATTCCCAGGTATAAAAGTGGGTGAAAGAGGAGGCTCAGGTAAGCTGTATTATCAATCTATTTGTCTCTTGATCCGTCAGACATTCCTTGGGGCCTTTCCAAAAGTGACACCTCTTTTAAAGAAGAAATTATGTCAAGTTCAACTGCCCTGGTTTTATTGAGCTCATGGCACCCATAAGTATACTATAAAAGAGTAATGGGCTGATGTAGTCAGCGACAAAAGCCATTACTAGGGCTAAGAAGGTGGACATTCAGGATGATTACTTTGAAGAAACTCTTCCTGACTGTCCTTTCCCAAACTCTCATGTAGAATCACAGGAGAGCCTAAACATCTTGCAGAAGAAAGAATTCACTAGGAACCTGATGCCGCTGCTGCCAATTTTATATTTGAGTGAGACAGTATCACAGTGTGTGTAAGGGACCCAACAAGGAACACCCAGGTACCAAGTTTTCAATGCTGGCAGTCTGCATTTCATTAACATACTAATAGCAATCTGCTAACCAGGCCAGATGGGAGGTGGGAGGCAACCTGAATTGATCCTAGGAAATTGTGCAAATTGCCAAATAAATTTACTGTGCACATTGAATCAGCTTGAGACTGTTCCTTAAGCCACCAAGTCTCACTTGTATGTTTTTGGCTTTGTGTCAACTCAGGTATTTCCTGAAATTCAAAGGACAAGGCACTGTACAGTCTAGATTTCAGCTTTGCTCTGTTTCTTAAGTGACTGTAAGATGCTCACTATGTTTATTTTGTATTTTTCACTCATAGGTTCACCTGCTTTCCTTTCATCCTAGTAGCATCCTTCACTTTCTTAGGGCATGAGAGAGGAGGAGAGCTGAAATTAGTTGTTTTTTTTCTTTGTTTTCCTTGAGAAGTACATTGAGTACTAACTGCTGCTACTGCTGCTAAGTCGCTTCAGTCGTGTCCGACTCTGTGCGACCCCATAGACGGCAGCCCACCGGGCTCCCCCGTCCCTGGGATTCTCCAGGCAAGAATACTGGAGTGGGTTGCCATTTCCTTCTCCAATGCATGAAAGTGAAAAGTGAAAGTGAAGCCGCTCAGTCGTGTCCGACCCCTAGCGACCCCACAGACTGCAGCCTACTAGGCTCCTCCGTCCATGGGATTTTCCAGGCAAGAGTACTGGAGTAGGGTGCCATTGCCTTGAGTACTAACTACTGGATGTGAATGAAAGGAGAAAGAAAGAATGGATCATTACTAATTTAGTAAACTGAAGCTATGCAAGAGAGAAGTCAGAGCTGCAGGAGGATTTTTGAAATGGGAGATAAATCAGAGATCCTGGCAGGCCCACTAAACATGGGAGAACTTACTGGGCCACTAGAAAGCAAAGTGATGGAGCCATTTGAGGGCACAGATAAAAAGCACCCTGTCATTGAGAACAGACAAAGGAGTCATTCACTCCTTACCAAACCCCACCTCTGCGCTACACTCATCTGCTTAGAATACAGGGGGTGGGTTGGTCATCAGAAACACGGTTGGTGATGTGTGGTTATTTTCCCATGTACTGAACATGTATAAATTATCTCATGTGTGCCTCAAAAATAATCTTGGAGTACCGTTGTGGTGTGTGTGCTTCATCTTAGAGTACCATGACCCCTTTAAAATAATAAACTAATTTTCTTGTCCAAGATTATAACTTATAAGCACCAGAGATGGAATTTTAATCCAGATAGAACAGTATCTTACTGTAGACCTAAGGAGGTAGTAATAGTCATCATGCTGCCTGCCTTGTTAACACCCCAAATACAGGCTTCTAAGAACTGGAAGGTAAGATCATCTAATAAGACCCGTCAGACTGGACCACACTGCTAGACTCGCGGTTTTACTAATGTCTGCCTCCTAGTGCTCAGCAGAAGCTCGTTCTAGTTGTCTGGGACATATGTACAGTTAGGAGAAGGGCAAGAATCCAAACATGTAGCTAAGCAGGATTTTTTTTTTTTTTTAATAATAAGATGAGAAGAAAGCAATAGAATCTCTGCACCGAGAATCGCTGGCTTATAGCATGTTAGAGACAGAAGTCACACCCACTGCCATGTTCTACCTCAGGGTCATTATATTTTTTCCAGGATCAAAGGATCCCAAATGGCAATTTATAACTGCATCCATGAGAATTTATAATTTATGCCTATTTATAGGGAGTTATCACAAGGCTAAAATATCCACTCTGATCTCACAGCTGACATGTTGAGAAATCAAAACATATCAGCTCATGCCATGAATAATCTCTATTTAAGAAGTAAAGCAAATAACCTTTGATTAGTATGGCTGGCATTAATTTAGACATCACGCTTCTGTCACTGTTTAGCTGTACAAGACAGTTATAGAGCATCAAGCATGTCTCTTTAAATAAAACAAGGATTTCAACTAAATCTTGGGTGTTAAACTAAGTTAACTGAATCCAAAATAGACTTCTGATCTGTTGATCCCGAGCTCACAAGTGGTTCAGAATATCCTGAACTTGTAATTATCTCTCTAAGGCTAGGAGCCCTGTGAATAGGAAACTTGAAAAATCAGTTGTTTCTTACAACCTAAAGTGTATCTAAACTATCTGATGAAAATCAACAGGTTAATAGCAATAGATAATTTTTTTTAAAGCACTTATTGTGTGTTGCATGCATGCATGCTAAGTTGCTTCAGTTGTGTCCGACTCTTTGTGATTCCATGGACTGTAGCTCGCCAGCCTCCCCTGTCTATGGGAATCTCCAGACAGGAATACTGGAGTCGGTTGCCATGCCCTCCTCCAGGGCATCTTTCTGACCCAGGGATCGAACCCACGTCTCTTAAGTCTCCTGTATCGGCAGGGGAGTTCTTTACCACTAGCGCCACCTGTGAAGCCCTACTTAGTGTTAGGTGATCTATTAACTATGTCTTCTAATCATCACATCTATCTTAGGAGGTAATTTAAATGTCCAAATACATAGCTAAAAAAAAGTGAACTGAGGATTAGAAATGAAAAAGAAATTGCAGGAGTATCCATAGCAAGGTAGTAGTTGAGAAGGGTCTCTAGGACCTGATTCTAAGTGTATGAATTAGCGCTTGTGCAAAGTAGACTTTTGTGTGACAAAAGTTAGGACAATGTCAATTTCCTTATCAAATTCCAGACTTCCTTCACACTATATGGAAATGGTCTCCTTGCTTCTTTGGGGATGTTTGTTCCTTGAAAGCAGGAATTCTCTTTTTCTTCTTAACTTCTCAAATACCAGCATACTTCTTGGCTCATGGTAATACTCGATAAACAGTTGATGAGAATGAACAAATGACAAACTTTGTTTCTGAAGTTCACAAAATTGATACTTTTCAAATTTTGTTCCATTCACAAAACTGATCTATGTAAGATCTACACCTACATCATAGTATCTCTGAAAACAATTCACTTTTCTCTCAATTCATCCCACCCATTCCTTCCCCACTGGGTCCACAAGTAGCACTGACATAGATACACTACCATGTGTAAAACAGGTAACTAGTGGGAATTGCCATATAACACAGGGAGCTCAGCTCAGTGCTCTGCGGTGACCGAGCTGCGGTGACCGAGAGGTGGGATGTGGGGTGAGAGGGAGGCTCAAGAGAAAGGGGATATTTGCATACACATAGCTGATTCACATTGCTGTAGGGCAGAAACTAACAAAACATTGAAAAGCAATTATACCCCCAATTAAAATATATTAATAAATGAGGAAAAACAAAAATAATTCACTTTTATCAAGCACTCCTCTTAGCACATATACATGATATCTCATTTAAGCATCAAAACAAAAGTGTGATAGGCCACTGTCACCTCATTCCGAGATGAGGTGAGGGAATTGAAGCAGTTAAGCAACTTCTCTAGGACCGTGGAGTGAGAAGTTAAAAACACAGTATTTGAACACAATCCACTTATTTTTGAGCTAACCTCTTTCCAGGTGACGCAGTGGTTAAGAATCTCCCTGCCAATGCAGGAGATGCAAGAGATGTGGGTTCAGTCCCTGGGTCAGGAAGATCCCCTAGAGGAGGACATGGCAACCCACTCCAGTATTCTTCTCTGGAAAATCCCATGGACAGAGGAACCTGGGGGGCTACAATCCATGGGGTCACAAAGAGTCGGACATGACTAAGACCGTGCGTGCACGCACGCGCGCGCGCACACACACACACACACACATATCACTTACTTTTGAGCCAACCTAACCAAATACTATACAGTATTTTCCCTGAAAGCCCCAACTACAGTTTATAAACCTTCCTAGTACTGTAATACCCTTATTTTCACTAGGTAAATGTTGCAAAGTGCTGTATCTAAAGTCACAAAACTTATCACCATTTACTGTACATTAGTAGGAGTAGAAATAAATGGTAGATAAATGAAAAAAAATTCACTCAAAGGTGTTGAAAATGTACATCCACACAAAAGCCAGACCAGAAAGGCAGCAGCTTTATTTATAATTGCTAAAAATGAGAAGGAACCAAGATGCCCTTCAGTATGTGAAGAGATAAGCAAGTTGCAATACATCTATACAATACAATAGTGTTTGCTGATAAAAAGAAAGAAACTATCAGGTTACAAAATAACATAAATGAACATTAAATGCATATTGCTGAGTGGAAGAAGCTAATATGAATAGATGATATAATTGGTGATTCCCAAATATGTGACATTAAAAGACAAAATTGAAGAGATGGTAAAAGAGCAATGATTGCTAGGATTTAGAGACGTGAGTGGGTGAGGATGATTAGCTGGAACAGAGAATAACAGAGCATTTTTAGGGAAGGGAAAATATTCTGTATTAGAGTGGATATATGACATTATGTACTTAGTAAATCATACAGAACCTGTAAAGCAAAGAGTGAACTCCAACATAAATGAAGAACTTTATGATAAGTTAATGATAACGCATCAGTATTGGTTTACCAATTATCATCAACCATAAAAAAGTGAACCACATTTATGCAGGATATTAATAATAGGAAAAACTGTGTGTGTGTTTGTATGAGAGAGAGAGAGATAAGGAAAGGGACAGATGGAAACTCTGTACAGTCTACATAATTTTTCTGTAAGCCTAAAACTGCTCTAAAAATAAAATCTATCAAAAATTTTTAAAAATAAATTAATTTAAAAAATGTAAGACACAAACCATTCAGGTGATCTAGAGTGTTCTTGAAAACATGGATAATTTTTCTTGATAAGGTTAAAGAATTTCGAATATCTGTCATAAATAGCTGGTTATAATTTTTCATTTAGAGTTAAGCTTTAAATAGTAGAAAGAAAAAAGTTCAGCCTCTAGATTCACTGTCCTGAAACAAACATATCCAGAAGCAGCAAACCAATGTAATGAAAAACATTGTTGAATACCTACTATGTGCCATGCTCTTCTGGGAGATGGAAATAATTGTTTGTCTTAAATACAATTCCAGGACAAGGACAATTTGCTGAGTGCTCACAACATGTCATGCCTCATGCCAGGATAGAGGACTAAGGCCTAGCTGCTGTCCTAGAGAATCTAGCCATGGGAACGAAAAAGAGATATCAGTGAGTTAATCTACTACAGCCATGAGGCACTTGACTAAAATAAAGGCAGGTATAACAGGTTGTAACACAAGAGAACAAAGCTCCCAGAGAGCATGGAGCCTTACTAGGGAGATGAGACATCATCATGAAAAAGAAAATGACACAAAGACAAGATACCTTCCAGAGGCAGACTACACAGTCCTCCATTGCTGCTCTGAATAATCAGTTCAGTTGGGGCTGGAATAGTCCACAGATAAGTGGAAATGTAAACTTCATAGTTAATATGAATGTTTTACCACGATCTACATACTATCCTGAAAAGACCCACATATTATCCTGAAAAGACTATACTATAGTGAAAAGACCCTGATGCTGGGAAAGATTGAGGGCAGGAGGAGAAGGGGATGATAGAGGATGAGATGGTTGGATGGCATCACCGACTCAATGGACTTGAGTTTGGGTAAACTCCGGGAGTTGGTGACGGACAGGGAGGCCTGACGTGCTGCAGTCCCTGGGGTCGCAAAGAGTTGGACATGACTGAGTGACTGAACTGAACTAAACTGAACTGAACATACTATCCTATATGTGATGCTTATCTTGAACTAAATAATTTCAAGTCATTTTAGATATATTTAGGTAGTTAATTCAAAAACATCTTGCTTTAAAATATAGAAATTAGAAAAATAGTTTCTTAAGAGACATTGAAGATTTATGGGGAAACTGAAATGAATATGGATAGCTTAAGAATGCACTTTGCTTTGATTCCATCACAAATCCTTCAGCTCTTGTCCTCTTTTGAATGAAAAATTTAACAGAATCCAAGTCGGTGAAGGGGAAAGCCTATGCAATATTTCTTTGGAGAAAAGTAGACAACAGAGGTAGCAGGTAAAGGATATCAGGGTAAATTCAAAAACAGGTGAATATTAACTTTGAACCTCCAGCAATGACAAACAAGATGCAGAAAGTAACGTCACAACCCAAGTGAAAAAAGAATTGCAATGTTGATTAATATGACAGAATGGAATGGCCTTTTAATGACTTCTACACTGTACCTGTCACAAAGAATTGATATTACATGAGCTCAGAGCTATGCCTTCTGTCTCCCAAACCAAGTCTTCCAGAATGAGGGACTTTATGGGATTGAATTAAGGATTCTCCAGGCAAATCACAGGGAAACTAACATGAAACGTCATTTCTGTACAGACACATAACGGGACCTGGATTCACACATGACTTAGAGGAAAAAGGAAAGGCTGCAGCAGAGACCCAAAATAGAGTTACATTTTAAATTGCAACAGGCAAAATAAGGAAGCATACAAAAGAGTTAAGGTAGGGCAACCTGGAGGGACAGAGGAGATAAAAATGGAAGTGAGAAAAGTTTGGTCGTCTTGTCTGGGAAGGGTTGGGAATGTGTCTGGGAAAAAAAGGAATGACAGCAATAAGGTGGTGCAGGGCCCCATTGCTCCAAGCTTCTGGAAATGTTCAAGACACCACAACCATGGAAGATGAAAATGTCTGAAAACCAAGTCACCCTGGCGTCCATTTGGCTAGAGGAAGATACAGCTCTTGCTGATATACAGAAAGTGAGTCTTCCCAACAGAATAATCTTTTCCTCCTAAGGGAACAGGCCAGGCCATTGATCTTCAGTTACACATTATCTTGAAGGGGCAAGGACAATGAGAAACCTGGAGATGGCTAAAGCAAAAGAGCTGGTGAAGCGGGAGGTAAATCCTCCTGCGAGTTACACGTTCATTTTTCTTCATCATAGATGCTTTCCTAAATAGTCTGTTAATAGCTGACTTCAGATTTCTGCACATTTCTTCTCTGAAACTCTCAGATAAAAATAATCAATTAAAAAAAAATAATCAATTGGACCACCCCACAAGGTGAGCCCCTTGGTCCACCATGAATCTAGCCTCATATATCACATAAAATAACCCAAAAGAAACTCATGGCTCATGGGCATGTGACCAAGCAATGCATACACGGCAAGTAGAGAATAGAAGAGAGACAGAGAGAAAGAAAAGAAGAGGGCAGGGTGGGAGAGGAAGAGGAACACAACAGTTTAATACGCTTGGCAGTCTTTCATGCTCTCAAATGGGTTTTACTATTGGACAGAGGAGTAGGCAATTACATGAGCCTATGATTTTGGGAAAGGTAATTTTTTACTGTATCTATGTTTTTTAAATGTATCTCCTATCAATCTTGCTGGTCTCAATAGTAACGTAGAGCCTTTACCAATTACCTAACTCTTGGTCTACAGAGACATTTGTTGTTGTTCAGTTGCTAAGTCGTGTCTGACTCTTTGCAACCCTATGGACTGCAGCCCGCCAGGCTCCCCTGTCCTCCACCATCTCCTGGAGTTTGCTCAGATTTCATATCCATTGATTTGGTGATGCTATCCAACCATTTCATCCTCTGCTTCCCCCTTCTCTTTTTGCTTTCAATCTTTTCCAGCATGAGGGTCTTCTCCAGTGAATCAGCTCTTCACATCAGGTGCCAAAGTATTGGGACTTTAGCCTCAGCATCAATCATTCCAATGAATACTCAGGGTTGATTTCCTTTAGGATGGACTTCCTTGATCTCCTTGCTGTCCTAGGAACTCTCAAGAGTCTTCTCCAGCACCACAATTCAAAAGCATCAATTCTTCAGTGTTCAGCCTTGTTTATGGTCCAACTCTCACATCCGTACATGACTACTGGGAAAACCATATCTTTGACTATTAGGATTTTTGTCAGCAAAGTGATGACTCTACTTTTTAATATGCTGTCTAGGTTTGTCGTAGCTTTCTTCCCAAGGAGTAAGTGTCTTTTAATTTCATGGCAGCAGTCACTGTCCACAGTGATTTTGGAGCCCAAGAAAATAAAATCAGTCAATGTTTCAACTTTTTCCTCATCTATTTGCATGAAGTGATGGGACCGGATGCCATGATCTTAGTTTTTTGAATGTTGAGTTTTAAGTCAGCTTTGTTACTCTCCTCTTTCACTCTCATCAAGAGGCTCTTTTGTTCCTCTTCACTTTCTGCCATTAGAGTTGTTTTATTATTTTTGTCTCATGCACTCATTATATGTCTGTATTGATATGATATAAATGATAAAATTCACAATTACTTTTAGGAAAGCAACCTGGTACTTTTCATCACGGATATGTTCTGAGGCCTAAAATGTGTGTAGTCTGAGAATCCTTCTTGTATTTAATTCATATACATTCTACTCCAAGACAGTCCTCTTCTGCGAAGAGATTTGGTGATTGACCTTTGCATTGCTTGTTTGAAGTTACCAATGTGAGCTGTGATGGAAATCCTTGGGTCCCTGTTTTGTGAAATCCATGGTTCAGCCAATCAGTTTCTTCATAATGTCTTCTGGGTACAAGGTCCTATACAAGACACTTTTGTTCCCGTATCATACCTTTTCAAACTAGATGGCATAAAGGAGAAGTACTGGAGATCAGTATCAAAATCAAGAATATCTGAATATATATCCAGTTTAGCGTTGTGGAAAGAGCAAGGGATTGGTAATCAAAAACCTATATTGATGTTTTGATAGGTCACATGCGTGTCAACCTTGAAGATATTGTTTATATTTTCTACATTTTCTAAAAATTAGATTCTAACATATTTACTTGTAGTTTCCAATGGCTTAAGAATTCTTAGATGTGCTTATTAAAGTCCCAGATTTCTGGGACTTAAACCCATGTAGTTTATCCACTTGATCTTTGATAGGACCCAGAAATATGGGTCCTACCTCGTGCTTTGTACAAGCAGCTTTGTTCACACATTATATACAGCATTATCTTGAAGCACATCAAAGTCCATAGAGGTGTTGCTCATCTAAGAGCATAAAAACTGTTCCAGTGAAAATGGTGCTACTTTGATTTTTCTCTTGTTGATTTATATACTGCATGGGCCTTAGTTTTAAAAATCACTGAATGCTTTAATTGATTGTATTCATTTTTATAATTTTCTTCCATGTTCTCATTATTATATACTTTACTACTAAGGACATATAACATTTCTGTTCCTCAGGTGCAAAATCACACTTCTATTTTTTAAATTTAAAAGATTTGTTTGTATTTCTGAAACTACCTTTATTCTTCTTTCAGAGGCTGTCTTTTAATTACTCAAGTTAAAAGAATTGGGATGTATAGAGGGTGATGAGGGAGAGGAATTAGAGGAATTTTTAAATATTAAAGTATAGATTTATGCCAAAGTATTAGAGAAGGTATGGAATATTTAATGGTGAGAAACACACTAATAAAAACTGACATGATTTTGAAATTACAGCTTGGCAATATATATTAGATGCTTATTCTATTCTTTCAAGTGATAAAAAGAAGTAAGACAAATTTTTAAAAAACCTGTTAACATGACTTTGTTAGTAAACCTTTAATTTGCCTTTTGAAAGATAATTTTAAGGATCTCCTCACAAACACATTCTAGTTACTTCAAGATCACTTATGATTTGTTGAAGATGTAAACATAAAAAAGAAATATAAAGTTCCCTAGAAGTCATTCTATTTGAGTTATATCTTAGTGTTCTGTATTATCCAAGTATTAATAAGATGCAAATTTTTTTATTATATTGATACATGCACCATGAATAGAATCAACAAAAATATATTAGGCAAAAAATAACCTGAGCTTTAACATACTGTAAATTGAAAATATACTTCAAATTTGAAAGCCATCTAAAACTTGCTAGGATTTAATGGGTTTGCCATTTAAATGAACTGAATCCGATGTACCATAAGATTCAGATATCCTGTGATTTATAACACAGATTTAAATGATCAGGATGATTTATCATCCCCTCCCCAAACTCTGGAAATATTTCAAATAGATATAATTTTAAAAGAGGTTTTTATCTTCTAATCTCAGTGTGACAGAGAGTGTTCATAATGTTTTGATGATGAGGTGGAGAAAAATCTTAACTTCAAAAAAATGAATTCAGGAAATAGTGTAATTAAGCAAAAACATATGGGGTGATATAATATTACTGGCAGTCATCCTAGACATCAATTTTGAAGTTAACTAAAAGTGAAGAAAGTGAAGGAGTTCTGCTGTAACAAGGAAAAAAAAAAACTTTTTAAGAATTTAGACACATGAAATTTACAGCTCTGAGTAATGGAACCCTCCGTACGTACATAATTATCTCTTCGTGGTTACTAAACAGAATTGAAACTAAAATCTCCTGTGTCCCTTTTTTTGCCCAAGAATAACTGTTGACAAGTTGGAAGATCAGGAATTAGTGGGTGGCTAAAAGGCAGGTTTCAGAAAAGGAAACTTCATTTCTGAGGACGGGGAGCTGAAACTAAGTCTTGAACCTATTTTGAAGGAAGCACAATTTTGTCTCCTTGCATCAGTGTCCAAAATGACATCTGATAGCAGCAGGCTGAGAATGTGAAGTATGTAACCAGGATGGTGAAAGGCACAGCAACCTGAAATGTCAGATAATCCTGAAAGAATTTTTAACAATTAAAACTAAAAATAAAATTTAAATACATGTATGGGCAAGGTTGTAGGAAAATAAGCATTTCTCTATAGTTCTAGTGAAAAAAGATTTAATTTTTCTAGAAGACAATTTTGTAGTTTATCAAGAGACAACTTATAATACTGTCATGTTCCCTTTGGAAAATATAATGATGCAATCATAAAGATATATGTATATTTTCATTGTAAGAACAACTATCAGAAATGCTTCATAGTATGGAAAAGACAGAAACAGCCTGAGTTTCCAAAATGACGGTATATTTTTAAATAACTATGGTACTTTTATGCCATTATAGATTGTGGAGTGACTATAGCAATGTTGATTTTTTTTGTTTAGAAGGAAATTTATGATATCTTGGCTAGTGGAGATACAAAAATGACTTAACAATATAAAGAGCATGGTATAATTTTAAATAAAAGAAAAAATGAATACTATTCATGATGAATTATTCAGAAGAATGTAAGCCAATCTGTGAACTGCTATTTTTATTACATTTATAGTACACCTCAGAAACTAAAAAAACATTTGTTTGTTTAGTATTTATTTCACCAATTACAATATAAGCTTCTGGAATTCAGAAACTATGCTTACCTGGGTCACCAATATACTCCAGGTCTTGGTGTGGTATACATTCAGAGCTCAATAAAATTTTGTTGTTGTTTTTTATGTAAAATTTAAATAAATGTTCACTAAACCTATGTTGACTGAATGAATAAAACTAAAAACGTTGTATATAATGATGGAAGCATGCACCTGGAACTTTGGCCATTTCTGTTTTCTTATTTCTGATTCCTAATATCCTTTGACATGTAGTATCATTTTATCTCTTTATCTCTCATTCTCTGCTGCTGCTAAGTCACTTCAGTCGTGTCCGACTCTGTGCGACCCCATAGACGGCAGCCCACCAGGCTCCACCGTCCCTGGGATTCTCCAGGCACGAACACTGGAGTGGGTTGCCATTGCCTTCTTCAATGCACAAAAGTGAAAATTGAAAGTGAAGTCGCTCAGTCGTGTCCGACTCTGCGACCCCATGGACTGCAGCCTACCAGATTCCTCCATCCATGGGAGTTTCCAGGCAAGAATACAGGGGTGGGTTGTCATTTCCTCCTCCAGGAGAACCTTTCTGACCCAGGGATTGAACCTGTATCTATGCATCTCCTGCACTGGAAGAATTCTTTACCACCTGTACCACCTGGGAATCCTCATGATATTACATGTCATGGAGAAAAAAGCATCACAGTTCAGCCAAGAACCAACTACAGATGGTTAAACCGAGCATGAATATACAAGTTGAGACTCAGATCAAGAACAATGAGAAGCACTTGAAGACCTGGTTTTAGACACCATACTATTAAAATCAAAGTTAATATTACAAGATCCACTAATTAGTCATCTTGACAAATCAGCAACAAATTCTTCGTCATCATTGTCAGTGGCTGTGAATATTTTGTTGATGGATAAAATATTAATTTCTAAACCAGAAATTTCCTGCACACATCAAAGCTGCTTCTGAACATCGACTGTAATAGTTAACCCTCCAACTAGTACAATGGTGGAAAACACTATCTTCCTTATGGAAATAATATCCCAGTGGACATTATATGGGACAAGATTTGAATTAGAACCATACACTAAGCTCTGAGTGTAATTAGAGAATAAGAGCCAGGATGGAGGGGGATTAACAGAAAAAAACAGACTGCATTAGAAATTACAATAGTGACATCATGTGCTAATGGTTTTCTCTGTTAATTTTTCACTAGTAACGAAAGTGAAATGAGACCATCATAAACCCTCATGTCACACAAATAGTAGCTGGAGGAGTTGGAGCAGTTTAGTATGTAACACTACAAGAAAATACCCAGAAGGGGCATTTCCTCATTTCGTATGCACAGCACACCAACACAACACTTTTTAAAATGGAAGATATTTTAGACTTTCAAAAAATATGGCTGGCAAGCACCAAATTAAGACTAATGGTTGGAATCCCAAGAATACTGCCTGAAATTCATTCCAAGGTATAATTTCTAAAGTTGGAGATAATCTGTATCCATTGGAAGGACAGATGCTCAAACTGAAGCTCCAATACTTTGGCCACCTGATGCGAAGATCTGACTCATTGGAAAAGACCCTGATGCTGGGAAAGATTGAAGGCAGGAGGAGGAGGGGGCGACAGAGGATGAGATGGTTGGATGGCATCACCGACTCAATGGACATGAGTTGAGCAAGCTCTGGGAGTTGGTGAAGGATAGGGAAGCCTGGTATGCTACAGTCCATGGGGTTGCAAAGAATTGGACGTGACTGAATGACTGAACAACAACAACAATTGTATCTAATTTCTCTGTATTTAATAGAGAACAAGGAAATACTGGCGTGTTAATATCATCCTTGATAAGTTGAAAAGAAACACCTCAAGAGGAAAAGTGATTTCTTGATGGCTTTGTGATTTCCTCAGACACAGCAGAGCACTTGGCATGCTACAAACCCACACCAACCACCCAGGCATGAGCAGGTTTCACCAACACTGGGTTGGTGCTACAGGGCAAGTTGCAATGCTACCCGGTGACAAGACTTCCAAGACTCAAGTAAGTTCCATTATCTTAAAACACATATTTCACCAAATCCTTTAGTTGCTTTCTTCCACCTTTATGTTCCCATAATTACTTAACATTGTATTTAAAGTGTATGTATATGTCCAAGCACACACCCACAAAGCTACACAAAGCAATTATTATTAATAGATTCACTACAGTTTAGATGACCATGCTTTTCACAGATCAAAATCCTTCAATAGGTCAATTTCACTACCATCTGGGATGTGTTCTCTGCCTCCCTCTCCAGTTTCATCTCTTGCTCTTCTTCTTCCTCCCCAGCATGGAGAAATCTCCAGATATTCTGAATGTTTGTTAAAATGACCCATGCTCTGACCATCACATTTTACCACTATTGCTTTAATTGAAAAGACTCACCTATCATTGCTTTCCCAGTTTCCCTGGCTAACTCCTAGATCTTGGTTTGAATATTAATTACCTCCTTCTAAAATCTTTACTGATTTCAAAATATGGATTAGAACCTCCAATAGCATCCTATACTTCCCTGTCACAGGCTAGATTGATTCAAGTTTCCTAATTTTCTTTCTCCCTTACCCAACTATAAATTCCAGGAGGATAAGCATCATGTCTTTTTCATTGAATAATTTTGGTATGTAACACTGTGCAAGTTTAAGATATTCAACATGTTACTTGGATACATTTACATATTGTGATATACTGTGATTGGCAGTGTAGTGATATGTATCATACTGCATAAATGTATTGTACAGTATCATTGTCTATATTCCTTGTACTATGCACTAGATATCTATAGCTTATTTACTACTCATTACAAGTTTGGACCTGTAAACACCATCGATTTTATCCCTCTTTTACCTCCCTCAGTAAGCACCATTTTACTCTCTGAGATTTATGGGTTTAACTTCTTTAAATTCCACATATAAGTGATATCATATAGTACTTGTCTTTCTCCGACTTATCTCACTTAGCATAATGTGCTCAAGGTTCATTCATGTTGTTGCAAATGGGGGATTAATTTTTTAAATTTTATATCTCCATTGCATAGCATAGAGAACCTTCACATAGCAAGTGCTCAATAGATATTTATCAAATGAGACACTAATTGTTAGCCATGGCATCCAGCAATAAGCTCCTAGAAGTCTGAGTTTTCTATTTCAAACTCATGCTCTAGCACAGGAAGCAATCTACATAGTGGGAAAGATTAGATTTAATTATTTTTTAAATTACTTTTCCTAATATATTTTTTATACCTTGGCATCAATATACAGCAATTTCTCATTCTCTCTGTCTGTCTCTCTCTCACACACACAGAATAAGCTCTTATCTTACCACAAACATCTGCATTTGCTTGAAGAACACAGTACCAACGGGGCATTCACCTGAAATGTGATATTTACAAAGCAGTCTGTCATCCTATGTCTGCTCTGCATTCACTGATAGTTATGTGGGATGTGGTCCACGAAACCACGTGGCTTATTTTGGCTATCACTTACTCTTTGAGTACCTTTGGTAATTGGCTGTATTAACAGAAGCCGCCAACATCTCACATCTGAGGTTCCAGTGGGTTCATTGTGTGTTGATTGCTTTCTCTGTCAATTCATTTTGGTTTCCCGGTAATGAAATCAATATGAAACTATCACAAATATAAAAAGTAAGACAAACAGCCTATTTCTTCTGACTGAGGAATATTGATGAGGGTGTTGTTTACCACTATAGACCCACACACATGCACGTTTTCTGGCAGGAAAGGGAAACATAATGAAAAGGCGTAAAATGTTCTTCACTATATGAACACTGTGTGTGTGAATTCATAATCTGATAATTCATAAGGCACTACAGCCAAAGCCATTGTGTATATGTGTTTTTGTTGTTGTTGTTGTTGTTGGATTTGCTATCTGCCTCACTTTGTATATAATATATAAGAAATAGTACTTTTCTTCTGAAATAAGTATCTATACATCTGTGTTTTTCAGACAAAGAGAAGACAGACTGAAGAAAGCATGGAAAAATGGGTAGAGTGGTTGAAAGTGAAGGAAAGTCAGGTAACTAAACAGTGGATCCTGGAGTTTTAGAAAACTGTTTGAGAAGAGAACGTTGCATAGACATAGGGTTCAGTGGTCTGTACCCACATCCTGTAAATGTCAGGATATCAAAAGCAAACTGGATTTCACTATGTGTTTACACTATGCCCTTTTCTGTCTCTATTTGCTAGTGTGTTGGGTTGCCCAAAAAGTTTGTTTGAGTTTTTCTGTAAGATGGTATGGAAACAAAATTTTTGGACAACCCAATAATAAAGGTTGGTATCACATAATGCCCTGATTGTTTGAAACTCACTCTAGATGTTTCAATAACAAATTTATATTTTGTAGGATATTTGCCATTATTTTGCTTTCAAAAAGGACTTGTTTGACCCTTCTAACTACCCTGTGAAATTGGTCAGGCAGATATATTTCAATTCTATTTTAGAGGAGAAAACTGAGACTTATGACTACAGAATGTACTAATGACAAAATGGAACTAGAATCCACATCTCTGGACCTACCTCAGTACTCTAGCTGTTCATTTTGCCAGAAGATACAACATCTAGAAATATTATAAGGATTCACTTAGACAATTGTCAAATTAGGTACATAAAGCCTTCTTTACTGTATCAAAATAGTTAACAAAATTTGTTCATTTATGTCTCTCTTTACTTAAACAACAATCAATCCAAGACCATACTAAATGAGTCACAAAGCTGATGTACATACAAAGGGGAAAGGAAGGAACTAACACAATTTGGAGCATCTTTTATAGGCTGAATTCAGTATCAGACATGGTAAAGTCAGTAAGTAACTCTTCTGAATGGCTAATTTCAGAAGGTAGATCTGTAATAATAAGGCCAGTCTCATCACATCACCTCACCTCCAGTCTGCTTACAATGGCCTTAGCAGAAAGCATTTTTGCAGCTTCTTAATTATTATAGATAATGAATCTATTACTCAGGAAACATTCTGACTCTAGTTCAGGTTGGTTTTTGTGATGAAGTTGAACTTAAGTGTGAGTTACAGTTTGCATGATCTTCTCACCACATGAATTGACCCAGTATGTTTAGATTTCCTGAGTGTTATTTTCCTCCTATAAAATTGTATTGAATTAAATAAAATTATTTACATTATTTATTCTAGTTCTAAAGTCACATCATATGGTTTTATGTAGTTCCTTGCCATGTGATGATAGACAGTATAAACTGAGTGGTTATGGTGGCATGTGTTTCCACAACAGTTGATATCATAATTAGGGAGGAATTAAAATGCCAGCTTTAGACAAACCAAGTTTGCAATCAGGTAGGACCCTATGAAGTTTTCCCAGAATAGATTCCTACCTGTGTCCTCTGCCTGCCTTTTGTCTGTAGAAAAACTTTAATCAACATATAAATTTAATCAGAGAACTGAGAAAATGCAGAAAGAAAGGAAAAAACAAACAAGACAAAATGATAATACTTTAGCCATTAAAGCCAAGAACCCTTAGTTCTTCCTCTAGGACTATAGATAATGTTTTGAGCCACGTCCTTTCAGCTGTTTTGCAGATACAGAAATGCCCATCAAGTGAGAGAGGTCAACTTTATGCTGCCCACGAGCTCACAGATCCGAGACTGGCTGGAATCAGAATATTGATGATGCTGACTTCTGATTACCTCTGCTGCTGCTGCTGCTTGGTCACTTCAACTGTGTCTGACACTTTGTGACTTTATGAACTGTAGCCTGTCAGACTCCTCTGCCCATGGAATTCTCCAGTCAAGAATACTGGAGTGGGTTGCCATGCCTTCCTCCAGGGGATCTTCCCAAGCCAGGGATCAAACCTGGGTCTCCTGCATTGCAGGCAGATTCTTCACCCCTGAGCCACCAGGGAAGCCCTTCCCCCATTACCTCACCACCAACCAATCAGAAGAATGTGCACATGCTGACCACGCCCTGCTCACTGAACTCTATAAGCCTCCTCATTACCCACTCCAGGGTGATATTTTTGAGGGCATTAGCGACCTATGGATCCCTTTGCCTGGCAAAGCAATAAAGCTATTCTTTTTTACTTCACCTAAACCTGTCTCCATATTTCTGTTTGGCACCACTGAACAGAGGCTGACTTTCAGCAACTAGTTGGCTAGTCACAGATTTACAGTTAATGTTACTAAATAGGTCACAAATATAACTTAGGAAATAATCCAGGTTAAAAGTTTTGATGAACAGCAAAGTACACATTTCAAAATAATCACTTGTCTATATTTTACATTAAATGTTATATAGAATAAGATAATTTACTTGCTGACTAATGCTGACACACATTTCTATAAACAACATCAACATAAGGCCAAGGTGGCAAATGACAATTGGACAAACGGTGCCAAATTTTGGAATCACAGGTCAATGGAACAGAAAAACCCAATAGAATAAAGATTTTATTTGCTCCATTTCTCCATTTTTTTTCCTTCCTCTGTTTGAAAGAAGTCATATCTGACAGTTCAAATTTCAAAATGGCCTTTTGTTTATACCATCAGAAACAAAATGCTAATCAGTTAGTGTCATAAATTTTAAGAGAGGAAAAAGGACATTGGAGCCAGTCCAACTCCGTCTCTAGAGAAATGCAGAAAATGAAGTCCGAAGAGGTGATGCTGCCGCTGCTAAGTGGTGCTCAAAATTCTACAGACTTGTTTCCCAGAAGGAAACTCTACCTACCTTATCTCCAAAATTCAAGTCTAGTGAAATCTTTTCTACTACACCATGTGTATCATCTTCTATATCAGCTTAACTGAGTCTTGTAATAATAGCCCTGAGGGTTTTCATGGCTCTCCTCCTATAGAGACTGTGTGCCTTACATTGTTCAATGAGACCAAAGCATATAAAGATATAAGCAAAGACTTTAAAAGTTCTCATGCATAGGGACACTTCCAGTCTTTTTGCTCTTGGAATCTTCTGGCACTCCGTAAATAAGCAGATTTACACGCTGGCTGACGGAAAACTTGAAGCCGAGATATCCTTGTCAAACCTCTACACCCCCAGAATCCTGGTTGACACACAGGTGGCCCAAGATGCATGAGTCTAGCTGAGATGAGCAGACTGTGGCTTTGTTGAGCCTTGCCCAACTAACCCACATGATCAAAGCTAAATAAAGATTTGTTATTTTAAGCTACTAGATTCTGTGGTCATCTTTAAAATAATACAAAACCCATAGGTATAATCAGAGAAAGGCAGCACCTAACCAGTTACCAAGCCAAACATTTTGACTTCTCACTTTCCCTCATGATTACCCTCCACATGAAACAAGGCATTCGGAACTTCAATTCTGCCTCATCAGTGACTCATTCTGACTCATAAGCCAACTGCTTCTTCCCTCAGAATTCCTCTGCCTCTGTCCTAGCCCATGATGCCATCATCCCTGCCTGAATTTTTTTTGGTCGCACAGCTCCTCAGCTAGTAGTCCCATCTCCAATCCTGTTAGCCTCCAGTCCACCCTCTACTCTTGAGGAAAGGTCTACAATTCATAACTGCCAATAACTTCCCCTCGTTCAAACTTTTAATAATTTTCCATCATTCTTAAAATACAATCCAGAATTCAAACCATGGTGGGGCAAATCTTCTCCTGTTCTTTTTAGTGCAGAATCTTTCCTTCCAAATTTAAGTTAGCGGCATCCTGTCCTCTGAACTGGAGTGACATTTCCCAATTTCTCAGTGATGGAATATATACAATTATATGTCAGTTTCTTAAAAGGAAATTGTGTATTGTCTATTTCCTCCTTTCTTCCCGCAGGGTGGAAAGTGGACGCAGTGCGGGGGAGCTAAAGGACTGTATGGCCATGTCCTTGGCACCCTAGGAAATGAGGGAGCCACAGAAAGAAGGACACTGAGTTTCTCTGTGATTTGGTACAACAGAGTGGGCTGCCGACACTAGGTCACTCACTTTCCTCTGTATGGATACACAACAGAATATAAGATTCCATCCTGTTTAAGTTACTGTACATAAGGTCTCTTTTTAGAGTTTCTTGGCTTATATTAATGGCTTAATGAATTTACATTACTTTCATGGATTCATGGCTTCTGTCACTGTCCATGTCTCACTTTTTTCCAATCTCTTCACCCTCTGAAGCTATCATCATCAGCTATTTACTTCCTAGAATACTCATCAAACATTTTACCTCTCTTTCCTCTTAGTCAATACTTTTCCACTTCTATCCTTTGTATTTTTCTGACTAAATGCCACTCAATCGTAGGCCTATAGTCAGTATTTTTTTTAATAAACCTTTGCTGTTGTCCTCCAAGTCTGGGCTATATTTTCCCTCACGTGTGACCATCATATTCTGACTCATGCTATTAAGGCATAAAGCATGTTATTTTGCAGTAGTTTGTTTGTCTCTGACTAAATGATAAATTTTTCAAATGCAAAAACAATATCTCTTTCATTTACCTTTATGTGTGCAAGTGAAGTGAAGTCGCTCAGTCGTGTCCGACTCTTTGCAACTCCATGGACTGTAGTCTACCAGGATCCTCCATCCATGGGATTCTCCAGGCAAGAGTACTGGAGTGGGTTGCCATTTCCTTCTCCATATGTGTGTGTGCAAATGATAGGGTAATTCTTGGTATGTATTGGGCATTAGGGGCTTCCCTGGTGGCTCAGAAGGTAAAACATCTGTCTGCAATGTGGGAGACCCGGGTTCAATCCCTGGGTTGGGAAGATCTCCTGGAGAAGGAAATTGGCAACCTACTCCAGTACTCTTGCCTGGAAAATTCCATGGACGGAGGAGCATGGTGGGCTACAGTCCATGGGGTCGCAAAGAGTCGGACACGACTGAGCAACTTCACTTCACTATTGGGCATTACACATATGAATTGAATAAATAAATGTAAAAGTATGAAAAAAAGATTGAAAAGAAACATATTTGAATATAAATAGTAGTAGAGATGTAAGGGCTTTTAATTTTTTTATTTCAATATTTTCCAAAGTCTCTTGAGAGTGCATATGTTACTTTCATAATCACAAACTACAATATAATAAGATATTTTTTCCAAAGTATATATTGGAAACTAAAGCTGACTTTTAATTTTAAGTTACACACAACCAGGAATACAAACATTAATTGGATAAAATATGCTTCTGCCTGCTGGTTGGGTCAACTATTATATGTCCAGGCTAGCAATATGGAAATATGAAATACTGTAATTGACCAATTCTGAAGTTCTATCCCCAGAGAGATGAAGAAAATCAATATGGTCTGCTTCTCCCTTTCACTAAGACAAATTTGTGTGTAATAGGAGATACACTGTGGATGACGGATGTGGGCTACATATATTCCCTTGGAGCTTGTTTGCAAAGGCTTATTTGTCCTGTCTTCCACCTAAGTTTTCATAGAAGCTTTAAGGATTAAGGTTGTTTTGCAGCTGAAATTTCACTTCTCTGGAGAGACTATGAGAGAATCTTATGGGCTAGTCTCAAAGGACATTTGCGTAGGATTACATTTTATAATCTGAAAGGTAAAAACTAGTCTATTGCTTCTAGCCTTTAGAACAAAGTTGCAAATGTCCAGCTCATGTGAATTTGAGAAAGCAGAGCATCTACTGGAAATATTTGTTCCTCATACATGAGACCCAAGCACCAGACATGTTGATTTCTTTGTCAGCAGCTGCAGGATATGCCATTGCTCTCCTTTTTGCCCTTGAAATTGTTAGGATGATTTGATTGATTTGGGTGGGTGTACATTCAGATTTAGATTTCTCATTGCTAAATGCATTCTTTGGGAAGGTAATGTATCATTACATGGAATCTAAGGAAATCTTCCTCAAAATCATCAGCTTAATGAGAACTGGTCATTCGTTCTGATAAGCTTTCCTTGAAGACAAATGTCACAGATACATTATACAAAGAGAAAGGCTGGGCTAAGGTGAAGGCACAAATTCACTTAATTCCCTGCTCTCACTTCAAGTACCTAAATCATTCAAACCAACAACAGCAACACAAAAGTAATAGCTCCACACACTTTTGTATCTAACCCTGAAATATGGTCAGGCAATTTAAACCAATTCAACATGCAAATTCAGTTAGTATAAAGAATCCATTAGTGATTGAGACCAATTTATTAACTCAAGAAATGTAGACTCAGTGTAATTGCATCATATATTCTATACTTCTAACAGCTGAGGAGCATTAGGAATTGTCAGAGAAGATCAAAACATTGGGAGGGTATTTATCAAAGTACAACTTAAAATATTAATTATCAACTTATTTTAAATCGTTGGTTATGTGTTCAAGTAAATTGCAGATAATTTCCTAATATTACTTTGATAGATAAAAGAAAGACTTGTATTAATCTACTCTACATAATCTCATCTCCTTGAGTTAAAACCTTACTGTATTCTACTACCAAAATGGAAAAAATGCAAGCCATTAGATCTGACATTCCTACTAAATCTTCACAATATATTAAATTATTTCTATGATAGGAGTCAGAACCTGAACTCTGAAATCTTGTTGCATTTATCCCACAACATTTCAACTAAAATTGAGTTAACATATAACAACAAAATAAAACAAACTGCGTTTGGTATCTGAAAAGAAGTTATTACATATTTGATTAAATCATACATTTAGCATTTAATTTTCTTCTACAAAATCCTTTTCTAGAAACTTCCCTCTGCTTAAACACTTCTAGCATCAGGAAATTTACTGCTAATTTTAGAATCAGCTTATTTTATTCTTGGCCTATTTTATCTTTGTATCAAATTGTAAAGTTATTTACCTTCTATGTCACTTGGAATTCCAACAGCTTGGCAGATGAGAGGGGATTTTATAATTAAGCTATTATAAACGTTACAATTTTAGATAAGGATATAAATTAAGTCATTTTAGTGAGGGCCAAAGTTAATAAATGCAGAGTAAAATCTAGAATAAAATGCAGGGTTTGCAAACTCTGGCCCATGAGGAACCTGTTTTTATAGGCCAGGGAAGAGCTATTTCATTTTAAAATTGTTAGAAAAAAGAAAAAGTAATATTTCATAGTAGCTGATAATGTATGGCATTTACAATTCAGTATCTATAAATAAAGCTTTATTGGAACACAGCCACATTCGTTTGTTGACATACTGCCCGTGGCTGCTCATGCACTTGTAGGAGTGAGTAACTGTGACAGACACAAGTCTAAAACAGTTAACATCTTTACATTAAAAAAAGAGATCCCAGTCTAGAAAAATGTTGTCTAATAGAATACAATGTAAAGCACACATGTATTTAATTTCTTTTTAGTAACCAGGTTACAAACTATAAACAGAAATAGGTAAAATAAAATAAATAATATATTTTATTTAAATCAAAATACTCCAAACATGATCTCAACATGTAATCAATATAAAAATCATAAGTGCAATATTTTCATTTTTTTCATACTTAAAGTTTAAAATTTACTGTATATTTCACATGTACAGCTCCTATCTCTTCAGACTATCCATTTCAATACTCATGACCACATATGGCTGGCAGCCACCGTACTGAGCACTGTAGGTACAGATGACAGATGATGTCATGTTCAGTCACAACTCCAGCTACTAAATAGCATGTCTACATTTTATTGAGTTCAGATTTTTCTGCCCTATTCTCCTGATTCTTCCCTTTCCTGGCTGGAGGCTTGGGCCGAAGGTGACTTGCTGGGGTGAGGCACTCATGGGCTTCCCTGGTGGCTCAGAGGGTAAAGAATCAGCCTGAAATGTGGGAGACCTGGATTCGATCCCTGGGTCAGGAAGATCCCCTGGAGGAGGGCATAGCAACCCACTCCAGTATTCTTGCCTGGAGAATCCCCATGGACAGAGGAGCCTGGCGGGCTACGTCCATGGGGTCGCAAAGAGTCGGACACGACTGAGCAACTAAGCACAGAATGAGCCACTTCGTGATGCACTTGCTGTTCGTGGAACTGGTGGTAAAATCCTGAAAGTGCATTTGTTTATTTCTACCCACATTAAAGTTCTATATTTTGAACTGAATATAAGAAACTAGGTGCTGCCTCTCAATTACAGAACAGGAAGAAATGTCATTTCTTTTGCTCTAGAGAGGATTTTGCTGTTAATGTAGTCTATCCAGTTAGTTTTCTTGGCAGCTACATCTCAGTTATACCCACAGGAAAATATCACCTCTATATCTTTTTTTAAAGCGCTGCAATTACAGCCACATAAGCCCAACTTACCCTTACGTAGGGCTTCTCGTTTCCGGTCTCGCTTCTGAGTTGTGATTCAGAACTATGCTCACATGGATCACTGGTGGCTGACAAGCAAGACTGTGTTCCTCAGCTACAAAACCAAACAACAAAATCAATGTCAGTATTCCCATTTTGAAGGGGAAGAAAATAGAAATTGATTGATCATACTGATTTCAATTCATATTATTTTACTATACATTTTTTTCTGAATTTTATTGTTGTTTAATATCTTGATCATTAAAAGGTAATAAAAGAGGTGGCAAAACTTGTTACTAAAGAACTCCAGAAAAATCACACATGTTTAGTTTAAGCACTTTTAGTTTTTGTGGACTTGCATGCACAGAGTTGTGAATTTCTAGTGTTTTTAATTTTCGCAGTAGTATTTAAATGTAATAAAATTTTTCCCAGATGTTAAGATTGAATTAAACATCATGAATTATGTCACTAAAAGATTCCATTTGTCTGTTTCAGATAATAACAATATAGCTCCACGCATCTCAGTGTCTGAGCATGGTGAAGACCCACTGTTTTAGGATATATTTCATTTTTCTTTGTCAATGTTATCTTATTCTCCTTTTCCTTAATGTTTTTACATCAAACCCAGAGTGCCGAATGGGTAGTGTGAAGTATGAATTCTGACTATAGGAAGTGTAAAAATCAGTCCCTATTTCCTTCCCTTTCAAATCATAAGATAAAGCAAATGTTAACTGCTGCAGATTCTAAGAAAGAGTAGTTTGACTGCTATAATTATGGTTCGAAAACAACAGTTATGTGTTACCTCTCAACAAATATTAGGTATGCTCATCTCTTTACAGTGAGGCACAGACTGTGAGGAAATTCAGTGAATATAAGGACTGACAGTCATGTAACACTGGTATCTAATATTTTATGGGCTTAGTTTATGGTAATACTCTGCAAAGATTTCATATATATCTCATTAAATACAACAGATCTATGAGATTACTTTCAATACTGTTCCCATTTTACAGGTAAGGAAGCAGATTTATTGAATTTGAATAACTTTTTTAAGGTTAAAACTATATAAGAATACTAACTTTTTCAAATAAAAACACTTCTTTCTTTGGTTATTCATTGAAGGCCCAATGACAAAAATCCTTATATTTGCTTTGATAGTCTGTCCACTCACTTCATGTCCCATCACTTCATGACAGGTAGATGGAGAAGCAATGGAAAGAAACAGTGACAGACTATTTTTGGGGGGCTCCAAAATCTCTGCAGATGGTGACTGCAGCCATGAAATTAAAAGACGCTTACTCCTTGGAAGGAAAGTTATGACCAACCTGGACAGCTTATTAAAAAGCAGAGACATTACTATGCCAACAAAGGTCCATCTAGTCAAGGCTATGTTTTTTCCAGTAGTCATGTATGGATGTGAGAGTTGGACTATAAAGAAACCTGAGCATCAAAGAATTGATGCTTTTGAACTGTGGTGTTGGAGAGGATTCTTGAGAGTCCCTTGGACTGCAAGGAGATCCAACCAGTCTGTCCTAAAGGAAATCGGTCCTGAATATTCATTGGAAGGACTGATGTTGAAGCCGAAACTCCAATACTTTGGCCACCTGATGTGAAGAACTGATTCATTTGAAAAGACCCTGATGCTGGCAAAGATTGAAGGAGGGAGCAGAAGGGGACGACAGAGGATGAGATGGTTGGATGGCATCACTGACTCAATGGACATGAGTTTGGGTAGAATCTGGGAGTTGGTGATGGACAGGGAGGCCTGGCGTGCTGCAGTCCATGGGGTTGCAAAGAGTCTGACACAACTGAGCGACTGAATTGAACTGAGTCTGTCCCCTACTAAAGTTTATTTTTTGGGAAAATTCTGGCTTTCCTTCTAAACCTCTAACAAAAACACATTCTAAATAGACTGCTTATTTTCCAAAATCAATCATGTTTTGATTTTGAAAAAAATATAACTACAAAAATAGAATACAAATGACAACAGTGGTATTTAAGAAGCTGTATTGCTTTATAAAGAGTGCCTTTCCCCTAAGGAATAGAAATTATGAAAGGATGTCACACTCAGACTTGAGTAATTTATAAATAATAAATTGCACCATCGATCGCAGAATTACAACCTCCCCTGTTGAACTTGCTTCTTTCTGGGTTTTTCATTTTTTTGTGAATATGACTGTCTGCCTCCCAGTTCTGTGGACTCAGATCTCACAATCTTTCTCTTCTCTGCCCCTCAGGTGGAATAATTTGCCAACCCTTTTAATTCTGAATGGACAACACACACATCCCTTCAAAATTTTTCCTTTTCACCTGTATCACCATAATCATTTTTTCTTTTCTGTTGCACTTCCCTCCAAATTGAGATCCTTGACCAAGCTTCCTCCTTCTGATTCACTCCAGATATTTCTGCAAAATTCCTTTTTCTCCAGCACTGTTCTGCATAGTACTTAAGTATTAATCCTGGAGTCAAGTTACCAGGGTTCAAATTCTGGCTCCACTACTGACTCACTCAGATTCTAGGCCAGTCCCTAAAACATCAGGCTTCAGTTTCTCTAACATGAGAATAACAGTATTGCCTATGTCATCAGGTTATTCTGAAGACTATATAAAATCAAATCGGCACAGGCCTTAAACTAGTGCCCATAACAAAAATTATTAGCGAATATTATTTTTATATTCAGGGGGAAAGTCTTCAGTAGTTTTACGTTTCTACACGTGGCATGCAAAGTCCTCAATATCTAGTTCCAATCCATGTGTGCGTTTTATTTTGGTCACACCACCCAGAATTGTGGGATTTAGTTCCCCAACTGGAGACTGATCCTGTATACCCTTGGCAGTGAAAATACTCAATCCTAACCACTGGACTGCCAGGGAATTCCCAAAATCCATTCTTGCAATCACATTTTCTCATGATTCCAACTCAATCCAATTCAACATCTAGTTAGCCAGAACCCATCTATACAATGGAGAGGATTAAAATGCCAGACACACTACTTATCAGTGAGGGAATACTTGCACTGAGAATCCTCATAAATAAGCATTTCAGCAGACAAGGCCATTAGGGTAAAGGAGAGGACACACACACGGCATTCACACCCACGCTACACTCAGCCGTATGGGACCATGTTATGGAGTCTGTGTCCTCTCCTCCTCAAGTCTTCTACGCTCTCTGCTTAGAATTCCTGTTCTTCCCTCATTGTCAACACTTCCAAATCTGTTACATCTCCTAAGATTCAATTCAAAAGTTGTTTTTTTTTTTTTTTTCAAGGAAGCCTTGATTTCACTATCTGAAAATTATTTACATTTTTTCCTTCTCATGGCATCTTAGCCAAATCTCTCTGTGGGGCATTGCATATTTTATTTTCATAGCTCTTTATGCATAGAATAAAAGTTCCTTGAAGTTAGGAGCTGTGTACAATTTATTTTTTGCTTCTTACAATGCTCAGACAATCTCTAGTAAATATCCAGAAAATAGTTGTGCAATTAAGTGAATGTTGTTTTAAAGCCAGAAGAACTCAGGATAGAATTGATTTGCTCAGGTCACTGATCCTGGTTATGAGTTCCCTAAGGGCAGAAATTATGTTAGCCTTGTTCATCACCATATTCCTGATGTAATATGTCATGAATACTTCTGAATCAATATCAGATCATACCAGTGGCAATAATATTCACCAAAATCCAGTTGTCACAAGGTCATTATTCACTCTTTTAAATTATGAATTTTTATTATATTTGAAATCTAAGAATGATATACTCTTCTCATCATTCTGTGTTAATGTCTCTGCTATCTGATTATTATAGCCAAATATATTCATTCATTTGATGTTATAAGGTGGTTATGGATTAACATTTCTATATAGTATGTCTATTCTTTTATGGCTGAAACCATAATGAAAGTGCATTTGTGTTTAAACATATCCTTTTTCAGTTAAAGTTTATGGAAATTCTAGACTTGCACAGTGGATTCTTTTAAAAACATGTCCAGAAAAGAAAGTTGAGGCACTGGAAACCAGAGGATTGTCATTTAAATGAGTAAAGTCTGTGAAGAAGGTCAGAGTGTGAGGTCACAGATTTTGCTGAACATTATATTTGGCTAAAAAACAAAAACACCAAAAAACCAAATTTCAGCAGGTTTGTTTAATTGAATGATGTTTTCAAATCCACTTTCATTAGCTAGAGTGCTGCAGGACCCAGCAGTTCAGGAAGGGAATCTGTTTCTAGTAGCTTATAGAGATAATGATAAACCATCTTAAAGTCTGGATTTATTAAAAATGACTGAAATACATTATAGGGCCACGGTAACTTGGTAATGCTTGGTTTACCAACCAGTGGGATGGAGTTAGAAATGCATTAACATTTATACAAAAGAAAGCAAGTAGCAGTGGGTCTCTATTGTTTTTGATGTAGTTAAACACACTGTTATTTCACTTTGTGTGGCTAATAAAATAAGACCTATAAAATAGAAGAAACATTCCCTTTTGAAACTTGAACAATGTGAAAAATCTAGTATTAATGAAATGGAAAGCTTCTTTCTTTCTGCACAGGAGTGCTATATTCATTAAAATACATACACACACACACGGGAAGAAGAAGCTATTGTTTCTTAGACTAGATAGCCATCACATTGATTATTTTTATGACTAAGGTTTGATCAAGCAGAACATACAGAGTTAGAAAGCAAAATATAACCCCAAGGAAGAGGGGAATTGACAACGATGGAGTGTACCTATGAAATCTAATTATATACATGCATATTCATCTCTGTCATTAATTTCCCTGAAGTGTGAAGTTAACAAACCTAGACAGTGTATTAAAAAGCAGAAACGCCACTTTGCTGACAAAGGTCCTTATAGTAAAAGCTACGTTTTTCCAGTAGTCATGTACAGATATGAGAGTTGGACCATAAAGAAGGCTGAGCACTGAAGAACTGATGCCTCTGAATTGTTCTGGAGAGGACTCTTGAGACTCCCTTGAACAGCAAGGAGATCAAACCCGTCAATCCTGAAGGAAATCAACCCTGAATATTCGTTGGAAGGACTGATGCTGAAGCTCCACTAGTTTGGTTACCTGATGGGAAGAGCCAGCTCATTGGAAAAAAACTCTGATGCTGGGCAAGATCAAAGGCAAAGGAGAAGGGGGTGGCAGAGGATGACACGGTTAGATAGCATCACTGACACAATGGCCATGAATTTGAACAAAGAAATAGTGGAGGACAGAGGAAACTGGTGTAATGCAGTCCATAGGGTCACAAAAAGTCGGACATGACTTAGTGACTGGCCAACAACAATGCTACTATCAAGCCATTCCTTGATTTTGTTCCTGAAGATTTCAGACTCCTGGTCTTTCCATCCACGTGCATATCTTTACTCATACACTCAAAAACATTTACTGAGGAGAGGTGAGTAAGATGTGTAAGGTCACTGCCCTATGCAGTTTATGGTTTAATCATGGAAGAACATGTTAAACAAATAAAAAAGGGCTGAGTTCCTTTGCTGTCCAAATGAAAATATCACTACATTGTTAACATAAAGTAAATACATAATAAAATATTAATATAAAATAAAATGCAAAAAAAAAAAAAAAAGCACAGGATGCTCTAAGCAAAATCAGCTTCATAGGCACAGGGTCTGAGGAATCTCATGAGAGTCCATGCTCAGAAAAGCTGCAGACTTGGTTTAATGCTCTCCCACTGCTGTCTGGAAATTTTTTGATAATTTTAAGTATGAAATTGCGTGTTACAATTAAGTACAGTGGTATAAGGGAATATGCAGGTGACCAGAGGAGATAGTGCACTATAAATGCCCACCATTCTTCTTCTGCCCCCATTTATATGTAGCACAGAATGTTGGTGAAAACTAGGATATGTGGTGGTTCAGCGTTACTTAAAAGAATATAAGTATCTTACATCTAAGACTGAGTAAGCAGGCATACTGACAGCACCTGGAGGCAACCCTTTCTGTTCTATCAAGCACCTGCTTTGAACGCAGAAAGAGGCTAATAACATTGAAAGAAATATGAGCAACCTAGAAAGTCTATCATATCTTTTCTTATTCACGTAACTTTCCTGTATCAGCCAACCACTAATGCTGGATAGGGAGGCACTGAAGCAAAGGGGAAAGGGTAACCCACAGTTCCTTTTCTTTTCCTCCCTTTTTATCCATCAGGAAGCTGAAAGTAGAGAACCTTGATACAATATGTGCACATCAAGAAATGAAATGAAAGTGAAAGTGAAGTCACTCAGTTGTGCCTGGCTCTTTGCAATTCCACGGACTGTAGCTTGCCAGGCTTCTCTGACCATGGGATTTTCCAGGCAAGAATACCGGAGTGGGTTGCCTTTTCCTTCTCCAGTCAGTTCAGTTCAGTTGCTCAGCCGTATCCGACTCTTTGCGACTCCATGGAGTGCAGCACGCCAGGCCTCCCTGTCCATCAGCAACTCCCAGAGTTTACTCAAATTCATGTCCATTGAGTCGGTGATGCCATCCGACCATCTCATCTTCTGTCATCCCCTTCTTCTTCCGCCTTCAATCTTTCCCAGCATCAGGGTCTTTTCGAATGAGTCAGTTCTTCGCATCAGGTGGTCAAAATATTGGAGTTTCAACTTTAGCATCAGTCCTTTCAATGAATATACAGGACCGATTTCCTTCAGGATGGACTGATTGGATCTCCTTGCCGTCCAAGGGACTCTCAAGAGTCTTCTCCAACACCACAGTTCAAAAGCATCAATTCTTTGGCGCTCAGTTTTCTTTATAGTCCAACATTCACATCCATACATGACTACTGGAAAAACCATAGCTTTGACTTGACGGACCTTTGTTGGGAAAGTAATGTATCTGCTTTTTAATATGCTGACTAGGTTGGTAATAGCTTTTCTTCCAAGGAGCAAGCGTTGTTTAATTTCATGGCTGCAGTCACCATCTGTAGTGATTTTGTAGCCCCCCAAAATAAAGACTGTCACTGTTTCCACTGTTTCCCCATCTATTTTGCATTAAAAACACCTAAATTAGCTCTGTGCAACATTTCTTTTGTTCTGATAAGAAGGAAATACATACATGCGTGTATTAAATACACAATAGGAATTGTGCAATTTCTGTTTTTGCATACATGTTAAACTCATATTTGCTATTAGAATCGGCTTTGAACACTATCATGATAAATGTCAAAATACAATCATTTAAAATGTTGTACTATATTTTAATAATGTATTACATGCATGCTGGTAGTTACAAATTTTAACTTTTCTTTACTGAAAACATCAAATAACAAGTAAAAAGCATCATGACAAATTAAGTACGAAGGAAGAAGAAGGGAGAAACGATAATCTACTAGCTTTTGCAATACTTTTGCTTTTTGAACAAGGGGTTCCACATATTCACTTTGGGCTGGACTCTGCAAGCTATGTCAGTGGACCTGCTGTAAGAGTGTGTGGCCAATATCTGATTAAGCCTAGGAAGGTAGGAGATGACTTCTTGCCAAGTGATAATTAAACTGAGAGTAAAGGTGAGCAAGAGTGAAGCAGATACAAAAGACAGTAGGAAGCCTGAGAGCGAAGTTGGGAGGGTTAGATGTTCCAGGCAGAGGGTTGAATCCAAAGACATTAAAGGGGAAAAAGGAAGTAGAAGTGTTTGTGAAGCAGAAATAAAGTTAGTGTAGTTGGAACTTAAGCAGGTAAAGGATTGCTCTGGCTAAGGCTTCCACCATGCTGCAGTTCTTTGTAAGAAGGAAAACAATAGGGCTGAAACCAGGGCAGCTGGAAAACCCAGGCTTGATTAGGACAAAAGCTACCCTTAGTTATAATTATGTGCCTGGCATTTTGTCAAGTGAATTACCATTACTTTCTGGTTCTCTTTTTGGTTTGCTCTCCAAGTAAAGTGGGATTTACTGGTTTCATTATTAAGACAAGGAAATATGAGGCTCAGATGGATGGGGACATTTGTCCTTGGTCATCTAGCTGGTGAGTGACACTCACAGATAAAGAGTCTCTCTAAACATAAACTAGAATGGAAGCACCAGGAGGGAAGGGACTTTGCCTGTCTTTGTGTTTCTATTTTCTTAGCATATACACAATACCTGGCACATACTAAGCTCTCAACATTTGTTGAATGAATGGATGATTGGGGTAAGTCTTATTGGGCAAATTCACTGTCTTCATGATTTCAAGTGGGTTTTAGAGCATTTGAATGGAATTTTTGTAAATTTTGAGAACCAGTAATGTTTCTTTTCAAATAAACTATAAACATGAAAAGGGAAAGCAGCAGCTTTAGCTGAAAGTGAAAAGAGAGGAAGGTAGAGTATAGACTTGGTCTTTATTAACTGTATGACCTTCAATTGAAGTCACTCCCCTTCAATTCTTATTTTACTTTTTTTCCAATGAACTAGAACAGGTTGTATGAAAACTTTCTGGTTCTCACATATTATGCTTTGATCCTGTGAATTGTCTAGCAATAATACAATTCAAAGCGTAAGGTTTCTCTTTCCTACAAAGAGGAAACACAAAATAAGATCATATAATTCTGAGGCACCAAATTCCTCAAACAATCTCACTCCATTCATTCATTCATGTATTCATTCATTCATTCTTTTAGCAAGTCTTTCTGAGAGGTGTACCATACCACATGCCCACAAAAAGCCTTCTGCTGAAAAGCTGAAATGAACAAATGCTCTCCATTTCTGGAATCAGGAAGGCTTTAAATTGGTAGAGCCTGGCTTAGAGTTTATCTGCTACTCAAAGATGGCATAAACCAAATCAATTTCCATTTTGAATGGTGACTCAGGTATCAAGCAGAGCCAATGCTGCAGTAATGCAGAATAAAATGACAGCACTCTTCAGAATAAATCCTGACATGTGACTCACTTGACTACTTCCCTTACTTTGACTTTCCTTTGGTGAAAGAGCAAAGGCAGACAGTCGTAAAACCTCCTACACAGAACAAGATCTGTGCCTTCCACTCCTAAAAACCAATCCCACCAACACAGAGGCAAGCATGTGATCAAGAGGAACTGGGCAGGAAGCATAATGCTCACACAGCGTCCAAGAGGCAGAGCCCACTGGGAGGAGACAGATACAATATTCCCACATTGGGATGTGACTTTCCTGGTAGCGCAAGAGGCATTTCTTGCAGGAAGTGAGCATGACAAAGGGATGAAGAAGGTCGCACTGGGCTCAGCTGCTTAGGGAACTTCAGTTGTTTCTCATGTTTGGGGAAGATGAACCAGTGAAGAAGGCAAGTTTACTGAATTGCTTATGAAGAGTAGACACCATCAGAAGGAGACAGTCAACACTAGCCAACACCTGGAGCAATGTAGCAACTACCATGAAAAGATTCACTTTGAAATTTAAGGACTGAATGAGTTAATTACAGTTAACAAGCAATCACTGTTTTTCAAGGCAAGATGGCTACAGAATGTGCCTCCCTGACCTCCAAGTTCAGGAGGTGGACCTGATGGAAGGGACCCATCTGCTGGGCTCTGAAATCAACTGCCACATTTGCACCCCAGCTGTGTTTTCACTCAAGCTGCTTCCAAGCAAGGGTGGAACACAGTGGCTTCACTCTGTAAGACATGGAGCCCCTCTAACAGCTGACTCTGTTCTGAGGAGGCATCTGTCCTTTGACAGCTTTACTGCATCTTTCTTGGTCTGCACAAAGGCTCAGTGGTTAAAGAAGCTGCTTGCAATGCAGGAGACACAGGAGACATGAATTCGATTCCTGGGTCAGGGAGATCCCCTGGAGGAGGAAATGGCAACCCAGTATTCTTGCCTGGAGAATCCCATGGACAGAAGAACCTGGTGAGCTATAGTCCATGGGGATGCAAAGAGTTGGACATAACTGAGCAACTAAGCACAGTGGTCCAGGAAGCTTCCACCCAACTTCTGTTCACTTGGAATTCAAAGTACATCCTGGTCCAGTGGTTCCCCAGCCTTCCTACTAACTCCATCCTCATTTTCCTTGAAAAACTTTAATTTTTAGAAAATCTGATCTTTGTGTCTGTTTCTTGGGAGACTTAAACTAACATAAACATACACGTGGCGAAGAAACCTGCTGAGTGAACCTCTCTTGGTCTCAATCTGGTGAATGATTCACTGAGAAATACACAAGCTCTGCACTTAATGAATTGAAAGGAACATGAACAAGTTGAAATGTACTGAGTACTAATCATGTGTTGGGTGCTGAACTAACTGCTTCTCATGCCTTATGTCACTTACTTCTTTCAACAACCCCAAGTAGTATTTCTTTATAGATGAAACTGTAGCTTGCCAGCTTATGAGTGTTAGAGCCAGAATTTCAAGCCAGGTCTTCATTTTCCTTTATTGGTTTAAAGCAATTTATTGCTGTAAAGTACTTTACTTTAAAGTCTATGCCTCTAACTATCTTATACTACATCCATTACCAACAGTATCCTTGATATCATCTTATATGGTAAGAAAACAATAACATGCCTATAGAAGAAAAAATATGGCATTCACCACCACTAATACTACCATCATCATCACCATCATTATCATCATCACCATCACCTTCATCATCAGTCATAATCTAAAAGAAACTTAGAGTTATTGATCATATACATATGCATTTTATTCTTCAGTTCTTATGATTACCCAGTGAATTAGGCAAACATTAGAAATGAAGCTCAGAGGTACCATCTCAACCTAAGTCCAGCATTTTTTCACTGAATCACGCCACCTCCTTCTCTATGCTACACCCTGTCCAAGGTGAATTAAAGATGTTGGAGATTTAATACTTTGCTTATATACCAGTTTTTAACTGCCAAAAGGACACTTGGAATCTTGGTTTAATAGCAAGACTCAGTAGGGCAGACATGATGACCTTATTTTAGAAACAGCTTTCTCTCTAGGACCAGGGGATTGAGCAATTTGGGTGGTATTATAGGAAACCTTTTGCCTCTGGGTCAAAGTCACTGGGCTCCAGACCAAGTCAGTAATGATCAAATGCCAGTCTGTCTGACAGCTGTCTGGTGGCCTCTGTGATAGGGCCTCCAGCCAGTCACTTGTGGGCAACCTTCCATGCTGCATCTTCTAATGGCAGGCACAGCAGAAAGGTTGGCAGTTCAAATAGGCACAGAGACCCTGGTATCCATTTTTGAGACCAACACTTAAATTCTAATTTGATAACAGCTCCCAAACCAATAGCGATTTCTCTCCAAAAGAAGGCTCTTTCTCTGGGCCATCTGACCCACTCATCAGCCCACCACTTTCTCTTTTCAAATAGTGAGATGAAAATTTACCTCTGAATTAAGCACAAGGTCAGATAAAATAAGTCACTGTGAACAGTCATTATATTTTCTGTCACTGGACCAATTAAGATTTCCAGCTGTCATTTTCTGATGTTGCAGCGCCATAAAAAACGACACTGAGATGCACTGATCTGTGTCAAAGCTGCTTCGGAGGGAAAATGGGACCCAAAATAATGATAATTGTCATAGGATGTCACACCATTAAATGAAAACATAAAAAGCAAAACACTACGGGGAATCTGCAAAGTCATCCTCCTTGTCGAGGTGAGACCGTGTTACACCAAAGCGAGCCCACTGATTCCGTGACTCTTCTTGCTCTAAGGTGGATACCCTCCCTGGTCTCTAAGAAAACAGATTCTGCCCTGTTCATGCTAATTTGATTTAAATTGAAGTTTCAAACTCATAATCATTTGACTAAGAGAATCTTGCTGGAATCTCAAGATTTATGTAAAGTAGGTCATCTACTTCCTATACTTTCAGAAAGTTCAGCCCATTAGATCCCCTTTACCAAAAATTGCAAACTTTAATGTTAGCTTCAGTTCAGTTAAGTTCAGCTGCTCAGTTGTGTCAATTCTCTCTGACCCTGTGGACTGGAGCATGCCAGCCTTCCCTGTCTATCACCAACCCCTGGGGCTAGCTCAAATTCATGTCCATTGTGCTGGTGATGCCATCTAACCATCTCATCCTCTGTCATCCCCTTCTCCTCCTGCCTTCAATCTTTCCCAGCATCAGGGGCTTTTCCAATGAGTCAGTTCTCCACATCAGGTGGCCAAAGTATTGGAGTTTCAGCTTCAGCATCAGTCCTTCCAATGAATATTCAGGACTGATTTCCTTTAGGATGGACTGATTGGATCTCTTTGTAGTCCAAGGGACTCTCAAGAGTGTCCTCCAACACTACAGATCAAAAGAATCAATTCTTCAGTGCTCAGCTTTCTTTATACTCCAACTCTCACATCCATACATGACCACTGGAGAAACCACAGCTTTGACTAGACAGACCTTTGTTGGCAAAGTAACATCTCTGCTTTTTAATATGCTGTCTAGGTTAGCCATAGCTTTTCTTCCAAAGAGCAAGCGTCTTTTAATTTCATGGCTGCAATCACCATCTGCAGTGATTTTGGAGCCCCCCAAAATAAAGTCTCTCTCTGTTTCCATTGTTTCCCCATCTATTTGTCATGAAGAGATGGGACTGGATGCCATGATCTTAGTTTTCTGAATGTTGAGTTTTAAGTCAACTTTTTCACTCTCCTCTTTCACTTTCATCAAGAGGCTCTTTAGTTTCTTTTCACTCTTTGCCATAGGGTTGTGTCATCTGCATATCTGTGGTTATTGATATTTCTCCTGGCAATCTTGATTCCAGCTTGTGCTTCATCCAGTCTGGCATTTCTCATGATGTACACTGCATATAAGTTAAATAAGCAGGGTGACAATATACAGCCTTGAAATACTCCTTTCCTGATTTGGAACCAGTCTATTTTTCCATGTCCAGTTCTAACTGTTGCTTCTTGACCTGCATACAGATTTCTCATGAGGCAGGTAAGGTGGTCTAGTATTCCCATCTCTTTATGAATTTTCCACAGTTTGTTGTGATCCACACAGTCAAAGAGTTTGGCATAGTCAATAAAGCAGAAGTAGGTGTTTTTTGGAACTCTCTTGCTCTTTCTATGATCCAACGGATGGTGGCAATTTGATCTCTGGTTCCTCTGTCTTTTCAAAATCCAGCTTGAACATCTGGAAGTTCATGGTGCATGTACTGTTGAAGCCTGGCTAGGAGGATTTTGAGCACTGCTTTGCTAGCGTATGAGATGAGTGCAATTGTGAGGTAGTTTGAGCATTTTTTGGCATTGTCTTTCTTTGTGATTGGAATGAAAACTGACCTTTTCCCATCCTGTGGCCACTGCTGAGTTTTCCAGATTTGCTGGCATTTTGAGTGCAGCACTTTCACAGCATCATCTTTTAGGATTTGAAATAGCTCAACTGGAATTCCATCACCTCCACTAGCTTTGTTCGTAGTGATGCTCCCTAAGGCCCACTTGACTTCTTATTCCAGGATGTCTGACTCTAGGTGAATGATCACACCATCGTGGTTATCTGGATCCTGAAGATCTCTTTTGTATAGTTCTTCTGTGTATTCTTGCCACCTCTTAATATCTTCTGCTTCTGTTTCCATTCCACTTCTGTCCTTTTTTGTGACCATCTTTGTATGAAATGTTCCCTTGGTATTTTCTTGACGAGATCTCTAGTCTTTCCCATTCTGTTGTTTTCCTCTACTTCTTTGCTTTGATCATTGATGTTTGTATGACTGGAAACTAAAATTCTTTTTGTCCTCCAGACATTGGGGGTGTGTGTGTGTGTTTTGCTAATGGAGTTCTACTTTTAAAAACTATAGCATTTACTGAAAATGAAATGAGGAGTAAGAAAAAGAATTGAAAGTACATATAACAATCACCAACACAAGAAGAATTTGCAATCAAGGATCACTAAAATGAAACAATGAAATTCTGTCCCTATTTTGCAGTACTAGAAGCAGTTTTTAATGTAAAAGTATAATTGTAAATATACTAAAAGCCATTGAAATATGTATTCTAAACATTAATTTGATGGTATGCAACATATATCAATAAAACTGTTGAAAAAATAACAAAAAGAAGAAATGAAACATTGCAAGGACACAAAGGAGAAAAAAGGATGCTCCTTGCCCCTCCAGATGACTGACGAGGCAAAAAACAGAGCTTAATGAGCAAAGGGATTTTGTTACTAAATTTACCACAAGATGAAAGAACGGGAGATGACCTTATAATAACATTATTTAAATATTTATTTCTTAGAAAGAGGAATCCATTATTTTACATTTCCCTGAGTCTGGAACAAAAGTGTAAATTTTTGAAATAACTTTAAACTCAAAGAACCATACTTTTGTCTGGACACATTATCAAATTATTCAGCTGTTTTCTTGTTAGAAGGGACAGAGATGCCATGGGACATTTTCCTCCTTCACTAGTGCTTGCAATTTGGCTATTGCATAAAATAATCATTTGGATAAGAGAATCTTGCTAGAATCTCAAAATCTATGCAAAGTAGGCCATCTATTTATGCTTTCAAAAAAAGTTTAGCTGATTAAATTCAAAACAAACTCAGTTATTTAAATTTTCCAAAAATTCAAACTCTACCCAATCTTTGCATGTCCAGGAATTAAAATTCTTTTTGTCTATCAGTCTTGAGTGGCATTGAGAGACAGTCCTGAATATAGTAGATTTTCCTCTTGGAAATGATGAAACACAAACCAGTAGTGAGCTAGAACCACTTCACAAGCTCACCAGATTCAGCTATCAAACTTTTAAGAATTTTGTGTCATTGACCACTGCCATTATTAAACATAAAATTATATAAATTATAATTCAGCAAATTATATTAGAAACAAAAGTAATAGATATTCAAAACATCATTTCTTAAAGATCTTCATACTTTGTACTATCATCCATGTCTTCTGTAATGTATGGCGGGAATACTATACAATTATATGCTATGCAATCTCCTCTCAGTTCTGCGTTCAGTGACATCACCTTGGTAATTGTGTTTTATCATGTGATTTCTGTCATTTATTAATGTTAGTAAAATATTAACTAACATTTATGTTGGAACTACATTCATGTGCATTGAATAAATTGGCTATAAATACCAGAGTTCAAAAACTTGCTTAAAACGCAAACATTAAAAAAACTAGGATCATGGCATCCGGTCCCATCACTTCATGTCAAATAGAAGGGGAAAAAGAGAAAGCAGTGATAGATTTTCTTTTCTTGGGTTCCAAAATTACTGCTAATGGTAACTGCAGCCATGAAATTAAAAGATGCTTGCTCCTTGGAAGGAAAGCTATGACAAACCTAGACAGCATATCAAAATGCAAAGACATTACTTTGCTGACAAGGTCCATATAGTCAAAACTATGTTTTTTTCAGTAGTCATGTATGGATATGAGAGTTGGACCATAAAGAAGGCTGGGCACCAAAGAATTAATGCTTTAAAATTGTGGTGCTGGAGAAGACTCTTGACAGTCCCCTAGACTGCAGTGAGATCAAACCAGTCAATCCTAAAGGAAATCAACCCTAAATTTTCATTGGAAGAACTGTTGCTGAAGCTGAAGCTCCAATACCTGATGTGAAAAGCTGACTCATTGGAAAAGATCCTGATGCTGGGAAAGATTAAAGCAAATGGAGAAGGGGATGACAAAGGATGAGATGGTTGGGTGGCTGGATCAATGACTCATTGGATATGAGTTTGAGCAAACTCCAGGAGATGGAGAAGGACAGGGAAGCTTGGCATGTTGTAGTCCATGGGGTCAAAAAGAGTCGAACATGACTTAGCGACTGAACAACAACAACAACAATAGCAGTTCAGCTAAGATCAATGAGAACACTGCATGAGAATCAATTAGCTATTTGTAATAAAGTGGATTGCATATTTAATTAATAATGATAAATTCCATATGTTTTACATCAGTCAAATGTAAAATAAACTTCTGTATGCATGCTTTCATTTTATGTATATTTTATATATAAAAATAATAGATATATTTTCTTCTAGTAGGAAGTGAGCCAGTTGTTAAACATTTATTAGCAACCCACTGGAGAAGATTTTCTAGCGAAGTAACATCAGATTACGAGGGCCCTCTTCATAACCTAACTTCATAACCCAAAATAAATCATTGCCCTACAGAGGGGTGGAAATCACTGTAATTATTCTTTGTACAGATTTATGGAATTTAAGTGGCCTTCACAAAATTTGGCACATCTGTTCTGAGAAACCTGGAAAATGCATTTCACCGTTTCTTTCAAGACTGATACTCAAATGAAGCGTGAACTAACAAGAATCCTCTGATGAAGGAAGTGCTCTAAATGAAACTTCACAATAAGGGGGAGTCATATTTTCATATTTTTCCTGCATATTAAAGCATATTAAATCCTTTTAGCTCACTGTAATTTGCCTTTTCTCCAAGAAGAAAATGAATAATTAAGCATGATCCACCTTCTAGTCAGTATCTATATTTTAGGATTGCATGAAATAAGGGGTATTTTGCAGTTCCTTTCTTACAGGTTGCATCTACACAGTTCATTTTTAAAGAAATAATATGAAGTGCTTTTTAAAGCATTTTCAATAGATTTCAGTCATCATCAAATGGATTTCAGTGCACAAATATGTATGCACAGGAATTTCTTGCATCATTTGCAATAATGATCAACTGGAAAGAACAGAAAAAAGGACCAGCTAAATACCTTAGAGCTATCCACCCAAGCAATACCATTTAATCTTCAGAAAGAGTGAGGAAGATCTATACACAACAACATGAAATGATGCAAAGCGGTAAGGACAGCACTGTCTACATGGCTTGAACACATTATTTAAAAAAATATAAGTATACTATATTTAATGAAACATACACAAATTTTTGAAGAATTCACTTTAAACTGTTAACCCTGGGAACCTCTGAGGAATGAGGGACTTGGTTTTGAGGCTTTTGCATTTTATTATACTCTTTTGTATAGTGTGCATTTTTTCCAGTGAGCAAGCATTAATCTAATAATAACAAATGCCAAAAAATCATCTTAGGAAAACAGATGTTCCAGGTAGATTTTGGTCTTTGCTTCTTCTTGCAGGTGGAAGTGGGGAGGGAGGGATTATAGCATTGACAGTCCAAATGTTATCAACTCAAATACTTGTTAAGGTGTGCAAAACCTCCAGCTCCTTCCAAGGTCATTCTAAACCTTATGTTCAGAGGAGAAATGAAGAAGTCCCACCTATACACACACAAAAAAATACCTTATGGGATGGAGGAGATAAATCATAACAGTATTTAAGATCTTGAGAGGTCTAGTAATATCAACCAGCTATCCTTTTTCATGATTCTATAACATCTGGACTAGAGGTTGCTTCATGATGTTAATGGTAGATAAATTAACCCATAAAGGGACCCACCCCTAGAAGTGTCTAGCCAGAAGGAGAATTTTTACATTCTTCCAAAGACACACTGAGAGAAGTAGAAAGGGATGGGGTTATTTTTATGATAAGGACATTTTGCTTGTGTGTAGTAAGTCTCCTACATAGACATGAGCTCTGTTCTAGGAGTGTGTTCATAAGTCCAATTTGTTCATAACTCCAACAAAGTTAGCCTAGGTTCCCAACTAACACAATTGGCTGTACAGTACTGTACTGTAATAGGTTTATAATCATTTTCACACAATTAATACATAAAAACAAACACAAAAAACAAAGAAAACATTTTTAATCTTAGAGTGTAGTATCTTGAAAAATACAGTAGTACCAACTGCATCATTGCTGCTTTTATGCTTGTTTCTGTACATCCTGGGCTGAAATAAAGGTACTATAATTTTGTACTCTATACAGTCATGTACAGTAAAAGTACACAAAGGCACTGCCTCACTGCTGTTAATCTAAATGTCTTTAAACCTGAGTGAAATCACTGCTACATATTGTTCAGTTCCACAAGCTTGGGCTACTTCTGGGTTTGAGGGTAGAAAGAAAGAGGAAAGGAAGTTGAAAAGAGGAGAGCAATAGAAGGAGGGTCAGGTAAGAAGAGTGGAGGGGAAAATGAAATAAGTACGAAATAAGCAAATCAGACTGAGTGACACTAATTATTTTGTCTCATGATGTACAGCACTAGCCCTAAATCATTATCTGATCTCTCTTTCACATCAGAAATATTTCAAACAAATGCAGTCATGTTGACGTATGTACAGATATTTAACCATCTTGGTCAGCAAGTGTCATCTCATCCCAGTTACTCTTCCCATTTAAATGATAGGAAGTCCTACTAGATCCTACTCTTCCCACTAGTTTACTTAGTCATTCTTTCAGCCTACACCATGCATTAACTCTACGCCAGGCACCAAGCTTAATGCTGCTGATAATAAGAACAAATCAGATGCATTCTCTGCAATTCGGTGACCTCGTTTCCTACCAATCTTCCTCCCTCATTTTGATTTCAGCCCCTCTTTCCCTCCACACTGCCATCTGTTTTTACACCTTCAGAAATTTGCAATGAGTGGTTGCTCCGCTTGAATACCCTAGCCCTAGACATCTGTATGGTTATCTCCCTCAATTCAATCAAGTCTTTCCCCAGATGTCATCTTCTCTAGAAGGCCTTTCATGCTCAACTCATTTAGTTCTGCAGCCACTGTTCCTTTAGCACTTTTCCTTAGCAGGATTCAATTTCTGAGATACTATATCCTTTACTTATTTAAGTTTGCAATTTACTGTCTATCTCCCTGCTCTACAATAGAAGCTTCTTAGGAAGAGCATTCCTATTGGTTTTGCTCACTGATGTATCTTGAGTCCTAAGAATAGGACTAAGTCCTAAGAATAAGACACATAGCATTTGTATAGTAAATATTTGTTTAATAAATGAATGATTGAATAAACATGATAGACACAGCTATCCTTTCAATTTCCCGCTCTTACTTTCTAGTTTTTGAAAGACTTTCTTCTCTTTCTGACCTGTATAACTCAAATCTCCTTCATTTCTTGTACCAGATTATCCTTCTTCCTGTCAAGTTTTTTTCTTTCTTCCTGATATTTTGGCAAATTCTTCTTGTCTACCAGGTCCATTGTTATTTATCAGAATTCCCCCAAACTATTAAGAATTTACATTGATAATCACCTGAAACATTTAAGTAAAAAACACAGCAGTATGTAGCGCAAAGCGATTATGTATAAGAGACAGTTGGAAAACACAAAGTTTAATGTTTATGATATATATATATATATATATATGTATGTATATATATACATATATACACCCAGAGAGAGAGAGAGAGGTGGCTAGGAGGCTAAGAGCTGACGAAAGTTCCAGAAAAATCGGTAGAGAAAAATAAAAGAAGAGAAAACTTCTCCAATTTTTTAAGAAAAGCTAAATGACTAATTCTCAGACAAAATTACTTCTATTAAGCTTATAGTCTCTTCTCTCAAAAATAACCGGATTTTTAAAAATCTTATAAACATATTATGATGTTTCAAAGTTAACTGTATATTACTAGGTCTTCTGGGTCAGAAAGACTTTCATTCCCAAGAATTGTTCCCTTCTAAAAAATAAAATTCAAGTCAATAAAATTGAGTCCTATGAACACCAGCTCTGTCTATTCCCAGGATTAGAGTATGTTAAGTCTCTTAAAAATTGATTGTTTCTGAATTATTGCTGTATTCCAAGCCAAAAAATGTTAATTTTTAGGCTTGGATTAGATAATCTTGATTCTCTGATATGAAACACAGGCTTTTTCTGATTTTGGAAGAGTGGTAGTATTGAGTAGCAGACTTGGAATGTTGAAAGAGTTTTTGTAATTCTGCTATAAACTTGTTACATGGCCTTTGCAAATAAATCATCCTCAGTGAGTCTCAGTTTCCTCATCTGTAAAATGACTTAATTTAGAATAGTTGATCCCTAAATTTCTCTCTCATCTCTGATGTTATGTGATTTTATGAAATGATTAATGAGCCATGATAAGATTTCCCATCCAGCTGGAGATTAAGTAATTTACAGAAAATAGCTGCATGTATACAAGTGATTTCTGGGAAATGCATTCATATTTTTCTTTGGATTCATATTTTTATTTGAAGAATCGAGAAACATCTTTTACTTCTGTAACTCCAGAAACATGAGCAGACTATCTCCTTCCTTTAAATAAAATAAAACCTACAAGCAACTATTAAAAAGGGGCCTAGGGAATTCCCTGGTGGCCTAGTGGTTCGGACTCTGCATTTGTACTGCAAGGGCCTGCATTTGATCCCTGGTGTGGGGGAACTAACATCCAGGAAGCTGTGCAGTCAAAAAATTAAAAAATAAATAAATAAAAGGGTTCTAAATTAAATGGCTTTGTTTCATGAAACAAATTGTTTTTGTTCTTCAAGAAATAATTATTGAAATTGATATTAAGAAAGTGGAGACAAAAATAACAGTAACAAAATGGTAAATACTAATACATATATATGCATATATATAATATTTAGCTATGGTTAACTCTTAAACCACTTTTACTCATTTAATATTTACATCCTTACTAAGATGTAGGCATGTTTATTTTTATTCACATTTGAATTGCTTTGAAATTGGCTTGCTTTTCATCTTGCATTCACTGAGCTAATAACTCATCATGGACCTGTGAACATTTGTGTATCAGGTTTGAAATATATAGATATATGACTTACTAAAGATTAGAAGATATATTTTTGTATTCAGGTCTCAAGGTGCTCTATGAACCTTTCCATTTAAAAAAGCCTAATAATCTCATCTAAACCGATATTTGGAAAAAGTAATTTGGCCCACATTTCAAAAGATGATGGCAAAAATTTGTAGAAGAAATCCAATGCATCGTAGGAAGTTTTAGCTAGCATTTATTGCATTTTTGCAAGAACATTAAAATGTGTCCTTTGATTAGTGATGTGTGTAGATTTTTGAAGGTTAAGCCAACTTTCTCCTTTTGCTCTTTTTCTCCCGTGTTTAATACAATACATGAAATATGACCTAAGCTATTAATCTAAACATTATTCTCATTAGTTTCAAAGCACAGTTATTGCTCCAAAGTATTTTTATAAATGGCAACCTGCTTCATCTTGGCTCTGCGTTTACATTCAAGACCAAACAAAGCTCGCTATTCCCCCTTCTCTTGGATGCTGAGCCAAAAAGCAGAGCTTGGTATCTCCAATTCCAGCTGTGCTTTTATTGTGTTTTACATCAATCAAAGCTTCAAAAAGATTCCAGAAAGATTTTTCTCAGTTTTCACATCAGAGGGGTTTGCACAAAATCACTGTGCCGTAGGGGGGCCTGATAAGAAATCTCAGAAGGAAAGAAAGTGTACGGGTAGGGAGACTCTGGGAGAGAAGGCTGGGGAAGGATCATCAATGTCCTAGAAAAAAATGTTTTCTGATGGAAAAGCAGTACAATTTGGAGCACAGTGAAAGAGTCTTATACAAGAATCTACAAACTTTCAAGCAATACTGGATCCTACAATGGGCTCTGTGGGTGATAAGAAAGCTGAGATTTACATGGTCAGATGAACCCATGTGAACCCCTCTTATGTAGGTGCTGTTGACCCACCTGAAGGACTAGGATGCTTTGTAGTTAGTTCTCTGGGAATGGCAGAGAGAGCCTCTGACTATAACTGGCTGGTTGTGTATGCTAAGTCACTTCAGTTGTGTGCAACTCTGTGTGATGCTATGGACTGTAGCCTCCCAGGCTCCTCTGTCCATGGGATTCTCCAGGCAAGAATACTAGAGTGGGTTGTCACTTTCTCCTCCAGGGGATCTTCCTGACCCAGAGACTGAACCTGCATCTCTTGCATCTCCTGCATTGGCGGGCAGGTACTTTACCACTAACACCACCTGACAAGCCAGCATAAGATTTGCTTCCTATGTTTCTTCATAGCTCAGTTGGTAAAAATCCTCCTGCAATGCAGGAGACCCCGGTTCGATTCCTGGGTCGGGAAGATCCACTGGAGAAGGGATAGGCTACCCACTCTAGTAATCTTGGGCTTCCTTTGAGGCTTAGGTGGCAAAGAATCCACCTGTAATGAGGGAGACCTGGGTTCGATCCCTGGGTTGGGAAGATCCCCTGGAGAAGGGAAGGGCTACCCACTACAGTATTCTGGCCTGGAGAATTCCATGGACTATACAGTCCATGGGGTCGCAAAGAGTTGGACACAACTGAGTGACTTTCCCTTCCCTTGCCTATGTTTCTTCAGAGATATTTTAAAAATTGGAGCCCTAATTACTACCATTCTTACCTTCCACTGCCACAAATCTCTCTCTTTCTCATCAGTATGCAATGTTCCATTTAATAAATAACTAGATGAAATTGAATTCTAGGCTCGAGGTACCCATTTGGCAAGGTTATGCAATTGCATAGTGGTAGAGATAGCCTGCAACTTAGGACATTTCTATTCCAGGCTCTGAGCTCATCCTCACTGTGCTATGATAACTCAAAATATTGAAGAATGGCCACATCTGATCCCTACAGGCCAGATCCAAGGATGGATGATCAATATCTTTAAAGGAAAAATTTCTATCAACTTCCTAATTCTCATCTCACCTCTAACAAGATGGAGACCTGTGTGTAACCACTGGCTTTACCAGAAAGTCACTATGAACCACCAGGCAAGTTGTCAGACTTTGAATGTGCATATCATTTGACACTTAGAATTTTTACTCTCCCCACAAGTTGATACCCAAACTTATCCTCTATTAACTCAGTCACCCACAGGTGCCATTCAGTATCAGCCTTCTTGGCATGTCCCTTGTTTATCTTGCCAAAACAATACTCCCTTCATATTGATGAGTCTATCTTTTAAGATGCCACCATATCATTGAAATCTTCCCTGACTCTTCTAGACCACATTAATCTCTCTATGTGTACTAACCACTCAGCAATGCATGCTGTTAACAACACATGCCTAATCACTTGATTCAATAAAAATTCTTTCTGGACAAAGTGGTGGCTTAAGGAAAGTCACCAATTTATATGCTTTCCTCTTTCCTTTTGTTCTTAGAACAGTGTTAAAAAAACACAGTGACAAAACTGGACCTTTCCTTTTGAGATCTCTGTTATTTTGGAATATGTAGGAATTGCAAAAAAGTGATAGGACTGTCCAAGTGATGAAACTTTTCTCATTATGGTCAGAGGATGTTCAGTATGAATTGCCCTTCTCCACACAAAGTAGTCGGAGAAGGCAATGGCACCCCACTCCAGTACTCTTGCCTGGAAAACCCCACGGACGGAGGAGCCTGGTGGGCTACAGTCGTGTGTGGATGTCTCCACGGTTCCTCAGTTTCTAACCCCACTTCTTCCTGGTTCTCAGGTGGCGCTAGTGGTAAAGAATCCACTTGCCAATGTAGAAGATGCAGGTTTGATTCCTGGGCCAGGAAGATCCCCTGGAGGAGGAAATGGCAACCCGCTCCAATATTCTTGCCTGGAAAACTCCATGGGCAGAGAAGCCTGGCGGGCTATAGTCCACGGGACCACAAAGAGTTGGACACGGCAGCGCAAGTGGAGGAAAACAGCAGAACTTATCCAAGTACAGAAACTTTTCTCCTTATTGTCATAGGACATTCAGTATAAATTTTCCTTCTCCACACAAAGTAATATGTGGATATCTGCATATTTTCTTAGACTATAACCCTAATTTCTGCCTGAGTCCCTCATTTTGTCAAAAGAATTTCTTGACTGATGAACTTAAGCAATGAGAAACCATAAACCAGTGTTGTGCATTTCAAAGAGTTATTATTTTCCCAGAAGAAATAGGGATACTTCTCTTTGACAAATAAATGGGCCCATATTATCACTGAATGTAGAATCAATGAACTCATTTACTTTTCATCTTAAATGCATATTAAGAGTTTTTCTTTTATGTAATAAATACCAACTACTCCTTATACAAAATTTAGGAGAGCACAGTAAATAAAATAAAAGCCACAGGATAGAGGTAATTATTTAAATAATTTTACAATAAGTGTCCAAACATACACATTCACCTACATATGGTAGCAAAATGGATTTATACTGCACATATTTTTCTGCAGCTTCCTTTTTCACATACTACATAAGCATAAGTTATAAAGTTAACTATTGTTCTATAATTCTTTTTAAAGATTGACCCTTAGATATAATCTACTTTGACATAACATTGCTTCTAAATGTTTTATGTTATATAATATATATGAGATAAATTCTATATAAATATTTTATGTTATAAACAACACAATGGACAATCTTGCTTAGATATCATATTTCAGAACTGAGAACATAGTATTATTTTAAGCCATGAATTAGCGATATCTGATTTACTATGGAGCTGAAGAGATTGTTTAGAATGAGAATAAAAGGGCTAAGGAGACTATTTCAGAGACTATAGCAATAAGTAAGAGAGTATACAGGCTCATAAATCTTTTTTTTTCTTTTTATTAACTTTTATTGGAGTATAGTTCCTTTACGATGTTGTGTTAGTTTCTACTGTACAGGAAAGTGAATCAACTGTATGTATAAATATGTCTCTCTTTTTTTTTTTTGTATTTCCTTCCCATTTAGGTCACCACAGAGCTTTGAGTAGAGTTCCCTGAACTATACAGTAAGGTCATAAATCTTGACTTCCCAACTTTCCACAAAATTAGGTGGGCCAGGGAGGGAGAGTTAGAGGAAGCTGAAAGATGGGAAAAATCAGATAGTCACTATCTTTGGTGATGGATTCATCGTGACAGGCTCCCCGCCTGAGGTTTTCCTCTTAGCAGCAGGCACCTGGAGAGGCCTGAAATAGGACCACACACACACACACACACTGACACACATGCATACATATATCACATGTATAGCATCATGATATGTAGATTCATGAGACTCATAAAGTTGCCAACAGAGGATATATATATATATATATAAATGAAAGAAGCGGTCCAAGGACTCAAAGATTGGGAAGATGAGGAGCAATTAACGAGACAGGAATAACACTAGAAAGTGAGGTATCCTGAAAGTTGTGAAAAGAAAAGAATGACTGGCTTTGAAAAAACTACAGATGACTCAGGAAATTCAAGAATAAGCGTCTTTCAAAAACTTGAATGAATGCTCTGTAGAATCACCTCAAAGTTAAAAAGAAAAAAAAAAAAACCTCAAGGGTAGATCAATATTGTTCAAGCTAAAGGAAAATAGTGATCAGAATATTTTTTCTTCTTTTCTCATATGTGCCTTTCTCAAAGTGTAGTTGGAAACTCACCAAATCTATCAACTTTGTTACGACTATTTATTTACGGTCTCAGTGCTCACGATGGTCCTCTCCTGCTCCCCTACCTATAAAATGCTAATAATAATACCTGCCAATTAGGATTAGCTGATAGAGTGTTGGCAAAGCACGCAGGAATTTTGGGATGAAATAAATCAGGCAAGTACAATATGTTATTATTATACTCAGCGCTGTTCTCTTTCCTGTCAGGAGGTTGTTCATTTCTCAGCTACCCTAGAGTTTTAACAGGGGCTTCCAGGAGAGCAAGATCTATATTCCTGCTCTCTGGTAGAATCCGATAGCTGCTAACCTTGCCAATGAGGTAAAAATAGCTGAAGTCACAGCATCTCTTCATCTCCTTAGAGGGCTCCAAGCATGGCAAGGCATAAGACCGTGCAGCATTCAGTGAGTGGAGAGATCTGAACGCAGCCTTTCCTAAAAATTAAGAATCAGAAATAAAAACTCCAAGGGGATCTTAGAAGCAATGGTAGCCCATGATTTTCAACACAACCCTAAGGATTCAGTCTGCTGGGGAAAGAACACCAGACCTACACTTATCTTTTCTGCTGTACCCGCAGGCTTTATGTATAAGTTGCTCTTCAGAATGATCACTGAATATAATAAAGCTGTAAGGCCAGCACTGTGTAAGCAAAGTGAAAAGTATGTAAACTATCTGAACCATTTGGGCAAAAGTGTTCTATTGGTTTAAATGCACCTATTCAGGAAAAAAGCAGGCTTTGTATTCCTCAGGGTTTTTGTGTTTTTTTTTTTTGGCTTGAGTTTTACAGATTTTGAGAAAGGAATGTAAAAGAGAGAATGGTAAATTAATAGGTATCTATTGGTATGTGAAGAACTGCAGCAATATTTTTAATATACCTTAGAAGCCCTACTAATTGACTACTAATCTATTTTTGCAAGGAGCTGAAAAAGAAATCCCTTTTCCTCAAATTACCAGGGCATTCTCTACCACTTCACCTGCCAGACAAAGCTGAGTGTCAGTAGAGCTGAACATCTAGGTGAGAGTAAGATAAAAATATCTGGGGCGCCACCACTAGATGTTGTGACAAAATGGCCAGTCCTGTTCATCCAGGCTTTGTTTATGCTTTATACTAATGGACCCGGTCAGGGTAACCAGACAGTCAACTAGCAGCATATGGCACTTAGACTATGGCAGCCTTGATTCCATTTTCACAAGCAATGCCCACCTCTGGACTCAAACATCCAAGCTGTGAAAAGGCACTTGGTCCAACCCCAGGATGTTAAGAAATTCACTTTACCTGCTTAAGAAACAGAAGCCTTTTGAATTGATATATTTTGCGAGAGTGCAGAAGTAAAGATTGGAGGGGGTGATAGGGAGATGATACATACTGTTATATCTACATGGATTTGTCAGACATTACTCAGCTCAAACTTTCTCATCGACTCCCAGTGCTTACAGGATAAAACCCAAACCTTCATGGTGAGGGCCATTGTGAGGATGTTAGCATCTACTATGAATAAAATGAGCAAAAAACAAACAACCCATTGCAAAATGGGCAGAAGAACTAAGTAGATATTTTTCCAAGGATGATATACAGATGACCAATAGGCACATGAAAAGTTGCTCAACATCGCTAATTATTAGAGAAATGTAAATCAAACCTACAACGGGGTACCACCTCAACATTGGTCGAATGGTTTCATTAAAAAGTCTACAAATAACAAATGCTGGTGAGAGTGTGGAGAAAAGTGAACCCTCCTACACTATTGGTGGGAATGTAAGTTGGTGAAGCCACTATGGAGAGCAGGGTAGAACTATATATAGTTTTGTCCAGACAAATCTATAATTCAAAAAGATACACACACCCTTATGCCCATCACCCCCGTGAGCAGCACTATTCACAATAGCCAGAACATGGACCAAATGTCCATCAACAAATGAATATATAAAGAAGATATGGTACAGATACACAATGGAATAGTCTCAGCCATAAAAAGGAATGAAATAATGCCATTTGCAGCAATAGGAATGCAGCTAGAGATCATCAAACTAGGTGAAGTGAATCAGAAATAGACAAATAATATATTATATCAGTTATGTGTGAAATCTAAAATATGACACAAATGAGCCTGTCTACAAAACAGAAACTGAATCACAGAACAGACTGGAGGTCGCCAAGGGGGAGAGGGCTGGGGGAAGGATGGAATGGAAGGTTGGGGTTAGCGGATGTAAGCTTTTGAACATAGAATGGATAAACAACAAAGTCCTTCTGTACAGCCCAGAGAAACATTCAAAATCCATGATGAACTATAATGGAAAAGAATATTTTAAAACATAATGCATATAAAAAAATGGAGAGTGATTAGAGGTTTTTGAGCAGAGGAGACAGGATCTAATTTACAGTCTACAAAGATCATCATGGCAGCTTGGTGGAAAACATAGATTGTAAGAGCAGAAATAGTGAAAAGAGATAAAAGGTGTCAGCAGTTAAAATATGGATATGAAATACAAGTATGCAAGGGTTAATCCCATTATTGTCTTGCTTCACTCCATTTAGTATAGGGACACTATTGGAGAGTGAGGAGACTGGAAAGGGAGACGAGGGGAGAATAAAGAGAAAAGTTCACACGTATTTTGGCTTTATTTTGTTCATTTATCCTTCCTTCTCTCTCCGCCCCATCACTGGTTACAATCAGATGAGTGTCCTCACTGCTCTCATTACCCTTAATATTCAAGGCTCATCCCTACACTCATTTGTTTCTCTTTCTCTTCTCACTGAAAACCTTTCCCTCTGCTCAAAGTCTATGCTTCTTTGTCAAGCTCTAGCCCTGCTACCTAAAGAAAATTTCCTCTATCCTCTCTAGGAATATCTGTAGATCATAATCACATTCACATCTTGTATATCATCCCCTCAAAAATAAATGGTGATTATATTATAGTTAAGGCTGTACTGCCAACATGGACAAAATTAAGTAGTTTCATGTATTCCAGAGATTAAACAATGATAATAATTAAGCATAAACAGAAAGTTTGGGAAGTTCCTGGTAGGGCTTTTCAAATAGCTTGAGGCATTCATTCATTCATTTCTTTTAATAAGAACACTCTTATTAGAACTTATTAGGAATGGGCTTCTTGGATGGCTCAGTGGTAAAGAATCATCCTGCTAATGCAAGAGACACGGGTTCAATCCCTGGGTCTGGAAGATCCCCTGGAGAAGGAAATGGCATCCCACTCTAGTATTCTTGCCTGGGAAATCCCATGGACAGAGCAAAATGGTGGGGCTACAGTCCATGGGGTCACAGAAGAGTCAGACATAACAATGATGTAGAACAATAGGGATTTAAAGGCACATGAGCCACGAGTCCTGTCCAAAGAAGTGTCAGTTTGAGGAAGTGGCAGTCTGATCTGAGGAGCAAAGATGAACTCTTTGATTAGAGAAGAAGCAAAGCCAATGCAGGAGACATAAGAGACGCAGGTCTGATCCTTGGGTCAGAAAGATCTCCTGGAGGAGAGCATGGCAACCCAGTCCAGAATTCTTGCCTGGAGACTCCCATGGTCGGAGGAGCCTGGCGGACTACAGTCCAGGGGGTCACAAAGAGTCAGACATGACTGAAGTGACTCAGCACACACGCACAAAGCCTAGTAGAAAATGTCCTAGTCCAGGCACTTAGGGATACCAAGAGTCAGACAGAACCTGTCAGACTAGCCTCTCTCCTGTCCTACTTTTAGATCCTGGTCTGTGTCCCCAGGCGGGAAAGTGCTAACCCCAATCCTCCATGGCTCCATAGAGCTATTACAAACCGAATGCATGCCTGAGATGAGCCTTCAGTGCTTGGAGGTGAAGAGGCTGAGACACAGTCCAGCAGAGGCGGCCCACACTGTAACTCAGGAGCTGAGCTGGAGACAATGGCAGTAAGGAATTTCAAGGTTTAGACCCCAATGTAATTCAGAACAGCACTGCCAGTGACTTTTCAGCTGAAGGTTTGAGCTGCAGCTGGAGTTCTCAGCTGAGGTTTTAAGAGTCTAGCTGCCCCGCTCCAAAGGAAGTGCTCACTGATAGAAAGCATTACTAAGAAGGTGCCAGAGATGTAGAGGAAAGAAAGAAAAAACAGCCCAGACTGCTGAGGCCAGGAGAAATTTGGGATCCACAGTTCCCAAGGTCAGGGGAAAGTGGGATTGTTAGTCCTCAGGCATGTCCGACTGTGAACCCCGTGGACTGTAGCCCACCAGGCTCCTCTGTCCATGGAATTCTCCAAGCAAGAATGCTGGAGTGGGTTGCCATTCCCTTTTCTAAGGGATCCTCCTGACCCAGGGAGGGAATCTCATTTCCTGCATTACAGGCAGATTCTTTACCATCTGAGCCACCAGGGAAGCCAGGGGAAGGCTGTTCATTTTTAATCCAGGACATTCAAGGATGAGCCTCCACCGGGGTGAGAAGGCAGTGTTATTCTTTTTCATTATTATTGTCATTTTTTAAAATTAAATTTAGCTTTTTGGATAGTTGTTTTGATTTCTGGAAACCGCAGCAAATCATGTTCTCCCAGTTAATAATGAAAGTAACAACTGTGGGTGGATGCTTACTACTCAAGAATCTTCTTTTTGTCCCACTAAACGAAGTTGCAGTATTAGATTAACCGGAGCTAGTGTTTTACATCCTCACGGTGTAATCTTAACTCTCAGGATTCCCTGCCATCTCCCTACATTCTGATTTCAGAGAAGCCCTTTTGATCCTTATAATATCTCAGCCAGAGCCTGTGTCTCCTCTGCTCAGAACACTCTGGCGACTTCCCGTTTCCTTAGAAGTAGAAGACGAAGTCCCTCCAGCAGCCCTGAAGGCACCACGCAAACCAGGCTTCACTGCCTCTCGCTCTTACCTCTATGACCTACTCTCCCCTTCCATGGCCCTGAGCCGCCTGAGGTAATGGCCTGCCTGCTGACTCTAGAAAGGAGGAATGATCTCACTTCAGAGCCCGCACACTTGTTTGCTCTGCCTGATCTGCTTATCTGCAAGTAGTCCCCAAGGCTCACTCTCTCATCTTCTACAAGCATTTTCTCAAATGTCACCTTCTCAGCAAGTCCTTCCTTAATGATCCTTAAAAAAGAAACAAAAGGAAAACAACAACAACAACAACAACTACAACCACCATCCCTTAGGAACAAATTATCCCAACTCACTCTCTCACCCAGGTGGCACTAGTGGTAAAGAACCAGTCTGCAAATGCAGGAGACATAAGAGATGTGGGTTCAGTCCCTGGGTCAGGAAGATCCCCTGAAGGAGGGCAGGGTAAACTACTTTAATATTCTTGCCTGGAATATCCCATGGACAGAGAGCCTGGTGGGCTGCAGTCCAAGGGGTCACAAAGAATCAAGACACAACTGAAGCGACTTAGGACACATGTACAATCTGCTTTTCCAAAAGTGGTTCCAAGGCCCACTCTCTCTTCTCCTACAAGCATTTTCTCAAATATCACCTTCTCAGGAAGTTTTTTCTTGTTGTTGTTCAGTCACTCAGTCATGTCCAACAACTTGCAACCCCATGGACTGCAGCACAGCAGGCTTCCCTGTCCTTCACTATCTCCCGGAGTTTGCTCAAACTCATGTCCATTGAGTCAGTGACGCCATCCAACCATGTTATCCTCTGTTGTCCCCTTCTCCAATGAGTCAGCTCTTTGCATCAGGTGGCCAAAGTATTAGAGCTTCAGCTTCAGTGTCAGTCTTTCCAATGAGTATTCAGGAATGATTTCATTTAGGATTGACTGGTTTGATCTCCTTGCAGTCCAAGGGCCTCCCAATAGTCTTCTCCAACACCACAGTTCAAAAGCATCAATTCTTTGGCACTCAGCCTTCTTTATCGTCCAGTTCTCACATCCATACATGATTACTGTGTGTGTGGATGTGAGATGGTTAAGTCCTTCCTTAACCATCCTTGAAAAAGAAACACACACACAAAGAAACTACAATCCTCCCCCTTAGAAATACACTCTCCCAATTCACTCTCTCTCCTTTATGCTTTCCCACAGGCATACTCTACATTTCAGAAATCTTGGGTGTTCTGTTAGGCATCTGGAGCCCCTTGCCAGAATTCATGTTCCAGGAGGGGAGGGGTATTTGTCTTTTTATTCACTGCCCTGTCCTCAATGCCTAGAAGAAAATCTGCCTAATAGTAAACATATTGAATGAGCTAACAAACATCTTGTCTATCTGACCAGAATCCTTCAACCTATAAGGAAAACATTTTATGCATCCTTTGTGTGTCTTTTGTGTGCTCCACATTGCTTCATACAGAAAATCCAGACATATCATGCAACCACATGGCTATTCTTAAATCATTGTTTTAACTACTCATATCAAATAAAAGGAAGTATCTAACTTTTTCTTATTGTACTTTTGCTAAGGTCATGTTTATAATCAAAGTAAATATCTGTTTTCTAATAATGTTTATCCATATAAGTCAAATTGGGATCAAAATGATTCCGCCTTATCAAAGCTACAAGGTTATACACTGGTACATGTTTATTCACAGAGCTTAAAGAACTAGGGAAAAAACAACAATACAGTATACTAACTAGGGAAAAACAACAATACAGTATACTAATGCATATATATGGAATTTGAAAGATGGCAACGATAACCCTATATGCGAGACAGAATAAGAGACACAGATGCATAGAACAATTTTGTGGACTCTGAGGGAGAAGGTGAGGGTGGGACGTTCTGGGAGAATAGCATTGAAACATGTATATTATCATATGTGAAACAGAACACCATTCCATGTTCGATGCATGAGACAAGGGCTCAGGGCCGGGGCAATGGGATGACCCAGAGGGATGCGATGGGGAGGGAGGTGGGTGGGGGGTCCAGGAAGGGGGACACATGTAAACCCATGGCTGATTCATGTCAATGTATGGCAAAAACTATTACAATATTGTAAAGTAATTAGCCCCCAACTAAAATAAATAAATTTATAAAATAAATAAAAAATAAAAAAACAAAAGGTATCGACTGAGAAGAGAAACGAAAAAAAAAAAAAGAACTAGGGAAGCTGGGACTTCCCTGGTGGTCCAGTGGTTAAGAATCCACCTTCCAATTTAGGGAATCAATTCAATGCCTGGTCAGGGAACTAAGATCCCAGAGGCCATGGGACAACAAAGCCTGAACACTCCAGAGTCCATGCTCTGCAACTAGAGAAATCCCACATGCCACAACAAAGACCCAAGGCAGCCAGGGAAAAAAAAAAACACACAAAAAACCAAAAAACAAAAACAAAAACAAACTAGGGAAATAAACTGATGGCCAAGCACAGGATGTACTTGGTATGGGAATCCCTAGTTTCCTGGTTTCTAAATTTCTAAAATGAGAAATTAGGCTCAGGATTAAGTGATATTTATCAAGTTTCCTTCAGAAGTTTTAGGACATATTTTATGCATTATTCCATTTACCTTTGCAATTCCTCTGTAAAGTAGTTGCTCTTCAGTTCAGTTCAGTTCAGTTGCTCAGTCATGTCTGATTCTTTGCAACCCCATGAACCGCAGCATGCCAGGCCTCCCTGTCCATCACCAACTCCCAGAGTTTACCCAAACTCATGTCCATTGAGTTGGTGATGCCATCCAACCGTCTCATCCTCTGTCGTCCCCTTCTCCTCCTGCCCCCAATCCTTCCCAGCATCAGGGTCTTTTCAAATGAGTCAGCTCTTTGCATCAGGTGGCCAAAGTATCGGAGTTTCAGCTTCAACATCAGTCCTTCCAATGAACACCCAGGACTGATCTCCTTTAGGATGGACTGGTTGGATCTCCTTGCAGTCCAAGGGACTCTCAAAAGTCTTCTCCAACACCACAGTTCAAAAGCATCAATTCTTTGGCACTCAGCTTTCTTTATAGTCCAACTCTCACAACCATACATGACTACTGGAAAAACCATAGCCATGACTAAGTTGCTCTTAATAGCATTTAAAATGTAATAACAAATTTGGAAGAATAAATAGTAGCTAATTAAATGGTAGACCTCAATCAGTGTTCTACTAGACCAAGAACTGTCAAAATCTGGCCACAGGCCAAATATAACATGCTGCCTGTTATTTTAAATAAAGTTTTATTTGCAAACAATCATACCCATTGTTTATGTATAACTGATGGCACTTTAGCACCACAGTGACAGAACTGAGCAGTTGCAACAGAGACCACCTGGCCTGAAAAATCAAAATTATTACATATAGTCCTTTACAAAATATTTCCAAATCCTGTACTAAACTGTCATTTGCATGAGGGCAGGGATGTTCTCTGTTACGTTATCTGATCCATTTCTAGCACCTAGAACATTGTCTGTTACTCACTGAAAAAGACCCGTTGCTGGGAAAGTTTGAGGGCAGGAGGAGAAGGAATCCACAGAGGGTGAGATGGTTGGATGGCAACACTGCCTCTGTGAACAAGAGACTAAGTAAACTCTGGAGATACTGAAAGACAAGGAAGCCTGGAGTGCTGCAGTCCACGGGGTCACAAAGAGTCAGACACGACATAGCAACTGAACCACAAGAACACTGCCAGACATAGAACAGGTGCTGAACAAATCTTTTTTTTTGCGTGAATGAATCAATGACACCAGATCTGTGTGATTCCAAATCACAAAATTTTCACTTTAGTCCTTTATTTCCTTAGTTTCAAACTGGTTTTTCTATAAAGATCTGCTTAAACAAAAACTTCATCACATTTAGAAGGACCTTCCTGCCAAACTAGAATTAAAATAGAATATGTATATGAATACTCCATCTTCAACCTCAATCCTGGTAATGATTAACAAAAGACAAGGGTAATATTCCACCTTTGGTGGAATTCTCATACTTTTTATTTTAAAAATTTGTGCTTTTGAAAGGTAACTTGAAAGGCATGGAGGGATTTCCATGGTCATTCTCTATTGATGATGCCCTAATCCACCTGCCTTGCTTTTCAAGTGATAGAAGGATTTTTCTATAGAGGGGTATCATTTATTCATACACAGTAATAAAGATATTAACAAATTGTGATTATGTTATAGTGCTTGTTGTGATCTGGAAATCCAGCTGTGTTCTCTTCACCTTCTTTATAGCTTAAAATAATAGATACTGTACAACTCAGCCCACAGATCTGCTGATGATGCACCAGGCAGAAGGGAGTCTGTCCCTCTCATGCACAGCTGCAATCTCTCAGCTAGTTTTTTTTTTTAATTGTTCTTTTTTTTATTATTGGATCAGCAAATAGATAAGATAGGCTTTCTCAGATCTCATGTCTGAACAAGGTGACTTTTTTTTTTTACTTGATATTCAAGTTACGCAACCCACAATTTCTTAACATTTATTGGACTGACCCACCCACAAACAGGTGATTCTCAAAGAAAGTCAGAAAAGTTCCATCTGATAACATCTGAAACTTCCAAAGATACAATAGTAGAAGCTGTTGTTTTCATTAGCTTGGTGTTAATTCCTTCTTCCCCTGAAAAGGGCACTTTTATTTGCATGGGGGAAGCTCTCCTCCACTTTTACTCTAGGTCATTCTCTTGGGTTTGATGCCACAGCAGCCTCCAGGAATTAGTCCCTCATCCACATGACATCAATCACAGGACTCTATTCTTACAATTGCAGTGGCTGGGTCTGTGATGAGCACATGACTCATTTTGGGCCACTGACTGTCAGATCTTGGGCCACTGACTGTCACTCCTTGGGTTGCCAAGTTGTTATAACTGTATAGCTATTCACAGTCATTTTACAATTTCCTGTGGGGAGAGGTTGCTTGATTTTAAAGCCAATTCAGAGAGGAACTGGACTTTCAAGGAAGAGGCAGTGGTAAAGAATCCACCTGCCAATGCAAGAGAGGTGGGTTTGATCCCTGGGTCAGGAAGATCCCTTGGAGTAAGAAGTGGCAACCTACTCTGGTATTCTTGCCTGGAAAATTCCATGGGCAGAGGAACCTGGAGGGCTGCAGTCCATGGGGGCAAAAAGAGTCACACATGACTAAGTACAGAGAGGAATTGGTCCAAACGATGAGTAAAGCAAAGTATTTATATCTGGTAACCTAGTTTGAGTGGCTGGAACTAAGAATGCCTGAAGTTATATCTCTAGACAATTCTGCACTGGGTTTCAACACTTTGCAACTCAAAGTCTTAGTGACTTAGAGAACAGATCCATTTGAGGATTTATTTTTACGGAGAGTTCAAATGTTTAAAAAGGGCACCATTTGGAACTGAATGAGAACTAAATTTGGAGTCAGAAAACCTTAATTCAAAATGATATCCTGATTATCTGCCTTAATGAACTCATCTGAGAATGCTATAGGATCTGTGCTCGTCTATATTACAGGGATCTTGTGAAGACCAAATGAGACAATGAATGTAAATTTTTCCAGAAATTGAAAGTATTGTGTAAAAATAATAGTAGATCAATTTCCCTTAAAAAACATAGCAGTCCATTGTGTCTCATGAATTAGACCAACTGCCTAATAGTGTTTCACTGGAAGAGTCATTACAAAAGGACAAAGTACTTCATTATGAAGTTATTGACTGAATGAGTTTGACTCTTTCCATGAGTCTTAGGGAAGCTTTGTAGCAGTGGTGAGGGAAGCTCAGAAAACGCCTAGTGTCAGATCCAAGGAAGAACGTCATTTATTCATTCATTCAGAAAACATTTTAAGCACCCTATACCTAGTTAGGTAACAAAATGACCCCAGAGATTTAGACAGCAAAAACATTCCAGGTGCAACAGGGGAGATAGACTAATATATAAATAATTGAAATGTGATAAGCTAAGTACTATGACAGAGATAAGAATCAAATACTAGAGAAGCAGAGATGGAATCCACTATCAACGCTTAAAGGGACTGGGGAAAGTTTCAGTAAGAACTTGACCTTTAAGCTCTGCCTCGAGGGATAAAATATAGTGCTCTGGGGAGACAGAGTTGAAGGATATTCTGCAAATTTTAGATCTAAAGGTGACTGTGGAGATGAAATAAGCTTTGAGCAACAGATGCAATTCTGAATTTCTATTGAAAACTTTTGTATTTTGATATCAGTTCTGCTGATAATTCACAGGGATGACCTTGTAAAGTTTCCTTCTCTTTTCCAGTCTTATGTCTCAATTTAGAAAGGAGGGGGCTGGGTGACAGTTAGTGTATATTCCAGTCAAAGAGCCCATACTTCATGTTTGAAACTCCATTTTAATACATGCAAAATTTTGAAATCTAAAAAAAGTAAGTTACTTGCCCAACGAATGGATATGAATGTCGAAGAATGAAATACCAGTATAAAATTGTTATACTTGTTCAAGCTGTTGCACTTGAAATAAACATTACATTTAATTTCTTCACAGGTGTACTTGGATTGGCAGCCTGAGATTCAGAAAAAGGGCTGGTTCAGCCTAGACAGCAATCAGGCAGCTGGTTATAGTCCTTACTTTGTGAACTTTTACAAACAGGGAAAGAACAGAAATGACCTACTGTACTAGGAGATTACATCTTGGTATTTGAGCACCTTAGGAATTTTCCCAGTAACTAGGAAAGATCACACAACTGTGACACAAACAAAACAAAATAAACAAGATGTTACCTTGAATCTGTCCCTAAAACTCTGTATGATGAAGCTGAGGTTACTATTAGCAATACAAGTCTTAAGTAAATTAGTGTTCCTGGTAAGATGGGTTGTACTTATGAATAGGCAATTTCCTATGCCAACTTTGCTTTGTCTTGCAGCATGATAACATAGATGAGACTCATATTTTAGTTCTTCATATGCTACCTGGGGAAATGTTCTCAAACTACGCATCAGAACTTCCAGTCTAGATTCCAAGATACATAAAAAAGTCACCAAATAGTCATCTCCCTCAAGGGTCAGTTGACAATTCTCCATAAAGCACTCCTGAGAGAGAGATAAGACTTCATATAGCAGATCTTTATCACTCATTGTCAACTCACTGAATATCAATTAAATTGGAGTGTTAACATTTCACTCTTAATGAATGCCTTTGGGATGTACATTACTAGGGTAGAAACAAATAGTAGAAAAATAAAAATTGGATTCTAGCACAACTTTCCAGTGCCAGTCACATTTTGAGAGAAAGTATATTCTATGCATAATTAACCACTCTTCACCATTAAATGGTACATTGATATCATTCACTAAAAAATATATACGAATCTGAAATTTATGATAAAAAATTTATATTACAGTTGTGTGTTCAGTCGCTTCAGTTGTATTCAATTCTTTGCGACTCTATGAACCAGAGACCACCAGGCTCTTCTGTCCAGAGGAATCTCCTGGCAAGAATACTGGAGTGGGTTGCCATGCCCTTCTCCAGGAGATCTTCCTGACCCAGGGATCAAACTCATGTTTCCTGCAGCTCCTGTGTTGCAGGTGGATTCTTTATTGCTGAGCCACCAGGGAAGCATAAAAGGGGTTAGTCTCCTAATAAATTTTTTCAGCCATTTTATATTCATTACAACAAATTCTGCTTAAAATCTTACTGTAAGAAAATCATTTAGGAAGGCTTTACAGGGGATAAAAAGATGAATAATATTAGCTAACACTTACTGAGTGTCCCAGGCATTGCTGAAATACTTTAAATTACCTAATCTTCCCATCAATGTTATTAGATATATAGTATCATTAACTTATTTTTGCGGGTGAGAAAACTGAATATCAAAGGGATTACACAAATTTCTCTAGGTCCACTAGCATTAAGTGACAGAGTTTGGAATGAACCCATGAAGGCAATACCAGCACCTATTCACCTCACCTCTGCCTTAACATTTTTAATTATTAATATTATAATGATTTTAGAATTATAAGATTTAGGATTGCATTACCTAATTATTGCTCAATAAGCATTTTTTGATATAAGTGTGTGGAATTTAACTTAATACAGGTAGTTTTATCCAATATCAATTATATAGATATTATAATAAATCCAGTCAAAAATAGAAAAGAATGACTCCATACTATCTCCATTTGCCTAGTGTTTTGTTTGTATGTGTTTTATTTGCTTCTAGATGAATTTATTTATCTAAATTAAATTGATTAAGCTCAGAGGATCATTGCTAATATCCAGTTAACTTTTTGTAGCTTGAATCTCTCAGCAAACCAGGGTCTTAACTTTTTCTCTATATTTTTATCAAGGCATAACAAAAGAATGTTATACATGGCTCAAGAAATAACCATTAGGAACTAAAATTCAGATGCAGGAAAACTGTGTTATTTGGAAAGCAGGGAACTTTGTATTATTTTCTCCTCTGAGCAAAGCTGTCTGCCTGTAAGTGAAAGCTTCTGCATGATTTCAAACCATTTCACATGTAGAGAATGTGGACACATTTTGCTGGTTTTGCTGTATGAGCTTTCCTACCAGAGATCCCTACCAGTGGCAAATGCATTCTGGACACTCCTGCTAAGCTGCGACCATCACAGTTCCACAAGGCTCCATTTCACCTGTTTGCAGTGCTTCCAGAGAAATCCAAAGAGACAAGACACATTTTCCTTAAAGATCCACAAGCTTTTGGACTTAATCTTCATCTTCACCTTTGAAGAATTTTGCTGTAATTATTAGGGCATACTGGTGGCTCAGACTGTAAAGAATCTGCCTGCAACTCAGAATATCCAGGTTCAATCCCTGGTTTGGGAAGATCCCCTGAACAAGAGAATGGGGACCCACTCCAGTATTCTTGCCTGGAGAATCCCATGGATAGAGGAGCCTGGTGGGCTACAGTCCATGGGGTGGCAAAGAGTGACTAGCTTTGGGGAGGGTCTTTTGGTTTATTTGTTTTCTGTTGTTTATCACTCAACTAAAGAAACAAAAAAACAACCAACAAAAAAACAAACAAACAATGAGCCCTTTGGATTCCTAAGGGAAAGCAGGTCCCTTTTAAAGGAGAAATAGAGTGATCCTTTCTTTTTAACTCTCATTTACTATGGAGTAAAAAAAAATTCTTCAACCTGGTTTTTTAGTGGTTACTTAATCCAAGCACTTTATTTTAAAGATAGGGAACACTGAGGCCCCAAAAGTTCAAGAAATTGTCTGAGTTCACTTGTTTAGTTAACAGAAAAAGCACGCTTGCGCTTTTTTTTTTTAATTTATTTTTTACTGAAGTAGTATTCTTCCCTGCTAAATCCCATGGACAGAGGAACCCAATGGGCTATGGTCCGTAAAGTTGCAAAAAGAGTTAAATAGAACTTAGTGACTAAACGACAACAACAATAGTTGAATTACAATGTTGTGTTAATTACTGCTGTACAGCAAAGTGACTCAGTTATAAGTTTTGACAACTAATTACCTAGTCAGTTGCTTATGACTTCCAATTATGTCTCTGCTTCCATAAACACAAATTCCTCTCTAGATATGGATGGGGAGACATACCTTTAGCTAGTAAAACTTTGATGCTTTTATCATTCTTATAATGACATCCCAAGTGAAAAGGAGAAGTCACTGTCTTAAAATTACACATTTGAGCGAAATAAATACATTAGGTAAGCTTGAGAAGAGAAAGCAATCGGGCAATGAAGCTCAATGAAAGCTAATTATCTGGAGAAATATATTTTCACCTAAGGAGTAAGCTCTCAGAACTTACCCTGGAAGACATGAGCGGGATGAAATTCAAGTTTGATCTTCACTTTGGCAGATATCTTGGGTCTCTAACAAATTTGGATAATTACCCTTTAGAGCACAGTCTTCTTTATTGGGCATTATTTTTTTATGTGTTTCACTAATTGTATTAGTCATCAGAAATAAAATAACGTCCACAGTATATTGTTATTATAGCTATCTTTGATTATTATTGGAGAGGGAAATGGCAAGCCACTCCAGTGTTCTTGCCTGGGGAATGCCATGGACAGGGGAGCCTGGTGGGCTACAATCCAGAGGGTCACAAAGAGTCAGACATGGCTGAGTGACAAACACCCACACTTGATTATTATATGTAGGGCAAAGGTCATGGAGAAAACCCATTCACAAAACAGACCAATCCCTCCCCCAGCTCTTCTTGTCTATATTTGCTCAGTTAATTGATATATATGGTCTTCATGCTCAGTAGATACAACAGGCAAGTTATTGATGTAAATGAACTTCCAGTCCATAGCTTTTGAGTATATGTATTAAACAATTACTGGAGGAGGAAATGGCAACCCACTCCAGTATTCTTGTCCGGAAGATCCCATGGAAAGAGAAGCCTGGTGGGTTATAGCTCATGGGGTTGCAAAGAGTCAGACATGACTTAGTGACAGAGCACACACAGCATTAAACGGTTTGGTTATTAATTAAGATTAAATAAATAAAATACTTTTTGTTTCTTCAAGAAGAGGAAAAAGAAGTGCATATAACATGTATTTGTATAGCTATATACATAATAGCTATAAAGAAACTTATTATTTATTATATTTAATATATTACGATTGATATTGATATAAATATTAGCTCTCAATACTGAGGATACAAAGGTCCAGAGAACTTAAATGACTTGTCCAAACTCATTCTTCAAAACTGAGATAACAGGTTTTTCGATGCATATGTCAATAAGAGTATACTGATTTAAGTGCTGATATTAGTGCTGTAATCCTTTAGCTAAAAGAAGTTACAAAGACTGTTAGGAAAAATCACATATCATGAAATGAAAAATTTTATAGTTATAAGGCCTTATATCTTACTTCAATATATTTAAAGGGTTGAAATTATACAAAGTATGTTCTCCAACCACAACTGAATTAAATTAGAAATCAACAACAGAAAGAAATTTAGGAAACTATAAAATATGTGGGAATTAAAAATCACATTTCCAAAGATTTAATGAGTCAAAAAAAAAAACAAGAAAATTAGAAAATACCTTGAAATTAAGTGCAAATGAATACACAACATACCAAAGTAATGGGATGCAACAAAAACAGTGCTCAGAAAGACACTCAACATAATTGACTATCTTTTAAAAACCTCAAATTCATAGCCTAATATAATAGCTAAAGAAAGGAAAAGAAACTAAACTCAAAGTAAGCAGAAGGAAGAAAATAGTAAAACTGAACAAGAAATAAAATAGATAAGAAAACAATTTAAAAAAATCAATGAATCCAATGGCTTATTCTTTGAAAAGATGAGCAATATTGACAAATATCTACTTAAGACAACCAACAAAAAAAAGAGAAGACTCAAATTACTAAATCATGAATAAAAGAAGGAAATCATTACCAATCTTAAAGAAACAATAAAGATTCTGTAGCAACACCATAAATAACTTCTATGCAGGTGAAATAGACTACTGTGATTATACAGTGGAAGTGACAAATAGATTTAAGAGACTAGATCTGATAGACAGAGTGCCTGATGAACTATGGATAGAGGTTTGTGACATTGTACAGGAAGACAGGGATCAAGAACATTCCCATGGAAAAGAAATGCAAAAAAAGCAAAATGGCTGTCTGAGAAGGCCTTACAAATAGCTGGGAAAAGAAGAGAAGCAAAAACCAAAGGAGAAAAGGAAAGATATTCCCATCTGAATGCAGATTTCCAAAGAATAGCAAGGAGAGATAAGAAAGCCTTCCTCAGCGATCAATGCAAAGAAATAGAGGAAAACAACAGAATGGGAAAGACTACAGATCTCTTCAAGAAAATTAGAGACACCAAGGGAAGATTTCATGCAAAGATGGGCACAATAAAGGACAGAAATGGGAGGGACCTAACAGAAGCAGAAGATATTAAGAAGAGGTGGCAAGAATACACAGAAGACCTGTACAAAAAAGATCTTCACGACCAAGATAACCACGATGGTGTGATCACTCACCTAGAGCCAGACATCCTGGAATGTGAAATCAAGTGGGCCTTAGAAAGCATCACTATGAACAAAGCTAGTGGAGGTGATGGAATTCCAGTTGAGCTATTTCAAATCCTGAAAGATGATGCTGTGAAAGTGTTGCACTTGATATGCCAGCAAATCTGGAAAACTCAGCAGTGGCCATAGGACTGGAAAAGGTCAATTTTCATTCCAATTTCAAAGAAAGGCAATGCCAAAGAAAGTCAATGCCAAAGAATGCTCAAACTACCGCACAATTGCACTCATCTCACACGCTAGTCAAGTCATGCTCAAAATTCTCCAAGCCAGGCTTCAGCAATACGTGAACCGTGAACTTCCAGATGTTCAAACTGGTTTTAGAAAAGGCAGATGAACCAGAGATCAAATTGCCAACATCAGCTGGATCATCAAAAAAGCAAGAGAGTTCCAGAAAAACATCTATTTCTGCTTTATTGACTATGCCAAAGCCTTTGACTGTGTGGATCACAATAAACTGTGGAAAATTCTGAAAGAGATGGGAATGCCAGACCATCTGACTTGTCTCTTGAGAAACCTGTATGCAGGTCAAGAAGCAACAGTTAGAACTGGACACGGAACAATAGACTGGTTCCAAATAGGAAAAGGAGTACATCAAGGCTGTATATTGTCACCCTGCTTATTTAACTTATGTGCAGAGTACATCATGAGAAATGCTAGGCTGGAAGAAACACAAGCTGGAATCAAGATTGCTGGGAGAAATATCAATAACCTCAGATATGCAGATGACACCACCCTTATGGCAGAAAGTGAAGACGAACTAAAGAGCCTCTTGATGAAAGTGAAAGAGGAGACTGAAAAAGTTGGCTTAAAGCTCAACGTTCAGAAAACTAAGATTGTGGCATCTGGTCCCATCACTTCATGGGAAGTAGATGGGGAAACAGTGGAAACAGTGTCAGACTTTATTTTTGGGGGCTCCAAAATCACTGCAGATGGTGATTGCAGCCATGAAATTAAAACATGCTTACTCCTTGGAAGGAAGGTTATGACCAACCTAGGTATCATATTTAAAAGCAGAGACATTACTCTGCCAACAAAGGTCCATCTAGTCAAGGCTATCGTTTTTCCAGTGGTCATGTATCGATGTGAGAGTTGGACGGTGAAGAAAGCTGAGCACCGAAGAATTGATGCTTTTGAACTGTGGTGTTGGAGAAGAGTCTGTAGAGTCCCTTGGATGGCAAGGAGATCCAACCAGTCCATCCTAAAGGAGATCATTCCTGGGTGTTCATTGGTAGGACTGATGTTGAAGCTGAAACTCCAATATTTTGGCCACCTCTTGCGAAGAGTTGACTCATTGGAAAAGACCCTGATGCTGGGAAGGATTAGGGGCAGGAGGAGAAGGGGATGACAGAGGATGAGATGGTTGGATGGCATCACCGACTCGATGGACATGGGTTTGGGTAAACTCCGAGAGTTGGTGATGGACAGGGAGGCCTGGCGTGCTGCGGTTCATGGGGTTGCAAAGAGTCCCACATGACTGAGTGACTGAACTGAACTGAACTAGATGAAATGGACAAACTCCTAAAAGATACAAAGTAACAGACTGTTTCAAAAGAAACAGAAAGTCTGAATTGAACCATAACAACTAAAGAGACTGAACTAATAATTTTAAAACTTCCATGAAGGAATGCCCAAGCCCATATGGCTGGTGAATTCTACTAGACCTTGAAAAGAAGTAGTTCATACTCAGTTAATATCAAAGTCTTCCAAAAATATCAAGAGAGGTTATATTTCCCACCCCATGTTTATGCTTTAATATAATTCTGATAACAAAACCTGGAAAAGGTATTCCAAAGGAAGAGAACTATAGGTCAATACCCTTCATGAAAAAAGATGAAGAAACAGTTTAACAAAACACTAACAAACAATAACTGGAACCAGAAATCTTTATACCTGCAAATTATATGAACTGTCCAGAATAGGAAAATCTATAGGAAAGAAAACACATTAGTGGTTACCTCGGATTAGGGGTTTGGTGGAGAATAACTGCTACCTGGTATGACAGTTCTTTTGAAGGTAATAAAAATGTTCAAAATTTAGATACAGGTTATGGTTACACAGTTCTTTGAATATACTAAAATCACTGAATTGTACACTTTAAAAAAGTTAACTTTGGGGCATGTGAATTATACCTCAATAAAAATCCTAAAAATATTACAGCCATAAACAACGAAGTGTTAGTCACTTAGGTGTGTGCAACTCTTTGCGACCCCATGGACTGTAGCCCACCAGGCTCCTCTGTCCATGGGATTTTCCAGGCAAGAATACTAGAGTGAGTTGCTAATTCCTTCTCCAGGGTGTCTTCCCAATCCACACTGCAGGTGGATTCTTTACCGTCTGAGCCATCAGGGTGCGTGCTAAGTCGCTTCAGTCATGTCTGACTAATTGAGACCCTCTGGACTGTAGACTGACAGGCTCCTCTGTCCAAGGAATTCTTCAGGCAAGAATACTGGGGTGGGTTGCTATGCCCTCGTCCAGGGGATCTTCCCTATTCAGGGACTGAACTTGTGTCTCTTTATGTCTCCTGTGTTAGCAGGTGGGTTCTTTACTACTAGCACCATCTGGGAAGCCCTGAGTCCTTAGAGAAGACCCAAAACATCAGAGAAGACCCCAAACAACAAAGACCTCTAGTAACATGGTTATTCTTTAACAGTGCTAGAAAGGAGGATCTGTGTGACTTATGGAGCTTCTAACTGTAACATTTTATTATCTTCTGACTTCCCCTAGAACTTTACCAATATTATTATGAAACAATCACTTGGTAGCATTCTCTTTGCTTAGGTGAGTGAGTGGTTTTCACCAACAGCTATAAGGCAGTTGCAATGCTCATGTGTAATTGATCACAGTTAAAATACTATTCTAATTAACACTTAGCGATATCTCCATAATCATGTTATTACCACTCACTTGTGTTCTCCTACCTTTTCTAATGTGAGAGAGCTATAGATTGAGTTACAGGTAGAAAATGTCAGATTTTTTTTCTTTCTTTCAGTACTTCCACTTTCATATTTACAATAAGAATACCCATTACCTTGGAACTGTTAGTAAGAGATTATCTGTTTCATCCTACGGAACAAAGAGCAATTTATCTGAACGGTAACAATGGGAGAAAGAACTTGTACAGCCTCTTCTCTGTTCTCCTCTTTGAGCTTGCCTGCCCTGACAATACGTGCATCTTCTTTTGATCTTGATTTATTAATAATATGGTACACATATCTAGGTCAAGACTCGTTTGCCCTTTATGTGAATATCTGAATACTCATCCCTCTCTAATTCTGCTACAAGGGCTCAATGTCATGAAGCAAATACTCTTTTACCTTTCCTGGTACATATCTAATTAGTAGCCTCATCCTTCAGTGAACTGGTCCAAGGACTATGTTGAGGATCAGACTGCAGTAGAGAGAATTTTTTAAAACTTATATGTTTATTCTCTATCTTTATCAGTAGTAAAGCTGATACTTGATTCCTTTCTCAATTCTCAAATGGTTCCAAAATTGGAGGGGTAAAGCGAGATGTTATTCACTCTCCTCTTAAACAGGAATAGCATGTGAGAAACGGCACAAACCCTTGGGTGTATTATACACAGGAAGGTCATCTGTCATAGGTATCACCACCCAAATAGAGAGCAACCGGTTTTAATCACTTGCCCACCATTGTAGGGGCTTCTCGGTGGCTCAGTGGATAGAGAACCAACGGCACAGGAGACACAGGTTCAATCCCTGCGTTGGGAAGATCCCCTGGAGGAGGGCATGGCAACCCACTCCAGTATTCTTGCCTGGAGAATCCCATGGTCTGAGGAGCCTGATGGGCTAGTTCATCGGGTTGCAAAGAGTCAGATATGACTGAAGTGACTGAGCACACACACATATCACACTCATAGAAAAGTAATTTACTTCCAAAACAACACCAGGCAACACGTTTATGCCTTAAAATATAATAGACCTGGCCCATATGGGAAATAGAGTGCGCTTGAAGCCCACCTACCACCATAGAATCATGCAGTCATTTGAACAGCACAGTTACTGCCTTTGTACAAAACAAGAAATTCACTAGTTTCAGATGGAAGCAGGCTGAAGTGCTGCTTCTACATCCATCCTCACTCCTAACTGTGTCCCTGCTTTCCAAGGCGAGGCATCTGTCCAGAATTATTTAACTAGATTTCTGCCTGGAGGCAGGAAGCTGGGCAACATGTCCAGACTTACATAATGCCCCCAAAGTGTATTTCCACCCTATTTATTTCAGTGATAGAGCTGAGATTCCCTAAGAGAGGAAGGGAAGGTAAAAATGGAGAGAAACTGGGTTCCTATTTCCCAAGTACTTAATATTCCATGCGTGAATTGTTCATCTGTCCCTATTCTCTTTTCCCTGAATCCTAATTTCATTTTACATTCCCAAGACAGAGAGAAAAGGTCCATTCCATCACCTTTCCCCAGGCACATTCTCTTTTTGCAGACACTATTGCCTCCAGAATTCATCAAAACCTTGTATGAAGCTCTCCTTTAAATGTCCCTTTGCAACTCTCTGTATTGGTGACATTGGTACTCTTACCTCAGACCTGTAATTGAAATAAATAGTGCAGAACTATATTCTGGGCATATTTTTTTCTCTGTACTGGCCAACTCATTTTATCTGCAAATTTTAAACTGCATGGAGATGAATATTAATGGCCATATTAGTATGTTAAGGTGGCATTGAGATTGACGCATGCTAAATGCTCCAACTAGGAGGTATGGGATTGCCTACCTCTGAAAATTCCACATGCTCAGTACCTAACTAGACACTCTGGAGACCTATATCTTTTGCTTTTATTCTGCAGGCATATGATTTTCTCTCATCTGAGAGGCTACCTGGGGAAAATTGTCTATCCAACTACAGAAGAAACCAATGCCCACCACCTACATTAATCAGCCTAGACTTTCCCTTTAAAGACAAATAAATCATCAACTATAGATTACCAGAGATTTTAGACAAAAAAAAAACAATGCTAAAGAACAAACAATAACCTGGAAGAAAATTGAATTTAAAAGAGTATTATCTATGTGTGCACGTGTGCTCAGATGCTTCAGTAGTGTCCAACTCTTTGTGATCCCATGGACTGTAGCCCGTCAGGGAGATTTTCTGGCAAAAATGAGATTTTCCTGGCAAAAATACTGGAGTGGGTTGCCATGCTCTTCAGGGGATCTTCCTGACCCAGGGATCGAACTTGCATCTTCTGTAGTGGAGGTGGATTTTTTCCCACTGAGCCACCAGGGAAACCCAACTATCTATATCTATATTGCAGCAATTAAAAGTAATGATGCTCTTGTAAAAAAAAATAATAAGAGATCCAGTGAGTACAAATCATGACCATCAATATAATTTGTATAGAATCCTGAACTTGATTACCTATCTGGAGAACTGAGAGATGAAAATCAAGGAAACCTTTCAGAATACAGAGTCAGAAGAAAAAAGTGATAGAAAATATGGGAGAAGTTAATCAAGAAGAAATATAGATTTAGGGGCTCCAAAGGACATCTAAATTTTGCAATAAGAGAATAATGACCACAGAGAGAAAGAAATAATATGCAGAAGTAAATTTCTTGAAGTGAAAGAAAATCCCTAGCTTATTTTCTGTATCTGTGAGTTAGTCTCTGTTTTGTTTATACACTTTATTTTTTAGATTCCACATACAGTTGATATATAGTATTTGCCTTTCTCTTTCTGACTTATTTTACTAAGCATAATACTCTCTAGGTCCATTCACACTGCAAATGGCAGTTTCATTATCTTCTATGGTTGAGTAGTATTTCAGTGTGTGTGTGTGTGTGTGTGTGTGTGTGTGTGTGTGTGTGTTAGTTGCTCAGTTGTGTCCTACTCTTTGCGACCCCATGGGCTGAAGCCTGCCAGGCTCCTCTGTCCACAGGTTTCTCCAGACAAGAATACTGGTGTGGGTAGCCATTCCCTTCTCCTGAGGATCTTCCCAATCCAGGAATTGAACCCAGGTCTCCTGCATGTAGAGATAGATCGATAGATCTTCTTTAACCAATCATCTGTTGATGGATACTTGGGTTGCTTCCATACCTTCGCTATTATAAATAGTGCTGCTAAGAACATTGGGGTGCATGTATATTTTCAAATTAGTGTTTTCATTTTCTTCAGATATCTACCCAGCAGTGGAACTGCTAGATCATGTAGTAGTTCTAGTTTTAGTTTATTGAGAAACCTTCATGCTGCTTTCCACAGTGGCTGCACCAATTAACATTCCCACCAACCGCGTACAAGGGTTCCCTTTTCTCCACATACTTGTCAACATTTGTTCAAAAAGAAATTTTTTAAGAGTTGGTGGTTCAGAATTTTTAGGTTTCATGTATCTTTCTGAAGAAAAAGACATTACTTGACTATATACTACAGATAAACTTAAAAAAGGAATTTTAAAAAAGCACAGTGAAATCTCATTTTAGGAGAGATGTAGCAGACACCGGTAAAATTACAAAAGAGAATTAGAGGCTGCAGAAAGTTCTCCTCAAAAAGAAAGTGTTGTCCTTGCATAAATATATAATTAAGAGATGAAACTGCTCTAACATGTGATGAAAACACATGTTTCTATTAAAAATACAACTCCTGCACTCAGTTAAGTGTTTCCAACTATGTGTAGGGTCTCCTTCAGGGTAAGGCACTCACACCTTTGCATCTCAAGTACCTGAATATTTAGCCAACATGAATGTCCCTTAGGCATTTCTCATGTCACCTTTGTGTGTGTGTTAGTTGCTCAGTCCTGTTCAACTCTTTGCGACTCCATGAACCACGGCTTGCCAGGCTCTTCTGTCCATGGGATTCTTCAGGCAAGAATACATGTCACCTTATCCACCTAATTCTCTTATAATCATTGCCTTAAGCAGATCACCACTACTAGCCTGGAAAAATAAGAATGACTGTTAAATTCTGTTCTTTTATAGTTTGCAACCAGAGAATCACCAAATGTTCTTACCCCTGTCTCATCCATGGATTGGAGTTTTCTATCTCCATTCTTCTAGCGTGGGCACTAATTATTAATAAAGAACCTTTCCAAGAAGATCTTAACTTGTCTCCCTTCCTGATGGGTCTTTTTCTTTGATTAAATCCATCATTTATATGAAAAGATTTGACATTGTCAATGTCAATAATGGAAAAAATTATTCTATATATTATTGCAGAAATCACTATTTTTCATATGGTATCCATCCTCCAAGCAAGAAAACCCTCTTCAGTATTCTTGTCTGGAAAGTTCCATGGCAACTCCCAGGAAATAGCATTTAAAGGCCAGAGGATAGCCTTCTGCTCTATTTCTTGCCTGGTGGGCTACAGTCCACGGGGCTGCAGAGGAGGGACAAGACTGAGCAACTGAGCACATTTCTCCTTTTCTTTTACACAGTTTTTACCTAACCGTGTGGCTGAGTGGAACAAAAGCTACCTTCCTCTTTGTCCTTTACAGATAGATGTAGCCATGTTGTGGCTTAAAGAATGTAAACAGAAGTGGCTGTGCAACTTCCAGGAAATAGTATTTAAAGGCCAGAGGATGTCCTTCTGCTCATTTCTTTCTGAGAGGCTGGAAACGATATCTTCTCACTGGAATGGGAGCAACCGTACAAGATAAAAATCTTTAAGACATGTTGAAAATGATAAAATTGGCTCCTGGATGATGCTACAATCCTCATCTCTAGTCATGGAATGGGTATGTTTTTATGCACAGAAGAAATAAACCACTTTCATAGTTAAACCTCATAATTCTGAGATTTCTGCCACTCATGTAAATATTAAATTGAAAAAAAAAAATTATGGTTACAGGACAGCAAGATCAAACCAGTCAATTTTAAGGGAAATCAACCCTGAATACTCATTGGAAGGACTGATGCTGAAGCTGAAGCTCCAATATTTTGGTCACATGATGCAAACAACTGACTCTTTGGAAAAGTCCCTGACGCTGGGAAAGATTGAGGGTAGAAGAGGGTGTCAGAGGATGAGAGGGTTGGATGGCATCACCAATGCAATGGACACTAACTTTGGCAAACTTTGGGAGTTGGTGAGGGACATGGAGGCCTGGTGTGATGCAGTCCATGTAGGCGCAAACAGTCAGACACGCCTGGGCGACTGAACAACAATAACAAACATTCGACCTCAAACAATTTTCGACTCTACAGAGGTGGGTGACCACATCCACCTTTAAAGTGGAATTTGGTTGCTGACCCAGCCTCATCTTTCTTGTTGGCACCTGTCTCCCACCATGATATTAGACTTCTTCAGTGACCATCAGGACTGTGTCTAAAATCTGCCTTCTAACACTGGATCCTACTACTTTCCTCCATATACTATATTATTTCCACTGCAACCGTTCACCATTTCTTCTTTTCCATTCTGTCATCCATAAAGTTTTCCTATCCTCTCTTCTTCTCTGCTTTCTTCCTCTTCAAGCTTTTGATTTACCCATCATGCTTTTCTGATATTTTTTTTCTGTGCATATCAATTTTAACAATCTACCAAAAGATTAAAAGATACAGAATTCCTAATTATTTTGAAAACTCAGAAAAACCCCATGGGATGTATGAAACCTTACTGAACCATTATTATCTTTTAAAATATTCACTTTTAGGTGTCTTGAAAAAATAAAAAAATGAGAGGTGAATTTACTCCTGAAATTTTTGTTTGTACATCCTACTATTAATACAATATCTGTTCCTAAGTGTGGTTATAGTTTATCAGTACATTCTTTAGATATTTAAAAGAAAGGAGATAAAAACAGCATAGGTAACATAACACACACACTCAGGTATGTAAAATATATAGTCTACATATTAATATTCTCTACATCTGGAAAAAGCAGCCATTGGATATTTTTGTGACATCTTCCCCTCCATATATGTATACAGTTGCTGACTTCTATTTTAGTGTTCTCTTACTCAGTGTTTTAGTACTTCTTGGTACTAATGAGTCCAAATTCAAAATTTGATGAATACTTTCCAATTACATCCAATTTAGGTGCCTTATGCAGTTTATTTTAAAGATCTATCACTTTTGTTGGCACTCATTTGCAGCATCGCTGTGCTCTTTCTCATCTGCTAGAGTGGTGATTGTCAGCATTCTGGAATCTGTCAGGAGGCTTAAGGGTGCCCATCTCAATCAAGGGGAAAAAATGACAAAAGGAAGCATTATGCCTCATTAAATGATATTACAGACACTACAGTGCTCTAATCTGTAATTGAAAATAATTTCAGAATCACACAAAGAATGGTCTCCTGTGAATTTTCTAACACCTTCAAATTCAGACCAGTTTTAAGACATTTAATGATTATATTATACAGTCAAACCATCCAAGCCAGAAAAGCTGTTTTCTCTCCATTCTGAGTTGGAGCAGATAGTTTAGAGACAAAGCAGAATCTTCAAGAGAGAAGGAAAAAAAGCCCTACTTGGGAGTCAGAATTTGAGAAGGATTTTCCTGCCATAGACTGATGTCCATTTAACACACAAAGCCTTCACCACCAGCAGTCCTTGCTTTGGTGCTACAGAGTGAGAACAGCCAGGTGTGCTGACTACTCCTTCACCTCCTGAGTTGTTTGTTCCAGGTCAAATTTGAATCACATCCATGACACAGCAAGAAGCTTGCATTTGCCTGCAAAGGCTATTGAGGATTGGAGACAAAGAGCTTTCATTGTCTCTGTCTGACAGTCAAGTTCCTTTCAGCAACAATGCACTTTTGCAGGAGGGAAAAGCTAAGAAACGAAAGCAGTAGGACAATTACAGCAGTCATTTCAACAGTTGGGATATCTGGGGTGGTTTGCTGTTCCTCAGTGGTCTGTGGCTTCAATGGGACCAACTACAGTCACGTGAAATGAATTGCCTTCAATCTTATATTATTTGAGCCCCAATACTATACATCAGACACTGTGCTACACATTAGCAATAGATGTTTCTCTACTGCAAAAGCTAACATCTGCAGGGAAGGAGAAGGTAGATCAAGGTGGAGGCAAAGAAATGCCCGGGCTTGAAATTAAAATCGGGTCAAGATACAGGCAGGAATTAAAATAAATAGTAATGATACTGGAAAATATGTTATGTCCATGGATAATACAATGGAAGAGGTGGAGAGGAAGGGACTTCAGTGAAAATTCTTTAGTATCCAGAGAAAGAAGCTCATCAGCTTAGATAGCATTCTGAATGATTTTGATGGGCTTTTTTGTGTCATTATATGTTGTGTGTCAACCAAAACATTAAGAAAGTGTGCATTTTTCTGTCTATGGTCACACCACATTTTAAGTACATCTGCAAAAACCTGAGGTAAGGAACAGTTAGTTTACAGGATTCTCATCACATATGAAGGAAATAATAAAATAAAATATTTAGACATTTTCAACCACAGACTAGGCACTAGAATAGATGATGCATGAGAGCCAGAGACTTTGCAATTTTCACCTGTTGTGTTCTTAGGGCCTAAAACACTATAGAGCATATATTATAGGCTTGAGGGTGAATGAATGAATGAATAGAGAAAGTCTTGCTGCAGACACAATCGTCAAAAGGTACTGAAGCAACCAAGTACATATCCTTAAAATACGAAAAGAATAGTAAAGATAACTTTATTTCCAATTCCATTTTACTGGCAGCAAACTCAAATACTATTTCTAAGTAAACATACCTATGGGAAACAGTTTTTTGAAATAGTATTATAAACTTTTCTTTCTATAAAATTCCTGGAAGAAAACATAGGCAGTACACTTTGATATTAGTTTTAGCAATATTTGGGGGGAGGTCTGTCTCAAGAATGGAACACAAAACCAAAAGTAAAAAAAAAAAAGAAGGACTCTGTAAAACTAAAAAGAAGAAAGGAAAACATCAATAGAATGAAAAGGAAGCCTACTGAATGGAAGAAAATATTTGTAAATGATAAATCTGATAAGGGGTTAATAAACAAAATATACAAAGAACTCATACAACTCAATATCAAAAAAAAACTCAGTCTGATGAGCTTACTGAGACCCCTCAGGGTTAGCCAACTTGTTCAAGGACACACTGCTTATGGCAAAATGGGAAGGAAAACTCAAAACTTCTGAACCACAGGACTTGGGTGGGCAATTATGGGAAGCATAGGGCTTCCCTAGTGGCTCAGGGGTAAAGAATCTGCCTGCAATGCAGTACAAGCAGAAGATTCCAGCTTAATCCCTGGGTCAGGAAGATCCTCTGGAAGAGCAAATAGCAACACATTCCAGTATTCTCACCTGGAAAAAATTTTGTGGAATGAGGAGCCTGGCAGGCTACTGTCCCTGGGCTTGCAAAGAGTTGGACATGACTGAGTAAGCATGAAGAGCCATGGGAAGCACAGACTTTAAACCAGACCAATATGGGAATGAATGCTGCCTCTGCTATAATCAAGTAAGATAAAGTCAGATATAGTCCTTTGACTGATTGCCTAGTTTTCCATCTTAGCTCTTTTATTTGCTAGCTGTGTGATCTCAGGCAAGATATGTAATTTCTTAGAAACTTAGTTTTTTCACCTGTAAAATAGATATAAGTCAAGAAACTACTTTAAAAAGTTGCTGTGAAGATGAAATGAGTTAATGAAAGTAAATGCTTAGTATACCATCTGGTACAAAGTAATTGCTCAGCAAATAGTTTTAGAGGTAATTCAGTTTCTTTTTACCAAAGCTAAACCTTTTTTCATTTGATAACTCAATGAAATTACCCTTAATTTAAACACTTATCTCAGTGCCTACAGCATATAAGTCTTTATCCTCTCTGTTTTCTCCCATCATAATAATCTTCCTAACAATTTCTGTGTGTAGTTTTGCACAAACCCTTTATTAGGTGGGAATAATTCATTTAAACTAAATATGTGGGTAATGCTAAATTAGAAAGGTGTATATATATATATATATATATATATATATAAAACTGATTCACTTTGCTGTACACGTGAAACTAACACAACATTATAAATCAACTATACTCCAATACAATTTTTGTTAAAAAAGATGTCAAATAAAGTAAAAGTAGAACATGAAAACCGAACCTAGGATTTTTAATAAATGTAGATTATGAACTTAAATGGAGAAGCAAATGGCAGCCCACTCCAGTATTCTTGCCTGGAGAATTCTATGGATAGAGGAGCCTTGCAGGCTACAGCACATGGGTTGCACAGAGTTGGACGTGAATGAGCGACTAACATACACACACACACACACACACACACAAACTTAAAAGAGAAAAGAAGAAAGAAAGGAAGGAAAGAATGAAGAAAGATGACCAGATAGTCTGCTAGTTCAAATCGTTCCTTTTATTCAACATTTCTATGATATCTCTGAATATACTCTACCAATGTGAATGACAAAGTAATTTTCCTGAACAGGGAGTCTGACGTATTTTCAGGATGGTCATTATAAAATGAAGTTTTCTCAACATTGTACCTCTTTGATAATACTAGCCTATGAATTCCAGCTATTAAATCTCAATCATAGCAATGAAAGGTTAAACTAAAAATCCTTTCTATCTGTAACTCAAGGGTTTAATACCTTGTCCACAATGAATTATGCCATATACCCATGCAAAGGAGAAGGGTGTGGAGCAAAGAACACTTTATGTGCTTTATATCTTAATTATCTTGAAGACAACTAGAGGCACAGATTTGCTTCTAAACTTCAAAAAAGAGCACATATTCCCAGTGACTTGATGTTATGTAAATTAAAGGTGCAGGTTTCAGATTCTACGTTCTTTCCTTTAAAGAGAATATTTGTGTACAACTCTTCATGGCCCATGGACTGCAGCATGCCAGACGTCCCTGTCCCCCATCATCTCCTGGAGCTTGCCCGAGTTCACATCTATTGCACTGGTGATGCCATCCAGCATCTCATCCTCTGACACCCTCTTTTCCTTCTGCTCTCAGTCTTTCCCAGGATCAGGGTCTTTCCAATGAGTTGGCTGTTCACATTAGGTGATCAAAATATTGGAGCTTCAACTTTAGCGTCAGTCCTTCCAATGAGTATTCAGGGTTGATATACCTTAAGATTGACTGGTTTGACCTCCTTTCTGTCCAAGGGACTCTCAAGAGTCTTCTCCAGCATCACAGTTCGAAGGCATCAATTCTTTGGTGCTCTGCCTTCTTTACGGTGCAGATCTCACAACCATACGATCTTAGTATTTTCTAATATTTAGTTTTAAGGCAGCTTTTCACTCTCCTCCTTCACCCTCATCAAGAGTTTCTTTAGTTCCTCTTTGCTTTCTGCCGTTAGAGTGGTCTCATCTGCATAGCTGAGGTTGTTGATGTTCCTCCTGCCAATCATGATTCCAGCCTGTGACTCATCCTGCCCAGCATTTCTCATGATATGCTCAGTGTATAAGTTAAATAAACAAGCTGACAACAGCTTTGTTGCACTCCTTTCTCAATCCTGAACGAGTCAGTTGTTCCATACAAGGTCCTAACTGTTGCTTCTTGGCCCACACACAGGTTTCTCAGGAGGCAGGGAGGATGGTCTGGTATTCCCATCTCTTGAAGAGTTTTCCACAGTTTGTTATGATCCACACAGTCAAAGTTCTTAGCATAGTCCATGAAACAGAGGTAGATGTTTTTCTGGAATTCTGTCTCCCAGAAAAACAGGAAGCTTTGATAAAGATTAAATTAAATTCAACTAAAATTACTGAATATTACTTATGGGTCAAGCATTCTGCTTGGCAAACTTATGGGGATAAGAAGGTAGATAATAGGATTTCTGATCTTAAAGAGCTCATGAAGAGGGCAAATGAAGACATGAATACACACAAAACAAATATGTATTGTCTAGTCATGGACTTCTTTTTTCATTTAGTACACTTTATTCTATTAATCATTAAAACAGAGAATTAAAAAGAACAAAGCAAAAAGGAGAATTACTGACACATACACCTACAAAGTAAAAATGTAGAGTTGACTTCAGTTAGAATTGATCCAGTGGCACTAAAAAGCAAGTTTCTCTTTCTTAAATACGATCATTTCATTGCCAGAAGCTCCTTCTCCAAAAGTTCACCCACCTACACTTTCGTGATCAAAAAATGCCTAGAGAGCCTTTGAGTCTCACATCACCCTTTTCCGAGGCCCTTTGTGGAAAAAAAAATAAAGTGTTTCATACAGTGGTCATCAAACAAAGCCTAAGATTTACTCTGTTACTGTACTCTTGTGTCAATCACTGACAGTTAAGGTTAAAGGGATGGGAAATGCTGACCAATGCTTAGAGCCTAGGTATAGGTAAAATGTCCCAAACTATCTGGCTGACAATGGGGAAACAGGTATATCACTCATAGGAAACCACCACATTGATGACTAGAGAAACGTATGTGTGTGTGTGTGTGTGTGTGTGTTAGTGGAAGTGACGTGATGTTGTGGTGGCATACAGACCCTACGAAAACAACTGACAAATACTCATTATAGACACTGAATTCAATTTAATGGGCAGCAAAAAGAGAAGGTGGTTTTCTTCATGGGGAGCAAGATACAATTTCAAGAAGTTGATTTTTCAGTAGTATTATCAAGGGCGAGTAGGATTTCATACTATTATTTTCAATTCAGGTCTGGGAATGAGTCCAAGTAAAAGAAAATGTTTGTAGAACTCTGGTCACTTTTTTAAAGGCTAGCCTTGCAAAATTTGCAACATATGCACTAGAAAAGCCTAGACCTTGAAAATTTTTAAAAACAAAAGTGTTACTCGACAAAATGGGTTAGAACCACTGCCTTCTATATCTTCTTTTGGAGACTCACATTCAAAGCATTCCAAACAATTTGTATTTTGTGTTTTATTCCTTAATTTCTCTCTTCTCTCCCCAAATAAATTTTGTTCATTTCAATTTAAACCACAATGCTTTCAAGTCATGGCCCTGGATGTGTCATGTTTAATTTACCAAATGAATATATGATCATTTACATTTTCATAAACTGTGTTTTTGTTTGATGAGGCATGAATGTTAGTCTTGATTCATACGAGCTTTAATTTTCTTTCAAGGAAAAGATGCATCCACATTGCCATTACTGCGGAGAGAAAGCTGGGCATTTTTCAGAGAAGGATTGCCAAATTCCTGCAACCTCTGAACTCTGCCTTAGAATAGGTGGTGGATTCTGTTATAGCTTTACTGAAGCTGGGTTGGGGACACTTGTGTGAGAGGTGCAAAGCTCAAAGTACGTAGAAAACCCTTCTTCTCTCCTTTGTTTTAAAACCTCTTCCTTGTTCCTATTTGTTTTGCTTCTGTGACTGATTTCTTCCTTTTAATCATTGTTATTATTCTGAACTACACTGAGCTGCCTTAACTACTTACGCAGGGTGTGTGTTAGCATGAAGATGACTTCAGATGCATCTCGGTTTCATTAATCTGAGTACAATATTGTTAACAAAGGAGGCTTGCAGCAGAGTTCTGGGAAGCTCAGAGCACCACAGAGTATGGTAAATACACATGAGGAGAGGGGAGGGAACAGGAAATTTGAGCTTTTAGGACACTGGAAACTTAGGAACAGTAGCCTGGAGACTGACTGCTGTGTTTCTCAGCTGAGGATACAGTCTTAATAGGACTCTATTTGCTTAAAGAATTAAGAGGATCGGGTGTTTGCAAATACGTCCTTAAACAGAAATGAGTAGATTATTAACAGAAAGTACCATATTCATGCATTGGAGAAGGAAATGGCAACCCACTCCAGTGTTCTTGCCTAGAGAATCCCAGGGACGGGGGAGCCTGGTGGGCTGCCATCTATGGGGTCGCACAGAGTCGGACATGACTGAAGCGACTTAGCAGCAGCAGCACATACAAATGGACAGTGGTATGATAAGAAATTTGATATTTTCACACTTCTTGTGTGTGTGTGTGTGTGTGTATGCACTCGCTTAGTCTTGCAGGATCCCAACTGTGCCAAAACAGATAGAGGCAACAGAAAACCAGACGAAGGAATACAATAGAGATGTATATCCCTCCCAGGTTATCACAGCTGAAATCATTGCGTGTTTTTATTTTGTTTTTTGTTGTTTTTGTTTGAGTACATGATGGAGTGCCTTGGAAAGTAAAGAAATTTCCTAGACGCTAGCTATAATAAGGATATGTAAATTTGGTAGTAAGCAAGTATTTGCAGCAACAATTGCAGCATGGACAATTGTTCTAGGAGCATCTGCAGATCCTCATAGCCTAGAGCTCAGGTTTAAAGAGCGTTGCAATTGAGACACAAATTTACTCCCAAACTTTGAGCTATCTTGTGTGTTAAATTTGTAGTATTTGTTTTCATAAACTGGAAATTATGTTAGAGTTCCCAGAAGAACTGAAATGATACAACATGATATAGTATGATATAATATAATATAATATGATATAACATAATAGAATATCAGTTCAGTTCAGTCGCTCAGTCATGTCTGACTGCGACCCCATGGACTGCAGCACGCCAGGCTTCCCTGTCCATCACCAACTCCCAGAGCTTGCTCAAACTCATGTCCATCGAGTTGGTGATGCCATCCAACCATCTCATTCTCTGTCGTCCCCTTTTCCTCCTGTCTTCAATCTTTCCTCTCATCAGGGTCTTTTCCAGTGAGTCAGTTCTTTGCATCAGGTGGGCAAAGCATTGGAGTTTCAGCTTAGCATCAGTCCTTCCAATGAATATTCAGGACTGATTTCCTTTAGGATGGGCTAGTTGGATCTCCTTGAAGGGACTCTCAACGAGTCTTCTCCAACACCACAGTTCAAAAGCATCCACTGTTTGGTGCTCAGCTTTCTTTATGGTCCAACTCTCACATCCATACATGACTACTGGAAAAACCATAACTTTGACCAGATGAACCTCTGTCGGCAGAGTAATGTCTCTGCTTTTTAATATGCTGTCTAGATTGCTCATAGCTTTTCTTCCAAGGAGCAAGTGTCTTTTAATTTCAGGGCTGCAATCACCATCTGCAGTGATTTTGGAGGCCAAGAAAATCAAGTCTGTCACTGTTTCCATTGTTTCCCCATCTATTTACCATGAAGTGACGGGACAGTATGCCATGGTTTTCGTTTTTTGCATGTTGAGTTTTAAGCCAACTTTTTCACACTCTTCTTTCACGTTCTTCAAGAGGCTCTTTAGTTCTTCTTTGCTTTCTGCTGTAAGGGTGGTATCATCTGAATATCTGAGGTTATTGATATTTCTCCCAGAAATCTTGATTACAGCTTGTGCTTCATGCAGCACAGCATTTCCCATGATGTACTCTACATATAAGTTAAATAAGCAGGGTGACAATATACAGACTTGACGTACTCCTTTCCCAATTGGTACCAGTCTATTGCAGTGTTGGCCAAAACGTTCATCTGAGTTTTTCTGTAAGATCTTATGAAAAATCCAAGCGAACTATTTGGCCAACCTAATATAATATAACATAACCACAAATATAAATATGTGGAGAGAGAGATATTTATTTTAAGGAATTGGCTCATACTATTGTGAAGACAAACAGGTCTGTAATCAGCAAGGCAGGCCAGTAGGCTGACTATTCAGGCAGAAGTTGATGGTATAATCTTAAGTCTTGAGTCTGAACACAGTCTGGAGACTTAATTCTTTCATCCATCAGGAACCTAAGTATTTTCTCTTATAACCTTCAACTGAGTGGATGAAGACTATCCACATTATTGGGGTGGGGATGGTGGTAATATGCTTCACTCAAAGTCCACTGACTTAAATGTCAATCTTATCTAGAAAATATCATCACAGAAACATCTAGACTGGTATCTGACCCAATAACTGGATACTACAGCCTAATCAGTTGATACATAAAATTGTCACAAGAACCAATAGTTGAGGTGTGTGTGTATGTGTAACACAGAGAGCTCTTTCCTCCCATACTGTAATTATAAACTGTAAATATTAAATTATATATGTGTGTATGTTTGCAGCTCCCCAGGAGCTGGCACTAGTAGTAAAGAACCCACCTGCCAATTCAGGAGACATAAGAGATGTGGGTTCGATCCCTGAGTTGGGAAGATCCCCTGGAAGAGGGCATGGCAACCTCCTCCAGTATTCTTGCCTGAAGAATCCCATGGAGAGAGGAGCCTGACAGGCTACAGTCCATAGTGTTGCAAAGAGTCTGACATGACTCAGCATGAACGCACACATATATTTGCATAGATGTAACTGTCTGTGTATCTCATATTATGAAACATTGTTTTTTAACCCCAACCTCATAACTGAAGCCAAGTATTTAAAAAAACGAAGCTGAAAAAAAAAAAAAAAAAACCTGGGGAAATATTTTCAGGTATGCTCCTAGCTCAGTTTGTCAAAGGTATCATTTTTTATAAAGGCCCATAGTTTGTTAGGCTGTGTTCTAATCACTAAATATTGGACTGATAAAAGGCAGAATTAAGAGAAAGATTAACCAGGTTCAAATGTTCCCCCTCTGTGGTATATTCTGTATATCTGTAAAATGAAAACAATAATACAAAGTTAGGCACTCAGTCCCACGAAACTCTGAAATAGGGAAGGATGTAGGCACTCATGTGCTTTGAGAAGAGAGAGGTCATAAATATTATAGCTTATTTAAATTCCTTTCATTGTAGACAAACACCCCACAAATTGTTTTCTAATTTATCCTGCCCTAGGGTCAATTTAACTAATATGCACCAAATGAATTCAGAAAGCTTATGACATCATGGAACATATAGTACAAAAATAAAAAATAAAAATAAAAATGGGTTGATGTTTTTTTCTTTTCTATCCTTTTAAATTTCAGCAATAATTCAGTATGGTTCAGGTTTTACAGCCACAGCAGCCTGATTTATCCAAGTCAACAACAACCCACTCTGCTCACATGTTACTCTCAGTTTTCTCCAGTTTGTTTCATTACCTTTCTGAGATTCATTTACAAAAGAAGAGGGTTGAACTGGATGCCAGTGAAGGTCCCTTTTAGCTTAGATTCCAGAAGTCTTAGTCATCAAAGTGATAAACTTTTAAATGAAAAGAAAGAATGCCATGCATACTCTTTCCACTCAAAGATGACTCTACTGAGTTTGGGAGGAGATAGATATTAAGAAACAAAATCAGTCTACTTAACTCAGAACAGGCTGCTTATCCTTTCATTCAGTATTTACATCCTCTTGGCAAGAAATGAATGAGGAGAGGGATGATCCAGCTTGAGTATAACCTGCCTGTTCTCTTCTTAACAGGAATGTTATCAGTGTGCTAACTACCCATTTCCCTTTGTTTTCAGAATAATATAATTGCTTTAACTGTCCTCTTTTGCATCATTGCCTTCCTAGGACAAGGCCTCCAACTATTTATTCATTTCCTTGATGTGAACAATATATATGGCTTGATTTCTGTCCTTTCTTTCTTACATGCAATAGCCATACAATTTTTTGCTTTGCTTGTTCTTGCCTTCATGTGGTTTTGAAACTTCATAAAAGAAATGCAACTTTGTGAAGCCCTTGTGTGTGTGTGTGTGTGTGTTGCTCAGTCGTGTTCAACTCTTTGCACCCTTGCTGCTGCTGCTAAGTCGCTTCAGTCGTGTCCAACTCTGTGCGACCCCATAGACGGCAGCCCACCAGGCTCTGCCGTCCCTGGGATTCTCCAGGCAAGAACACTGGAGTGGGCTGCCATTTCCTTCTCCAATGCATGAAAGTGAAAAGTGAAAGTGAAGTCGCTCAGTCATGTCTGACTCTTCGCGAGCCCATGGGCTGCAGCCTACCAGGCTCTTCTGTCCATCGGATTTTCCAGGCAAGAGTACTGGAGTGGGGTGCCATTGCCTTTGCACCCTTAGCAGCCACCTTTACACACCAGTCCCACAGAAAGCAGAGTAATGCTGAAGGCTATCTGGACACGTGGATTTCAGTCTTGGCTGCCACTCATTGTGAGACTGGGTATAGGATACTTTGTCTCCCTGGTTCTCCTATTTCCTTATCCAGGAGAGTTGAGTTCTCTGAGCTCTCAATTTCTTTTGTTCTAAAATGACTTAATCTTTTACATATCAAGCTTGTTACAAACAAGTCTACAGGCCCAAATTGGAGTTGCTTATGCCAAGCCCCAGGTCACCAAACTGAGATTTAATCACATTTCCAGCTCTCCTAGAAATGGAATCTCAAACCAGTAAATCGGGAATCAGCTGATAGGTATTAGTTAGGTAATCAGCCTGATAGACCGCAAATGTCCCCTAAAGAAAAGTAACATTACACAGTCAATCTCCTTCCTTGCCTAGCATAACTTCCTCCTTTCTGCTCCTTTCTGACTATAAAAGTCTCGCATTTTGTATGGCTAAGTGCTCTTTTCTGTCTGCTAGATTGAATGCTGCCTGATTCATGATTTGTTAAATAAAGTCAAAAAGATCTTTAAAATTTACTCAGTTGAATTTTGATTTTTAACAACCAAAATAGAAATATAAATCAAAAGATAATCTAAAGCAACATTCATCTTGACTAAAATTTCTCAGAGAATGGATTTTTAAAGTTCTGCCTTTAAATGAACAAAGATATCCTTTGGACTGTGGCAAGAAATATTTTGCCCTGCAAAAGTCAGGGCAACTTAGGCAACCTCAGCCCATGCTAGGCTTCCCTGGGCTTCTCTCTGCAACTGAACTTCTATGTTGGAGACTCAGTTTTTTAGGATCAGGTATGGCTTCCAGAGAACAAGGATGGAGTGGTTGATTACAAGTGAAAAAGTTTATTTTCTCATTCTGGTTAATAAATGTAATGTTTATTTTGGGGCACAGAGAAATCTTACAAGAAACTATTCAAAATATTTTCAAAAATTCATCAGGCCCAAAGAAAAAAACGACTTAAAAATAGAGTTCCCATATGATCCAGCAATCCTACTCCTGGGCATATATCCAGAAAAGGCAAAAGTGTAATTTGAAAAAATACACGCACCCCAATGTTCATGGCAGCATTATTTAAATAGCCAAGATATGGAAGTAACTTAAATGTCCATTAACAGATGAATGTGTATATATATGTATGAATATTACTTTGCTATAAAAAAAAAGGAAATAATGCCATTTGCAGCAACATGGATGGACCTAGTGCAGGCTAAGTCACTTCAGTCATGTTTGAATCTGTGTGACCCTATGGACTACTGCCCTCCAGGCTCCATGAAATTCTCCAGGTAAGAATATTAGGATGGGTTGCTGCGTCCTCCTCCAGGAGATCTTCCCAACTCAGAGATCAAACCCATGTCTCTTAACTCTAACCTACATTGGCAGGCATGTTCTTTACCCCTAGCACCACCTGGATGAACCTAGAGATTATCATATTAAGTGAAATCAGACAAAGACAAATATCATATGATATCACTTATATGAGGAATCTAAAAAAGTGATACAAACGCACTTATCTACAAAACAGAAGTAGATTTATAGATTCGCACACATAGAAAAGTATGGTTACCAAAAGGGAAATTGGGAAGGAAGAATAAATTACAAATTTGAGATTAACAGATGCAGACTACTATATAAAATAAACAAGGACCTAGGAAACTATATTCAATATCTTGCAATAACCTATAGTAGAAAAGAATCTGGAAAAGAATATACACACGCACACACACACACACACACATATATATATATATAAAACTGAATCACTTTGTTGTACATCTGAAACATCACAGCCAACTGTCAATAAAGAAAACATTAAAAGAAAAAAAAACACAATAAATCCAAAAACCTTCCTTAATCAAAGGACTTCTTTAAATTATTTTTCTGGTCTCTTCTTCATTTTCTCTGATAGACATAAGTGTATTAAAGGTGAGGTGGGAGTATTGGAGGAACTGGAGTAAGGGCTTTTGAAATCTTAATAAAGTCATGGAAGGCAAACTCCATCCTATTAATGTTGGTGGTAACTTCAGAGAAGTGCAATTACAGTGTCCAATAGACATTAATAACTTTTTAAATACTTTGCTGCTTGTTTTATGACAGGAAATGATTATTACTCTCAAACCCATATTTGTTTTTCTTAAAAATCATATTATTCATCCATTGTTACATATTATTCATCATATTGTTACTGAGAATGCACACATATTGGGCTTGAACTTGGATGTCCAGAGTTAATAATAAACAAGCATCAAATGAAACAGCTATGCATCGAACATGGAATGGTGTTCTGTTTCACATATGATAATATACATGTTTCAATGCTATTCTCCCAGAACGTCCCACCCTCACCTTCTCCCTCAGAGTCCATAAAATTGTTCCATGCATCTGTGTCTCTTATTCTGTCTCGCATATAGGGTTATTGTTACCATCTTTCAAATTCCATATATATGCATTAGTATACTGTATTGTTGTTTTTCTTTCTGGCTTACTTCACTCTGTATAATGGGCTCCAGTTTCATCCATCTCAGTAGAACCGATTCAAATGTATTTTTTTTTAATGGCTGAGTAATATTCCATTGTGTATATGTACCACAGCTTCCTTATCCATTCGTCTGCTGATGGACATCTAGGTTGCTTCCATGTCCTGGGCCGGGGCAATGGGATGATCCAGAAGGATGGGATGGGGAGGGAGGTGGGTGGGGGGTCCAGGAAGGGGAACACATGTAAACCCATGGCTGATTCATGTCAATGTATGGCAAAAACTATTAAAATATTGTAAAGTAATTAGCCCCCAACTAAAATAAATAAATTTATTTAAAAAAAAAATGAAACAGCTAACATAAAAGTATTTTGTGATTTTAGGTTATAAGAAAAATTAGCAGTCTGTGGTCCATAAAGCAGTCACTGAAAGCACTGTATCATAATCCTGTTTGTGTGCATGTGCAGTCAGTGGTTCGGTCAGGTCTGACTCTTTGTGACCCCATGGACCGTAGCCCACCAGGCTTCTCTGTCCATGGGGTTTCCCAGGCAAGAATACTGGAATGAGTTTCCATTTCCTTCTCCAGGTGATCTTCCTGACCCAGGGATCGAACCTGCATCTCTTGCATTGGTAGGTGGATTCTTTACCTCTGCACCACCTGGGAAGCCAACCCAATTAGTTTAGTGATGCTATTCGGCATGGGGCTTCCCAGGCAGCGCTGTATGTAAAGAAACCACCTGCCAATGCACTAGATAAAAAAATGTCTTTTTTAAATTTAATTTAATTTTATTCAATTTTTAAAAGTTACTCTCCATTTACAGCTATTACAATATGTTGGCTATACTCTGTGTTGTACATTACATCCTTAAGCCTATCTTACACCCATTAGGTTGTACCTCTCTCCCTCCCACCCCTGTAATGCCACCACTGCAGCTGGTAACCACAAGTTTGATCTCTATATCTGTAAAGCTGTTTCTTTTCCATTTTATACACTAGTTTGTTGTACTTTTTAGATTCTACATAAAACCGATATCACACTGTATTGCCTTTCTCTTTTTGACTTATGTCACTTAGCATAATGTCCACCAAGTTCATCCATGTTGCTGCAATTGGCAAAATTTTGTTATTATTTATGCTGAGTAGTAATCCACTGTAAGTATATATATATGTACATATACATGTATATATATATATATAATATACACATTTTCTTTGTCCATTCATATATTGATGGACACATATTTGTTTCCATATTTTGGCAACTGCAAATAATGCTTGCTCTGAACATTGGGGTGCAAGTATTTTTCAAATTAGTTTTTGTTCTTTTCACACATATATACAGGGAATTGCTGGGTCATGTGGTACTGTTTTCCAAAGAAGCCACACCAATTCACATTCCCACCAACAATGTACAAGGGTTCCCTTTTCTCCACATCCCTGCCAACACTTTTTATTTGTGTGTTTTTTTATGATAGCCTTCTGATAAGTGTGAGGTGATATCTCATGGTGGTCTTGACCTGCATTTCCCTGATGATTAGTGATGTTGAGCGTCTTTTCATGTGTTTGTTGGCTATCTGTATCTCCTCTTTGGAAAAAGTGTCCTTTATTCAATAATTTATTCATTTTTCTTAAAACACATTTAGTTATTCCAGTAATCTTTGGAAGGAGCTGAGATGCGATGAGTTGTCTTTTAGGAATATAATCTACAATGAATAAGCCAGATAAGGTACCTGTTCTCTTGGGTCTTATGTTCCAGGGAGGAGTCAGGGTCAATATGCAAATATGCAAACAAAACATATGACAATTACAGATGGTTGTGAGTATAGCAAAGAATGCCAGTATGGCAGTGAAGGAACAGGGTAAGCCAACTTTAGGTGTTGCATATATGGCATGGAAGAAACTAACCAAATTTACATATAAAATGAACAAAGTAAATTGGATCACATTAAGCTGCCAGGTGAGCTCACTTCTTTCAAACATAGTGTCATGCACACATTACAGACTGCCATCTATAAATCTCTTGAAAGCTGTTGTTGAAGCCCAGGGCAGGGAAATAAAAAATATGCTTCAGTGGCATATTAAATATTTTGAATTAAAGTTATCTGAGAAGCAGGTGGTGGGAAAAATAATACTAAAAAAGGGGGAAAAAAACCCCACTCTGACCCTCCTTTCTTCCCCTGAAAGTTAGAAACAAATTTCCCATGTAAAACCCTCTCTTCTATACCAGGAGGACAGAAAGCATCCTTATAGCAGAGTTAGGGAATTTCAAGGAAAAGAATGCTGTAAAAAAATACTATTACTTTATTCATCTGCTACCTGAAGCACAAGCACCCCCCACCCCTGTTTTGTTAAATCTCCACAAATAAATGCTTTTGTCTAAAATGACATAAAAACAGCTTGTTGTGGTCATTTTAGGGGTCCTACTTCTATGAGAACTCCATGCACATAAATTCAATTTTAAAAAAATCTGTCAATCTGTCTTGTGTCAATTTAACTATTAGACCAGCCAGAAGAACTCAATGGGGTAGTGCAGACTTTTCCTCTTCTCTGACACTTGGCAGGGTCTGCCGGATACTGGCTGGACCATGCTCCCCTACTCCCCTCCCCCACTGCTCCTGGGACCCCTGATCATGGTCAGCAGACCCTAAGACTTCTTATACCAAGTCAGCTTCCTGACCTGTGCCTGCCAGGTCAGATAGAAGGAAAAAGTGGCAAGAGTCCTTTTTCTCTCTTCTCTCTAAACTTAGATTAACTGGAGAAAATATTTGTGAAATGGGATCCTTGGGTCATGGTGACTCAATTTTTACTGATGCTTTCCTCCCAGAGGTGGTCATTATTTTCCTTTGCTTTTGTGTGCCATGTCTTTTGTCATAGGAGGAAGAACCATAGAAAAGAACAGTAGATAGAGACCCATTATAAATCTGCTTTATTGACTACGCCAAAGCCTTTGACTGTGTAGATCACAACAAACTGTGGAAAATTCTTCAAGAGATGGGAATACCAGATCACCTGACATGCCTCCTGAGAAATCTGTATGCAGATAAAAAAATAACAGTTAGAACTGGACATGGAACAACAGACTGGTTCCAAATTGGGAAAGGAGTATGTCAAGGCTATATATTGTCACCCTGCTTATTTAACTTATATGCAGAGTACATCATGGGAAATGCTGGGCTGGAGGAAGCACAAGCTGAAATCAAGATTGCTGGGAGAAATATCAATAACCTCAGATATGCAGATAATGCCACCCTTATGGCAGGAAGTGAAGAACTAAAGAGCCTCTTGAAAGTGAAAGAGGAGAGTGAAAAAGTTGGCTTAAAGCTCAACATTCAGAAAACTAAGATCATGGCATCCGGTCTCATCACTTCATGGCAAATGGGTGGGAAAACAATGGAAAGAGTGAGAGACTTTATTTTTCTGGGCTCCACAATCACTGCAGATGGTGATAGCAGCCATGAAATTAAAAGATGCTTGCTCCTTGGAAGAAAAGCTGTGGCCAACCTAGACAGCATATTAAAAAGCAGAGATTTTACTCTGCCAACAAAGGTCTGTGTAGTCAAAGCTATGGTTTTTCCAATAGTCATGTATGGATGTAAGAGTTGGATTATAAAGAAAGCTGAGCACTGAAGAACTGATGCCTTTGAACTGTGGTGTTGGAGAAGACTCTTGAGAATCCCTTGGACAGCAAGGAGATCCAACCAGTCAATCCTAAAGGAACCCAGTCCTGAATATTCACTGGTAGGACCAATGCTGAAGCTGAAGCTCCAATACTTTGGCCACCTGATACGAAGAACTGACTCATTGGAAAAGAACATGATGCTCAGAAAGATTGAAGGTGGGAGGAGAAGGGGACAAGAGAGGTTGAGGTGATTGGATGGCATCACTGACTCAATGAACATGAGTTGGAGCAAGCTCTGGGAGTTCGTGATGGGCAGGGAAGCCTGGCATGCTGTGGTCCACGGGGTCACAAAGAGTCAGACACGACTGAGCGGCTGAACTGAACTGATAAATCTGATATTTGAGCTGGCCTCACAGACAGGTAGGTGTGTTCATGCCTCATCAGATTAAGGCTTGTTTAAACAAGGCTTGAGGAGAAGGCAATGGCACCCCACTCCAGTACTCTTGCCTGGAAAATCCCATGGACGGAGGAGCCTGGTAGGCTACAGTCCACGGGGTCGCTAAGAGTCGGACACGACTGAGAGACTTCACTTTCACTTTTCCCTTTCATGCACTGGAGAAGCAAATGACAACCCACTCCAGTATTCTTGCCTGGAGAATCCCAGGGACGCGGAGCCTGGTGGGCTGCCGTCTATGGGGTCGCACAGAGTCGGACACGACTGAAGCGACTTAGCAGCAGCAGCAGCAATCAAGGCTTGTGGGTGTTTCATGTAAAAACTGGATGGGGTTTTTCCTTCTGTCTTGTTCTATATCCTTAGACCTTAGCCTTGTGACAGTGAGAATATGCTCTCTGCTCTCTGCCATCTAAAAGGTGCACTTACTGGGGTGCAACTGGTTACCAGTTGAGTAAAATGGAGTTCCGAGCAAGAAGTCAAACAGCAGTCTCTTTGTCCAGCCACTCCAGCTCTTAAGGAATTTTGTCATAAGTGTTCCTAGTCCATAAGTGGCCTTTGTAAGATTGAGTAATCTTCCTTACTTATTTATTAGTGGTAGAAAAGTGTCATTCCAGTAGCCTGTTCAGTGTCATAGATTGGTGGGTCTATAACTAGAGGTGTCACACATTCTCATGGGAAATGGGAGATACCATTTTCATGACACCATTCTTAGAACTTGTAGCAGCACTGAGTTTTACTTTCTTAGGCTAGCTCTGGAAGGAAACCAGAAGCTTTACAAAAGCTTCTTGCAAACATGTTTTATCTTCATTGTAAATCTCCTTTCTTAAAGGGAAAAAAAAAAAGTCATCTACGTCCTCAGCAATTCCCCAGACCCTCCCACAAGGAGATAAGAAATAGACCCTCTGGAAGCCCATATTCAAGGGCTAACAGAAAACAACCATCTTCGTCTTGAAAATCTCTAAAAACCAGAAGTACAATCCTAGAAATAAGACAAAGCCCACCTATCTCTACCAATTCCCAAACTCACTAATTCCTCAAAATGCTTATAGATATTATAAAAGCTTAGGATACAGAGCAAAATTGTCCCATTCTTGAGGAGAAATAAAGAAATCTTTGAAAACAGATTTTATGTATGGTTAGGTCTAAGACTGGAATAAATTTAATTAAGGAAGTGAGCTTTAATATACAAAGTTAGCAGATGCAAAATTAATATTTAGTTTTTCTCTCTGTTAAAAGAACAAAGTTTTCTTAGATTATTGATCTGCTCTTAATGAGAAATTGTAAACAAAGATTTTCTTTACCTTTAATGTAATCTGTCTAGAAAAACTTGTCTTTAACATGTCTTTGATTACTTAGGGAAAAAAACTGAGCCCTTTCAATATACAAGAGTTTCACAACTATTTACATTTCTTTATTTTCCCATAAAGCCTTTGTCACTTTGATTAAATGGATAACTAAACATTATTTTACGACATGATTCTATTTGATCATTTTAAAACCTTTCTGGTATCCTTGACAAACTTCCCCCAAATCAAATTCTAAATGAAGTCTTATTGACCGAAAAATAACTTCGGGTTTTTCCAAAGGGCTCCTGGAACACCTCCAAAGATTTGTTTTCTTTCCTTATGAGAGATTAAATGAATTAGGCTTATTTGGTATGTTAAATTATATAGGAAGTATTGTTAAGTATTGTTAAATTACGGTTAAAATTCTTAGATTATATTGTATAAGTAAATGTTATTAATATAAATGTTCTAAAGATCATATGAAATTTTTGAAATTTGAATATATCCAAACATAATGTTATCAGCCACAGTTACAGTTATTATCTTAAGATATTGTATGTTACAGTGATAACCAAATATCCTTGTCAGTTGCATTGCAGTGAAACATATGTAATAATGGACATTTTAAAATCATTTATCATTCACAAACAGTTACTGTTTTTTTTTTATTGAAGGATAATTGCTTTACAGAATTTTGTTGTTTTCTGTCAAACCTCAACATGAATCAGCCATAGGTATACATACCTCCCCCCCCTTTTGAAACTCCCTCCCAACTCCTTCCCCATCCCACCCCTCTAGGTTGATACAGAGCCTCTGTTTGAGTTTTCTGAGCCATACAGCAAATTCCCACTGGCTATCTATTTTAAATATGGTACTAACACGCTAGTAAAGTAATGCTCAAAATTCTCCAAGCCAGGCTTCAGCAATACACATACCATGAACTTCCAGATGTTCAAGCTGGTTTTAGAAAAGACAGAGGAACCAGAGATCAAATTGCCAACATCAGCTGGATCATCGAAAAAGCAAAAGAGTTCCAGAAAAACATCTATTTCTGCTTTAATGACTATGACAAAGCCTTTGACTGTGTGGATCACAATAAACTGTGGAAAATTCTGAAAGAGATGGGAATACCAGACCATCTGACCTGTCTCTTGAGAAACCTGTATGCAGGTCAGGAAGCAACAGTTAGAACTGGACATGGAAAAACAGACTGGTTCCAAATAGGAAAAGGAGTACGTCAAGGCTGTATATTGTCACCCTGCTTATTTAACTTATATGCAGAGTACATCATGAGAAATGCTGGGCTGGAAGAAACACAAGCTGGAATCAAGATTGCCAGGAGAAATATCAATAACCTCAGATATGCAGATGACACCACCCTTATGGCAGAAAGCGAAGAAGAACTAAAGAGCCTCTTGATGAAAGTGAAAGAGGAGAGTGAAAAAGTTGGCTTAAAACTCAACATTCAGAAAACTAAGATTATGGCATCTGATCCCATCACTTCATGGCAAATAGATGGGGAAACAGTGGAAACAGTGTCAGACTTTATTTTGGGGGGCTCCAAAATCACTGCAGATGGTGATTGCAGCCAAGAAATTAAAAGACGCTTACTCCTTGGAAGGAAGGTTATGACCAACCTAGATAGTATATTGAAAAGCAGAAACATTACTCTGCCAAAAAAGGTCCGTCTAGTCAAGACTATGGTTTTTCCAGTAGTCATGTATGGATGTGAGAGTTGGATGGTGAAGAAAGCTGAGCGCTGAAGAATTGACGCTTTTGAACTGTGGTGTTGGAGAAGAGTTGAGATCCCTTGGACTGCAAAGAGATCCAACCAGTCCATCCTAAAGGAGATCATTCCTGCGTGTTCATTGGAAGGACTGATGTTGAGGCTGAAACTCCAATACTTTGACCACCTCATGCGAAGAGTTGACTCACTGGAAAAGACCCTGATGCTGGAAAGGATTGGCAGCAGGAGGAGATGGGGACGACAGAGGATGAGATGGCTGGATGGCATCACCAACTCGATGGACATGGGTTTGGGTAGACTCCGGGATTTGGTGATGGACAGGGAGGCCTGGCATGCTGCGATTCGTGGGGTCACAAAGAGTTGGACACGACTGAGCGACTGAACTGAACTGAACTGAATGTAAGTTTCCATGTTACTCTTTCCATACATTTCACCCTCTCCTTTCCTCTCTGCATGTCCATAAGTCTATTCTCTATGCCTGTTAGATGCTTTTACAAAAGCTTCTTGCAAACGTGTTTTATCCTCAGTGAAATTCATGGAAATGTGCCTGCAAGCGGGCTAAGTAGCTTCAGTCATGTCTGACTCTTTGTGACTCTATGGACTATAGCTGTCAGGCTCCTCTGTCCATGAGATTCTCCAGGCAATAATACCAGAGTGGGTTGCCATACCGTCCTCCAGGGGATCCTCCTTACCCAGGGATTGAACCTGAGTCCCTTACATCTCCTTCATTGGCAGGTGGTTCTTTACCACTGGTGTAACCTGGTAAGCCCCTCATGGAATCAATAAAACCACTTGGACAAATAGCTTTACGGGGTTCCCAGCAGCCTAACCATGTGAATAAGGAAGGTCCCTTCCCAAAAAGGCAAGGAACGTCAGAACATTTGAGGGACCTCAAGAAGAAGAATTCACACAAAACTATTTGTTAGACCAGCCGAAAGAATTCAAGAGGGGTAGAGGAAAATTTCTTCACTCCAACAGTGTTGTTCAGTCGCTCAGTCATATCTGACTCTTTGCAACCCATGGACTGCAACACGCCAGGCTTCCCTGTCCTTCACTGTCATACACTATGCAATACATGTTGATTCATCATTTTCTATTGTAAGAAAGAAAACCTGAAGTTCATCATTTTCTTGCAAGATTTTTATGAAAAAAAAAATAGTTGAGAGATTGAGGGAAAAGGAAACTATGCAGTTTTCTTAATTGGGAAGAACACAGGTTTGTGATATTAGAGATCTGGTTTCAGGCCTGCTTCTTTCCTAATTGTGATCTTGGGAAACCTTATTTTCTGCATCTGTATAACACGAGTAAATGAAAAGGTGACCTCTATTATTCCTTGCTTCTACTGGATGTATGAATCTGAATATAAACAAATACTTGTTCTGTTTAAATTGTTTTTCCTTGAAGAGAGTTAATCCTATATTTAAAAAGCAATTAAGTCAAAAGCAAAGACAGGATTAAAGTGAACTCAAGGACCATAATGAAATTTACCCTTGGTAAAACAGATATAAAGCTTTCTTTAAAATTGTTTATGACTGAAGTTGCCTAATCTAAGAAGAAAACCAAGGGGACTCTCATGTCACATATATGTGATTAAAGTCCTACAATCACTAATTAGCTGTGTAACATTGTGTGGGTTTTCCTCTTTTTAAAATCTACTTTCAGCATCATTTTTCTCATCTATGAAATAGATACAAGAATAAATGAAAATTTTCAATACACCCAGCCAAAGAAGGCATCCAGTAAATGCTAAGTTCAGGTACCTCACTTAGCAGCAACTGAAAGTGTGTTTTTCGCCTAGCACCTTCAGTGAGGATAGTAAAGGCATCTCTCTTATATTACACTAAACCTAGAAATAGCTACAATTGGACCCCAAGGACAATTTTAATAAAGGCCTGAAAGAGGATACCTAGTAGACACCTCTAAATTTCAGTTGGACTTAAGTAACAAATTTTTCAAAGGGATTAGTTTTTAAATATCTCATATAATACTGATTCATTTAATACTCTTGTTTTCAGGAAAATACCTGGCGTGATATATGAGCAGAAATGTTATATATACATTTTTCATACACTTGCTTCTTTTCATTATGTTCCTTCATTTGGTATATTTTTGCTTATTGAGTCTTTTTTCTGTTTTACCTGGCTTCCCTTGTAGGTCAGATGGTAGAAAAGCTAAGGTACTAGATGAGCCCGAAATAGGGGCAAAATACAAGGTCTTTAAAATCAGATATTTAAAAGAGATGGTTAAGTGGCTATCTGAATGACTTGCAAACATTAATTTCTTCACCTTATTTACTACCTTGTGGTGGTGGTGGTTTAGTCATTAAGTTGTGTCCAACTCTTGTGACCCCATGGACTGCAGCCAACCAGGCTCCTCTGTCCATGGGATTCCCCAGGCAAGAATATGGGAGTGGGTTGCCATTTCCTACTACCTTGTAGGAATGTAGTAAAAATATAATGAAATAATGTACATGAAAGTATTTATACATTTGTTATACCAAACAAATGACTAATTACTACTATAAAAACAATGATATCAGTTCTGTCATGTGTACTATTAAACACTTGGTTCATTGGAAATGTAAATTTTACTTGGTCGCTTACTGATAATTATATAGAATTTTAACTCAAGAATAGTATTCTGTGGCTGAAAAATCTGTTTTCTATAAACATTAAAGTAGATCCAGGAGTTTTCACATGGATTAAGCACAGCAAAAAAAAAAAAAAAAAAAAAAAAGGACATCTACTACCCAAGCTAAAGAATCTTGGGCCAATAGTACAGCCAAAACAACAGATAGCATTTTAGTACTTCTAGATTAACTTTCTGTTATAGTAAGAGGCAAGTTTAATTCTTTAGAACAAATTCTAATGAGTTTTCAGAGAGGGTGCAAGAAGTTGAAGGAGACCATTTCTTCCACCTATGAATGAAAAATATTGTCTGCTGTATCAGTAAACAAGGCATGAAGCAGGCATCAAGCCACTGCAGCAACCTCCTACCCCATGGTGTGCCCCAAGGGAATGCAGGGTGGGGACAAAATGGGCTGTCCATTGCCAAGCCCTCGACAACCGCAGCCACCCTGCAAGGGCGAGGGAACTCGGGATGGGAAAGAAAAGGATGCTGGCCCTAGATAGCTAAAGTGAATATCAAAAGAATGATTTCAATGACTCTTACATCTTCCGATACACAGAAGAGTGCTAAATTCATTAACTTGAGATGTCTGATTTTCTTTAATTAACAACAATCCTTTGAAGCTTAGACAGCCCCCTCTTTGTGGTAAAAACTCCTATATACACTGACTCCTGCCTTACCTCTTCAGAGCAGTCACTCAGAGATATCTGAGAATTGGTCTCCCCAACATTAAGTCCTAAAAAAATCCATAGAATAAAATATAATCCTCCACTTCTAGCTTGTACATATGTTTTTAGCTGACATAATCTAACCATCAGAAAAAAAAAGAAACAATAAGTTAAAAAAATAATGAAATAAAGTAAATTACAGTTTCTAAAAACCCACCAGGGTAGCTGAGGGTACCAAAAGCCCAAATAAACTAAATTAAAAGAAAGAGACAATATCTAGGTGAGAAAGATCCATGTCTGGTTTTATTCCTAATAATATGGCAGAAAAAGAGTAAATGTACCATAAATGGGGTAAAGAGAAAAAGGCCAACATTAAAGACAAACAAACAAAAAAACACTTCCATTGTCTTTGTTGGGTTGGCATGATGTCTTACAATTCAAAAGAGTCCCATTCATAGAATAAGTCTCCGTTCACCTGCACTTCTTTCCCCTGGGTCCTTGGGTCCTTGGGTGTCTATATACTCACAGAATATCCACGGCTGAGCACAGGTAAATCCTTTCCAGTTTTGCCAGCCCTTCATGTGCCCAAAGCAGTGATCTGCATCTGGGATTAGGGCATGAAAGCTGAGAAAGAATCTTGGGGAACTTTAAGCATTATTTCATGCATGGCATCAACTCATGGAAGATGGGGGACAACGCTGGAGGGAGAAGAAAAATCTCCTGTGGTGATGAAACTAGAAAAGGGATGAAGAGGGAAAACAATTCTTCAGAGGCTGAGAACATCTGTGAACATAGTAAAAAATAAACAAACAAAGAGAGAGAGAGAGAGAGGGAACTCTTCCAAGGTAAGGAAACATGTTAATGGGCTAAAGTAGAGAGCTCCCAAGTCTTGCTGCAAAGAGGCAAGATAATGTGACCCATGATTTAGAAAACTAAATCAATAGAAGCAACCACTGTGAATTAAGCAAGCAATTACGGTCAATAAAGAAAATCACACATCAGAAACTCAAGTATTCTGAATAAAAGTGGATAAACATGGAAGATTGAAATAGCTGTTGACTGATTGCAAAAAAAAAAAAATGGAAGAAAAAAGGCAAAATTATCTTTAAAATAAAGAATGACTTAAAAGGAAACCCAGGGAGAGCATATTCTACCAAAAGGGGCATTGATGCTAGGAATTAGAAGAATCCCAGATAAATTAAATCAAAGTAAGAAGTAGGTAAAAATTATAGTTAATGTAATTGATTATAGAAGCTAGGCAATGGATAGTCAATATACATATTGCATGATTCTTTGAAGAGAACAAACATAATAACATAAACAAAACTAACATTTAGAACCAAAATCTAAGAAACTCCAGAAATTTAAAAAAAAAAAAAAAAAAAAAAACCACAATTCATTATTAAAAGAGAAGCAACTGGCCCTAAAATGTTAAAAAGAAAATGCTTAACTCATAATAAGTATTATGCAAACTAAAACAGTAGTGAAATGCTATGTCATACCCATAAATTTGGCAAAAATTTATGTTTGACAATATCTCTATTGGAAAGACTGGAAAGAAACAGATATTCTCATATATCTGGTCTGAGTACAAAATGTACATGTATGATGTTTAAAAACTTTCCAATACCTCATAAAAATTTTTTTGTTCTCTTATTCAATAATCTCACTTTTAGGAATCTCTACTAAAGATACATCTTCAGAAATAAAATAGGCACAAGATTATTCACTGTAGCATTATTTCTAATGGTAAGATATTTTAAAGAATTCCAGTGTCCATCCACAGGGGACAGAAAAACAATGGAATATTATGACATCCTAAAAAATAGACACTCAAATATGGAAATGAGTCAAGGGAGTTTTTTGTATCCTGTTTTGGAGTTATCTCCAAGAGAAAGAGGGCTTCCCAGGTGGCACAGTGGTAAAAGAATCTGTCTGCCAATGCAGGAGACACAAGAGACCTGGGTTCAATCCCTGGGTAGGGAAGATCCTCTGGATTAGAAAATGGCACCCTACTTCAGTATCTTGCCTGGGAAATTCCATGAACAGAGAAGCCTGGTGAGCTACAGTCTATGGGGTCGCAAAGAGTCAGAAATGGCTGAATGACTGAATGTATGTGTACATATTCATTGTGGCAAGAGGGGTCAGAGGGTGGCATGCAAATAACAAAATTTATTTACAAAGTCTACTGTTAATATACTACTGATTATACAACTAGAGTATATTAACAGTAGGGCAATGCCAAAGGAAGTTCAAACTCCATACAGTTGTGCTCATTTCACATGCTAGTAAGGTCATGCTCAAAATCCCTCAAGCTAGGCTTCAATAGTATGTGTATCAAGAAATTCCAGATGTACAAGCTGGATTTAGAAAAGGCAGAGGAACCAGAGATCAAATTGCCAACATCCGCTGGATCTTCAAAAAAGCAAGAGAGTTCCAGAAAAAACATCTATTTCTGCTTTATTGACTATGCCAAACCCCTTTGACAATGTGGATCACAATAAACTGTGGAAAATTATTCAAGAGATGGGAATACCAGACCACCTGACCTGCCTCCTGAGAAATCTGCATGCAGGTCAGGAAGCAACAGTTAGAACTGAACATGGAACAATGGACTGGTTCAAAATTAGGAAAGGAGTACATCAAGGCTGTATACTCTCACCTTGTTTATATAACATATGCAGAGTACATTACACAAAATGCCAGGTTGGATGAATCACAAGCTGAAATCAAGATTTCCTGGAGAAATATCAACAACCTTAGATATGCAGATGATACCACCCTAATGACCGTAAGGGAAGAGGAACTAAAGAGACTCTTAATGAGGGTGAATGAGGAGAGTGAAAAAGCTGGCTTAAAATTCAACATTCATAAAACTAAGATCATGGCATTCGGTCCCATCACTTCATGGGAAATAGATGAGGGGAAAGTGGAAATAGTGACATATTTTATTTTGGGGGGCTCCAAAATCACTGCAGACAGTGACTGCAGTTCTGAAATTAAAAGATGCTTGCTCCTTGGAAGAAAAGCTATGACAAACCTAGACAGGATATTAAAACGCAGAGACATTACTTTGCCAACAATCGTCCATATAGTCAAAGCTATGGTTTTTCCAGAAGTCATGTACAGATGTGAGAGTTGAACCATAAAGAAGGTTGAATGCCAAAGAACTGATGCTTTTGAACTGTGTTGCTGGAGAAGACTCTTGAGAGTCCCTTGGACAGTAAGGGGATCAAACTAGTAGATCTTAAAGGAATTCAACCTTGAATATTCATTCAAAGGACTGACACTGAAGCTGAAGCTCCAATACTTTGGCTGCTTGATGTGAAGAGCTGACTCATTGGAAAAGACCCTGATGCTGGGAAAGACTGAGGGCAGGAGGAGAAGGGGATGACAGAGGATGTGATGGTTGGATGGCATCACCGACTCAATGGACATGAGTTTGAGCAAACTCCGGGAGATAGTGAATGACAGGAAAGCCTGGCGTGCTGCAGTCCATGGGTTGGCGAAGAGTAGGACATGACTTAGCTACTGAACAATACCATGCAGTTAGGATTAACTTTTAAATCTCACAGTATAACATAAACAAGCAAATTTTAAATATTATTGGGCAAAAAAGTTTTTAGTGTCAGAGAAAAGACATATAAATTTGCTAGCATCATTTACTGAAACAGCCTTGTAAGAATAGCATACTGGAAGACCTGCAGTTCAGATATTGGCTAATTCCAAGCAGGGAAAGCAGGGAGGATGGAGAGTGAACCTGGGACTTCTAGCTGCACCTGAAAAATCACACGGGGTTCTAAGAAAAAGACACATAAGCCAACTTAGAGGGTCACTTTCTGGCTAAATTTGACATTGTTTAAGCCTAAAAAGAAAAATGATACTTGATTTTAAAACATTGAAAGAATAAAAAAATATGGTAATAATTAAAACAAAGGAGGGAAACACACACACCCCTTTTGTGTGATGGCAATCACTTTTGCCATCAGTGGTAGTGATGTTATGCCAATGTGTTAATATGAAAATTAGTAACAAAATGTAATTAAACATTACCCTTTAAAAGAAAACATTATATGTTCATATTCTGCTGTTGTGGCAAATTATTTCCTCAGAAGAACACTTGCTAATATGTGGGATGAATATGATACAAAAAACATTATTTTCAAATCCCCTCAAAACCATCCTCCCTGGTGGCTCAGACAGTCAAGAGTCTGCCTGCAATGCAGCAGACATGAGTTCGATCCCTGGGTTGGAAAGGTCCCCTGAAGAAGGAAATGGCAACCTACTCTAGTATTCTTGCCTGGAAAATACCATGGACAGAGGAGCCTGGTGGGCTACAGTCCATAGGGTCGCAAAGAGTTGGCCACAACTGAGTGACTAACACACACACTCAAAACTCATTCTTCCAGAAAGTGATGAATGCTAAAACCAGTAGTCTCATGGCACCAAAGAATCATCCTAGTTTATTTGCTAATATCCAAGAGAAAAATAAACCTTCTCAAAGAAACAATCTGCCAACTGTACTTTTACAAAGTTGTCAGACTTAGAATCACTAATATTGACACAATCTGACAATATATGCCTCCTGATATGAGGCAAAATACACAGCATTGCTTTTCACGTCTTTTTGCCAAAGGTAAAATATCAAGCCTTTAGATACAACTTACACTTTACAATATAAAGGAGATAGGAAAAAAAGTTAACAAATTCCACAAGGAAACAATCTGACAAAGATAGAATATAAAACATCCTATTGGACAATTGGCCTGCTTTCTTCAAAAAGTCAGTATCGGGGGAAAATGAGGAACTGTAGATTAGAAAAGCCTAAAACATACCTAATAAATATGATACATGAACTTAAATTTGTTTAACTCTCTGGTTTTAAAAAATATTCTATTGGATTTTTTTGAGGAAAAGGAGGAAATTTAAGCGCTAATGCCTGCATTAGCTAATATTAGAAAATTATTATCTTTTAATTGTGATACTATTGATGTGAGGAATATTCTTATTTTTAGAAGAAACTTGAAGGTTTTATAGTAAACCATCATGAGTTGTGTGGTTTAATTTCGATCTCTCAGTTTGTTGAAAAAATTAGATAGATAATAAAGATAGATAAAAGGATAAATGGAGTAGTAATTATGAGTAAATATTATTAAATGCAGTTACTTTTCAAATGAGATAATTATTACTATTCTTAATAACTTAAAATTCTTTGAATGTTTGTACATTTTCATAATAAAAGTTTTATTATGATTACCTCTAATGTAAATATCTCCAGAGGAGAAATTAAATCTTTGGATGATATTCACATTGGAATGGCTTTCTGGTTAGCCTGGTTTTAGTGAGCTGACTAAACAATGTTCACTCTCTCCATCTGTTTGATATTAGAAAGTAGAAACTGTGTCCTACTGGAAACTTCCTCTGCAAATTGGGGAAACCAGTGTGGGTAAGCAAAGTTATTTGCTGGAGCACCCCAGAAAGCCATTTAATTCTTTTTTATTCTTGTTTTGTTCCAGTTGAAAGGTAAACTCAGTGACTAAAAAGGTTTGGCTATACTAGTTCATGAGGAAACTTGCCAAGGATTGTGGACTAAAAGATCGAAGACACCCAATCCCCGTGTGTGTGTGTGTGTATGAATGTTTTACTGTTACACTTAATTTAATGAGAGAAAAATAAAACTTTTGTGTTCATACTACTGTAGCTTTAAGGTTTCTATTATTTTTAGTTTAACCTAAACCTAACAAATACAGCCTTTATAGAAATTTTCCTGTCCAGATTCTGGTTGTGGCTCTGTAAAGAAAATTTTCATGGCTATCTGTTGTAGCCTGATTGACGGTCTTTAAACTATATCCATGTTACCTTATGTGGCAAAAAAAAAGACTTTGCAGATGTACTTAAATTAAGAATCATGAAATGCAGAGACTATCCTCAGTTACTAGGTGAACTTTTAATGAAATCACATGCATTCATAATCCCTCTTACAAAGAGAGAGAGTCAGAGAGTAATCAGAGAAGGCAATGTGACCAGGAAGACAGACATTGGTTTGATGCTCGCAAAGCCAAGGAATCCCTGGAGTCACCAGAAGCTGGAAGAAGCAAGAAATGCGTTCTCCTGTACAGCCTGCCAAGGGGAGCAGCCTGGCCAGAACTCCCATTTCAGTCCAGTGAAATTGATAATGGGCCTTTGGCCTCTAGAATAGTGAGAATATAAATTTCTGTTGTTTAAGCCATGTAGTTTGTGGTGAATTTGTTACAGCAAATACAATATTTCCACAGGTAGAAGCAGTTAGCCAGGTTCATGCTTTGTATTTTTTTTCACATTTATAGCATCTCAACTGGATTGTATTCTACACTTTGGCTAAATGTTCACATTAAATCTTACATTAAGATCCGATTAAAGACACATTCTAAGGCAAAATTAAAGAGTTCTACATTCTCTGGGATTCCCTGGTGGCTCAGCTGGCAAAGAATCTGCTTGCAATGCAGGAAACCTGGGTTTGATCCCTGGGTTGGGAAGATCCCCTGGAGAAGGGACTAGCTACCCACTTCAGTATTCTGGCCTGGAGAATTCCATGGACTGTACAGTATAGTTCACGGGGTTGAAAAAAGTCAGACACAACAGAGCGACTTTCACTTATACTTTCTACATTTTCTGATATTTCCAATAACAGCAAAAACAACTATCAGCCACTGATTGCTTCCTCTGCGACGGTGCTCGCTTATCTCAACTAATCTGAACAACTTAATGAGATAGAGTCTTCACCAGTTTCCTATTTAAGGAGGAAAAAATGGTGACTTGCCCATGGCTACAGTAGTGGAAGGGTCCATCTCAAGGTCAGAGTTGTCTGACTCCACAGTCTATACTTTTAAGCAACATAACTCACTATCTCTGAAAACGAAGACTTGATCTTGGACTTGAACCCACCTCAGGATACTTGATGCATGTGTCTGCGTGTGCTCAGTCGCTTGGGCATGTCCAACTCTTCGAACCCCATGGACTGTAGCCTGCCAGGCTCCTCTGTCCATGGAATTTTCCAGGCAAGAATACTGGAGTGGGTTGCCATTTCCTACTCCAGGGGATCTTCCCATGCCAGGGATCTAACCCATGTCGCCTGCATCCCTTGCGTTGGCAGGTGGATTCTTTACCACTAAGTTCCCTGGGAAGCCTTGGCATATATCAGTTATCTTCTTTTTCTAATTCATTGGCATAAAGTATGAAACAGGGCTTCCCTCATAGCTCAGTAGGTTAAGAGTCCATCTGCAATGCAGGAAACCTGGGTTCCATTCCTGGGTTGGAAAGAGCCCCTGGAGAAGAAAATGGCAACCCACTCCAGTATTCTTGCCTGGAGAATCCCATGGACAGAGGAGCCTGACAGGCTACAGTCTATGGGGTCGCAAGAGTCAGACACGACTGAGTGCTAAGCACACACAAGGTATGAAATAGACTTCTATTTATAATTTGGAACTGTGGGCTGTCACACTTCCTGGTTACAAACTTTTACCAGGTACTACAGAGTGATCAAGTTTCAGCAGGTTTAAGACCTTATTAAACATAAATTTCAGTATCCTGTGATGGATGAAGACATCTTTGATACATCATTAACAGAGAGGTTAGGTAGAATTTGGCACCTGAAGAGTCAGGGAGCAAAGAAATTCTAAAAGGTATGCACAATGCTATCTACTATCATATATGGAATTTTCGAGCTATTGTCAAATAGATCTAAAGCAACCTGATCCAAGATGTGCATTTTCATTACAAAGGAGAAACTAGCAATAAACTAATTAAAAATATGACCAGAATATATCTGAGTAATTAATTTAGAATCCTGTTCATAAAAAATAAGTTGTTCAGAGTATTTTTGTTTAATCTAGTTTCAAATTTTTACTGAGATCTACAAGTTCAAGAATTTCTTTTTATTATAAGAAAAAAACAAATTTATCTTGATTCATGGGAAAATGATAGACTGTAATACTATTTATTTACTTATTAATTTTATGATATCATTTTATTAGTGCTTTGCATTTTCTAAACTTTCCTACAAAATTATATAATCTCAAACCCATAATATTGTAAGGTTTGTAGATTATTATCAACATCCAAGCTATGGGTGAATAAAGTGAATTTCAAGATTTTAAGTAGCTATCCATACTCACATAGCAAATAAATGTTAAATTAGCTCTTGAAGTGAAGTCTTTCAGATTTCAAAGGCTACACAGAGTTCCAACTGCATCATCAGGCCAGGGAGCTATAAGAAAACCTCAGTCGTGGGAAAATATATTAGCTAGAAAAGAACAAACAGAATTTGCATGTGTCTAAGCACTTGGCAAATGTAACTTCAATTCTTCTGGCTTAACTTGAGTCATTTAAAGTCACAAGGGAAAAAAAAGGATAGAAAAATACCTACATTGACCTTCCTGGCACATTGTCCTTGCAACTCTGTAACTTGTACAGCAGAACCCATTAAATTTCTCTAGGTCTTTGACCCCTACTCAGATAAGAGACCACATATTTTCATGGGGGAAATACAAGAGTTTTTTGTCAGCAATTTATTTACAAAGTAACAGTGAATCAACCTTGCTAACAGACTATGGTATTATAGTTCTTCAATAATGGGTTCTTTTTTATTCAACAGTAATTTGGATGTTGTCTAGTATTTCATTTCTCCCAGAATTGAAACTTTTACCCTTGGCCCTATGACCCCCAGTAACGGAATCTTTTCTTTCTGCTGCTGGATCTCATGAATGTTGCCTGCCTGTTTGGGTTTTTGAATAACTGAATCCTAGATGAATTTCTCTGGTTTATACCTTGGACTTCTATACTTTGGATTCATTTTTGGACTTCTTGCTTTCTGTCCTTCCTACTTCCTGTGTCTTAAATCTGTGTCTTAAATCTTTCTGTGTCTTTCTGTGTCTTAAATCCTTCCTTAGAGCATGCTCTCTACCACTATGCCTGTCCAGGAGTTCATCCTTGTCTCACTAACTTTCCATGGCTGCCTAACTCATATTTTCAGCTTTTTCTGGTTTGAATTCTTTACCATCTAAGCTACCAGGGAAGAGCGATGACAAACTTAGCATGTTGAAAAGCAGAGACATTACTCTGCTGACAAAGATTCAGGGCTATGGTCTTCCCAGTGGTCACATACGGTTGTGAGAGCTGGATCATAAAGAAGGCTTTATGCCAAAGAATTGATGCCTTCGAACTGTGGTGCTGGGGAAGACTCCTGAAAGTCCCTTGGACAGCAAGGAGATCAAACCAGTCAATCTTAAGGGAGATCAACCCTGAATGTTCACTGGAAGGACTGATACTGAAGCTGAAGCTCCAGTATTTTGGTCATCTGATGCACACAGACAACTCATTGGAAAAGTCCCTGATGCTGGGAAAGATCAAGAGCAGAAGGAAGAGGGCATCGGAGGATGAGATGACTGGATGGCATTACCAATGCAATGAACATGAACTCGGGCAAACTCTGGGAGATGGTGAGGGACAGGGAGGCCTGGTGTGCCGCAGTCCATGGGGTCGCAAAGAGTCAGATAGGACTGGGCCACTGAACAACAGCAACAGCTGGTTTGGATGCTCTGAGGGCTGTCCAGTGGTATTATGAAGGTTTTGCCTTGATTTTTTTTTTTAATAGAGTACGATGTAACATAATTTTAAATGTTTGTAGGGTTTGTGAAGGTTCCATTTTCATTTTTTTAAAAAAGGAGCATGATAGATGAGAGTATCATATGTTTGGGGCTCAGATAGAGTTAGGTAAATCCATTTAATCACTACATAATTGAGGAAGCCACCTGGAAATAAATGGTTTCTTTCTTTTCTGTTAGCTTTATGTACCACATTGATAGTCACCAGGTCCTACATATTTTGTCCTTAATTTCTGTCAAGCTTGGCTTCACTGAGCCCATTGTGCTGCACTACTTTAGCTCAAGCCTTTGTAATTTTCCGCCTTTGTCACATAGAGACTTGTAACAGGCCTTCTTGCCGTAAGTTTTACTCTTTTTAAATTTCATTCACCTCACTTCTTCTGTGATCTCCCTTGATTTTACACATCATTCTCTGACTACTCACTTTTCAAAACTCAGTTTAGCTACTACCACTCATGGGAATCTTTAGATTTAGACTTTACTATTCTCTTTCTCTGTCCCACACATACTCACCAACTCTCTGGGTCAGGAGGATCTCTTTATATTATCCTGAATAATCCTGCCAAATATATTATCATTTATCATTCCCGGTTTTTGTTGTTTATATATGAATTTATCCTCGAGTATTTGAACTTATTTCTGTAAATCTATAGTTCCTAGTACTATACTTTGGACGTATTCACTACCCCCAAAACATTTGTTATGCAAAAATGGAAGTTACCACTGCAACTCTCAGAAACAATTGAGAACTCACAATAAGGGGAACTCTGCTTTATTCTTCAGTAACTTGTACTTGTTTACATCATTTCTTTTTTCAGTTCCAGCTGTGAGTCTAATATGTCAGCTTTCATTTACTGTTTGACTACCATAAGGCAACGAAATAGGATAATTTTGTTGACTAGAGTTTATGATTTCTGCTCTGATAAGTAGCAAGTGAACTGGTCATCCATTTATTCACTTATTCATTCAATACATATTTATTAAGTACTCACTATGTATCTGGACCTCTTTTAAGGAGACCTGGGTACCAAAAAATAGGCCTCCAAGTTCATAATATAATAGAAATGTACTGTTGTAAATGCCTACTCTTCCCCTCTGACTGTCTTATAGAAAAGGAGTTCCTCTATATATACAAATATATAAAAATATATACATATATTCATTCAAAGATATGAGTATATAAATAAATGACATGTGTAAGTAAAAATAAAACCTAGTAGTTTCAACACCGAATATTCAATCCCAGAATTTGGATCTGACTCACAAAATTCTGGATTTTTCTTTTCCTCTCTGCTCATCAGCAATACTTGGCCAAGCTCACAATGATGCTGTTATTATTAGATAAAACACTCATCTGCCTTTTCATCACTCCTATACCCAAAGCCATCACCTTGCATTAGTGGACACTGGCTATGACACAATGTCAGGCTGGGTTTCTCTAACGAAATTCTGGAAGCCTTTGGGATAACCTATTACTTGACCTTGTAGTGGATGCATGTATATTACCCCATCTCTGTTTTGAAAACCCCTATCCATAATGACTTGTCAGATTGCTAACGGAAGAAAAATTTAAAGGGGAAAAAACCTTAAGTTTTTTAATTTTCTAATACTCCTTCTATTCTCAACCCTAAATCAAGCCCTGAGGCTGAGGACTGAATTGCACTGCAGCTGCTGACCACATCACCTGGGGAAAATACTTCTCTTTTTCCACTGGCGAAGATACCAAAGGGAGTAAAACTAATTTTACATCTGAAAAATTTCTCCACATTTGCAACATAACTTATCCTGTCATGAGCATGATACCTCATCATATTCACAGTCCCACCCACAATGAAAGGGAGATTATACCAGGAAAGGACACAAGAAAGCAGGGATCTTGGGAACTATCTTAGAATCCTGCCTACCGTATCAATTACACCCTAAGTGTGTGTCAGTTGCTCAGTCGTGTCTGACTCTTTTTGACCCCGTGGACGGTAGCTCATCAGGCTCCCCTGTTCATGGAACTCTCCAGGCAAGAATACTGGAGTGGGTTGCTCGTCAGGTTCCCCTGTCCATGGAACTCTCCAGGCAAGAATACTGGAGTGGGTTGCCATTCCCTTCTCCAGAGGATCTTCCCCACCCATGGATTGAATCCAGGTCTCCTGTATTATGGGAAGATTCTTTACTATCTTAGCCACCAGGGAAGCCCTTAATAGACCCTAAGTTTTAATAATTCAGATGGCTTTGATCAATGCTATGAAAAGCAAATTTATATTTTAGATTAACACAGCTCATTAAGCTCAGAGACTACAGTGTCTTGTATATGCACTTGATTTTTCTAGAGACTTTCTTTAAAGAGTTGGCACCAGAGACTTCAGATAAAAACTTTAAGAGATTACGAAGCAGCTTACACACATAATTGAAAGTGTTTACAAAAAAGCAAGACTGTCATTTTATTTTGTTTATTTGAAAAATCTGTTGCTTTGAATTGTATTTCATTTACACATGTATCGCTCTACAACTGTGTCAGAGCTTTTCATTATTTGAAATATACTTCTAGAACCTTTTATTACATTTATGATTGGTTAATGGTTAAGAATCATTTAAAGAAGATTTTTCAGATGCACAAATTAAGACTATGAACGTCCATTTTGCTTTTAGCTGTGATGATTGATGCATTTGATTTACTTTGCATTTTATTTTTAAGAAGTTTGGAGAAGACATTTCCTTACAAAGATGATTTTCTTAGGTTTATTGAATTTTCTTTGATATCTCTTTTATTCTTTCCTAGTAACTAAGCCACCATCCAAGTTATTGTCTTTTTTTAGTAAATATTTCTTATTTCTTCCTCCTGCCCTTAGGATATTGACAAGGTTGCTTGCAAATAATTTATTCATTTTCTCCCAGGATGACATTATCTCTACTCCCAGAGAACCTTCTAGGTAGTAGAGTCGTGTCATTAACACCTAATTTCTACCTGTGTACCTCATAGACACACACACACACACACACACATACACTGCCATGAAATATCCAGATAGATACACAAAAGTTTGACCTATGCCTCACCTGAAAAAGTATACCCTCTCTCAGTCTGTGGTGATATACACAATGATGGTGAAATGGCCCAGGGTAGGCTATATGAGTCATCATAGAGACTGTTGCTAGAAATACTGAAGAATTTCTCGTTCTTCTGACTTGCTGAGATGTTAGTCTATCACCTGCAACTGCCAACGACCACCTCTGCAACTTTTGAATGTGAAGAAAGTCTACTTGAGAATAAATACAGAAGAAAACAGTGGCAAGATGTAGATACAGATATAAAAATAGATATAACATATATTTCTATGTATATAGCTATATACATATCTATGTATATATATGAATATAGAGATAGATGGATGGATAGATAGATAAACAGCCTGGTCTGTCTATACTCATAAATAATACATAAGAGAAAGAGTAATACTGCTACTAGTTTTAAGCCTCTAGATTCAGTTATATATTATTCACAATTGTATCTGTGTAATTTAAAGATATGCAAGCCAATGAAGTGTTTCATTTAAGCTAGCTTGGATTCCATTCCTGATATGTAAAACCAGAAAAATCTCAACCAGTACAACGCTTACACCAAGCATTGGTTACTAGAACACAAAACTGTAATGAAATAGGAAAAAGGAATATGAAAGGAAAACTGGGATGATCAAAGCAAGTGAAGATTTGCTCATGAAAATGACTGAGAGTTTTTCAGATTACATGGATTAAGGTCAAGAAGCAAGCACAATGTGACTAATGTGGACTCATTTTTATTCAAGTTGTTGAGACAAGTTCTACAATGCTGGAATATAAAGAAATTCTTGGAAGCTTTATTATGAAATATTAAAACAAAAGAACTAGATCACAAAGTAATGAATTACACAAATACTTTATAACATGCTCCACAATGAAAGCATGAATAAATTCTGAGTGTAAGCCTGAGCAATACCAACTTAAGTTATTTCGTCTACTTCAGTGGAAAGTTGTGTGCAAAATTGCTTCAGTTGTGTCTGACTCTTCATGACTCTATGGATGATAGCCTACCAGGCTTCTCTGGCCATGGGATTCTCTAGGCAAGAATACTGGCGTGGGTTGTCATGCCCTCCTCCAGCGGATCTTCCCAACTCAGGGATCAAACTCACGTCTCCTAAGTCCCCTGTATTGGCAGGCGTGTTCTTTATCAACAGCACCACTGGGGAAGCCCCATATTACCAGTTAGAAAGACCAAACAATTCTGGATGCTGACTCGCTTTTCTTAGCCTCCCTGAATCTCCTCTTTGTTGTTCTGCATCATATTCTAAATCTTGGGGGGCTAGCCTTGAATTTTCCTTTTCTTGGTTGCTTGCTTTCTGGCTTCTTTTTGGGTTTAGACAGTGAAAGTTCTTTGAAGGATTATCAGAGGTAATAGGATGACATGAGGGAATTAATTTTCTCCACCCTGTGGCTTGGCTGTGTTTATCAAATGAAGACCAACACTTCTTCCAGCCAGTCTACTCCATTCAGCTACTTCTCCACTAACAATTTTCTCTACTTTTCCTTACAGACCTAGGGATGGTAAGGACTTCTCAACATTGGGCTTCCTAGAAAGTTCTTAATTTCTCTAAAACTTGCCTAAGTCACTTGGATGAAGCGCGCCATCTGTTTTCTCACAGTATTCAACTTATTTTTATTTGTTCTTTATAATACATCCTGTAATTTTCAAATATTCTACAAAGTACATGCCTTGCTTTTAAAAATCAGAAGACAACAAATAATGTTTTGAAATATATTTTCTTAAAAAGTTCTGGTAAATATTTCTAGAAACTTGCAACTCAAGATAGAGACTAGCGATTTTGTTTGAGGAAAAGGAATGAATGTATGTTGACATTTTATACTGGGTGTCACATTAGGGGATTTCTATAAATTTTCTCATTTATACAAATGTAGGTTTCTGTGATTGTACTTTACATATGAAATCACTGAGACTTTGGTCATGTATCTAGCAAACAGAAGCAGCTTGAATTGCTGCTGATATACATATATATAATCAGTTGGTATATAACATGCATTGATAAGTTACTAAACTTACTAAACTAAGCTTGCTAAATATGAAATATATATGTATATATATATGTGTGTGTGTGTGTGTGTGTGTGTGTGTGTGTGTATATTTCTGCTCTTCTGGGAAAATAAGCACTCTTCTTTCCACTTTTAAAGTAGTAAAGAGTTGCTGAGCAGGTACTAGGCATCTTGTTAATGGAGACCCCACTGTATAGCAAACCACTGTCCAAAGTAATTTAATGCTGTAAATGAGCTCAAGGAATTTGAATTGAGACTCTGTGTTTGAATCCCAATTCTGTTGCTTGACTGTTATTTTAAACCTTACTAATCTTCAATTTTTTACCTGTAAACTATAGAAAATGATAGCTTCTCTCTCACAGGCAGTCTGAAATGATTAAAAATATACATGAGAAAACAGCACAAGGCCTAGGAGAGAGTGAAATAATATTATTAATTTAATAAATGAATTGGACAATTATTATTAATAATAGTGGTTTTTAATCCTGGAACTCCTGCTTATTGTACTCTAGAATATTTGAACAAATTATGCACATTTACATCAAAGTTTAATGGAAATTTCAAAGTTCAGGTTAAATATACTTCTACAAATATCATTATTTATACACTCAAATAGCATTTTTTTGGGTGCATAAAAGCAAGAAAAATCAAAATGGATAGAAAATAAAGACAGTGATAAAAGTTTGTTTCACCATGACCAAATATCTTGCCTGAATCCCCACATCTCTGAAAAATGCCATAGAGGTCACTGAATAATGCACCATGCCCAAACAAATACATTTTGAATAGAATAATATGCCAATGTCTCAGGAAAATGACACATAATTCACTAAATTATAATTCACTAAATCAAATCATGGAGGTTGAAAGAAATTGTCCTGAGTTTACATATTACATCTAAATTCTTCCCCTAAGATAATACTCAAGACTTAGAATGATGCTTTCAATACATGTGTGGGAAGGAGAGGATGGCCATGCAAGTCCTGACAGATCACTTAACAATGACAGAATATAGAACCACATCTAGTCAGGAAGCATCCACCTATTATTTTTCAACTATTGTTACTAGCTGTGTGCTTCATTTAATAAACTGGATAAAATAATCTTTCAGATTCTGTGTTGGAATGGGATTTAATTTCCACTAAGGGTGACTGCATTTCCTCAGAAAATAAAGAACATGAGACATAGTTGGTATTAAAGCTCCCAAGAAATATATCATTAATAACTATTAACAAGGATGAAGGAAAGAAGTAGGAAATATCTCCACTTTTATCTCCTAGACCTACATGATTTATTTTATATTTAGTCATTCATTTCAATGGACATGGATGCAATGTCTTCCTATGCGTTGTCTTTGGTCTGATCACAAGCTTTTGTAAACAATCACATGAAGAGATACAAAGTCATTTTAACACTTCACAGAGATTGTGGCCAGCTCTTCACTGTTCTTGTTTATTTTCACCAAATACTTAAATTCATCATCCTTAAGACTTGGAGGAAAGAATGTACCAGAAAAAAGCAAAAGGATCTGAATTTATGGCTGTCAATTAATTTCTGACTTCATGCACACCTGAGGGCTGTGAGAAACATCCATCTGTGACAAGGAGAATGATTAGAATCAAGTTCCTTTGGGGAGAGGAATGGGCCTCTGGAAGCTCTGAGAGGGTGTCTTTACCTATGTGACAGCTTGGACCCATGCTAATCCAATCACCGTCTGCCTCAAGGTATGAAATTGTGGTTAAGAGAGAGTAAGATCATATGAACTGGTATGTTTTCAATTCTGTTTTGAATTCACTAGAAAATCTGGAAGATCCCAAGAGCTCAGAATTCCACCAATTCCAAGATAACATTTATAAAAGCCCTAGAATTTGATGGCTATTGTCCTAGAGACAAAAGTTGAAAACAAATTGCATTTATCTTGATTTCCTCTCATCCTTCTTTAGGAACATCATGGTCCTCAATCTCTCTCCCACCTGCTGTTCAGGTCTTAGCTCTTGAACCACTGATTTGAGAGTGATGTGGGGAGGCAGAGGAGGATGGAGAAGAAAATTGGCTGTGTTAAGAAACATTGTTCCAAATTGTCAAAGCTAATGAATTAGCCCCCCTTAAAGAGAAAGAATGGATCAACTAAACTTTTAGCAGGTAATCTTCACTGATATTTTAATACCTCCAAGGCTTTTGAACTGTGGTGCTGGAGAAGACGTGTGTGTGTGTGTGTGTGTGTGTGTGTGTGTGTGACCTAAGAATTGGAGAAAACTCTTGAGAGTCCCTTGGATAGCAAGGAGATCAATTCTAAATCAGTCAATTCGAAAGGAAATCAAACCTGAATATTCATTGGAAAGACTGATGCTAATGCTCCAGTACTTTGGCCACCTGATGCAAAGAGTTGATTCATTGGAAAAGACCCTGATGCTGGGAAGGATTGAGGGCAGGAGGAGAAGGGGACGACAGAGGATGAGATGGTTGGATGGCATCACCGACTCAATGTACATGAGTTTGAGCAAGTTCTGGGAGATGGTGAAGGACAGGGAAGCTTGGCGTGCTGCAGTCCATGGGGTTGCAAAGAGTTAGACATGACTGAGGGACTGAACAACAATAACAAGGATATGTGCTTCTTATTAATAAAGGTGAAAGTGAAAGGAAATATTTGATAATTGCAAAACCTAAAAAAAATTAGTTAAAAATAGTGAAGTTAGGAAAGACACGGTACCCTGGATTTTGTGGAAGTCAAGGTCCTGCTCTGTCTGTAACAAGACATTACACCTTTATCACAGACCCTACTGCTGGATATTCTGGATGGACTAAAGGGCCATGCCAGTATGGGTCCCTCTGCTGAGTAGCTGACCCTGGGCCCCATCCAGACTTGTTTTGCGTTCTCAGCCACCTGGGCTCACCAAACCTAAAATCATCAGAACTTCAAACAGCCTCTCTTTGTATTTGGACTCTCATTTCTGAGGTGCTTGAGAAATGAAAGCCCAGGGATTAGATATTTGATGTAAGTTCAGAGAATAATCCTTTTTTCAAGCAGTAGATTCAATTCTTATGAACACTGAATACAAAACCTTAAAAAACCTTCTCAATATAAAAACTTTTATTTATAGACATTATTTCTGGCTTTCATTTTATGGTGTAAGAAAATGTATCTATTATAAAAGTGCATTAGCCTTTCAGTGTTTCTCTAAATTTAGTTTAAACTTAACTGACAAAATAAAATATAATCTTTATCTACATGATTAATCATTTTTTATTTTCAGCAAGACTAAGTTTGTGCAATTATTCTAGTGGCTATGGAGACCCCATTGTAGGGAGTTCAAATTCAAGGCATCTTAGCTATTCCTCTTTTGTACCATGAATGAGAATGATTGTATTCTGGTCCTGGAATTGACTCCTGAATAATAACTAGAGTTAAATGAGTCAACCTTTCTCAACCAATAAATTTGGAACATATACTACAAAACAATTGGGCTGGATGAATTCGAGGGTAGCAAACAAATTAAAAATCCTTTTGTCCATCCTTCCTCCCACACTATTTCCACTGCCAATGAAAGCTACAAAAAAATCAAAATGAACATGTTACTTGCATTTTTAAAATATTTTGAATTACATAGGTTTATTCATTTTATGAAAGATTTTTTTCACTTCCATGTTGAAAATCAGTATGATGAGAAGGAAAATATTTAGTGTTCTGAATTAGCAATACATGATTAAAAAACACTTATTCTTTTTGGCTTTTGTGGCCTTGGAAGATAAACTTAATCTATTTGGCGCTTAGTTTTCTCATAAGGAAAATGGTAATCATTGCTACTTAGTAATGTTGTGTTGAGAACTGATTCAGAATGTTTACCATGAAGCAGGTGTTGCAGAAATAATGCTAATGTTAAAAACAATTGTGATAATGCCTTAGTACAATCAAATATCTCAAGGGTGCTTATAATATGATGCTATTCATATTTCATACATATATACAGCATGACTTTGGAACCTATCTATCAGGCAAAGTGGCATTTACTACAAAAACAGCCTTCAGAACTCAATGATTGTGGATAAAGCCAGTCACCATCTAGAATATGTTTAACAAATGGGAACAATTTGAGGAGACAGAAAGTTAGCATTTTTCCTTCATTTTGCCCATGTGTGGTCTGTGGAATTTTTATTTCTACCTTATTAGTTTGGGAATAGATGGAATAATTGTGACTAAGGATTTATAACTCCTCTCCTGCTTCAAGCAGTTAACAAGAAGCAGGAACAACTGAAGGAACTATTTTCAGCTAGCTTGGCAGGGGAGCCTCCCTGCTGGAGAGGAGGGGAGAACACGGCATCAGCCTTGGCAGCCTTGATACCCAAACTGACAGCACTTAGGTGAACATCACGCCCCGGCTCTGCTGTCCAAAGAAATAACCTGTCAAACCCTTTGACTGAACTTATACAACGTCCATATGGCCACCGGGAAAATATTCTGACAGAGTCAGAAAATGCATCTGTGTTTTGAAGCAACTCATTCAGCAAGGGTCATGTGACTCAAGCAAACCAGCACATCACATCTCTGCTGTCTAGAGTGGCTTCTGATTAAAGTGGCCACGTCATTGACCACTGGAAAGAGTGCTCCTCCATAGTCCATATTTCTTTTAGGAGTAGAAAATGAACTATAATTGAGTTTTATGAGATTGATTCACAAGCTTCCATACCATTGACATGAACAACAGAATCACAAAAGATCTTTTCATTCCTACCCGAGATGATGATGATGATGATGGATGTAATGATATAAGCAAGCATGTTGAGAGGACAACAAAGAACCTATTAGAATGAAGGTCGACGAAACACATAGAAGGTCAAGGAAACACATTTCACAAGAAGGTGAAATGACTGGACCATAAAGAGGGCACAAGCCCTAGAAACAACAATAGAATTGGTCTCTGAAACTTGTTGGTGAAGAAACAACTCACCTCCAAAAGAAAGAAGGTCTTCCCTGGTGGCTCAGATGGTAAAGAGATCTTGCCTGCAATGCAGGAGAACGAGTTCGATCCCTGGGTTGGGAAGATCCCCTGGAGAAGGGAACAGCTACCCACTCCAGTATTCTGACCTGGAGGATTCCATGGACAGTGTAGCCTGGCAGGCTACAGTACATGGGGTCACAAAGAGTCAGACACGACTGAACGACTTTCACTTCACTTCACAATGGAAAGAAAGTAAACCAGCACAGGCCCCAGGCCATGATGACAGGTGGAAATTGGAAAGAACAGAGTGTTGGCTGATCCCTGGTGGGCCATGCTCAGATTCCCACCTATTAATATAAGATTCTGGGAAGTGGGAAGATTCTGTTTTACAAAGGTAAAATAGATAACTCAAACCTTTGTTTGTTTATCACAGGCATTTCCACCCACTTCCCAGAATCCTGATTCATGTTGAGGTTTGACAGAAAACAGCAAAATTCTGTAAAGCAATTATCCTTCAATAAAAAATAAATTAATTAAAAAACAAACAAACAATGGGGTAGTGTTTCATAGTGGGTGAGGCCATGGGTTCTGGATTCAGAGACAGCTGGTGTGTGATTTATTAGGTATGCGACTGTGGATCATTCACCTAACCTCTCTGATCTGAAACTTAATTATCTCTATGGATCCCAATGCCAACTTCATAAGATTGTCAGAAGGATTAAGCCTGAGAAAATCTCTAGAATACATTATCCAGACTATGATAGATATCGAAGTGAAAGTGAAAGTGAGTCGCTCAGTCGTGTCTGACTCTTTGCGATCCCATGGACTATACAGTTCAAGGAATTCTCCAGGCCAGAATACTGGAGTGAGTAGCCTTTCCCTTCTCCAGGGATCTTCCCAACCCAGGGATAGAACCCAGGTCTCCCGCATTGCAGGCGGATTCTTTACCAGCTGAGTCACAAGGGAAGCCCAAGAATACTGAAGTGGGTAGCCTAGCCCTTCTCCAGCAGATCTGCCCGACTCAGGAATCAAACCAGGGTCTCCTGCATTGCAGGCAGATTCTTTACCAACTGAGCTATGAGGGAAGCCCAGTGATAGATATTATCCATGGTTAAATAAGAACATTTGTGATTAGTTACGTGTATGTGTGCGTCTCTGTACATATGTAGCCTCTGTTCTATGACTAACAGTGTGTGAATAGTCTAGGGCATCTTTCATTCCTTAACCATGACTTGGTTTGCTTCTCTGCCTGGCTAGCCTCTCGTTCACCTAAAACCTAGGTACATAAGTCCCACTTTAAAAAAAAAGTGACTTTCCTGATTGGATATCAGAAGACTTTCTCCAATAGGTAAAAGAGGCACTGCACGCATTCTCCCTGACTTCAGCAAAGTGAGTATTTGGAGGGATCAGAACCCCACCCACAGCCTTGATAGTTTCAGACATATCAAGGGGTATCAGAGAAGTGACCCGAAAGTTGAGGAGGCATGAGCTTAACATCAGGTGACAAGTGTCTTATTCATGATCCCTAATGCTTGAGAAAAAAGAAAAAGAGGTATAAAAACATAGCACAGCGAGGCTAATTCTATTGTCAGCTGTTACTCAGCTACCGGAGAAGGCAATGGCACCCCACTCCAGTACTCTTGCCTGGAAAATCCCATGGACAGAGGAGCCTGGTAGGCTGCAGTCCATGGGGTCACGAAGAGTTGGACACGACTGTGCGACTTCACTTTCACTTTTCACTTTCATGCATTGGAGAAGGGAATGGCAACCCACTCCAGTGTTTTTGCCTGGAGAATCCCAGGGACGAGGGAGCCTGGTGGGCTGCTGTCTATGGGGTTGCACAGAGTTGGACACGACTGAAGCGACTGAGCAGCAGCAGCAGCAGCAGCAGCACTCAGCTACTAAACTATCACCTAGTTGCAAATTTAGGTCTGTTTGGCTCATACCCATGCTTTCCACAAGATAGTATCTTGCTGACGCCTAGTGCATGACTTTTGAACTGTTTCAGTCTTTCCTCTTTCTCCCTCTACACATGCTTTTTTGCTACCTGGTAGTTCCCACTTTAGTAAACTTCTACTTCTGTTAAGATATGCAAAAACATTACCTCAATGAACGTTTCTAAACTCCAGGACAGAACTAAACACTTCTTCAGTTTCAAAGCACCTTTTCTTAAATCCATATTAAAGCATATAACACAGTGTTCATGGCTATACTCCCAGTACTACCTGCAACAATGCCTGGCATATAATACACGGTCAATAAATATTAGTTTAATGAATGAATTGCATTTTAATGATTTATATGCAGCCTCTCTCTCTTTATTGACACTGAAATTCTTAAGAATAGTGTAACACCCATTTGCTAAAAATGTTGAACTAGTTACTGTGAAACACTGAAAGAATATTAGTATATTTTCTATGCCCATTCTCAGATATTGACAAGCCCAAAGCAATCTAATCACAACGCTTCAGTTTAATTATATTATTCAGTTTAAGGCTTCTCCACTTCCTGCCACAAACCTTGGCAAGATCCAGACCTCACAAATTGAAAAGGATAAGTGAACAAGATCTGTGAACCACCATTTTACCCTACACTTACATTTCTAATTGTATCTTCTCAAGGGTTTGGTTCAGCTGAGAGTGATAATTAGAGGGAAAGGGGTTAAAAAATCGTATTGCTTTGGTGTAGGTGTAATCTGGATTTGCGGAGAAGGCAATGGCACCCCACTCCAGTACTCTTGCCTGGAAAATCCCATGGACGGAGGAGCCTGGTAGGCTACAGTCCATGGGGTCACTAAGACTCGGACACGACTAAGCGACTTCACTTTCACTTTTCCCTTTCATGCACTGGAGAAGGAAATGGCAACCCACTCCAGTATTCTTGCCTGGAGAATCCTAGGGACGGCGGAGCCTGGTGGGCTGCCGTCTATGGGGTCGCACAGAGTCGGACACGACTGAAGCGACTTAGCAGCAGCAATCTGGATTTGATGTCCTCAAAAGAGTGAATGCCTAGGTGCTGGTTTTTTTCTCTTAAAAGAAATTTTGTGGGCTCTTTTGTGATACTGCATGGATGCCTTAGTTTAGTCTGCTATAACCTATAACAAACTGCCATTAATGGGTAACTTAAAAGAAAACATTTAACTTTCACAGTTCTGGAGGCTAGGAAATTCAAGATCAAGGGGTCATAGATTCAGGGTCTGATAACAACTCACTTCCTGGTTCATACATGGCCCTCTTCTCACTGTGTCCTTGCATGGCAGAAATAGCCTGAGAGAATGGGCTAAGGTCACTTTATAAGGGCACTGATCCCATTCATGAGGACTCCACCATCATGACCTAATTACCTCTCATCCAAAGGTCCCATCTCCCATACTATCACTTTAGGGGTTAGAATGTCAACATGTAAATTTTGGGAGGACACAAATATTTAGTCACTGCACTGTTTTTGTTTTGTTTTGTTTTGTTTTGCAACATTTCATATGTTTTAGTACACTTTCTAGCTTACCACCTATCAGCTCACTTTTCAGAGATTTTCTGGCAGTAAACTCTGATCTCTTATGGAGAAGATATGCACAGATTTTCAGTAATCCATTCCAAAGAAATTGTCATTATTAATCTTTTTCATCTATTAGTCTATTTTAATAATAAGCATGGGTGGCAAATGCTTATCAATTATTTTTGACCATAATTCCAAGATTTACACTTCCCATTTTTTTCCTGTTTGTTTCAAAATGTACCAACTGGCATGTTGAAAAGACCTCATGCATATTAAATGATTAATAAATGGATACATTGATAAATAGATGTGGAAGGAAAATATATAACCAAAAGATTATATATTTATACAGAGATATAAATATCCTGTATATAAATCCTTCTGACAGAAAGGGGGTGAAGAAAGAGGGTAGTTGGAAATAAGATTGACGCTATTGAGGAAAGTCGTAACTATCCATCCTTAGTTCTCATATACACAGGCTCAGAGTAATAGAGCATTAAGAGTCTATTCTCCAAGTGGACAGAAAAGAAGACCTTTGTTTTGCAGACTCCACATATAAGTGCAATCATAAGGTATTTGTCTTTCTCTGTCTGACTTATTTCACTTGTATAATATTCTCTAGATCCATCAATACTGTTGCAGATAACAAGATTACATTCTTTTATATGGATAAGTAATAGTCTATTCTGTGCGTGTATTACATATATGCATATATATGGTATATCTCATTTCACTTATATACAGAGTCCATCATGTGAAATGCCAGGCTTGATAAAGCACAAGGTGGCATCAAGATTACCGAGAAAAATATCACTAATCTCAGATACAAAAATAACACCACCCTTATGGCAGAAAGTGAAGAAGAACTAAAGAGCCTCTTGATGAAAGTGAAAGAGGAGAGTGAAAAAGTTGGCTTAAAGCTCAACATTCAAAAACCCAAGATCATGGCATCTGGTCCCATCACTTCATGGCAAACAGATGGGGAAACAATGGAAATAGTGACAGACTTTATTCTTGGCGGCTCCAAAATTGCTGCAGATGGTGACTACATCCATGAATTAAAAGATGCTTGCTCCTTGGAAGAAAAGTTATGTCAAATCTAGACAGCATATTAAAAAGCAGAGACATTACTTTGCCAACAAAGGTCCATCTACTCCAAGCTATGGTTTTTCCAGTAGTCATGTATGGATGTGAGAGTTGGACTAGAAAGAAAGCTGTGTGCTGAAGAATTGATGCTTTTGAACTGTGGTGCTGGAGAAGACTCTTGGGAGTCCCTTGGACTGCAAGGAGATCAAAGCAGTCAATCCTAAAAGAAATCAGTCCTGAATATTCATTGGAAGGACTGATGCTGAAGCTGAAACTCCAATACTTTGGCCACCTGATGTGAAGAACTGACTCATTGAAAAAGACCCTGATGCTAGCAAAGATTGAAGGCAGGAAGATAAAGGGATGACTGAGGATGAGATGGTTGGGTGGCATCACCAACTCGATTGACATGAGTTTGAGCAAGCTCTGGGAGTTGGTGATAGACAGGGAAGGCTGGCGTGTTGCAGTCCATGCGGTCGCAAAGAGTCGGACTCCACTGAGCGAGTGAGCTGAACTGATTATCACGTAATGATAATCATTTAGGTTGCTACCATAACTTGGCTATTGTAAATAATGGTGCAATAAACAGAGGGGTATACATATCTTTTCAAATCAGTGTTTTTGTTTTTCTCTGCTAAATATCCAGAACTGGAATTGCTGGATTGCAAGGTAGTTTTGTTTTTAATACTTGAGGAACTTCCATACTCTTCACCATAGTGACTATACCAATTTATATTCCCACCCAATTTACAACAGTGCATAAGGGTTCCTTTTGCTCTACATCCTTATCAACACTTGTTATTTTTTGACTTTTGAATAATAGTAAATCTGACAGGTGTGTTATGATATCTCAGTGTGTTTTTGAATTACAGCTCCCTGATGATTAGTGATGTTGAGCATCTTTTTGTTTGGGTCTGATGGTCATCTGTATGTCTATTTAGGTCCTCTATACAAGGACTCAAAGTTTTAGATTAGGCTGAAGTGAGTTTGGAAAAGGAAAATATTAACACAGAATTCCAGAAAATTTCAGCTACATTGTGGGCTGGAATAACTATTTTTGGCTTAAGGTAATATTAAATTACGATTTCATACATGGTTTTATTAGCTGCTTGTTTGTTGAGTTCCCTGGAATGCATTCTTAGCAAAACATTTGCCATTGCCATCTTCTGTTTTATTTTGAGGACATGAATGTTTCCTCTCCCTGAGCAAAAGCCTGACAAGGTCCATGACTTTTCTGGCTCCCTCTTCAATAGTAGCAGTCCTAGGATCAATTTAAGTAACACATTGTTAGCATTTTCAGTCCTAACTATTAATCAAAATGTCATATTTAATTTAGCATGTCTTTTTTTTTTTTTCCTTCCACAGTTTGGGTCAGCTTTGGGCTCAAGTCCTGTAGTGGGTGAAGAAAAGGATATTATTTTATCCTGTGGACTCTTAATTCTTTCTCTACTTTCTAACTGTTGATTTAATTTAAGGTTTGGGCAGAAGGGACGAAAACAGGTAAGGATGTATGTTGTTTTTCAGTTGCTAAGTCGTGTCCAACTCTTTGTGACCCCATAGACTGTGGCACACCAGGCTCCCTTGTCCTTCACTATCTTCCAGAATTTGGTCAAATTCATTTCCAATGAGTCAGTGATGGCAGCTAACCATCTCATCTTCGCTTTTTATTTGACTGGTGGCTTGCAGTTCTATTCTGAGGCAGATGATTAAATCTGGAGACCATGAATGGGTCTGGCTTGTGTTTTCTCTGATACAGAGGTTTTCATTTGCATCTTAGGTTTAATTGTTGACTTCCTACCACTTGCAGTTGCCTTAGCCCAAACAGATGTATGTGTATGGGGCTAACGTGTTTTGCTCTGCTTTTATTCTACCCCTTTTCCTGTCTCATGTCTCTTTCTGCCCAGGTCTCACTTTCTTAGATGGTTTTACCAAGCAATGTCCAAGACAACTTCTTTTGAGTTGTAGCCCAGTATGAACACTCTTACTTACTTGTACCCCATCAACACTGAGAATGAATATTTACCTCAATTCAGGACATGACATTCTTTTGGTTCTACGTCCAAATAAATAGCCTTTCTTTTTTTAACCTTCCAGATTTCCTGCCTAAAAGGCAAACCCCACCCCAGAGTTGACTTCAGTTTTCCAAAGTGTGCGTCAAGCATCAGCCCCCAAACGTGGGAAGCAAATTTCAGTGTTACAGTATCTGGAGGATCCTCTTGAAACCCACTTCTCACTTCACTAGGTTTGGAGTGAGAAAGAACAGATCCCGGTTCTTCTCTCAAAGAGGAGGTGGAAAGGCAAAGCCCCACAAGAGCTTCCTTCAAGTAAAGCTCATTTGCACACACACACCCCTCTTTTTTTCCTTCAGATTCTGAATCCTATTGCTATATACTTAATCTAGTTGGAAGATTCTGAGAGGTCTGAAACTGGTTTTCCCTAATTCCTTTTGAAAATCTACACATGGAAAATTGGCGTTGGAATTTTGCATCTATTTTATCTTGTAATTTTCCTGTTGTTGTTGTTCAGTTGCTAAGTCATGTCCTGCTTTTTGTGACCTCTTGGACTGCAGCACGCCAGGCTCCTCTGTCCTCCACCACCTCCCCAAATTCACATCCACTGAGTCAGTAAAGTCATCCAACCATCTCATCCTCTACTTCCCCTTCTTCTTTTGCCTTCAATCTTTCCAGCATCAGGGTCTTTTCCAATGAGTTGGCTCATCAGATCAGGTGGCCAAAGTATTGGAGCTTCAGCAACAGTTCTTTCAGCGAATATTCAGGATTGATTTCCTTTAGAATTGATTATTTTGATCGCCTTGCAGTCCAAGAGACTCTTAAGGGATTTCCATCTCTTTAAGAATTTTCCACAGTTAGTTGTGATCCACACAGTCAAAAGCTTTAGTGTAGACAGTGAAGTAAAAGTAGATTTTTTTTTTTTCTAGAACTCCCTTGCTTTCTCTGTGAATCAATGAATGTTGGCAATTTGATCTCTGGATCCTCTGCCTCTTCAAAACTTCAGCTTGTAATCTGAAACATACTGTTGTACAAGTGGATACACAGATTCAAGATTCAACAGATTTAGACTGAACTTTCAGAGCTTACACTATATGTAAGTTAGAAATGTTCTATGTTTGGAAAAGTAGCTATGCATTTACTATGTTCTTTATATTCACTTGCATTTAGTGTCTCTATTTTTTTAAACTGGCTTAATGATGCCAGTTAATTCAGCTAATTCAAGTTAATTCAACTTGTAGTGATGAGATGAGGGGGAGGTATTAGATGCTCTGACTCTCTGGTAAGCAGTTTCTTTGCCTTTCTGGTTTCTTTGAGAGTGCAAGAGCTGGCAGACCAGAAGCAGCTGTGTGGCTTTCATCTGAGCAAAAATCTGAAACTACTGGATAAAAATTTCTCATTTTACTCCCTTCATACAGTTTCAGTAAACTGAATTAGTCTATTTCATTACACGAAAATTCCCTCTGATGAGTAAAATAGCTACTAATGGATAAAGCTATAAACAATTAGATAAAGCAAGTTACTAAAAATCTATATTCGTCTGCTTCAACAACCAAGGGAAATGTGGCCCAAAGAAAATGGTATCTGCTTTCTTCCCCTACTGCCCCAAGGTTTAGCTGTGAAAATCTGTATCAAACAACCATCTTTTCTTGTCATTTAAAAAATAATCTTAATATTTGTATAGAGAATAATGATGACAACAATATGAAAAGGAATTGGTGGGATTAACCCTGTCAGACATAAAGTATCTCAGAATATTGGTGTAATAAAAGCAAAGAGCACTGTCACAGAGATAAACTAACAGATAAAGGAATATTTTAAAATTGCAAGACACTTTTTAAAATAATTCAGCATATGATAATAGGTGTTTAATCCAGATGTCATAACCCAGTAGAAATTTAAATAATTATTTAGGATTATTTAATAAATAATGCTAGAACAAATAGTTATTAATCTGAGGAAGTATACACACACATATGTAAAACATATGGGATGTATCTACCTAAATATATATACTTAATGTTTCACCAGACAGTAAATTCTAGTTAAATCAAGACTTAAAGCTGAAAAAGGAAGGTAATACAATTTACTAGGATAGCATATACAAAAGAAAATCAAGTTACTAATACTGGAATTGAGATTATCTTCATAAATACACCAAGAAAAGCAAATGTCTTAAAAAATGATAAGTAAGTTAGCATTAAAAATTTTTCAATAGCAAAATTATTAATACATACATTGTCATTGAGGATAATAATAACTAGGGAACATGCATAACAAATGATCAGATCAGACAAAACACCTGTTTTAGATGTATACCATGACGGTGGTGATTTAGTTGCTCAGTTATGTCCAACTCTTTGCAACCCTATGAACTGTAGCATGCCAGGTTCCTCTGTCCATGGGATTTTCCAGGCAAGAATACTGGGGTGGGTTGTCGTTTTCTTCTCCAGGGGATCTTCCTGACCCAGAGATAGAATCCAGGTCTTGTGTCTTACAGGAGTCTCATGCATTGCAGGTGGATTCTTTACCCACTGAGCCACCAGGGAAGCCACAGAAGTATATCATGAAAGCTCACAAATCAAGAAGAAACCCCCCAAACCCAAAAGAAAACTAGACATGAGATATACAAAATTCAGCTTTCTAAAAATAAAATCAAAATAACTCTAAATATATAAAAAGATGGTCAACTTCATGCTAATTGAGAGCAAATTAAAACAGTGAGATTTTTTTCATGATTGAGATGAACAAGAATAAAAACTAATGAATATATTCAGTGTTGGTAAGAGTATAGGGATAGACAGTCTTGTGCTACTGATGGATATGTTGGAAACATTTTGAAAAGCAATATGGTAATGCCTACCAAAATTGTAAATGTGAATCACCTTTGAATAAGTTTTTGGAGTTTAGACTAATGAACTACTTTTAGCAATTTAAGCTAGAGATATATTGGTGTTAAAGATGTTTATTTTTATATTGATAATAACCATACTGGGGAAAAACATAAATGCTCATCAATAAATGGGCCAGATTTAAATCCTGATATTCCTCCAATGGAATACTCTGAAGCAAATGAACTCCATATAGTCACAAATGGCAAAAGCATGTAACAGAATAAGAGATATAGAATGGGCCCAATTATGTTAAAAAAAAAAAAAATTGCTTAGGAAAAAAAAAGCTAACACCATACTAGTAATGGTGACTTAGTCCAAAGATGGAGTTGAGAGCAAGAGGAAGAGGAACAATTTACTTTTACTCTGTGCTTTTCTGTAGTTTCACTACTTTTTGCAAAAGAACGTGTCACTATATGATACAAGTCACATAAAACAGGAAGAAACATATAGAAAGAAGGTTTAAATGCCTAGATTTAAACAAAGCATTTATAATATGATGCTGTCTGATGCAACCCACTCCAATATTCTTGCCTGGAGAATCCCATGGGCAGAGGAGCCTGGCAGGCTACAGTCCATAGGGTTGCAGAGTCAGACATGACTGAAGCAGCTTTGTACGCACTGGCTGATGCAATAGAATTTAAATTATGGAATTCTGCCCCCAAAACCTTAGCCCACAAAGAAATAAAGTGCCCAGTCAGCAGTTAGCAAATCTATTAACCAGGTCAAGATGAAACTATACCTTCTCATCTTTATTCAAAATGGATTAGTTCTAGAGAAAAAATTTTTTTAAATCAACTTTGAGAATGGCAAATCTTATTAAAGAAATTCACCCTAAGTTTCAAGTTGGGAGGTCTATGCATGACTACTTGTAGACACTAATTGTTACGCTTTGTGACAGACTTTAACGATTATTGGTTCCACTATTTATCTTCCGAGGCTGCTGGGTATATTATGCAAAATAATAAATGTGAAAATGTTGTCAAAGGGTACATTCTAGGTAATTATTATTGTTCGAGTGTTGGCTTAAGGCACAAAAACATCATCATAAGTAATAACCATGAGTTTTAACAATTGCAGCTATTAAAATAAAGAAATACTGCTTTTGGCCTCTCAAAACTGACAAAGATTTAAAAAAAAAAAAAAACTCGATAAATTCAGTGTTGTGGAGGAGTGGAATTGGTTGTCTCTCTGGAAGGCAATGTGGAAATTCGTGTTAACATGTTTTAAAATAAGCAGATCCATTGAACCAGTAATTCCTTAAGAATATATCTCGAGGAAATAATTTATAGGTATTTAATTCCAGTATAATTATAAGATAGCAATAAATTAGAAATGATCTAATAGCCAACAATAGGAGACTGGTTAAATAATTATGGTGTTTCAGGTAGTCATTAAACATAATTCTGTAGGAAATTTGAAAATATACATGGGATATTTTAAAATAAAAAATTAATAATGTATGTACAGTGTGATTTCATTTTGTTAAAATTTTAGCTTTAAAGATCAATGAAGTTGAGATGAGTGAAATAACTTATTGATGTTAACAATGCCACTAAAACAAACACACATACAAAATGTCTATAATAAAGATCCTTTAACTCAACATTTACAATGTGACAGGAAATTTGCATAAAACAATTTATGTAGGTGTAATCAGATGGCAGGTGAGACCAAAGTCAATCTGAGGCATGACTGAGACATTGGAAGAGCCAGGCCTCTCTCCCTCCTCCTGTGGCCTCAGGGCCTCTTCTCTCCACCTGGACCCTGGATTCTTCCCTAGGTCTCTCTAGAAGAGTTCCTGGACTCTCTGCATGACATTTTAGTATTCCCCAAAGCACAAAAGTGAAAGCTACTGGGACACCTTAAGGACTGGTCCCATCACTGGCACGATGTCACTTCTTACATGTTCTACGGATAAAGTGAGTCATATGGAAGGGGACTAGCCAAGGGCATGAATCCAGGAGATGGCGTTCTTCGCAAGTCAGTCTTGGACAATAGATACCACATTACAGGAACTGACAGTCACAGTGTGAAGACCAGGAAGACAATGGTAAGTAAATTCATATGAGATTGCTGCCCTCAATGAGCTCATAGTCTAGTGAGCAAGAGAAACATCAGTCAAAAAAATAATTCCACTATAATAACTGCTGTAAAGGGCAGGTACTGCTGTTCTCAAGTGGGTTTTTATGCTATTCAAAGAGGTCAGAAAATGCTTCTGGGGGAAATAGAGCTAGAGTTTATGGTAAGGGTGGATACCTTAACGCTACATGACTAGGGGATGGGGTAAGCATTCCAGCAAGAGGAAATAGCACAGAAAAAGTCATAGCAAGTACCCGACACTGAAAAAAATGGAAAGAGTTGTAGATGAACGTGTCTTTTGGGGTCAGTGTAAGAGCAGGCTGGAGGAGAAGACAGAAGTCTTGTTTTGCCTTCATTTAGAGCAACGGGGAGCTAGTGAAAGGGTTCGAAAGTACAAGATGACAGGATTAGTCTTGTATTTGGAAAAGATCCCTCTGACTGCAGAGTGGAGGTGATTATATGAGTGCCTCAGAGATGACTTGATTCTACCTGGGAGCATATTGCAACCCTTCAGGTGAGATGTGATCTTCCTCTATCTCAGACATCTTAGAAATGCCGGATTCATGAAGGACGGGCACTCTCAGAATTTCTTTCATTTCCTTTATAATCAGTTTTTCAGCTTCTATTTTCTTTTTCTTACTCAAATAAAAGTGATTCAGGATCCAAAACAACTCACATGAGAGGGTGATCAAAATCCATCAAATGTAGTACAGAATATCTACAAGGCAGGCAAGAAAAGGAGCCAAACTTGATTTGCTTTCAACTCTCAATTCTTTCAGTCATCACCCGCAATATAAATCCTCTTTAAGTTTCCAATAAGATGAACAAGGATTCCTTACTTTTCTTTTTTTTTGTTTGTTTGCTTTAAATCAAGTCCTAAACACTCTTGGGCTTCCCAGGTGGCTCAGTGGGAAAGAATCCACCTGCCAATGAAGGAGACGTGGGTTCGATCCCTGGGTCAGGAAGATTCCCTGGAGAAGTAAATGGTAACCTACTCTACTATTCTTGCCTGGAGAATCCCATGGACAGAGGAGTTTGGCAGGCTATAGCCTATGGGGTTGTATGGAGTCAGACATAACTTAGTGACTAAACAAACAGCAACAACAAACTTTCTTATCAATTTTCCCACTCTTCCAAAGGGAATCATTCCTTGTTGCAAAGAGTGACACAGACATGGACTCAAACCTTGCTCTGCTGGGTGAACTTACATAATAAGTTCATGAACCTCTCTGAACTTCAATATTTTTATCTGATAACAATATAAAGAGCTTAATAGTATATGGCCAAAGTGTTACAATAAGTCAGCCAGATGATGCATGCAAAGGACTTAGCCCAGTGCAGTACATCCTGGTGGTTATGAGATATACTTTGAAGCCAAATCAATGTTGGCTCAATTCCCAGCTTTGCCATTTATTAGCTCTATGGCCTTGAGCAAGTGGTGTGCTGTACTGCAGCATCATTTTTTTTGTAAAATGCGTATAAACATAATATCACTTTATAGTGTTTTTATGAGGATTACTTGACAAAAGCCATAGGAAGTATTAAATAGAGTAACTGGCACACAGCCAACATTTAATAAGTGGTAACTGCTGTTATTATAAAAATTATTAGCACTCAATACATTTAATTCAATTCTGCTTTCCCATTTCACTAGAACATTTTTCCCATACATCATCTTCCCATAATTGCCAGCAACTTCCCTTATAGGCTACACATTCTCTTCCATCTCTCTTTTCATCCTTCCTTCCCTCCCTCTCTCAAAATCGGGACAACCGAAACAGTGAAATTATTGAAACAATCCAAAAACTTAAAAATTCAAAATGTTAATTTTAGAAAAGTAAATTATTAGAATACAGGGGGAAAAGTTATAATTTGAAAAATGATCAAAATTTTTTTTTCATTTGTGTTACTGAAGTATAGTCAACTTACTATGCTGTGTTAATTTTGGCTGTACTGTAAACTGATTCAGATATATATGTGTGTGTGTATCAGTAAAGAATTGGCTTGCAATGAGAAGACCTAGGTTCAATCCCTGGGTTGGGAAGATCCTCTGGAAAAGGAAATGGTAACCCACTCCAGTATTCTTGCCTGGAGAATCTCACAGACAGAGGAGCCTGGTGGGCTACAGTCCATGGGGTCGCAAGTCAGACATGACGTAGCGATTAACCACCACCAGTATCAAAACCTCCAGGAGATGGTGAAGAACAGGGAATCCTGGCGTGCTTCAGTCCATGGGTCACAAAGAGTTGGACACGACTGAGCAACTGAACAACAACCACCACCAATACGGGTGTGTATATGTGTGTGTGTGTGTGTGTATATATGTATATACACATATATTCTTTTTCATATTCTTTCTGTTATGGTCTATCACAGGATATTGAATATAGTTCCTTGTGCTATACAGTAGAACCTTGTTGTTTATCTAATTCTATATATATTACAAACTAATTTCTTTCTTAATATAGGACTGAGCTTTAAAAATTCCCTACCTCATCCATTCTTTGTAGACATACCAACAACTAGTTACTAAACAGAGAAGGCAATGGCACCCCACTCCAGTACTCTTGCCTGGAAAATCCCATGGACGGAGGAGCCTGGTAGGCTACAGTCCATGGGGTCGCGAAGAGTCGGACACGACTGAGCGACCTCACTTTCACTTTTCCCTTTCATGCACTGGAGAAGGAAATGGCAACCCACTCCATTGTTCTTGCCTGGAGAATCCCAGGGATGGCGGAGCCTGGTGGGCTGCCGTCTATGGGGTCGCACAGAGTTGGACACGACTGAAGCGACTTAGCAGCAGCAGTTACTAAAACATCCACATGATTTCTCTGGTAAATAGCCTTTTGAATGTCTATCAACCATAAGATGGCTATGATTTCAATCTTTCATGGAGTTAACAGTACCTTTGAATTTACTGTAGGTTCAAATATTTCTATTTTATACTCGGAAAACAAAACCCCTTTCATTTTTATGTGGTGCTTTGGCTTAGCATCTAAGTCTTATAGTGAACAAATATGCTTGTAAAACTGAATGAACATGGAAGCATAATCTAAGTCTTCTTTCACACTTCCCCTAGTATTCAGAATAGAAGAGACACTTTGTAATATCAAGGAAAATTTTCTTTAATTATGAAAGAACAGCTTATTCTCTCATATGGTTGCCAGAAAGAAACCCTTAGAGAAGTTTTGGTTTCCTGTTAGTTTGGTGGCGACAGTAAGAAAATTATCAAAATATCTTGAAAGTATAGTCAGGAAATAATAACTTTTCTTTCTAATCATGAATGGCCTAACATCACCATGAAAACTTGCTAGCTCAAGTGTTGAGAGGACAAAATTATCTGTGTGTGTATCATGTTAAACTTGTATACCATGGATAATGCTGAAATGACTGACCTCTTGGATGATATTTGACTTCACACAGTGGGCTTGTTATTTCCACTTTTAAATGTGCTGTTCTACTTTTGCTCAGTTCTGTTTATATTTATACTAGACTGTACTACTTAATAGTCTAAAATACAAAATAATTTATCTATGGTGCTTTTCAGGAATTAAACAGCTCATATTTTGTGAAACAATATTTTCAGATACAGCCGTTTCCAACAATGACTGGGAAACAGCTGTTCTTTTATCCTGCTTAAATAATGTCAATCATATTTGCAATGAACCAAAATTAGGCCTCACAAAGTATTGATACAACAGCTAGGAAAGGGCCTTTAATGTGGGTAATATTTAAATTATGTAATTTCATGATTAAGTACAATGTTAAATTTAGGTACCTCTGTCCAACTGATTCAAATTCCTTTTACTTATGATGGTGCACATGAAACAAAATCTCATTAAAACCTCTTGACTATCAATGTGTGATAATTAAAGAGAAAAGAGACTTGAGATTATATTAAGAGTTGTGTGAAGAAATCTTTTGCTGAGTAAAAGAAATGGGGGCAGATTTTCTTTAAAAATATTTTTAGTATTGTAGGGATAATTTTGCAGCATATACAAATACTGAATCATTGTGTTATACACATGAAATTAATGTTAATTATATCACAATAAAATTTTTTAAAACAAATTATTTGATGTACCAAAATATTTCCAGTACTATAGTAGATTTACTCTCATGATTACGTTAATTAATTATATTAGCTGCTGTCACTGTGATAGAAGACATCCCATGTATTTTATTTATGCAATCATATTTCACCTTATGATCTAAGGATAATTAATTTCAGCTTACAAATTAAGACATTTTTACAATTCCCACCAATTCTAAGGACTAAGGGCTTATCTCAAGTCATCCTGCTAAATCAAAAAAGAGACTTAATCCATCTAGCTCCCAAATGCATTATTTTCCAACTACACTACCAGGTCTCCCACTTAAGAACAAGCCTGCTAAACTAATTTAGTCTAGAATTTAAGCAGGAAAATGAATGCTTCTGCTTGGCATTGGTAAACATTTAAAAATAGTCTAAACATTTCACTAGGTTATATCCACCACTTGCCTCTTTTGGTAAATTCTAAAGAAGGAGAAGGGCTTCCAGGTGGCACTAGTGGTAAAGAACCCACCTGCCAATGCAGGAGACATAAAAGATGTGGGTTTGATCCCCGGGAAGAGAATATCCCATGAGGGAGGTCATGGCAACCCACTCCGGTATTCTTACCTGGAGAATCCTCAAGGACAGAGGAGCCTGGCGGGCTACAGTCTATGGGGTCCCAAAGAGTCAGACACGACTGAGCAACTGAGCACTCAGAGAAGGAGAGGGTACCATTTTTCATAACTGGGATTGACAGAGTTTAAAGCAAACCAGGCTCTTGGCTGGGGAACATTGCCTTTTTACTTCTCCCTGAATAATTTTGCATGAAATCAACAGGGTCCCATGAAAGAAGTACAACAGAGATGTTCAGAAAAGAACATAGGCAGCTCTGAGAATCCAACCCAATTTCCCTCCTGCATAAAATTACCTCTAAAGTAAAGCCAAAAATAAAGTTTTAATGTAAAAATAAAAAAAGGTTGGATTTGGAATAGGACCCTTTAGCCATATTTTAATTACTCCTCAGCTCTTTATGACATGTATCTTATTTCTAACTTACAGGAGGATTTGTCAAATGGTGTCAAGCAGATACTGTGCACTCCTAAGAGCCCATATTACCCAAAGTATTATATAGAGCAGGGAATTGTTCCTTAAATAGGCCAGAAGGAAAGAATGGTTAACTGGTTCACCTCACTGACCGAGCTAGAACATGGCTGCATAATGATCAGTTCCTGGCACTGTTCACAGTGGGTCTGGCTTGACACCCCTGGGTGACCAAGATTCAAATCTCAAATTTAAAGAAATATCATATTACCTTTGGAAGTTTAAGAATGCTTATCTTCAAAACACAAATTTTGGAACTTGTGGACAGGACATGCAAAATTGCTTGTCAGAAAATACAAAACGCTATGAACAAAGATAGTGGAGGTGATGGAATTCCAGCTAAACTATTGCAAATCCTAAAAGATGATGCTTTTAAAGTGCTGCACTCAATATGCCAGCAAATTTGGAAAACTCAGTGGTGGCCACAGGGCTGGGAAAAGATCAGTTTTCATTCCAATCCCAAAGAAGTGCACTATCAAAGAGTGTTCAACTGCCGCACAATTGCACTCATTCCACATGTTAGCAAGGTCACGCTCACAATCCTCCAAGCTAGGCTTCAATAGCATGTGAACTGAGAATTTCCAGATGTACAAACTAGATTTAGAAAAGGCAGAGGAACCAGAGATCAAATTCCCAAAATCCGTTGGATCATAGAAAAACCAAGAGAATTCCAGAAAAGCATCTACTTCTGCTTCAAAGATTATGCTAAATCCTTTGACTGTGTGGATCACATCAAACTGTGGAAAATCCTAAAACATATGGGAATACCAGACCACCTGACCTGTCTCCTGGAAAATCTGTATGCAAGTCAAGAAGCAACAAGCAGAACTGGACATGGAACAACAGATGGTTCAAAATTTGGAAAGGAATACGTCAAGGCTGTATAGTGTCACCCTGCTTATTTAACTTATATGCATTGTACAGCATGAGAAATGATAGGCTTGATAAAGCACAAGCTGAAATCAAGATTGCCGGGAGAAATATCAATAACCCCAGATATGCAGATGACACCATCCTTATGGCAGAAAGCAAAGAGGAACTAAAGAGCCTCTTGATGAAGCTGAAAGAGGAGAGTGAAAAGGCTGGCTTAAAACTCAACATTTAAAAAAACTAAGATCATGGCATCTGGTCCCATCTCTTCATGGCATATAGATGGGGAAACAATAGAAACAGTGACAGACTTTATTTTCTTGGGCTCCACAATCACTGCAGATGGTGACTGCAACCATGAAATTAAATGAGGCTCCTTGGAAGAAAAGCTATGACAAACCTAGACAATGTATTTAAAAGCAGAGACATTACTCTGCCAACAGAGGTCCATATAGTGAAATCAGTGGTTTTTCCAGTAGTCATGTATGGATGTGAGAGTTGTACTGTAAGGAAGGCTGAGCTCTAAAGAATTGATTCTTTTGAGCTGTGATGTTGGAGATGACTCCTGAGAGTCCCTTGGGCTGCAAGATCAAACCAGTCTATCCTAAAGGAAATCAACCCTGAATATTCATTGGAAGGACTGATGCTGAAGCTGAAACTCCAATACTTTGGCCACATGATGCAAAGAGCTGACTCATTGGAAAAGATCCTGATTCTGGGAAAGAGTGAAGGCAGGAGGAAAAGGAGATGACAGAGAATGAGATGGTTGGATGGCATCACCGACTCGGTGGACATAGTTTGAACATGCTCTGGCATATGGTGAAGGACAGGGAAGCCTGGTGTGCTACAGTCCATGGGGTCACAAAGAGTCAGACATGACTGAGCAACTGAACAACAATTATAAAATAATTGAAATATCATCATACTCTAATATAATTTAACTTAGATTTTCTGCAATTTCAAGAACAAGTGGATAACAAAAGAAGTCATGTCAATAACTTTTCTAGTGTTCTGTTTGCCAATATCAACTCTGGAAGGTACTAATCCAGGAAAACAGACTGTCAAATAGAGAAAGAAGATGATATCAAAGTTTTAATGTTTGGGGAAACAAAGATTAAGTAAGGATATGTTTAAAATTTCACAAATTTACATTATATGTCTAGGAAAGCAGGGGAGGGTCACTTCTTCAAACTTATTTGCAACTGAATATTTCAAGGATAGCTTACACTTTCTAGAAGACCCAATCAGACCACACTGACATAGGATGCTGAGGGTCCACTCAACTTTATATATGAGTTTACCTACAAAGAAGCCTGAAAAAGTAGAAATTCCTGGGACTTTGAAATCAGACTGATTTTAGATTAAATCTCAGATAAGGGTTTTTTATTTGTTTGTTTCTTTTTTAACTAATTTATGGCTTCTAGATATACACATCACTGAAGTGTAACGTACTTTATCCTTTAGAGGACACGGTGTTTCCTTCTTAGAGATGTTATTGCTTGGATTAGGTGTTAGGTGTAAGGTGCACCTAAGATATTAACAGATGTTTGGCTTATGATGGTTCTCTTCCTCCTCTCTCTTTGTAACCGTCTTTGAATTAATATTATATACATTTTGTAATAGCACTATATACTATGTCTTGTTATTGACTGACTTTCTTGTGCATTCAGTGTATATTGATAGTATACATTCATGCCAGGAATAGGGGTTATTATTACTTGCACAGTATCTATTGATATTAGCATAATTTACTGTTTAAAAGCAGAAATATTCAAGCCACATCCACTGTTTATACAAAGACACATATGCATAACCAGGAGAGACAAGGAGGTAACAAGCATTAACAAAGCCTGTGATCATCTGTGGAATACAGAAGAAATATATTTTCCCCTACTTGGAGAGTAATGAAACTTTAGTTCACTATGGGAGCAGAAGGGGCAATCAATGTCCAAAACTAATCATGCCAGCTCTGAGAAAAAGCAACTCAGAAAGAAAAAAATGGACAAAATATCTGCATAGCTTGCACTTCAGACATAATTTAATTTAGACAAAAAGGTCCATTAGACAAGAAGCATTATAATAGTAAAGATGATGAGTCATTTAATAACTTTTAATGAACAGCAAATAATAAGGAAGAGTCAGCTTGGAGGCTGGGTTTATAGCATCAGCTCCTTTTTAAATATTATGACTCTTTGGGTAGTGGCTATTCATTTTTATTCATTTATTCATTCATTTCATTCATTCATTTATTCATCAAATAACTATTGATTACATACTATATGACAAACACTGGTGCACAGACAATGAAAGGACATATACGGTAACTGCCCTCATGAAATGCAGAGCATAGTAGAAAAAATATAATTGTAAAGGAAGCAAATATATGAATGGAATATTTTATATTGTAGTAAGAATATGCTCACAGAAAGAGAAATAAGCAGGGTGATGAGTTAGTAATCGAGGGACACCTTAGGTTGGGGTAGGGAAGGAAAGCGTCTTCTTAAAAGATGTGTTTATGCTGATTACTGAGGGAGTCAAAAGAGTAAGACCTTCAAAGCCATGGAAGTGAACAGTTCAGCCAGATGGAAGAGGAATTTTCAGATTTGGCAAGTTAGGGAAACACCACAGACCCCAGTGGCTTGAGATTGGTGAGCAAAGTGGAGAATGGTATGAGGTTAATCTGGCGAGGTGAGCACCCCCCTCAGAATCCTTGTTAGTATCTTATGAAAATGACTGGTGGCATGTGGGGTGTGTGGAAACAGGAAGCTGTAAGGAAGCTGTTAGAACTTTCCAAGTGAGAGGTGATGATGACATGAAGGGGTTGGTAAGATGGGAGATGGACTTTGGTGTAGAGGAAAATACTTGCAAAATACTTGTTACTCACAGAACAAATAGGATTCAGTGATTCAGAGAAAGAGAAGTCAAAGATGCTGTCATTGAAGATGTGGTGTATATATATAAAATGCAATACTATTTAGCTCTAAAAAAGAATGAAATAATGCTACTTGCAGCAATATAGATGAGCCTAGAGATTATCATACTAAGTGAAGTAAGACAGACAAAGATAAATATCAAATGACATCAAATATATGTGGAATCTAAAATATAATACAAATGAGCTTATCTACAGAATAGAAACAGACTCACAGACAGAGAAACGTATGGCAACCAAAGGGGAAAGTGGATGGGGTGAGTGATAAATTAGGAGTTTACAGTTGGCAGATGCAAGCTACTGTGTAGACGGTAGACAATGGACAAACAACAAGGTCCTACTGTAGGGCACAGGGAACTATATTCAATATCCTGTAATGAATTATAATGAAAAAAATACATGCATATGTATAAGTGAATCACTTTGCTGTTCACCAGAAATTTATACAACACTGTCAATCAACAATTGATTGTTGTTTAGTCACGACGTCATGTCCAGCTCTATGTGACCCCATGGACTTCAGTATGTCAGGCTCCTCTGTCTTCCACTATCTCCCAGAGTTTGCTCAAACCCATGTTCACTGAGTTAGTGATGCTATCTAGCCATCTTACCCTCTGCCGCCCCTTATCCTATTGCCTTCAATCTTTCCCAGTAATAGAGTCTTTTCCAATGAATTGCTCTTCACAACAACACTTGAATAGAAAATGTAACACAAAAATATGCTTTTTTTTGTTTGCAAATTTGACAATTGAAAGGATGAAGTTCCATTTGATTAAATGCTAATAACAGTAGAGAAATAAACAGGAAGAGTAGGAATGATGTAAATGATCTCTGGTCTGATAGGCATGTTGTACCACCAAAATGGGCTTTCCCAAATAGTGCATTGCTTTTTGTGGTGATGGAAGATATCACCAGTCACATTGTTTCACAGAACTCCTTTTGAAAAAACAAATGATTCACATTCAGGAATTTCTTTTTTTAAGATTTGGTTTGAAACCTTGGGACCTTGTCCATCTAATCGGCCAGAAAGCCAACGAAGCTCCTGATTTTGTTTATGAAATAATCTTCTCCATAAACCAAATCAGGAAACCAGATACAGAGAAATGCATTTGCCTGGAGTTCACAGAAGTCTTATTAATAAAGCCAGAAGTCATTATTAATATGGGAAAACATAGGAAGCAGGAGCAAAACGTTGGGAAAATAATCAACAGCTAGAGCTGAATCTAAGCTCTTTCATTTAGGAGATACATAACTCCTCAATCTTGTTTTCCCTACCTGCAAATCAGACATAAATTTCTATTCCATTGTGTTGTTTTAGGGTTTATTAGAGAATGATATGCAAATATATAAAAATGCTAACGAGTGATAGACTTACTTATGACAGTTTGTTGTAGCAGTGTTCTGGGTTGTATCAAATCTGTGGCCCTGAAGACACAGTCTATTACTATATTATCTTCTTACTTCATTTTGGCCACATGATCTTAATTTGTAGTTTCAAAGGAAATATTGTAGACTCCAAGCTTCCTTTTTCATTTTGAACAGAATTTATGCCCCAGTTCTGATAAATTGCTAATTATCCCACATTATAAGGCACTTTGTTTTTCACCGAACCTTTCCGAGTTCTGTGATTTATTGAAATGGGTAGACTTCTGAAGAGAATTTCATTTGAAATATTTCCACAGAAAACTAAATTCTTAGAAATGGCTTTGGGCCATGGAGAAGAAAATGATGGAAGGTGTTGATATACAGTGTTTCTCTATCAGAGGTGCCTTCAGCACTGTGATATGAACTCAGGATAATATCATCATAGCAGGGTAAACAGATGGCAAACATTACCACCGAAACAGGGCAAAACAAAACAGCGCCTGCTTATAATCAGGGTTCTCCGTCTGTATACACGGCCTATGTATTCTAGGAGGGGCACACTCACGCTCAAAAATCTTGCATTTAAATACAAAGAAGCTAGGTTGTTTCAACAGGAAGAAGAGAACAGTGAGGTAACATCCATAATGAAAATGAAGTGCTTATTGTCTTACTCAAAATAAACTGACATTGTGTTTGTTTTGACTAATCTAAGCCTGGATAACCAATTAGTATGCATAAGCAGGATACTGGCGAAGGTGAATATTAGCTGGATTCTTCTAAAGCTCCACAAATTGTTTTATTTCATAAGACCAAATTGTGAGTTGTGGTTTTGATTTGCATTTTCTAAAGATTAATAGTGTTGAGTATCTTTTTGTGTGTTTTTTCGTCATCTGTGTATCTCCTTTGGAGAAACATCTATTCAGGTTTTTGGTCCATTTTTAAGCAGGCTGTTGGCTTGTTGCTGCTGAAATGTAGGACATCTTTATATACTCTAAATATCAATCACTTCCCAGATATGTTATTTGCTAACATTTTGTGGTATCAGTGGTTTATAATCACTTTTAATATTATTGATAGCCATGTCAGACACATGTAAAAATATTAACTAGAATGCTTTTCATATATACTTGGATTCCCTTGAGGGGACATACATTTTTACTCCCCATATAAAAAAGATGTTGACATAACACCTGGGTCTCCTCTTTCTTGCCTTTTACTCTTCCCTTTGGGAAGAAGACTGGTTTATCTGATTGATGAATCAGTAAGGATCTAACATCCGCTACTTGTTTGGCTGAAATCAATAATTTAAAAGCCACATATGCATGTGTTTTCACTATCTCTGAATTAAGTGCCCCTAAAACTGGAAAATCAGCTTCAGATGTTCACATTGTCCCTTCAGGTAAGTCTAGATTCAAAGGAAGCCTCATTTTTCACTTTATATAAAACAGTAGACTCTAATCCAGCTTTAACAACAATAAAGTTGAAATTTTGATCCCTATCTGATGGCACTCTCTGTTTCTCACTTGATTCAGAATGCAGATGGGAAGGAACGTGATTAATTATCACTCTCAAAATCCCCAACAAGTAACACTGAAGTAAGGCATTTACTATGCTTGTCTCATTATCCCAGTCTCACTGCTGCTGACGCTAAGTTTCCTGCAAATCTTTATTAGTGCAATATCAATGTCACATGGGATCCAAAAAAATAACTCCTGCCACTTCAGATGTTCAGGCTGAGTCTTGATGATTCTATATCAGGTGCTCGGTGGAGAAGATTCCCACAACAGAAGGAGAACTAAACTAGATGATGATGGAGTTATTTTTCTACACAAGCTTATTGTAATTTATGAAATGACAAGAAAAAATCATCAGTCAAGAGCTAAGAGGTTCTCTTACCTTCTTACTGAATGTGTATATGTTTCTTCATTTATTTAAAGCTTTTGTGTGAGATTCTTCTTATAATAATTATTAAAATTGTTATTATAAAATATATGATATTGCTTCAGAGATAACAGAAGAAAACAAATTCAGAGATCAAGAAGTTGTGTATTATTAATGTTGATTGTAATGCTATTTTGTATTTTTTTAAAGATGTGGTGAGGAAAGTTTTTGAAATGCAAAGAAGCCAAGGATAATTATGCTTGATTAACTTCTGTATCCCCAGACCCTCGCAAAGTGTCTGGAATAAAGTTGAAGCTCATTCATTCACTAAAAAATCTTTGCTTGGATCCTACTATGGGCCAGGTGTTTTGCTAAGCCCTGCAGATAGTAGGGTAAAAAGAAACAGATGTGGTCCTGCCTTTCCAGAACAACATAGGCATAAATTAAATGATTACAAACATAAACTTTCAACAGTGACAAGTAACATGAGAATCAAAGGTTAGAGACTTCCATAGTAGATTAAACTGTGGAAAATTCTTAAAGAGATGGGAATACCAGACCATCTGACCTGTCTCTTGAGAAACCTGTATGCAGGTCAGGAAACAACAGTTAGCACTGGACATGGAACAACAGACTGGTTCCAAATAGGAAAAGGAGTACGTCAAGGCTGTATATTGTCACCCTGCTTATTTAACTTATATACAGAGTACATCATGAGAAACGCTGGGCCGGAAGAAGCACAAGCTGGAATCAAGATTGCTGGGAGAAATAACAGTAACCTCACATATGCAGATGACACCACCCTTATGGAAGAAAGTGAAGAAGAACTAAAGAGCCTCTTGATGAAAGTGAAAGAGGAGACTGAAAAAGTTGGCTTAAAGCTCAACATTCAGAAAACTAAGATCATGGCATCTGGTCCCATCACTTCATGGGAAATAGATGGGGAAACAGCAGAAACAGTGTCAGACTTTATTTTGGGGGGCTCCAAAATCACTGCTGATGGTGATTGCAGCTATGGAATTAAAAGACACTTGCTGCTTGGAAGGAAGGTTATGACCAACCTAGATAGCATATTAAAAAGCAGAGACATTACTTTGCCAACAAAGGTCCATCTAGTCAAGGCTATGGTTTTTCCAGTAGTCATATATGGATGTGAGAGTTGGATGGTGAAGAAAGCTGAGCGCCGAAGAACTGATGCTTTCGAACTGTAGTATTGGAGAAGACTCTTGAGAATCCCTTGGACTGCAAGGAGATCCAACCAGTCCATCCTAAAGGAGATCAGTCCTGAGTGTTCATTGGAAAGACTGATGTTGAAGCTGAAACTCCAATACTTTGGCCACCTCATGCGAAGAGTTGACTCATTGGAAAAGACTCTAATGCTGGGAAGGATTGGGAGCAGGAGGAGAAGGGGATGACAGAGAATGAGATGGCTGGATGGCATCAGCAACTCGATGGACATGGGTTTGGGTAGACTCTGGGAGTTGGTGATGGACAGGGAGGCCTGGCGTGCTGCGATTCATGGGGTCGCAAAGAGTTGGACATAACTGAGTGACTGAAGTGAACTGAACTGATACCTAAGGTACCTTGAGGAAGGCATTTGTGAAGATATGAAATTTAGCTGAAATGTAAAGAATGCGTAGGGATTAGTTGTATGTGTTAGTTGTTCAGTCATATCCGAGTCTTTATGACCCCATGTACTGTAGCCTGCCAGGCTCCTCTGTTCGTGAAGTTCTCCTGGCAAGAAAACTGGAATGGGTTGCCATTCCCTTCTTCAGGGGATCATCCAGAAGAGGAAAATTCAGGAGGAAATCATTGCAAGAAGAGGAATGATTGAAGAAAAAAGGCCTATCAAAGGAGAGAAACTTGAGGGAATGAAAAAAGGCCAGCATATGCATAATGGAGAGAAAAATTAATAGTAATGCATATACAGGGAATCTAGAAAAATGGTACTCATGAACTCATTTGTAGAGCAGGAGTAGAGATACAGACATAAAGAATGGACTTGTGGACACAGTGGGGGAAGGGGAGGGTGGGGTGAGTTTGGAGAGCAGCATTGATATATATGTACTATGTGTAAACTAGCTAGCTCGTGGGAAGCTGCCATATAGCACAGGGAGTTCAGCTCGAGGGGGGGGATGGAGGGTGGGATGGGGGAGGTGGGAGGGGGTGTATGTATACGTATAACTGATTCACACTGGTGCACAGCAGAAACTAACACAGCATTGTGAAGCAATTATGCTGCAATAAAAATATATATTTGTCTCCACTTAAAAAGAAGGAAGGAGCTGGACAGCAAAAAGCTCACAATTCTATTTTTTTTAAAGTATAAAAATCACTAATGCTTAGAAATAAATCTTGTGAAAGATGTGAAAAACCTCTAGATTGAAAACTAAGAACCATAATTGAGATAAATTAAGGTAAATCTAAATGGATGGAAGGATTATATTTTTATGTATTGGAAAATTTAGTATTACAGGATATAAATTCTCTCCAAATGGTTTTATAGAGTCAATAAAATCTCAAATGAAATTTTAGCAATTTATTTTGAGATTGGCAAGCTGATTCTAAAATGCCTATGGAAATGCAAATAGCAAGGCAGTCATCAAGACGAACCAACTGTAGGAGCTATATTACCAGATATGAAAATTGATTACAAAGACACAAAAATTAAAGCAAGGTGATATTGTTGTAGGTACAAACTATTAGACCATTTGGTGAACGAGTCCAGAACAGACTCAGACAAGAATAATCACTTGATTCATAGCAAAAAGGAGTATTTCAGTGTTGTAGGGAAAGGCATGGCCTTTTTAGGTCAGCTATACCTCCATTTGTAAGAAAAACGTTTCTTAAACCATACTACATAGCTTACAGGAAAAAGAGAAAAACATCAGTCCCAGAAATGGTTTAGATCTAATTGTGAAAGACAATTTGTAAGAGACATGGATGGACCTAGAGTCTGTCATACAGAGTGAAGTAAGTCAGAAAGAGAGAAACAAATACCGTACATTAAGTCATATATGTGGAATCTGGAGAAAGTGGTCCAGATGAACCTATCTGCAGGGCAGGAACAGAGGCGCAGACATAGAGAATGGCCGTGCGGATGCCGGGTGGGGGAGGGGGTGGGGTGAATTGGGAGAGCAGCGCTGACACACATGCATAACCACGTGTGAAATAGGCAGCTAGTGGGAAGCTGCCCTAGAGCACAGGGGGCTCCACTCGCTGCTCTGTGATGACCTAGAGAGATGGGGTTTTGGGGTGAGAGGGAGTCCCAAGAGGAAGGGGATATAGGTTTACATAGAGCTGATTCACTTCACTGTGCAGCAGAAACTAAAGCCACATTGTAAGTATTGTTGTTTAGTCACCAAGTCATGTCTGACTCTTTTGCGACCCCACGGAATGTAGCCCATCAAGCTCCTCTGTCCACGGGATTTCCAAGGCAAGGATACTGGGGTAGGTTGCCATTTCCCTCTTCAGGAGATCTTCTCCAGCCAGGGAATGAACCTGAATTGCCTGCATTGGCAGTCCAGTTCTTTACCACTGAGTCACAAGGGAAGCCAAAAAGCAATTATACTCCAATTAAATAAATGATTCTAGAAAAAAAAGTCTATTATATAATTTATGTTGGGTAGGCAACGATTCATTAAATAGACACAGAAAACACTAACCATAAAAAAATAGCAAATCAGAATATATTTTTAAAATAAATGTTTTTTCATCAAAATACACCATTACAAGAGTGAAGAAGAAAGGTACAGACTGGAAAAGGGTATTGCAATATGTGTTTTCAACAAAGGACTCATAGCCAGAATAAATGAAGAAGAAAAAAAAAAGCAACAGCTCTCAAATCCATTTGAAATTGCCAACAATACAATAGAAAAATTGAGCAAAAAGCTTGGGCAGGCACTGCATAAAGAGGATAGTCAGTAAACAAATGAAAGGCATTCAACTTCATTAGTTACCATGGAAATACCAATTAAACCCAATTTGATACTACCGCAGAGCCGCTGTTTAAAAGAACAGAAAATATCAAACCTCAGGATACTAAATCTCTGATACAATGCTGGTGGGAGTGTCAACTGGTATAAGCATTTTGGACAATATCAGAAATATCTAGTAAAGCAGACATATGCATGCCTCTATCTAGATTTAAACTTCGCAGAATGGCACAGGTATATACCCCAGTAGACATTACAAGAATGCTCATAGCAGCATGATTTGTAATAGCTGAAAGCTGCAAACAACCCATATTTCCATCAACAGTACAGAGCAGTTTTAAAAGTGTGGTGTGTCATACAATGCATTTTATACGGCAACAGAATAAATGGAGTGTCAGTGTACACAGCAATGTATGATGTTGGTGCAAGAATAAAATAGATCAATTGATGGAACAGAAGTGTTAGGACTGAAATAAACTCACATATACAGAGTCAGCTTATGTATGACAAAAGGGATATTTCAGTGTAGTGAGAACAAGTTAATTTGGAACAAAAGAAACCAGATTTAGAAACTATACACTGTAAGTTTCCATTTATATAAAGTTGGAAAACAGGCAACACAAATGTATTGGAGTACAGGTCACTACATTGGTGAAGTGGTGACCAAAGGGGGCAGGCAGGACACTTCTGGGCACAGGAAATATTTTGTTTCCTGATTCTAGGAACCTGTTCCATGGGTATACTAACCTCACGAAAATTAACCAGACTGTATATCTATAATTTATGCACATTTATGCAACATGTTATACTTTAGCAAGGATTTGCTTAAAACTTTAATGAAAGATACATTAAAATTGAAAGCAAAGGCAGACAAAGCATAGTTTTAAAAACTATTATATCTTTAGCTGTAAGATAAATAGGAAATAAGTTGAAGGGTTTTGATTGATAGTGTGGATATGATCAGCTTGGAGAAACATGGACAGAATAGGGCTATTGGTGATTTAAGTAAATAGGATTTGCTGATGAATTCCATATTAAGGGAGACAAAGAGTTGCCACGATCTCCAGTCTTAGGCTTGCACGGGTAGATGAATGGCACCACCGTACTCCATGAATTCAAATGACGAATTTCACATTTTTTTGGAAAGGAAAATTATGAGTTGGCCTTTAGAAAAATTAAATATGAATTTCCCCTGAAGCATCTAAATGGACAGGGCATAGACAGTTTAATATAGAGGTTTACAGTACAAAGAGAAATTGCCAGATTTATTTCTGGATGAAGTCAAATTATATAGGGAGAATATAAACAACATAAGAAATGTAGAAGGTTTAAGATTGAGCCTAAAGGACCTTCAACAGTGAATGGCATGGTAGTGTGAGATGAGCAAGTAAATAAGAAAAGAAATGGTCAGACAGGTGGAACAAAAACTAGAAGACAGAAGGATCATAGAAGGTAAGAGAACTAAGAAGAAAGGAAGGCTCAGCAATGTTGGCTTTGGTTGAGAGGTCAAGGAAGCAGGAATTTAGATTGTATATTTATTGTGGGGGATAATTGTTCAATGAATAAATAAATAAAGTTATTTCTTCTGTACAGTTAACACTGTAAAAGAAAACCACTGGTTTAGAAAATACTGGATTGAATGGGGTGAAAGTAAAACAATACAAAATTAACACTGTGGAGAATGGATCCAACACTGAATTTCTTTAGATTTTGTCTTTATAATAGTAACCCCATTCTCATCATCTTCCAAAACCTCACTAAAGAAAGGGTTCTAACTTGACATTGCAGAACCTGATGTTTTAGATGTCTACTTACAATTCTGCTTTAGTTGCCTAAAGTAAGGTTTATTAATCAATACACATTGCATCTTTTAAACTTTAAGCAAACATTCAAAGTATCTGCTTTGACATCCTGAAACAACTGTTTTTTTAGACAGTCACTTTAAAAATGTTTAACTTTGGCTGAACATTTCAGACCAGGCATCTTAAAAAACAAATGCCAAACATTAGTATCATTTTTAAAACATAGAATTCAAAAATGCTTATTTCTGTGATGCATAATTTAACATCTATTAATCAGGATGCTCAATCATTCAGAAGTATTGTCCCTACTTTTACCTCTAATAAACAGTCTTACAATGTAAAAGAATAAGTAATAGTTAATTGGATATCATAGTTCTTAAGAACATAGTTTTAGAATCATAAATATGTGGTTTAGGTGGGCTACAAATCCATGGGGTCGCAAAGAATCAGACACAAATGAGCAACTAGCATTTTCACTTTCACAGTCTCATTTTACGCGTTAGATACATTTTAAGCCTAGGATCTCTCGGAATAAAGGGGTTTACTAGTGAGATGTGTCTCATAAGTCTAAGAGGAGTTAATGAGATCTTGTTTATAAAGTAGCTAGCACAGAGCCATGTGTTCAGAGAGCTTTGAGTACAGTAAGTCCCCTACACACGAACCTTCAAGTTGAGAACTTTCAAACATGCAAACGTGTGTTCGCATGTCCACTAACGTAAGTTAGTTCACATGCCTGGTGTACATTGTCACATTGGTGCATCTTCTACAACTGGTTGTGCTTTTGTGTACTTTACTGTACAGAAGTATATAGAATATAGTAGTACAGTATCCTTCTTTGAAGCCTGGGATATCTGGAAGCAAGTGTAAAAGCAGTAGTGATGTACAGTACTGTGCTTTTCAAGGTACTGTAAGATTTAAAATGTTTCTTTATTTTTGTGTTTGCTTTTTATGAATTGTTTGTGTGAAAAATAGTATAGACCTATTGTACTACATAGCCGACTACATTAGTTGGGTACCTAAGATAACTTTGTTGAACTTATGAACAAATTGCACTTACAAACATGCTCTCAGAACAAAACTTGTTCATATGTAGAGGACTTACTCTATACCTGCTATTATTGTCATCAATTAAGAAGGCATACCAATAATATCAAATAGGATCTCATGAATCTGTCCAGGAATTCAAAAACAATTTAGGGAGGATATATCAATCATAAGGAACTATAACAGACTAGTGTGAAAGACACAGTGAAGAATGAGCTAAGGCCCCTGTCCTTAAGATGTTTATAATATAGACAGGCAACTAAGATATATACACAAATATAACTGTCATACAAGAAAGATGCAAAGTGGCACGTGCCAAAAGAAAAGATAGAAGAATAGGGGAATTTATAAAAGCCAAAGACTTCTAGTTTCAGAACACTTAGAGAAAATGTCATTGTAAGAGACAAATGTGCAGAGTCACAAGTTTAGGCTAAAGTGCGGGGAGTGACCTCCGTTTGACCTTGACTCTGCAACTTGTTAGCACTGTGACCTTGAGCAAGTTATTCGACCTTCAGTAACTCACCACTTCCATTCAAAAAACCGGGATGTCTAATAATATCTAGTGGAAAAAAAGATAACACATTTACAGCACTTTAGCACCTGGCGCATAGTGAGTCATCCATAAATGTCAGTGGACACTCTGATGAGTCTACACAGCCCATCAGCCAACCACCTGCCCTTTACCTGCTACCCACCCTTTCTCATGTGTGGGCTCTTTTTGGCCAAGGGCGTGAAGAATGATTCACTCATCTCACCTCCCCACCCAGACTGACCTAATGCTAGCTGGGCCAATTAGAATCAAGATTAGAGAGACTGTGACTAACAGAGAGTCGGAGACACTCTCAATTTCTCAACCTGGAGTTGTGTTGATCTCTAAGTGAGATGAGACCTGTTTCATATTTCCCTGTAAATCAGGGAGCTGTGGGAAGCATATTCTGCTAAGTAGACTACATTGCAGAGAAAAAATAATATACATATGTCTATATCTTCATAGAGACATAAAGAGAAGAGCAGAGGTGGGAAAAAAAAAATATATATATATATCAACAACCACTTAGTTCTAAGTTTCAGTGGATCTTCACTTTTTCAATTCGCTAATTTTCCTTTTCTTTGCCTAAGGGAATATGGACTGATTTTCATCACTGACAACCAGAAAGTTAACTAAATAAAGATGCACGTCAACTCTGTTTCAGAGAATAGGAAGTAACAAGATGAAGCAAAGAAAGAAAAGGACCATTTGACAGCTGAATACTCTTGATCAAAGAGACTCATTATATGTAATTCACTTCAGTTTATCTTGAGGACATGGTAGAGAAAAGAAGGTAGTGAGTAAAGGAACTTATAAAGGTACTAAGGGTTCAGATCATGAACAGTCTGGAGGAACATGGTTAATAATCTAGTGTGATTTACAGAGTATCTCATATGGGCTCAGTATTGTGATAGCCTTTTAATATGCATTTTCTTAATTTTCCAGCATCTAATATGGGCTAAGCATTGTGCTAGCCTTTTTATGTGCATTTTCTTAATTAATTCTCCAGCAACTTCATGAACTGGGCACCTTTGTGATCATACTTTCTAGGTAAAGAATCTGAGGCTTGGAAAGGTTATGTGATTTGCCAAAAGTCACAGAGCTAGTTTGTAGTAGTTAACTCCTAGGATATTATGGAGATAAAATGTAACAATGGGCAGACACATTTAGCCCTGTGCCTGGCACATAATAAGCTCTCAATAAATGTTAGCTACTGTTGATATTCTCTTCCATTTTAAAGCAAATTGTCAGTTGTTATTTGAAATTCAAGAAGTTGGAGAGGATGGTACTGATGAGCTATGAGGAGAATAGTGTACTTACAGTTAAATATCATCAAACAAACCTTAGGAGGAGTAAAAACAAAGAGTAGACAGCTTACTATTGACACAAATCCTGTTTTCTCTAATGTCAGAATGCCCTGTACTTTCAGTGTCTAAGCATATATTACATGGAAAATGGTATTTTGGTAAAAGTGTGTGATATTCTTACAAAGCAATCAAGAGGACAAATGCTGCAGGAAAAACAAGAAGATGTATATCCTATAAAGTACAGAAAATTAGGCTTGTGGGTGGCAGCGTAGTATGGGACTAAATTTATTTACATTTGGAGTTAGAGTCATCTTCATTGGAGAATTGATTTCCAAAGAATTGATTTTTTATGTTAAAAAAAAAGAAGAAAAGGAAAGGAAAAGAAAAGAGGTTCTGTGTGCATAAGCAAGGAATTCAAAATAAACTTAATGAAACTAACATAGGTCTGTAAATTTTATCTGGAGAAATGACAGAAAATTTTATATGAAAAACTGAATGTAATAGGCCAGAGAGATTTAACAACTACAGTGGCTACCTGGAGCCACTGGCTGGAATCATATTCGTGAATATGTTGTTTGACACCTCATGCTTTGTAAAGGCTATGTAAAATAAGGGCACCTCTCAAATGCTAAGGAGCCTACCACTTTAAAATATCACTAGATCAAACAAAAGAAAACTGATCAGACAAGGTTAGAGTGATTCATTTTTTCCCTGTTCTTAAAAAAAGGTTACCTTTCTCAAAATGGTATATAATGTTATATTACAGACAACACGAAAGTTCATTGACGTGATGGCAATAATTGTATTCATCGGTACCACCCAGGAACATAATTAACCCTAGTGGAAGGTAATATTTAAAGGTCGTGCCAATGTAATGACCTTGGCCACAGGATGTCAACATAATTATTCAGAAGAAAACTTTTTAAACAAATTACCTACTGTTGAATAACCTGGTTTAGATTTATACTGGGTTGACTTGGGGTTGAAATCAGACTGAACTATTAATATTATAGTGTTATATTTGATGTTGATATTGGCTCATTTGACCACATATGTCAATAAGCTGAAGTATAAGTCTACAATGAAGGCATGATAAACAGAAATATGTCTTATCAAATGAGTTGAAATGTGTGAAACCTTTCATATACACTGAAATATCACATCATGTAGATCACAAGGAAGCCAAGCAACTAACCCATCCTAATTTTGGCAGAAAGATTATTTTGCACACCCTGTGTGTGCTTGATTAAACCATTGCTTTGATGCAAACCCTCCAGTTACTTTGCTTTTCACTTGGGGTATAACCCAGAACCCTTACAATGTCTCATAAAGCTCAGTCTGATCTGACTGCCACTATTTCTTAGTCTAATCTAATATTTCTCAATGTGCTGTTCCTCTCCGTTTCCTCCCACCCCTCCCTCATCGTCTGGGAATCTGTTAGAAATGCAATTCTGGAGGTGCTTCCCCAGACCTCATGAATCAGAATCTCTGGGCATGGGGCCCAGCAGTCTGTATTTTTACAAACCCTCCAGGTGATTCTGACATATGCTCAAGTCTGAGAACCTCTGCGCTCACCCATCTGCTACGACTGTCCTCATTTGCTCAGCTTGAACTACTTTTTAGCTTACTCTATAAGCCTTCCTTTTACATTGTAGTTTTGCAAGTCTTCCTGTCTCAAAACCTTTGCTTTTGCTAGTCTTTCTTCCCAGAATGTCCTTTCCTCAAATCTCTACAGGGTTTTCCTACTCTAGACCTGCAGTTACACACAATGTCACCTCTGACAAGGCTTCTCTGACCCCCTTTCTTAGTTCTGCTAACCCTGTCCACTCTCTGCTGACACTTCTTATTTTCTTCCCCAACTTTAACTTTCTCTACCAATTACCATCACCCAGCATACTACTTGGGGCTTCCCAGGTGGCTCAGATGGTAAGAAACTACCAGCAATGCTTGAGACGTGAGTTTAGTCCCTGGGTTGGGAAGATCCTCTGGAGAAGGGAATGGCTACCTACTCCACTATTCTTGCCTGGAGAATTCCATGGACAGAGGAACCTGGCAAGCTATGGTCCATGGGGTAGCGAAGAGTCTGACACGACTGAGTGACTAGCACTTTCACTTTTTTTCAGCACACTACTTATTCTCCTTTATTTTTTCATCGTTAGACAAATCTTCTAGCATGTTAGCTTTACGGGGGCAGAAAGTTTGGCCTGTTTCCTTCACTGCTTTAATACCAGCCTCTGACTACTAGGCAGAAGGTACTTAATAACTAATGTGATTAATAATTGAATGAACCCTCGTTACAAGCTGCAAATCTTGGCCATGGTGGAATAAATGAAAGTGAGGAACTGAATGAACTTTACTAACAAAGGATGACCTTATCTTTTAATTCTCCAAATGGCTACCTGTTTCAGGAAAGGCTGGGATGCTTCCTTTCAGGTTCTGTCTCTCTGAAGAAAGTGAGACTGTAACAGATTACAGCACAGGGTGGGTGATAGCCATACTCTATTATCAGCGCCTGCCAATGCTGTCTCATCCAATCCTCACAGCAACCACTCGTAAGATGTCTTATTTTTATCCTTCTGTTATGAAAAATGAGAGAGGCTGAGTATTCTCCTTCAGAATGCTGTCGAGGCAGGATTCGAACTTCAGCAATCTGACACTGGAGACCACAATTGTTACCCCTTTACAATTCTGTTTCCCAGATTATATGGGGGCTGTAGGAGATAGCTTTAGCTATCTGCCAGTCAGGCTAAGTTCCAAAACAGCTAACAAGCATTTTCACAAAGATTGTATGAGCTCAGAATCTCACACTGGATACTGCCATACAGAGTGAAGTAAGTCAGAAAGAGGAAAACAAATATCACATATTAACACATATATGTGGAATCTGAAAAAAAAAAAGGTATACAGATGACCTTATTTACACAGCAGAAATAGAGACAGATGTGAGGACAAACAAATGGATACCAAGGGGGAAAGGAGTAGGGGTGGGATGAACCGGGAGATTGGAATTGACAGATATACACTATTGATACTATGTATGAAATAGATAACTAATGCAGAAAAAAAAAATCAACAAGAACCTATTGTGTAGAACAGGAAACTCTACTCAATACTCTCTGCTAACATACATGGGAGAAGAATCTGAAAAAGAATGTGCTGTGCTGTGTTTAGTCACTCAGTTGTGTCTAACTCTTTTCGACACCCGGATCTGTAGCCCACGAGGCTCCTCTGTCCATGGGCGTACTCCAGGCGAGAATACTGGAGTGGGTTACCATGTCCTCCTCCAGGGGATCTTCCCAACTCAGGGATCAAACTCAGGTCGCCCGCATTGCAGGTGGCTTCTTTATCTTTATGAAAAAGAATAGATATCTATATATGTATAACTGAATCACTTTGCTGTGCACCTGAAATGAACACAGCATTGTAAATCAACTATACGCCAGTATAAAATAAAAATTAAGTTAAATTTTAAAAACTGAAAAAAAAAACCTCAAAAAACTTCACATCAACTTAAATCATCCACTTCTATATAAAAGGAGTTTGGCCTCCAACTCCACCCGGTGCCCAGAAATATTTCTCTTTTATTTTAATGTTCTTTTAAGCCATAGCCAAACTCTCAGCTTCTAAAGGCAAATCTCCCAAACCCTAAGTTACATAGATCAGTTCTTTGAGAAAGAAAAGAAAAGAAAAAAAAACAACAACAACAAAGGCATTATGCGAAAGTTACTGGACCAATACAATGCAACCACCTTACCTTGAGAGTTTGGGCAGAGATTGAAAAGCCAGCAAATTGGAATTTTTCTTGTTCATGAATGACCATATCCCCTTAGAGCAACACATCCATCACCTGGGAATCTTTTAGAAATGCAGAATCTCAGGCCCTAGTCCAGACTCACTGAATCCGAATCTGTATTTCACCAAGACCTCTCCCCAGTCAAGGTGATCTGTAGCCAATTACAGCTTGAGAAGCATGGTTCCAATTCACTGATTCTCAAACTTGGCTATACACTGGATTCATCCGTGAAGTTTAAAACCCTGAGTCCCATCCCCAGAGACTGTGATTTCATTCGCATGGGATGTAAGACAGGACATATTATTTTTATGCTCTCAGTGGGATCTCAATGTGCAGCAGGGTCTGAGAACTGTGGCCCTCATCCGTCTGGGTGTACCTTTAAGCAGCAGCTCTTGTTATATTGATTGAATATTTCAGTCCCTTTGCAAATACTGAGTCCCCTGCCCAAGAGGCGTACAAGCATTTGCCAACCAAACTGTAATAGAATTATTCTTTTGCAAGTCATATTGAGAAACATGAGGCAGCTAATGTGACACAAATAAACCAGAGCTTTCATCAGCAAGTCATTTATCAGAACCCACAGACACTTCCATACACTGATGTTTTCTATGTTGACTTTCAGACCAAAGCAAATTATCCCTCTCCCATGCTTACATCCTTCTCACACCATGTTAACGGCGAATTTGTCTAGTGTCACTTAGACATGGGAAGCTATCACTTCAATGTTTAGAGCTCTATATTGATATCTAGCCATATGTTTGGAGCATTACCTGTTTCTTCTGTCTTTTATACCTGCTATAAGCCTAAAGGGCATGGATTGTCTCATTTGTCCCTATAACCTCAGAGCCTAGCATAGCAATAAATGTTTAATAAATGCTGGTTAAATTTCAAAGTCCATCGTTTTTTTCCATTGTAAAAAATTCTTATGTCTATTTCAGCATCTGCATGTGTGCTCAGTTTGAATACATAAAAGATGTACAAAAAGAGCTGGTAAAGATTGCAAAGGTCTCAGTCATTCAATGTTTGTTGGATATATAACTACTTGCAAAGCACCTAGCTGGTCACTCTACACAGAACATTGTGTCCTTTCATTAGCTTATAATCTAGTGGGGAAAATGGACTCATACTTTAAGAAATATTTATCATATAATATACATGATGAGGGCTTCCCATGTAGCTCAGCCAGTAAAGAATCTGCCTGCAATGCTGGAGATCTATGTTTGATTCCTGGGTTGGGAAGATCTCCTGGAGAAGGAAACGGCAACCCACTCTAGTATTCTTGCCTGGAGAATCCCATGGACACAGGAGCCTGGCAGGCTACAGTCCATAGGGTTGCAAGAGTCGGACACGATTTAGCATTTTCTTTCTTTCTTTTCTATACATGATGAAGAAGACTAATTATAAGTGACCAAATCAAATAGTAAGTCAGTATTGTGGAAAAATACATTAATTCAGACTAGTATCTGGTAATACCTTTCAAATTATATTCCTGAAAGCTAAGAGATACAATAAAATGCATAATTTATTCTGAAAAAATAATATAATATGCAGGGATAGCATTATGCTATGGCAGTCACCTAATAAGGGTAATTTCATTTTTTCTCATCACATAGGTTTAGGCCAAGATCCGATATCCCAGCTCAGTGTGTTGTGGGAATACTTTTCAATTCCTCCAGTTGGAAAAAGTTTACATTCCTGACTGTCCCTACTCATTGAGACTCACTGAGACTCTGCAGTATATATAATGGAAATGCAGCACCAACTCTGCTATTCACCACTTGGAACACACAATAAATACAAAGAACAAGAATTGAAAGTCTTTCTATTCCCTCTTAGCTTTTTCTAAGTGCTGAACTGAATAGGTGTCAACTTTCTGTTGTAGCCCTGGCAGTTCTGACTTTCAAAGGAACAATCGGAAGGAAACCCTTTCAGAAAATTGATCTGCCAAAGTTTGAAATGCTTAAAAATAAACTGTCAGGTCTGTCTGTTTCCCCCTATACAACCTGTCAGCCTCACCTCTGGCTTCTTATTTTCCAAACTCTAACAGCCAGGCATTCTCTTTCAAAAGGCTTCTCTGAAGCTCCTTCTTTGTCAGGAGTATTGTAAACTTTGACCAAACATTTCATAAATTGGAGGGAGACCTGAATGGGGATAAAAGCCAACTAGTGCTTCCTGCTGCCCTGACACCTCCACCTATAGATTTCTGAAATCTGGGTTAGGGAAGAGTGCTCCTTCTAAATTCAGTGTGACAATTTCAATTCTCAATATTTAGAAACATATACATCTAGACATCTAGTGTATATATGGTGTGTGTGTGTGTGTCTGTGTGTGTGTGTGTATACATATACACATGAACATTCCTTATTCATCCAGCATCCTATATTTGAGCTTCTTTATTCAGGTTCCTGGAAGAAATGGGCTCAAACAGTTTTGTGTTACTGTTATCATTGTTTTCCCTTGGACGTGTCTGCTCAAAGAATTTCTCTACTATAATAAAGTGGGCCTGTGTATTTACCTACGGGCTTCCCTGGTGGCCCAGAGGGTAAAGAATCTGCCTGAAATGAGGGACACGTGGGTTGGATCACTTGGTAAGGAACATCCACTGGAGGATGGCATGGCAACCCACTCTAGTATTCTTGCCTGGAGAATCCCATGGATAGAGGAGCCAGGTGGGCTACAGTCTACAGGATTGCAAAGAGTCAGGCATGACTAAAGCAGCTTAGCATGCACACAGTCACCTATAAAAGGGGTGTTTTGCTTAAGTAACTGTACTAGAAGCCATGTGTCAAATCTGACAGGTCAACAGTCATTGTGTCCCAAAGTCCACATTCACCTGCCCACAGGGGCACATTGTGACTTTGCAATATCGTTCCTGGTATCAGTGTCCTCATCAAAGCAACAATAACCAAAATTGCAACTAGCTGTTGAACAACCATCAACAGGAGGATGCTAGAACCCACCAAAAAAAAAAAAAAAAAAAAGATATCTCACATCCAAAGACAAAGAAGAAGCTGCAGCAAGATGGTAGGAGCAGCACAATCATGATAAAATCAAATCCCATACCCACTGGGTGAGTGAACCACAGAATGGAGAACAGTGATACCAAAGAAGTTCTTGCACTATTGTGAAGGTTCTGAACTCCACGCTAGGTTGCCCAGCCTGGAGATCTGACAAAGGGACTGGGAATATCCAGGGAATCTGGCCTTGAGGACCAGCGGGATTTGATTATAGGCGTTCTGGACGACTGTGTTTCTGGGGAAACACAGACTCCAGTCTTGGAGGCACAAACAAAATTTTGCGTGGACCAAGACTCAGAAGAGAGGAGACTGACCCCACAGGAGACTGAACCAAACCTGCCTGCTAGTGTTGGAGAGACTCCTGTGGAGACATCAGTTGACAGGGGCTCACCATAGAGACGAAGGCACTGGAAGGTCCCCCTTGGCATAAACCCTCTTGGAGTTCTCCATGAACCCTACCATAGAGCCCTCAGACCCCAGGGCTGCCTCACCTCAGGCCAAGCAACTACCAGGAGGGAGCACAACCCCACCCATCAGCAGTTAATTGGATTAAAGCTTTACTGAGCAAGGCCCAGATTTTTCCACCACCAGCCCCTCCCATCAAGAAGCTTACACAAGACTCTTAGCCTCATCCATCAGGGGCAGACAGAAGAAGCAAGAAGAAGCACAGTCTCACAGCAGCTAAAACAAAAACCATATTACAGAAAGTTAATAACAATGACAAAGCAGACAGTTATGTCCCAGATGAAGAGACAAGAGAAAACTCCCAGAAAAACAACTAAATAAAGTGAAGATAGGCAACCTTCCAGAAAAAGAATTCAGAATAATGATAGTGAAGTTGATCCAGGATTTTGGGGAAAGAATGGAGGCAAAGATTGAGAAGATGCAAGAAATGTTTACCAAAGAACTAGAATAACTAAAGAACAAGCAAATAGAGATGAATAATACACTAGAAGGAATCAACACTAGAATAACTGAGGCAGAAAAATGGATAAATGACCTGGAGGACAGAATGGTGGAAATTACTGCTGCAGAACAGAATATAGAAAAAAATAATGAAAATAAATGAAGATAGTCTAAGAGACCTCTGGGACAATATTAAACGTACCAACATTCGCATTATAGGAGTCTCAGAAGTAGAAGAGAGAGAGTAAGGGCCTGAGAAAATATTTGAAGAGATAATAGCTGAAAACTTCCATGGGAAAGGAAATGGTCAATCAAGTCCAGGAAGCACAGAGAGTCCCTGGAAGGATAAACCCAAGGAGGAACACACCAAGACACACAGCAATCAAACCGAAAAAAATTACAAACAGAGATAAAATATCAACAGCAACAAGGGAAAAGTGACAAATAACATACAAGGGAACCTCCCATCAGGCTACCAGCTGATTTCTCAACAGAATTCTACAAGACAGAAGCGACTGGCATGACATATTTAAAGTGATGACTGGGAAGAAACTATAACTAAGAATACTCTACCCAACAAGACTTTCCTTCAGATTTGATGAAGAAATCAAAAGCTTTCCACACAAGCAAAAATTAAGAGAATTCAGTACCACCAAACCAGCTTTACAACAAATGCTAAAGGAATTTCTCTAGGCAGGAATCACAAGAGAAGGAAAAGACCTACCGAAAATAAGCCCGAGACAACTAAGAAAACGGTAATAACATCATGCATATCCATAATTACCTTAAATGTAAATAGATTAAATGCACCAGACAAAAGACATAGACTGGCTGGGTGATTGAAAACATGAGCGTGTATGCACTTCCACTTACCCACCTTACTCTACTTGACCCCCCAGATTGTATATAATTATTTTATATTGTTCAGTTAACCATGTTCCCATTATGGTTTGCAACTGTAATTATCTTTTATTTTCTGTCTGTCTATTGATCATGAAAGCTGATAAATATATTTCACTTTTACGATTATTTAACTATTGCTCACATAATACCATTGTATCACGATTAGCCAAAAGAAAAATAATAGAACTCTATATCACCAAAACTCGGATAGAAAATAGAAATTTCTAATAGAAAAACCTGTAATCACTTTTTCAAATTCAGATACATATCACAATTTTCTTGAAATTTTTTGAAAAATACAAATGCTCACGTATTGCTTTTTTCCTCTAGAGCTCGAGATATGTTTCTAACGAGAAGTCATGTTTAAAAACAATTGGACTATATGATGATCTTTTACTTTGATCTAGTTTGTTTTCCATTTTTTATTCAGTGCTCTCATTTCATTTACTTTATGTTCTCCAATTTCTCCATCTCTTTTAATATTCTTTCTCAAGCCTTTATCAACTGTAGTAGAAAAGCTTTTGTATACATATATATACATATGAATAATATTTATATTTTAGAAAACTTATGAATTTTTGCCTAACTAAAAAACATAATGACATTTTGATTCCACTTGTTTGATTTAGTATGAATAGAATGCTAGATTTCTCATTAAAAAATAGATTTACAACAAGCAACAAAGTTTTACTGTATAGCATAGGGAACTATAGTCAACATCTTGTAATAACCTATGATGCAAAATAACTTCAAAAATAATATATGTGTATTTGTATAACTGAATTATCTTGCTGTGCACCTTAAACATCTTAAGTCAACTATAGTTCAATAAAATATGTATATTTTTAAAAAAAAGACCATAGATAAGAGTTAGAAAACAACAATGCTATTACATGTTTCAACTAAGAAATCTGTTTCTAAAGGAATCCTTCACCCCTGTAGTAGAAATAAGACACACTCAAAAATATTTAAGTGGTGATAATTACTAGCTTTACAAAAATATTTAAGTGGTGATAATTACTAGCTTTACTAGACTGTCACTAACTTATAACCTAAGGTTAGCTGGCAGGTTGATTTTGTTGCCAGTTGTTTTAAATATATGGGTCCTTGCATAAAAGGTAGTAATTAGCTATCTTTTCTATAATTTCAGATTGGGAAGGATGAGCAAGTCTAATTTAAGAAATCCAGATAGCATTTATATCATTGTTAATGAAGAGTGATCTTGCCTCTGGTCTAGGTTAGAGTTGCCCCAATGACAGTTCCAATGTTCTGTTGGATTAAAAGGCTGACTAGTTGCAACCTCAGACTGTATTGAAGCATATTCTTGGTCCTCTTTGGTTTTGTTCTTCATTGTTGTTCAGTTGCCAAGTTGTGTCCGACTCTTTGGAACCCATGGACTGCAGCATGCCAGGCTCCTTTTTCCTTCCCTGTCTCCCAGAGTTTGTTTAAATTCATGTCCATTGAGTCCATGATGCTATCTAGCCATCCCATCCTCTGCCACCCCCTTCTCCTTTCGCCTTCCATCTTTCCCAGCATCAGGTTCTCTTACAATGAATCGACTCCTTATGTCAGGTCATCAAAGTATTGGAGCTTCAGCTTCAGCATCAGTCCTTCCAATGAATCCTCTTTGGTTAATGCTCCATTATTTCTGTACTCCCTTCACTAAATTCCATATCTATTACATGACAGACCATGACTCATCCAATTATCTCTATGTCTATGACACAGCCTAAACTTGAAGTTTTATCTGTGATAGTTACTTGCTGCTGCTGCTAAGTCGCGTCAGTCGTGTCTGACTCTGTGCGACCCCATAGACGGCAGCCCACTAGGCTCCCCCATCCCTGGGATTCTCTGGGCAAGAACACTGGAGTGGGTTGCCATTTCCTTCTCCAGTGCATGAAAGGGAAAAGTGAAAGTGAAGTCACTCAGTCGTATCTGACCCTTAGCGACCCCATGGCCTGCAGCCTACCAGACTCCTCCGTCCATGGGATTTTCCAGGCAAGAGTACTGGAGTGGGGTGCCATTGCCTTCTTCGATAGTTACTTAGTGTCAGTTAAATATATAAAAGAGAAGAATGCTACACATAGGAAAATCAACACTACAATTTTCTTTGACATCACTTCCTGCCTTCTGGAAACAGAACTTCTATAAACCTAAATCTTCTACCCAATTTGTTGTGGTTATTGATATTCAATACTCCTTTTCCTCTCTTGCTTTTCCGATGATCCAACAGATGTTGGCAATTTGATCTCTGTTCCTCTGCCTTTTCTAAATCCAACTTGAACATCTGGAAGTTCACAGTCCATGTACTGTTGAAGCCTGGCTTGGAGAATTTTGAGCATTACTTTACTAGCATATGAGATGAGGGCAATTGTGCGGTAGTTTGGGCATTCTTTGGCATTGCCTTTCTTTGGGATTGGAATGAAACCTGACCTTTTCCAGTGCTGTGGCCACTGCTGAGTTTTCCAAATTTGCTGGCATATTGAATGCAGTGCTTTCACAGCATCACCTTTTAGGATTTGAAATAGCTCAACTGGAATTCCATCACCTCCACTAGCTTTGTTCATGGTGATGCTTCCTAAGGCCCACCTGACTTCACATTCCAGGATGTCTGGCTCTAGGTGAGTGACCACACCATCATGATTATCTGGGTCATGAAGATATTTTTTGTGTAGTTCTTCTGTGTATTCTTGCCACCTCTTCCTAATATCTTCTGTTTCTTTTAGGTCCATAGCATTTCTGTCCTTTATTGTGCCCATCTTTCAATGAAATGTTCCCTTGGGATCTCTAATTTTCTTGAAGAGATCCCTATTCTTTCCCACTCTACTGTTTTCCTGTATTTCTTTGTACTGATCACTGAAGAAGGCTTTCTTATCTCTCCTTGCCATTCTTTGGAACTCTACATTCAAATGGGTATATCTTTCCTTTTCTCCTTGGCCTTTTGCAACTCTTCTTTTCACAGCTATTTGTAAGGCCTCCTCAGACAACCTCCCTCTTGAGAAATCTGTATGCAGGTCACGAAGCAACAGTTAGAACTGGACATGGAACAACAGACTGGTTCCAAATAGGGAAAGGAGTACATCAAGGCTGTACATTGTCACCCTGTTCATTTAACTTATGTGCAGAGTACATCATGAGAAACACTGGGCTGGATGAAGCACAAGCTGGAATCAAGATTGCCTGGAGAAATATCAATAACCTCAGATATGCAGATGACACCACCCTTATGGCAGAAAGTGAAGCATAGCTAAAGAGCCTCTTGATGAAAGTGAAAGAGAAGAGTGAAAAACTTGGCTTAAAACTCAACATTCACAAAACTAAGATCATGGAATCTGGTCCCGTCACTTCATGACAAATATATGGGGAAACAGTGGAAATAGTGACAGACTATTTTTCTGGGCTCCAAAATCACTGCAGATGGTGACTGCAGCCATGAAATTAAAAGATGCTTGCTCCTTGGAAGAAAAGTTATGACCAAAATAGATAACATATTAAATTTGCCAACAAAGGTACATCTAGTCTGCTATGGTTTTTCCAGTAGTCATGTATGGATGTGAGAGTTGGACTATAAAGAAAGCTGAGCACCAAAGAATTGATGCTTTTGAACTGTGGTGTTGGAGAAGACTCATGAGAGTCCCTTGGACCGCACCGAGATCAAAACAGTCAATCCTAAAGGAAATCAGTCCTGAATATTCCTTGGAAGGATTGATGCTAAAGCTGAAATTCCAATACTTTGGCCACCTGATGGAAGAACTGATTAATTTGAAAAGGCCCTGATGCTGGGAAAGATTGAAGGTGGGAGGAGAAGGGGACGACAGAGGATGAGATGGTTGGATGGCATCACCGACTCAATGGACATGAGTTTGAGTGAACCCCGGGAGTTGGTGATGGACAGTGAAGCCTGGCGTGCTGCAGTCCATGGGGTCACAAAGAGTCAGACACGACTGAGTAACTGAACTGAACTAAATTCCTTTTTCTGGTATAACTAGTGAATTACCAAATAACATTGACCCCATATTTCTTTCTTTCTTCTCATATTTCTTTATACGATTGCCCTAACACTCTGGTGTTAGAGATGTAAATTTTACTAAATAAACTAATTTAAAAGAAAAAAAAATTGCATTGCTGTAAGCATGTTACTTACTTTCCACTCTTCCTTTCCCTATGAAAATAAAGAAATAAAGAGGTGTGATAATTAAAAAAGGGAGATCACTGTGATTCTGCATATGAGTTTATATTGTGGTTCTAGAATGTGCTCATCCTCTGAAACATTATGTTTTTTCATATCCTATCCAAAAAAACCTTCTGTTAGCTAAAGTTCTTGAGGCTCTGGCCACGCTGCTTCATGAGTCTGAAGTTATTCTCTCTTACTATGATTTATATTTATATTTTTAAATTGCTAATATACCTTAGATTAAACAATATATTTATTTATTTGACTGTGATAGGTCTTAGTTGTGGCATGCAGGATTTAGTTCCCTGAGCAAGGACTGAATCCAGGCCCCCTGCATTGGGATCGCAGAGTATTAGTCACTGGGCCACCAGGGAAGTCTCTGTATTTCTTACATTGCTTTTTATCTAGAAAGGTCCTTTAAAAAAGGGGTCCCCAAACTCTGGATATAATGCCTGATGATCTGAGGTGGAGCTGATGTAATAATAATAGAAATGTTATTCAGTTGCTAAGTTGTGTCTGACTCTGCAATCCCATGGACTGCAGTACCCAGGCTTCCCTGTCCTTCACTATCTCCTGGAGTTTGCTCAAACCCATGTCCACTGTTCATTGAGATGGTGATGTCATCCAACTGTCTCAAAAACCATTCTCTAGCCCTAGGTCCATGGAAAAATTGTCTTCTATGAAACTGGTCCCTGGTGCCAAAAATGTTGGGGACTGCTACTTTAAAAGCTCAGATGGTAGACTCTCCATTTGTTTCCAACAGAGGTAATAACATTGGAACCACTTTGTACAGTAATGACTTACCTTGGGAGTTTACCAAGAACAGGCCTTATGTTCACAGAGCAGTCAACCCCTTTCTCTCTCTTTCCATTCCTCCCTCCAGTCCCCTAGACCACAGGTTAAGACAGATAAGCTTCTGGCCAGGGGGTGGATTTAGTCTCACTCATCCCTTTGAGGGTCTGGTTTTATGAAGATACCCTGGGCTCATGTTCCAAATGTATGGACCAAGGCTAAATCTTTAGACCCCACACAACTATTCACACCCTATCTCTTCCTCCATCCCACAGAGCAATTCAAGCGTCTGCTCATATTTGGCACTCTCGTATTTCATTACCTCTTTCTATTTTTGAGAATTTTCTCCACATACTTAGGAATTAAGGCAGGCAGCTTCTTTACCACTGAATCACCAGAGAAGGCCCTTAGGGATATAAATTCTCTTTCTGTCACATCATCACCAAGTAAGGGCACTAGAAGAGAGTCCATCTGCTAGTAGCTTAGACATGTTTTCATGTTGGAGTACAGATAAACTAAAATTTTAAGATGTGATCACATGTGCAGATGTGGCTCTGTGTGTGTACACACACATGTGCCTGTGTGTTGTAATCTACCTTTCAGTCTATTTGGGAAAATCACTTTTATTTTTTCCTTTTTCAATCCTTTCCGTTTCTCTATATAAATATTTGTGCATGACCAGAATCTAAAAAATATCAAATATTCATCAATTCACTTTCTCTAACTTCATTATTTTGCTTTGCCCTTCCACGCCTACATGCTTTTTCTGTACCCTTCTGGGCCATTCCCTGGACATGCTGTGTTTACTATTTCATGACATTTTCTCTGCTTAGGGTGCTTTCTCCTTTCTTTCTACTTTTCAATCCCCTTCTAGCCTCCAAGATTCAGTTCACATATAGCACCTCCTCTCTGAAGCCTCCCATGGTTTTACAAGCTGAGAAAGGAAATCACTCTCTTGTATTTTCATAGTGCTCTATAGATATATCCATTACGATAATGATTTTATCATATCTTAACTATATATGTGTGTATGTGTTCCTCCTTTACCCAACTAGATCAATTGTTCTTTAAGTACAGGGCTTGACATAATAGCATGCACTAGATAATGCCTGTTAAAAGATAATGGGAATAAATAAATGAATAACTAAATTAATAAAGAAAAAGCCAACAGTGTTCCTCCACTATTTTCAAGCATTTCTTTGGCTTTTTATAAAAACGTGTTTTTATTTAATATCTACTGATTGTTTCTCTAAAAATTCAAAAAAAATTCATTTTCAAAACCTAAGGAATAAAAGGAAGAAAATGAATAACTGGAGGGGAAAGTATGGGCTCAGGGAACAAAGATTTTGTAGTTCAGGCAAAGCATGAATATAGTTTAGCCTACTCTTTCAGGAATGATTACCACAGGATGAGACCCCATTGCTGTGTTAGAATCATCAGAGACACGGATCAAGTATAAACAAGATACACAAGAAAAACAGTAGTTCCCCGTGTATGTGAAAGATGCTTTTTTGTAAATGGCGATTTAGAATCTCTAAGTAGAGAGCTTTGGTCAACATAATTATATCAAAATATTTCAAGGTTCATACAGGTGCTTGCCAGCTGAAGCTGTGCTGAGAACTTCGGCAGTCATTAAAGAAATAAGGCCACTTATCTTGCTCCATTCATCTGTACAGGCACTTTAGAAAATGGCATACTACCAACTGAAACATGACTGCTAACAGGCCTGGCACATTCCACATTAATAGCACTCTCGAAATTGTCAACAGGTTAGAAACACGATGGCAGATGTATGAGAAAGGATATGTATGTATTTTATCCACGCATGTCTGCCATCATTCTTCCTTCCTTGCTTTTTTGTTTCTTCCTCGTTTTCTCCTTCCCTTTCTTTTGTTTTCATCAGTTCTCTCTCTAGGCCCTTATTAAGTGTCTACTCAGTAATATAACTCAAATTATAAGCAGTGTACTTGTGATAAACTCCCTACTTCACAGAGACCACATAGTGGTAGAGGAAATCATATATCAGTGGCTCCCAACCTTTTTGGCACCAAGGACCAGTTTCATGGAAGACAATTTTTCATGGAAGGCAATTTTCCATGGACCAAAGAGTAGGGACGGTTTCAGTATGATTCAAGTGCATTACATTTATTGTTATTTTATTTCCGTTATTATTACATCAGTTCCACCTCAGATCATCTGGCATTAGATTCCGGAGATTGAAGACTCCTGTTGCGAGGGTCATGATATTGATGATACTAATAATCACAATAGTAATCTCACATAATCTCTACCAGATGTTATGCTAGTGACTTTAGTTTTTTTTCTTTTTTAAGCCACTTTCTATCTGTATTACTGGTGGCAAGATTCTTAACCTCTGGAAGCTAATTTCCTCTTCTGTAAAATAAGCTTATCATGATAGAACCAATTGCTGATGTTTCTGATGACACTTAGCACAATACCTTGTTCGTGGCAGGCACTCTTATTGTCATCGTCACTGGTCTTCCACTTTGCAGATGAGAAAACAAAGCCTTGGAGAACTAAGGCATGGGCTCATGAAATTGAAATCAAGAATTTCAATGTGTTATGTGCTAAAACAGAGAAATGGACTATAGTGATGGGGCTCAAGGAATGACAGATTTACAGCATCGATCACCAGAGTAGCAGAAACACTAAACTTGATCAACTCCAAGTAATAACTATCACACATACATCTAGCAAGAATATCATTAGCTCCATTTTAAAGGTGGAAAAATCAGTTTTAGAAAGACAGAGTCTTGACCATCGCAGAGTTAGCAAGTAGCTGAGCTACATTGTTTTGACTCTCAAGCCCAAGCTCTTTCTGGCACACCATGCAGCCTGCAGCAGAAAACAGCAATAGTTTGAATTCACACCTAGCCTTGGCAGCACTTGAGTCCGTTACAGATAGATGGCATCGAAATAATGGAATTCGCACAGTCCTCCTTGTAAATTAGCTTCCAGTCTTAATACAGTGTTCCTAAAGTTGAGTTTTTTGCTAAATGTTGCTTTATTACAGCAACACTATGTGTGGATTTAGACCTTTCTGAAATGTCTTTTCCCCAGAGGCATATCAGCCAACACTAACAGCAGCTATATTCAGCCGAGAGCTCCAGATAACTGATGTATTTTGTCACTGGCACCTTTATGAGCTCCATTTGCTGGGGATGAACTAGGAAAAAAAAAAAAAAAAAATCCTGTCTCTCATTTCTTTCTAAAATCATGGCACTGAAAAGGCTAAAGTACCGAAAGTGATCTTGAAGCCAAATTCCAGGTGGAGAAACGTAATTATTTTAATGAGTACTAATGCTAAGTGAAATCTGCATGGTGTTCAAGGCTTGCACTCAGTGAACTGAGAGCATATCCAGTTCTCCAAGTGAATAGCAGTGCTGAGAAGTGCCCGCTGTCATTTCACTACCACCTAAGGTTTGGCCCCCAAATTTCCTTCTCCTACCTTGGATACTACCTAAATGGATATTTCCAATACTGAGACCCCAGTGGCAGCTTTAAAAAGAAGAATAAAACTTATAATGTTCTGAAGTCCTGTTGCCTCTGGTTTTCCAACTGAGAATTGTAGCTGAATAACACAGTTGAACTTACACATGCCGTAGGATGTGCAGAGCTATTTAGTAACACGTGGCTGAATTGAACTTTATAGGTAAAGGGAGGGGGTGCAGTCACTCAGATGCTATACAATGCAGTTCAAAACTTGAGATCAAACCCTACCCTACTAGTGGGAGTGTAAGCTGGTGCAGCCACTATGAAAATGCTATGAAGGTTCTTCAAAAAACTGAAAATTGAGCTGTCATTTGATCCAATGATTTTACTCCTGGGCATACATCTGGATAAAAATATGATTTAAAAAGATATACATACCCCTATTTTCACAGCAGAACTATTCACAATAGCCAAGACATGGAAACTACCTAAATGTCCATCGACAGAGGAATGGATAAAGAAGATGCTATATATATGTACATACACACACACACACACACACACATATATATATATAGTCTGACTCATTCCACTATTATATAAATAATGGAATATTATTCCGCCTTAAAAAGAACAACATAATATCACTTGGAGCAACATGGATGGATCTAGAGATTATCATGCTAAGTGAAGTAAGTCAGAAAGAGAAAGACAAATACTATGCTGTCACTCATATGTGGAATCTAAAATATGACGCAGATGAACTTTTATGAAACAGAAACAGATCCACAGATATAGAGAAAAGACTTGGGGGTGCCAAAGAGAAAAGAGGATGGCAGAAGGATGGAGTAAGTTTTGGGGATTAGCAGATGCAAACTATTATATACAGAACAGATAAACAAGAACGTTCTGTTGCATCACATAGGGAACTGTATTCAATATTTTATTATTAAACCACAATGTAAAAATATAAAAATTATATATATGTATAAATAAATCATTTTATTGTGCAGCAGAAATTAATACAACAACATTGTAAATCAATTATATTTCAATCAAAATCAGAAAAAACAAAAACAAAAAACTTGAGTTCCAGTGTTTGGTGGCTACAAATTTCTTCTTTGCATGTCATTCATCAAACATTTATTGAGTATCTACTCTTGGCCAGGTACTTTTCTATTGACTAGAAGACAGAATCAAACAAAACAAAGCAAGATGCCTATTCTCATGGGGCTTTTAATTGAGTGAAATGAGTCAGACAATAAACAAGGTAAATTAGGGAAATAATTTAAATGAGGTAGCCAGAGAGGGATTCATGGAAGAGTAAAGACCTGAAACAATGAAGAGAGAAATACAGAATTTATGGACAAATTGTTGTTCACATGTGTGTATAAGAAAAATGAACCATATTCTGGAAGAAGAATCAATTAACAATTAGTCAACCACGTTTAGGAAATAGAGTTGGGTATTCTCAGCTCAGGGAGAATTGATAAGCTTATCAATTTCTTCCTGTGATAATCACCATTTTGAAACTAGTAGTGTACAAAGCTTCCCAGGTGGCTCAGATGGTCAAGTGTCTGCCTGCAACGTGGGAGACCCTGGTTCAATCCCTGGGTCGGGAAGATCCCCTGGAGAAGGCAATGGCAACCCATTCTAGTACTCTTGCCTGGAAAATTCCATGAACGGAGGAGCCTGGTAGGCTACAGTCCATGGGGTCGCAAAGAGTCGGATAGGACTGAGCGACTTCACTTTCACTTTCCTTTAGTGTATGAAACTGATGACTTCACGGAAACAGCATGTGTGCCTGCCCGGTCATGTCTGACTCTTTGTGCCCTATGGACTGAAGTCCACCAGGCTCCTCTGACCACAGGATTTTTCCAGGCAAGGATACTGGAATGTGTTGCCATTTCCTCCTCCAGTGGATCTTCCAGACTCCGGAATCAAACCTGTGACTCCTGCATCTCTTGCATTGGCAGGCAGATTCTCTACCACTGAGTCACCTGGAAAACTCCATGGAGATAGCAACAACTGGTAAATTAAAAGCCAGGGATTCAGTAACCTAAATATTGAGAGGGAAAAAATGTGGAAATATATGAGGAAGAAGCCATTAAATGCTTTTCAATCTATTGCATCATATAATTGTAGGCTATCATTTCATTAGGTAATACGTAGTTGTTACTGATATTGTAGCAAATTATATCAGAGTATAAACTCTCATTATTGTTGAAATATGTATTATATGACAATGTTAACAGACAAAATTAAAGACAAGCTGTGTATTTGATAATAGAGATGAAATGACCATGTTTTAAACCTAATTATCATCTTCTCCTGTTTCCCCAAGACACCTAGAACTTTAATTGAATGATAATAATGACATGCCTATAAAGCTAATAGGTTGCAGATATCAAGGGACATGATGTGGAAATTATGCAGCTAGAGGTCAACAAGCTTATTCACTCTAAATTAGTTAATATGCATTATTAAATATTATTAATTAGATAATTTAATAATGATACTGAAGTAGACTTTTAATGCTTAACCCTTGATCCCATGCTGCTTCTCCCTTAGAAGCAATCTTTTTCTCTTCTTTGAATTGGAAGCTTACCCAGATTTCACCTCCAATGCCTCCCTTTTCAGAATATTTAGTCTCTGCTATGGATGCAGAGACCAACTCGGATGTAACTAAAGGTTATTTATGCTCCCATACTTTAGAGTCAGCCTCGTAAGGATCTTTCCTAAGAAAAGGAAACAAATGGTCTATGTATTGCAAACACAACCAACAAAAGATTCTTTAATGTCCTGCCAGCCTCCAGACTAATTGACATTCTTATTTGCATAAGTGGTGAAGCAGGAAGTACAGAGAGACAGATGGGTGAATATCAATTGATGTTCATAAACCTGAACAATGCTGTTTGCATTCATCAATCCAGCTCCTCAAACAGCAAGTATATTTACAGTATATCACAATCCAGCAGTGACAAATAGAATACCTTTCGGGCAGAGTATCACTGGCATTGCCCTTGATTTATCGGCCAAGAAAGGACCACCATGGTGTTATTCATATTACATAGCTTGCAGCTGAGAGGAACTTTAAATCTGGAGTGCAAAAGCAAAACAAAAAAAAAAGACCAAAAAAAGGCCTAATGTTCTTTCAGTTGTGGCTGAAGTTGGGGAAAATCTGCTTCAATTAATACTTATTTACAAAGAGATGTCACTCCCAAATTATAAAATGAGTCTGTCAACTACGTTTAACTCAATGAAAACAAGTAGAAATAAACTCTCACTTCTGTTGAGGCTTTTTGTGTGGTCATTCATCTGCCATATAGGGAAGATTAGAAAGATCTCAATACCCATTCTTGGCAGCCTGCCTTCCTCTCCAATCTAGCTTAGCCTCTGAAATCCTATATTCATGTCACAACATGTTAAAACATTAGGTGGTCTGTCTTAGTCAGGGTTTCCCTGGTGGCTCAGTGGTAATGCCTGCCAATGCAAGAAACACAAGAGACACAGGTTCAATACCTGGGTTGGGAAGATCCCCTGGAGCAGGAAATGGCAACCCTAAAGACTATTCTTGCATGGACAATTTCATGGATGGAAGAGCTCAGTGGGCTACAGTCCATGGGATCACAAAGAGACATGACTGAGCACAAGCACTTAGTTCAGGCTAGTATAACAAAAATATCATAGACCAAGTGGCTAAATAACAAAAAAAACTTCTGTTCTGAAGTCTAGGATGTCCAAAATCAAGGTTCTAACCAGTTTGGTATCTGGTGAGGTCTTTCTTCCTAGTTTGCCAGAGGGATATACTCTCACCGTAACCTTATGTATCTGAGAGAGAAATCATCTCATATTTTAAAAAATAAGGGTATGAATTCCATTCATGAGGTCCCCATGCTAATAACCTAATTATCTTCCAAAGACCTCCCCCTTCAAATGTCACCACACTGGGCATTAAGGATTTAATATCAGAACCTTTGGGCATCACAGATATTCATTTCAATGCAAGTTCCCTCTAAAAATCCAAACATCTTACTTGGTTCTAGAACTTGCATGACAAGATCGATGGCTAAATGGCTACAATAGGAATTCAGGAATCAAGAGAGAAAACATAGGATATGGCTTCATGACAAATAGAATCTTGAATTCAAGCAGGGAATTTCCTCTCTCTCCGCTTTCTTTGCTAGTATTTAAAATGAATGGCAAAGTTGAAGGACATAATCTCAAAGATTTCTTCCTGACCCAACATTCCATGATTCTATGTACTACTAAGGTAATTTTAAAACTTTAAGAGACTAGAAAGAACAGTCACATTTATTTGCCATCTGCTATATGTCAGATATTCTCTTCAAAGAGTTTTAAATGAGTTAATTCATTTAGGTTGGTCCTTGCTCAGACCAACTCTCTCCCTAAATATCTCAAGGCTAAGTCCCATTCTGTGTTCCCATCTTTGTTCATATGTCAGTCTGTCTTTCCATATTCCTGATCTGCCACAATCTCATCAAATTTCCATAAGTCTTCTTGTGTTATAACTTACCATTTTATTTACTTGCATATTATTTTTGTTGTTTATTCCCTCTTTCCATCTGCTAGCAAGTAAGCTTCACACATTGTAGGGCTCATTTTTTTTAATTGAGGTATAATTGACATTATTCTAGTTTTAGATGTACAATGTAACAATTTGATATTTGCATATATTGGAAACTGTGCTTAGAAATGTGCCTTACTCAGAGAAGAAGCATATGATGGCTTATGTATCAATTTGACTAGACCATGGTATTCATACACCGAATGTTATGGAGATTGATATTTTAGATGAGATGAGATTGATATTTACATTAGTAAATATAGGTGGGTCTCATCCAATAAGTTGAAGGTCTGAAGGAAAAAAAAAAAAAGACCTTTACTGAGAAAGTGAGAATTCTATCAGCAGACTGCCTTTGACTGAGTTGCAACATCAACTCTTCCCTGGGCTTCCAGCCTGCAGGCCTACCCTGCAGATTTTGGACTTGCCAGCCTCTATGATTGCATGAGTCAATTTCTTAATATAAATCCCCTCTCAAAAGAATGAAAATGCAAGTCACAGACCAGGAGAAAATATTTTGAAAAGACATGTCAGATAAAGAATAATTATACAAAATATACAAAAATTAACTGTACAATTGGATAATAAAGAAACTAATTAAAAAATGAGCCAAAGACCTGGACAGACACCTCACCAAAGAAGAACATATACAGGTGGCAATTAAGCAGATGAAAAGATAGTCTTCATAATATTCCATCAGTTAACGCAGATCGAAACAGCAATGATATATCACTACACACCTACTAGAATGGCCAATTCCCAAATCCTGACAACACTAAATGTTGGCAAAAATGTGGAGCAACAGCAACCCTCATCCTCTGCTGGTGGGGATGCAAAATGTTATAGTAACATTGGAAGATAATTTGGAAGTTTCTTACAAATTGAAATATACTTTTATCCTATGATTCAGCAATCCAAAAGAGCTGAAAACCAAACCTACACAAAAACTTATACACAAATGTTTACAGCAACTTACTCATAATTGCCCAAATTTGGAAGCAACTAAGATATCCTTCAGTAGGTGAATGGATAAATAAACTGAGGCATATTCAGGCATATTCAGTAATTTTCTGAGTAGAAAATTACTCAGAGCTAAAAAGAAATCAGCTATCAAGTCATGAAAAGATTTAGAGGACATTTAAATGCATATTACTAAATGAAAGAAGCCAATCTGAAAGTCTAAATAATGTATGATTCCAACTCTATGACATTCTGGAAAAGCTAAAGTTCTGGAGATGGTGAAATGATTGGTAGTTGCCAGGGGTTGGGGATGGAGGGGTTGAATAGGTGGAGCATAGAGAATTTTTAGGGCAGTGAAAATGCTCTGTTTACTATAATGGTAGACACATATCATAATTTTGTCCAAACCCATAGAATGTACAAAACCAAGAGTGAATTCTAATGAAAACTATGGACTTTGGTTGATAAGGATGAGACTCTGTAGGTTCATCAATTGTAATAATGCATCACTCTAGTGGGAGATGTTGATAATGAGGACGGTAATGCCCACAGGGGGTACAGGGGTATATGGGAACTCTGTATTTTTGCTCGATTTTGCTGTAAAGAGAAAACTCCTCTAAAGAAATAAAGCCAATTACAAATAATGAGTAAGTAATTAAATAAAATATTTTGCTATACATCCTACTGGTTCTTTTTCTCCGGAGAATCCTAGCAGAGAGCACAGCATATATTTGTAGAATGGATGAATGTGTCCCCAAGTAATCTCTTTGAGGACAATGAAATTGAGAAAAATTAAGGGACTTGCTTAAGGACAGAAATAGCCAACAGAGAAATGGGATTTGATCTTAGTTGCTGTCAAAGCCTAAGCTCAGGCTCTCTCCTGATTATCTTCTAATTATCATATATAGCCTGATGGAAATAGAGCCCAAGATAAATAAGGCTCGATGGAATCCTGAACTGTGGAAAAGACATGTTATTAAGGAGCCCTCCAAACATAGGGAACTCTCCCAGAACTTTCTCCTTCATCAGGCCCGTAAGGGCACCAGATGTCTAGTAGACATGAGTGTTTCAGATGCTACTACATATGAGGCCAACTTCCCAGACCTCTCCACAGCTTCCATGGTCAGAAAGAGTAACATTATTACAGAACATCCATCTTGGTAAAAGATGGCTATTTCCTTGTTTTAAACCAACAATCTTAAATAATTATTTATGAAGGTGGGTCCAATTTTAAAATGCCAACAACAGTTTATATAATATGTGCCCTTTATAATTCTAAAAAATGTTCATTTCTTTTTTCACATCTCTAAGCAAAGACTATATGTCTCATCTAAGTCTTGATGTACCAGCCAACAAATCCTGAGACTTAATAATCACTTCAGTCTTGAAGGATAAAAATAAAGAGACATAAAATGTTTTGTCAGATTTTGATGATGAAGATTTTAATACATAAATATGCATATGAAACTGCTTAGAAGCAATGAAAATATATGTATCAACCAATTTTTGGAGAATACATTTGAAAGTCTTTATATTCAAATGCTATTCTATATAATCTCACATCCAGGAGAACTTTTAATATGTCTCTAGATTCTTGAAGTGACATGATATTCAGTTAAAACAGACTCTGACAGTATTTTTTTCTCTGTTATTATTATCATAGAAGTTATATTGTGTATAAAACTGTTAGCAATTGTGCTACTGTCTATCCTGGCAAAGGAGATTCTATGCAAAACCGCTAGGAATAAATTGAGTGATTTATAAATAACATCGTATACGATAGGGATGACCTAAAAACTTCAAATGTAAAGGAACAACAAATTTTAGGAACCTGTCAATTAACCTTTAAATATTTGGAGCTCTGATTTTTATTATCTTTCATGTAGTTGTATTGTTTGGTATAATAAAAACTTCTCTGACTGGCATATGAAAATTTCACTTTTAAATTTGCTATTCAATCAATAATGAGATACTATAATTCTTTGGTGATAACATATTTAAAAAAATACATATATATGTGCAGTAAAACAGGAATCTCCTACCCTACTAGGAAGAGCATAAGTTGATGCAACTTTACTGGAAATAATTTGACATTAGGTATCAAGTCCTAAAATGAGTTCATACTATTTGAACCAATAAGTTTAACTCTAGAAGTATATACTATTTTTTTAAATTAAATATATGGAGAAAATATTTATTTCCTATTAAACTAAAAGAAATAGCTGGGCCCTCTCTAGGCATCCTTTCAACAGGGCTGAACAGAAGCTGCCTCTTTTAGGGGTCTATGAGGCTACCACCCGCCAAAATTTTGCATTTATCACTAGATGCTCAGGAAAGATGATGTCTGAATTTTCAAAAATTCTGTGAGACGGTTGTTTAAATAAAGTCTTTAGTAGGAATACAATTACCTAAATTTCCAATTTAATATTTTATATTAAAATATTTAAAACTCATTGTTTACTAATTGTTTTATCACATTTTACTATTCTCCATGCTCTTGAGGTTCTTCACACCATACCTGCAGAGTGGAAATACTATATAATGGTATGGTGCTGTACCTCTCTTCCCAACACCATGCTCAGTGATATCACACTGGTAGCTTGAAACTGGCCATGAAGGGAGTAGAAATCAGGGAACACTGAAAATCAGACCTTTATTTCTTGTTTGCTTGATTACCTAAACAAGCATTTCTCAACATTTTTTTGTTTTACTGTTATTATCCTGGGCTTCCCAGGTGGCATTAGTGAAAAAGAACCCACCTGCCAATGCAGAAGATGTAAGAGGCACTGGTTTGATTCCCGGGTTGGGAAGATCCCCTGGAGGAGGAAATGGCAACCCACTCCAGTATTCTTGCCTGGAGAATCCCATGGACAGAGGAGCCTGGTGGGCTATAGTCCATGGGGTTGCAAAGAGTCAGATAAGACTGAAATGACTTAGCAGCAGCATCAGTACCCCTGAGTAGTCCTTTTAGATATTTTTCAGCCTAAGTGTTCCTTCCTCATGAAATACTGAAAAGACAGATATATTATCATTTGTATACAGTATTATATCTATGCTTTATACATGAAAAGTAACATTTTTTTGTACATCCCAAGAACCAGTTTTTGCCTCCATGGCGCCATATCACCTCCTTTGAGAATATATAATCTAAACTCTAGAAAGTGATGGAAAAAAATATTAATAATGTAGATTAAACATACATGTCTCATGTCTGCAGATACTGCATTGTGAATAATAGCAAACTGAGAAATATTCTTCCAATATTTGAATATTATCCAACAGAGTTTGCTTACTCCATTTAAAAACTTCTGAAGTTTCAACTTGTCTTTGTTGTTTCACTTTTGACTTGCACATATTGAAAATATCAATCAAAATTCATATTGGAAATACGATATTGGAAACTGACAACAATTCATTTGTCAAATGCAACCACAGGTTGGCTAGAGATGCAAGACTTCTGTAAAAATCAACAAAGGCATTCTGTGAGGATAAACAAGATATATGAATTTATAATAAAGAATACTTTATATTTTATCATTATTTTTAAATTGTCTGTAATACATCCTCTACATCAGTAAGGTTTATAATACACAGATACACACACACACACAGATACACATATCTTTTGTTTCAAGAACTGGCTGTTAAATATTTACCAGCACACCACTTCATATAATCTACATTTAAAATCAAAGTAGCATAAATATCTGCACCAAACTGATGAATCTCCTTCTAGACATTTTTAGAAACAAAAATTTAAGAACATGGTTGCAAAAGTCAACCCTGGGAGGGAGATTAGGAGAAATATTTTAACATCCATTTTGGTCTTTTTCAAGTTTTCTGAAAGGAGTATGAATATTTTTATTTTATACATTTTTTTCCATTTTCTGTCCCTTGCTCAATCACATACAGACATTTAATATAATTTCACAACAGTGTAATTAGGTGACCTACACACCCATATGGAGAATGGAAGGGCCAATCTAGGGAGAGACTGTGGAACAGTGGAGAAGAAGAGGGAAAGAGATGGTCTAATTAAAATAAGCAGAAAAAAGAATAGCAAAGATACAGAACTGAAGGCATGCCAAGGTTGTTTTGGGGGTAGTGATGGTACAGTTCCAGAGGATGGGGGATAAGCACAGAGCCCATCCACTGAAAGAGTCAAAGTTGCAAATAAAAATGAAGAAGAAAGAACACACAAACAAAAACTAGCAAAAAAAAAAAAAAAGTAGAAGAAGAACATACTCCATCTTCATCCATCCCAATTCTGTTAGTTGTCCTCATTCATATCTGGGAAGGCAGCTATCTCCTGTGAGGTGATAGATGAATTGCCAGCTCACCTGTGAGTAAATGCAGGCTTTGTATGGCTGTTTTAAACTTGTTAATCTAATTCCATATGAGTGGTGCTGGAGAAATGTATACTTGGGGTAAAATAACTCTGAAATGTTCTTACTGACATTTTCAGGGATTATATATCCCAATAAAAGCATGATATTATTGCAATTTTTACTCTGGACTCAAAGAATAGCATCAGGAGGAATACATATTCCTTAATTCAGTTCAGTTCAGTTCAGTCGCTCAGTCGTGTCCGACTCTTTGCGACCCCATGAATCGCAGCACGCCAGGCCTCCCTGTCCATCACCCACTCCTGGAGTTTACCCAAACCCATGTCCATAGAGTCAGTGATGCCATCCAACCATCTCATCATCTGTCGTCCCCTTCTCCTCCTGCCCCAAATCCTTCCCAGCATTAAGGTCTTTTCCAATGAGTCAACTCTTCACATGATGTGGCCAACATCAGTCCTTCCAATGAACACTCAGGACTGATCTCCTTTAGGATGGACTGGTTGGATCTCCTTGCAGTCCAAGGGACTCTCAAGAGTCTTCTCCAACACCACAGTTCAAAAGCATCAATTCTTCTGTGCTTGGCTTTCTTCACCGTCCAACTCTCACATCCATACGTGACCACTGGAAAAACCATAGCCTTGACTAGACGGACTTTTGTTGGCAAAGTAATGTCTCTGCTTTTAAATATGCTATCTAGGCTAGTCATAACCTTCCTTCCAAGGAGCAAGCGTCTTTTAATTACATGGCTGCAATCACCATCAGCAGTGATTTTGGAGCCCAAAAAAATAAAGTCTGACACTGTTTCCACTGTTTCCCCATCTATTTCCCATGAAGTGATGGGACCAGATGCCATGATCTTAGTTTTCTGAATGTTGAGCTTTAAGCCAACTTTTTCACTCTCCTCTTTCACTTTCATCAAGAGGCTCTTTAGTTCTTCTTCACTTTCTGCCATAAGGGTGGTGTCATCTGCATATCTGAGGTTATTGATATTTCTCCCGGCAATCTTGATTCCAGCTTGTGTTTCTTCCAGCCCAGCGTTTCTCATGATGTACTCTGCATAGAAGTTAAATAAGCAGGGTGACAATATACAGCCTTGATGTACTCCTTTTCCTATTTGGAACCAGTCTGTTGTTCCATGTCCAGTTCTAACTGTTGCTTCCTGACCTGCACACAGGTTTCTCAAGAGACAGGTCAGATGGTCTGGTATTCCCATCTCTTTCAGAATTTTCCACAGTTTATTGTGATCCACACAGTCAAAGGCTTTGGCATAGTCAATAAAGCAGAAATAGATATTTTTCTGGAACTCTCTTGCTTTTTCGATGATCCAGCGGATATTGGCAATTTGATCTCTGGTTCCTCTGCCTTTTCTAAAACCAGCTTGAACATCTGGAAGTTCACAGTTCACGTATTGCTGAAGCCTGGCTTGGAGAATTTTGAGCACTACTTTACTAGTGTGTGAGATGAGTGCAATTGTGTGGTAGTTTGAGCATTCTTTGGCATTGCCTTTCTTTGGAATTGGAATGAAAACTGACTTTTTCCATTCCTGTGGCCACTGCTGAGTTTTCCAGATTTGCTGGCATATTGAGTGCAGCACTTCCACAGCATCATTTTTCAGGATTTGAAATAGCTCAACTGGAATTCCATCACCTCCACTAGCTTTGTTCTTAGTGATGCTTTCTAAGGCCCACTTGACTTCACATTCCAGGATCTCTGGCTCTAGGTGAGTGATCACACCATCATGATTATCTGGGTTGTGAAGATATTTTTTGTACAGTTCTTCTGTGTATTCTTGCCACCTCTTCTTAATATCTTCTGCTTCTGTTAGGTCCATACCATTTCTGTCCTTTATCAAGCCCATCTTTGCATGAAATGTTCCCTTGGTATCTCTAATTTTCTTAAGAGATCTCTAGTCTTTCCCATTCTGTTGTTTTCCTCTATTTCTTTGCTTTGATCACTGAGGAAGGCTTTCTTATCTCTCCTTGCTATTCTTTGGAACTCTATATTCAGATGGGAATATCTTTCCTTTTCTCCTTTGCTTTTTGCTTCTCTTCTTTTCCTAGCTATTTGTAAGACCTCCTCAGACAGCTATTTTGCTTTTTTGCATTTCTTCCATGGGGATGGTCTTGATCCCTGTCTCCTGTACAATGTCACGAACCTCTGTCCATAGTTCATTCTTTAATTAGCATGAACGTATGATTTATGGGGGCTTCCCAGGTGGCGCTAGTTGTTAAGAATCCGCCTGCCAATACGGGAGACCTAAGAGATGCCGGTATGATCTATCCCTGGCTCAGGAAGATCCCCTGGAGAAGGAAATGGCAACCCCCTCCAGTGTTGTTGCCTGAAGAATCCCCATGGACAGAGGAGACTGTTGGGCTACAGTCCATGGGGTCACAAGCGTTGGACACGACTGAAGCGGCTTAGCTAACTCCCACAGATGTGTGCTTTATGGACCATTCTTACTAGCGCTCTGATGTGGATGTTTCTGAGGAAGAACTAAGGAGTTTTAAGCAGATTTCCTTATAACTTTAAGGTAGCAATGGGGTATCATCCTTTTCTATTGAAAACTGGGAACAGTAATGGGCAAAATTACTTTGGGTCCTGGCAATTAAGTGTAAACTCTCAGGGAAACAATAAAATAATCAGGAATCAATTTTAAAAATCTAGTTCTTAAAATGCCTTTATTTAAATGCTCATGAGCGAGTGCAAGGTACAAACTCTTGGGTGTAAGATAGATTCAAGGTGTATTATACAACAGTTTGTAATGACTGTAAATGGAAAGTAACCTTTAAAAATTGTATAAAAACTAAAATAGAAAAATAAGAAAGTTAGAGTAAAAATAATCCTAAATAAATAATTTTTCCTTTTTACAATTGTATAAGAAAATAGAAGGGTAAAAAATTCTCATTTTGATCCAATCAGAAAATAAGGATAATAAATTCTTCTTTTCTCTAGCCCCCTTCACTAAGTTTCCAAGCTAAAATTTTCATCTGTATACCTGACTTATCATCTAATTATACTATTTCTTAAAAAAACAACAACAAAACTGAGAATTAAAGTTAAAAGAGGCATGTTCCAAGACAGTTAAAAGAGGCACATTCCAAGACTGGCATATTTTAGTCATAGCAAGAAATAATGTTCTTTCGCATAAGTAATATGCCATGTCTTTCTGACTCATATATTCTATAGGGGTCTCTAATCGAAACATTTTATAGAAAACAGATGGCTGTAGCTTTCCTACCAACTTATTTGTTATGATCTGTCTGAAGCCAGAGATATTTCCCTTTGTGAGCCTAAAAAACTAGAGAGAGCATGTAGAAAGAGAAAGAGCTGTAGGAATAAATCCTGAGATATTATCACTCACTGGTCTAAAAAGTCTGGTCCATAGCCTCGAAAGATTATCAGTTGTTTGCCCCCAAAGGACATAAATCAAGTGTGAAAGTGGGTTTTGTACATGTCTCAATAGACTCCACAGTCCAACTGATCCTTCCATTTCTGTGCTGGCTGCTGACTATAAATTGTCAGCTCTCCATGCAGCTAGACTTTGTGGATGAACTACCAAGCACTTCTGGCTCTCTCTGGGGCTGTAACATTCTGCCATAAGGAGCCGGCAGTGTGACCACAGTCAAAGAAAAACGAGGGTAAAATAATTCACACAAAGGAGATAATATTCATATCCACTGTTTGAGGTGATGGCTAATTACAAGAGGCAAAAGATTAAAAAGTCAAAAATGTTGTAAGGATCCCAACAATTGCAGGCACGTTTCACTTTCATGAAACACTTCCATATAATAAAATGATGAAAAGAGCTTCAGGGTCAAACAGATCAAAGTTAGAAGCCTGTTTCTACCACATTTTATTAACTGTACGTATAATCTGAGGCATCACACATTATTAATTTCCCCGAATCTCAGTTTTCTGATCCATAAAATGAGGCAAAACAAAACAAAACAGAAAAACAACAAAGAACAACCATTGCTGATCTGAGTTAACTGACGTGATTTATATAACACCATTAGCACATATTAAGATTGAAATAAAATTGTGGCTATTTTTGTTCCAACATCATAAAAAATTATACACTATTCTTATGTAATTTTTTACAGGAGAACCAATTGCAAGAGTAAGAGAGAGTTTGAGATTCAAACAAAAAAACGATGCAGCAAAGGTCAGTGGAAAGAACACAGACTTTAGGAGCAGATTTGATTATCAGCACAGGTTCCAATGCTTACTTGACTGTGAGCAGATCACTTTGTCTCTTTGAATTCCTCTTGTGCAAACTGCCAAAAAGCACAACCACCTTGAAGTGTTATTGTGAAGAGCTTGCATCTTGTGTGTAAAGCACACAAACATCACATTTGGCACACAGGATTATTATATGCAAAAAAAGTGTCATTGAGTGGAAAATTTATCTTTGGGGCTAGAAAACAAGGCAGTTCCTGACAGTAATAATAATTATACCAGCTTACATTATATTACATTTTATCATTTCAAGAATCATCTATCTCAAGCACTTTTTGAACTAGGAAGGCTAGGAATTATGCCCATTCTCCAGATGAGGAAAAGGAAGCACTCTAACGTTTTTGTAAAACTGTGTGTGCGTGTGAGAGAGAGAGAGAGAGAGAGAGATAAGAGTCACATTAATGAATACTTGTATTTTGATGAAGGGGGAAAATCTTCAACAATGACTGATGTTATTAAAAATGAAGAATGCTGAGAAGTGAAAAATGTTTTCAATCCTATGAGCTTTCACTCTCGCTGCTTTTCCACTTCCACATATTTATGATTGAATCACTATTGTTTGATGAGCCATTTCATCGTAAGTGGCACTATTGAAAAGTCTAATGAGCCAGGAGACCTGGTGAGTTAAATTAGCATTTTTAAAGTTAAAATTTATCCAGATTAGTAATAATTAAGCCCACAAAAAATGCCAGGGCAACACCACCAAGATTAATCCTATCCTGCTATAAAAATAATTCACTCTGTGTACTTGAAATTAGTTGTGAAAAGGTCTGTCTTTGAACACCAACTACAGTAATTGTTTAGAACGGCCATTATTGCTCAGAAATACAAGTTTAAAGATTTGAACTGAATTGAATCCTAGATAAAAAGCACACAACTTATTAGGAGTCAGAATGAAAATGAATGTACTGAATGAATAAAATTTCACATGTGAGACAATAACAAATTCTTAAAACATTTAAACCTTTTAATTTACTGTTTTGGAGACTAGATAATTACACAGTTCCTTTTTAAACTCTGTCCAATCATTGCAGGGGTAAGTGTTTCAATGTGTGCAGTAATTCTGTAAAGCATATTTCCTTCAATTAGACTTTTTATTGTTTTATGGATATATCACCATCGCTGACCACATGGTGCCCTTAAAATATTCAAACTCAGTACTGTTAAAGTCTTTTTTATTTTTCCTCCTAGAAGAAAACTATTTTGAAGGTAGAAAAGAATCAACTTGTTAAGGAAAACTTCTACTATCTCCTTAAGCATCTTTCTCTTTCCTGCTTGTCTATTTTGATTAATTCTGTCATCACTATACCAGCCCGGTCCCCAAACATGCACTTTCTCCCCTTAATTGATTCTAATCGGACCAATCATGTCCAGGCAGACATTTGCTTCCTCTTAGCTTAGATAGACATGGATTTTAAAATGTATTAAGAAAGAAACAAAAATCAATAAATATATAAAGTCATCAAAATTTCCTGTGCTTATGCTTATAATATGGACTTCAGAGTTTGACTGCCTCAACAGAGGAATTGTCTCCTGGGCAACTTTACACCTTCTTATAGCAAAAACAAAGAAGAGTCAGATCCCCACCTGAATCCATTTTATGGACATTCTTCCAAATCCCATACCCTTCCAAATCTAAAATCCCAACCCAAGTATCCTTTAAGTTATATCTGGGGAAAATTTTAGGTGACTAGTTCTGCAAATATCCCCATCTTCTAGTTGACAATCATGGTTTACCTACAGGAGACAATGCTATCCTCAAAGCAATTCTATATTAAATGATGCTGTAGAGTATATGATTATGCAGAGCAAATATCGTATCCCAAGACAAGATTTACACATACATGGCATAAGACACTGCTACTCTTACATCACATTAACCACGGGAAGAGTTCTAAAATCAATTAAATACCCCTTGCTTTCTTAGAGAGCCATTATGCCAAGAATTAATTATTCATTCATTAGTCTAACTAACCAGTGATGTATGTAGGTGTGAGTGTGGGTATGCATTTTATCACAATAAAACTTTCAGTTTCCCAAATTTTTCCTATTCCATTTATATAATATTTGAAGTAGAAATTCAGTAAGAAATTTTACTAATAGAAAGTTAGACTTTACTTGAAAAGAATAAGAGAGAAAATAGGTAGAGGGGTTATTTTGAGAAAAGTAAGAATCTCTGGAGTCAGAGGGCCTCTGTTTGAGTTCTAGTTCCACCATTTATTATGCTCATGATTATATAACATTTATTTTGAAAGCTCAAAGATGATCATCCAGTCCAAATCAATGCTCATCAATCAGATGCTCTCTTTTAGAAATGGTGAGGGAATGAGGATTTTAAAGTTACAGATAACTTGTATTTAGAGAACATAAAAAATATCTAAACTTTTTTTGAGTTTGAAAATAATGCAGCAATGAAAATAAAAGTAACGATATACCCTTGTACAAGCCATGTAATCCTCTGAGTCACAGTTATTTTACCTACTAAGCAAGGAACCACAACATACCACTTAAAGGTGTTAGAAAGAATAAGATGAAGCTAGGAAAACAAAATTATTTTCAAGAAATGAAAGATCAATGAGTATCCATTGTTTTTCCTTTTTTATAATACATTGGTATATTTAGATGATCTTGCCTTCATTAAGAACTATTATCACAAAAGCTAACACTAATTAAACTTGGGAAAGTGAGACAAAGCATCTGTATTTCTTTCACATTTCCCAGATGGCTCAGCACAGCACTAAACACACACCAGATGCATAGAGAGGAAAGTGTTCCTGTCCGGGGGAAAAAGATCTGACTTTGCATTCAAGTCCTGTTACCACTGGCCTTGGTCACCTTTAACAAATTACTTACCCTCTTTGCACATGTGTGAAGTGAAGGGGTAAGACTGAATGAACCTTTCAGCAAGATTCTCTTATTATCTAATATCTCTTTGCTCATTGATAGATTGCCTTCGTTCTTTGCTCTAAGAGTTGATGCTGTTTTTGCTTTTTTAATGTACTGATAGATCCCTAAAGAAGAAAGTCAGATAAGCATACCAACACGCATTGATTACAAAAACATCCATGCATAAACAATTTAAGTATTGAACAAAACTGTGTATGAGTTGCTTGGTGGCAATGAGTGGGGATTTTATTTGTGCAATCTTCAGTGGAGCTGAAATTGACAAATAGTTGTAATCTGTTATCCCATAATAGAACACACAAACCAATTCTTTATAAGCCTGAGAAAGCAGACATATTTACAGCAGACATAGTTCTTAAATGTTGTAATAAAATTATACAATAAACTGAGAGGAAATATCATATAACAGGTAGCCCAGAGAAGGTCCATAGTTGATTCATATGTCTTCTGCCAGTATTAGAGATACAGTGATTTCCAAACAGTAAAAATTTTTATTTGAAATAATACTAATACCAAATTTCAACAATGAAATTTCCAAGCATAAGTATAGCTATTCCATAACAAATGGTAAAACTCCCAATTGGTAAGATTTATCTAATTATCAACTGGAAGCAAATAGATTCCCAAAGTGTTGACAAAATAAAATTCAATAATAAATCTTTTTATATTTGATTTTTTTGAAGGATACTAATATTATTTCCAAATTTAAAATCCCTAATAAATTTAAATTGACTGGAGATAAGAGGAATTTGACGCAAATTTGGTGAGGTAAATGACATTTTTCTAGACCTATTCTATGCAAATCATCATGCTATTTAATTTTACATACTTCATGTTAAATCATTACAAACTATGAAGACAGTAATATTGTCTTTGTAGTATATATGAGGAAATCAATCCCCATAAATATCGAGTGACGTGATGATCATGATCCAGTGAAAGTGAGCTAGCGTAGAAACTCATATTTAACTTGCTCTGGACTAGAGTTGGGGCTTCTTTTATCCATTTTATCTAACTACCTAGAGGTGAACCATTCAGCCCTGGACAAGAGAAAACTGCCTCCAGCTGTGACACCTTCAGATCAGCTGCAGGGTTCACAGTGACCTTATCCTCCCAGGGGCCATTTTTAGGGAATTTCCGTGGTCCAGTGGTTAAGATTAGTGCTTCAAATGCAGGGGGTATGGGTTCAATACGTGGTTGGAGACCTAAGATCCGACAGCCAAAAAAAGGGGGAGGTTTTTTTTTTTTTTTTTTTTTTTTTGCTCCAGGCTTCCCCATCTGTCTGGTTCAGATTTTCTTAGTGTGACATTCCACCTGAACCTTTTCATATTCCTTCTCTTGCACTTTCCTTGGGTGTCAGACTCACTCTGTGGTCTGAATGTTCTTCCCATCTACTGTTTCTTCTCCCTGTTATCATTCATAGGCATTTCCATCAATAAATACTTTGCATATCAAATTGCCTTTTGTTCTTAGATTTTTAGAGGACCCAAACTGACATTTCCGGTACAGGATGGTCTGAGAAGAGAGATAGTAAAATGAGATGTTCATACTCTGATCCCCCGGAGGAGGGCATGGCACTCCAGTATTCTTGCCTGGAAAATTCCATGGGCAGAGGAGCCTGGTGGGCTACAGTTCATGGGGCCACAAAGAGTCAGACATGACTGACCACAAACAACACATTTGTTTATTTATATATATATATAGATATAGATATCCTTCTTCACATTCTTTTCCATTTTGGTTTATAACAGAATATTGAATATCCCTGTGCTTTACAGTAGGACCTTTTTGTTTACCCATTCTAGATTTAATAGTTGCATCTGAAAGCATTTTTAAATGTTGGAATTGAGCTTAGCTGTAGTTTGCATAAAAGCCTCAGATGCATGGAGCACCTCATGCACAGGAACCTAATTTCTTTAAATAAAAAAGAAATCAGAATAGAAGCATAAATTACAATGTGACAGGCAGTGCTGTGTCTATAATTAGCCCAGGTATTAAATATCTTTCTTAGGATAAAAACACACAGATTCTTAAGTCATTTAAGCTAACCATCTGTTTGCTTAGTACTTATTATAGTTCTCTAGATTTTTATAATTATTGATGTTAGTTTTACCTTTAAGAAGACAATATTAATTTTGACTACAAGGTGGAAAATATCTAATTTAAAGAGCATTTATCTAGTGTGTATTATGTGCAACCAATCTTCTAGGAATAATGTGATTAAAATGAGGTTAATTTTGTCCTAATTTTAAAAGATTAAACATTTGTCTCTTAGATGGCAGATATGTTCAAGCTTTAGAATGATGTAAAAAATGGCAAACTTTCCTTGCTGGCTTTGTAAAAACTTGGAAATCTTTTGTTGTTGTTGTTAATGACGTAAGGGAGTTTCTAAATGGATTTGGGGGGAAAGAGAGGCAAAGAAATGGAGAAGAAAAGCAAGACAAGTGAGACAAGCTTACTGGATGTCTATTATATATTAGGCTTTGAACTACGTGTTTTCACAAACGTTATCTCCTTTAATCCTTCCAGCAGCAGTTTGCTATAATTATAATTGCTCCATTTTATAGTTATGGACACTTGGATTTAGCAAGGTTAAGTGATTTGGGCAAAGGCCTGAGAAGTGGCCCAAATGGGATTCAGGTGTTTCAGATATTGAAATCTATTCTTTTTCCATAAACCAAGATAAGCTACAAGACTTCCTATAACGCTCTCCAGTCCCAGGATTCTATAATGATGTTTGACTTACAGTTACTGGTATAGAAAAATGACGTACATCATTTAACAGCAGTAAGAACACTGGGTTAATGGTCTTTCTGCTGAGAATCAGTTAAGACATACAGTTTGTCCTGTGCTCTAGCCCTACCAGGCTACCACTCTGTCGTGTGGTCGTCTCTCCGAAATGTCATTTGAATCAATGAGTCCCAGAGTGTTGATTCCTGTGTGCTTTTATGTGTGCTGGTCCCCTTTCCTTTTATTTTTATTTTCTTGTGAAGTCCTCTTTTACTTTTCAAAGTTCCACTCAAATATGATCTCTTCAAGGAAGACATTTGAAAATCCCTATGCAGAATAATAGAGTCCTTCGTTTTGCTTTATTTCTGTGCAAGGCAACTCCTTAGATGGTTTCCAATGATCCCTAATTCCTGATGTTTGCTGTTGGGTAATCCACTCTCCCTGAAACTGAGCTGGACCCGGTGACTTGCTTCAAATGAATAGACCATAGCCGAAGTGGTAGGAGGTCTTTTCTGAGATTAGCATACAAAAATATTGTGCCTTCCATCTTACTAGTCAACTTTCACTCTTTCTGTCAGACCCCTAACTCTGGGGAAAGCAAACTGCATGTTATGAATGGTTCTATGGAAAGAGCCACATGAAAAGGAACTGATGTCTTCATTGACCCAAGAGGACCTGGGATCCTCAGTTTGATAGGCCATAAGGCACAAACACATGAGTAAGCTTGTAAGTGGTTCTTCCCCAGTTAAGCCTTGATACATGCACAGGTCCAGTCAATAACTTGATATCAGGCTTGTGAGATCCCATGAGCCAGGGGAGACAGCTAATCTATACCTGGATTCCTGAGTCACAGGAATCATAAGATAATAAGTGTTTGCATTTGTGAACCACTACATTTTGGTGTAACTTGCTCCATAAAAATAAATAGCCAATATAATCTTTATTTGAGCACTTCCCATAATTTGACTTGCCTGATCCTCTTAGAGTCACACTTAGGATTTAAAGGATTTGACTCATATGAGCAGACATTCTTTTTGCCACACTTAATACCCAATATCTAGCACACAGCAAGGAGTTCTACCATCCCTACCCTAGAATCACATGCCTAGAATAGAAAATATCTGTCCATGTCTATTGTGAAGTTATAGTAATCTGTGGAGCCAGCCAACTATGAAGAGTTGTTATTGGATAAGGGAAGGAGGAAGTTGGCAGAAAATAATCAAATGATTCTGCTAGAGAGACTATCCACTGAGGCAGATTCTACCTTGGTCTCAGGGATAAGAAATCCCTGAAAATTTCATCTACTTACATGTTTGGGCCTTTATCCATTGTTCAGTCCATAGTAGGTACTCACTAAATAATCACTGAGTGAACCAATAAATGAACAAGTGATGGTATGACACAGCCTGGAGTTAGTCTCAGATGCTGAAATCGACATAAACATGACTGTCTGAAGCCAAGTTTTTCATCTGTAATACAATAGGATTAAGTCAGAAGAAATTTAGTAGCCTATCTAGAAATTTCTGGGAGTCTTTGGTTCCATACATTCTACAGACTTACAAAACTATAGTTACTAAAACAGATTGCAAATTCTTTCCTGAGCTCATTTGTTAAATCTTAAGGACAAAATGACCAAATTTAGAGTGTCCCCTTTAGTATATGTGTATGTGTGATGTGGATGTGGTTTTTTTATTTTTTTGTTATTATGTATATATTTATATATACTGTACATTTTTTCCTAGCCATATCATCTAGTTTTCTTGACAATAAAATGAGAATAACACTATATGTTGTTCTACATAGATACTGGATGACTGCGTGATAAAACAGACATTAAAGTTTCTAGAAGGATGGCTGGTGCAAAGAATGAATACAACAAATCTTCTATTGATGGCTTAATGAAAATGGATGTCTATGTTTTATTCTATATGGGCTAATGGGACTCTAAAAATCAAACATTCATAATATTTTGTGAAACAATCAAAAGTAGAATATAGTTGAATACTAAGTATTCATTAATGTTGTTGAGAAATATTTAAACATAAGAAGCATTTACTGAGTAAAAATAAATCAGATTAGTTACAACTGAGTTGTTCAATATAATAATATTATATACAATGTGTGTATATAAATAATAGACTACATTTATACTTATGTGTGCAAGTGGGCTAAGTCACTTTAGTCATGTCCAACTCTTCGTGACCTTATGGACTGTAGCCCACCAGGCTTTTCTATCTGTGAGATTTTTCAGGCAAGAATAGTGGAGTGCCATGCCCTCCTCCAGGGGATCTTCCCAATCCAGGGACTGAACCTGAGTCTCTTATGTCTCATGCACTGGCAGGCGCTTCTTTATCACTAGTGCCACCTGGAGAGCCCACATTTATACTTATACACATACATAATATATGCATATATAATACGGACATATTGTAAATGTGAATATATGTACATAAATATACACATGTATATATGTATACATACACTATAAATACATATGTTCACACATATTCATACATGTATAATTATACTAGGACAGCATGTACCAAAATAGTACAATGTCTGAAGGTTGTAATTATACGTGAATTATTTTTTCTATGCATTTTGTAGTTCTCAAATTTTGGGGATGAATACATAGCACTACTATACTGGGACAAATCAGTACTTGCAAATTAAGACTAGATGAGACCAGCTTCAGACTGGCAGTGAATTTGAAGTTTTGTGGATGGAAGACGTCACCATGCCCATCTGAAAGCCAGCTTGACATGAAAGACTTTCACCATGCTGGTGGGCGGCCCAAGGACTGCCAGGGAGAGGGATACAGATCCTGTTGCTTATCACTCAGGACACCTAACAACAGGCTGTTTGTCCTTTTAGACCATGTAATGAGGTGTTATGTGTCCCTCTACATTGAAGGATCTTTCTCCCATATCTCTATAACTGTAATGCTACCAAGAGGTAAGGAGCGAAAACCCTTCCCAACAAAGGAAATTCTGAGGAAAATTCAACACTCATTCTGGATACAAAGGAGCCTCTAATTCAATCACAGTGGCTTAGTATGTTGTGTGTTTATTGTCTTCCTTATCTTATCTCTCTGGAATCTGATCCTTTTTCTTTACATTTGAGCCATAAAGACACATTTTTTTTTCTCTTATCTTCTATAATCCCAAATATTTAAAAGTATTCCTTGATACATCAATGGCCATGGTGAATCTTGAATATACCAGCAAAGGGTAGCATGCAATCAAATCTCTGATTTATTAAATAAAAGAACAAAGGAAGTAATAAGTAAATAAGGAATAAATTTAGCATATTTTTAAATAGACAAGAAAGATCTTTGAATATTCTACCATATAATGTTCTATAAAATTTTATTTGATGCCTTTTTTAATGATGGAAAACTATATATATTGTAACTATTATTATAAATTCTGATGTCTAGTATGTAAATTGTCTCTAATGTTCCATATTTTGTACCTAAAAAGCCTCATGAATATCTAAATAGATTAGAATAAAATTGTATTAATGGTAGTAATATAGGATATTTAAATATGACTTCTATAAACAGCATACACAAGATCTGTTCTGGATTTTTAGGACTGAACTTCCTTCCATGGACATAGTCATTAATTTAATGGATATTCTGGGAAAGAAAACCATGTGCAGATTACTATTTTTAACCCTGGAGACCCCTCAGTGAACAGGATAAAACCCACCAACATAGGGTTCACAGTCTGATAAGATAAGACAGGCAGTAATCAAGTCAATAATATTAAATGAGCTAGAGATGGATGCTTTGTAGCAATAAAATAAGGAATCTATATAAAAAGGACTCAACAGTGGCTACTACATTAGCTAGATTGGTTGGAGAGGTCTCTTTGTGAAGATGTGAAGCTGAGACTTGTATGATGTGGAGGAACTAGTGATGCTAAGATGTCAGACAAGGTATCCCAGGCAGACACACCAGCATGTGCAACAATCCTATATAGGAAATGACTTTGGGGTATCTGAACAGTTGAAAGAAGGCTCTTATAGTAGAATTTAATGGAGAGGTAATAAGTTGCAGAGGATGAGGACATGGGAGAATCACAGCGGTCATGGGCAGGACTCTGTTTATATAGATGACTTTAGAGGCCACAATAAGATGCTTATATGTTGTCTTTAGAGCAGGAGGGATTCATCAGAAAGAGCATCAAAGAAAAGAATACGATGGTCTTAGGTTTTAGGAAGATCATCCCAGCTGTTATGCAAAAAAAAAAAAAGACTATAAGAAGATGAGAATGGATATAAGGCATCCAGTTAGGAAACTGTTATGCTTTAATTACAAAATGTTTGTACTACATTGAATTACATATGTTTGAATTACAAGGGTAAAAACTAAAATGCATACTGATGTTCATTGCCCACAAACGTGAACATGTTTTCTTTAATAGTTATACTTTCTTTGTTCGTATTTTGACTTTCACTGTTGACTAATAGTATTTATAGAGAATGTTCATATATCCTCCTAGAACAGAAGTCCCCAGATGAATAGGACTATAAAAAGTAAAGCCCTTAATTCCCACCAGCATACAACTGAACAAGCTGAGAACAGACAAGTCAGCTAACTTAGTCAAGGGCACCTTTGAGAATCAGTTACAATGAGAGATACGACTAGAACACAGGGCTCCTGATACCCAGCCTAATGATCTCTCTAAATACTGTCCTGTTTTATCTATAATTAGAAATAGCTCAGAGGCTCTTTCTAAATAAAACAATATCTGGTCCTAACCTTTCCATTTTGCTGTATTTCCATCTGTTCTTCTTGACAATTATAGATCTTGAAATCTTTCCTACGGCTTAGAACATCTTCTCAGGATGCAGGCTTCAGGTTTCTTTGGCAACATTTCTTCCTGATGAGTGAGAGCTGGACAAATTCAGAAGCCCCATTTTAAGAATAAAAGGGGAGTCTCGCAGGTTTCCAAATCACTTGGCAAACAGAACCTTTCTCTTCAGCAGTGGTACATCTGTGCTCTTTGGATAGATGAATTTTTCCTGGATACAACTTACTACTTCACCAAAAAGTGGGCTTTCCTTAAATTCCACTCCCTGGAACCATAGCTCCCTTCTAAAGAAATCTCTCCACACCATCTCCTTGTTCCTCTTTTAATCTCTACCATGTCACATCCCCCTTCTCAACAAAGGGCTTCTTACATTATAGGAAGTAGCTACCTGATTTAACACAAAACAGGCCGAAGCAACAGCAGTAAAGTTCCTGTGGGACATATAAATGTTTTTCCAAAGATCTTAATTGAAGTGTGCCAGAATTAATCCATTCTAAGACAGGTGAAAGAGAGAAAGGGTAACAGTGGATGATAAGACAACATGTCAGCAAGCATCACAGGGGTTTAAGGAAGACTTTAGCTATTTCCCAGAAGGTGGAAAGGGCTCATACGTGAGTATATGTGTATATATATAAATCCAAGAAGATGGCTGGACCAACAATCTCCATACAAAGGGAGTGGAATTCAATTATATGCTAGAGTTTAGTGCTTAATACAACATCTTTGAAGGAGACTGGAAAGGGAATGAGAGATGGAGGTTATAATATGACAGCTCATTTATCAGCACAGAAGGTAGAGCCTTCTTGGTTTGGGGATATGAGGCAAAAGTCTGGCTATATAATTTGGAATGTCAATCTAAAATGTCAATACACAATCCGTTCCATACAGTCAGGATTGATATTAGAACTGGGAACAGAATGATTGAGATAGGGATGATGCAGAGTGGTAAAATCTAAGAGGCCTCGTCATTAGTATAAGAGCTGATCAGCTTTGAAAAACACACTCTAGTTGCCAAAAACAGATGCTATTATAAAAGCATTTGTACATGCAACCAATGAGGTGATTACTGAAAACGAAATGGTTATAAATCATTTTGCAAATGGATAAAAGCCTTAATTTCAGCCCATCCACGTTCATTTGGTCTTCTACAAAAACATGTTCACTAAAATCCAGTCTGCAAATAGAGAATATTTATTAGATTCATTTTTTTGTTGTTGTTAGATTAGTTAACGTGAAATAATAGTCTCAAAGGTGACTACTGGAAACTTAAGCCTTGGAATGGAGGATTCAGAAAACTAGCACTCTACTAACTTTTAGCCTGAGCTGAGTAATTCACATAAATTATATCCAGATTTTAATTATTAATCATTAAGATATTAAAAAGAACGGTGAGATTTCAAGAGTTCTTTGTGCAGTGATATTTTATATAACTATGGACCTCAGTTCAGTTCAGTTGAGTCACTCAGTTGTGTCTGACTCTTTGCGACCCCATTGACTGCAGCATGCCAGGCACCCCTGTCCATCACCAACTCCCAGAATTTATTCAAATTCATGTCCATTGAGTCGGTGATGCCATCCAACCCACTCCTCCTCTGTCGTCCCCTTCTCCTCCCACCTTCAATCTTTCCCAGCATCAGGGTTTTTTCAAATGAGTCAGTTCTTCGCATCAGGTAGCCAAAGTATTGGAGTTTCAGCTTCAGCATCAGTCCTTCAAATGAATATTCAGGACTGATTTCTTTTAGGATGGACTGATTGGATCTCCGTGCAGTCCAAGGGACTCTCAAGAGTCTTCTCCAACACCACAGTTCAAAAGCATCAATTCTTTGGCGCTCAGCTTACTTTATAGTTCAACTCTCACATCCATACATGACTACTGGAAAAACCATAGCTTTGATTAGATGGGCCTTTGTTGGCAAAATAATATCTCTGCTTTTTAATATGCTAAGTTGATCATAACTTTTCTTCCAAGGAGCAAGTGTCTTTTAATTTCATGGCTGCAGTCACCATTTGCAGTGATTTTGGAGCCCAAAAATATAAAGTCTCTCACTGTTTCCACTGTTTCCCCATCTATTTGCCATAAAGTGATGGGACCAGATGCCATGATCTTAGTTTTCTGAATGTTGAGTTTTAAGACAACCTTTTCACTCTCCTCTTTCACTTTCATCAAGAGGATCTTTAGTTCTTCTTCACTTTCTACCATAAGGGTGGTGTCATCTGCATATCTGAACTTATTGATATTTTCCTGGCAATCTTGATTCCAGCTTGTGCTTCCTCCAGCCCAGCATTTATCATGATATACTCTGCATATATACAGCCTTGTCATACTCCTTTCCCTATTTGCAACCAGTCTGTTGTTCCATGTCCAGTTCTAACTGTTGCTGCCTGACCTGCATACAGATTTCTCAACAGGCAGGTCAGGGGGTCTGGTATTCCCATCTCTTTCAGAATTTTCCAGAGTTTGTTCTGGTCCACACAGTCAAAGGCTTTGGCATAGTCAGTAAAGCAGAAGTAGATGTTTTTCTGGAACAATTATGGACCAACAAAGACAAAATCCACTCGTGTTTTCTAGAACATGTGGATTTTCTTAAATGTTCTCTATCTTTTAAAAAATGTTTTAGCTTTATCTGTCCCACCATCATTGCCCCTCTAACCATAGGATGGTAATTATTATTCTCTAAATCTTCTAGAAATACCCATTTCTTCTTTCAGACTCAGCTCCACCCTTGGCTCTACAGGAAAATATTTTCAGACATTTGTTCCACTCACAATTGAGTTCAATGCTTCTCTTCTGATCTCCTCACAAATCCTAAGCCATCCAGATTATAGTAAATATAGTAAATAATTGCTTTTGCTGTCCATTTACCCAACATACTAGGAGGACTTCACCTAGGTCATGACATACGGAAGATTTGCAATAAATGATTCTTGGATGAATTAACTAGTGGTTTGACAGAGGACAAATTGTTATACACTAGTTATGTTACTTGGGCAAGAGAGACACACTTGAAGCCTCAGTTTTCTCCTTTGTGTAATGGAACCACAGAGTCATCAGGGTGCTGCAAGACCTAACTGTGACAATGAACATAAGCCATTCGGTAGAAAGTTGGTACATTATAAATGCTCAGTGACAAGCGTTTGCTACTAATGGTTAGCTTTTCCAATGATTCTATCTGAATTTATGAGATTAGACATTTGCGTTAATGTGTTTCAGTAATTTACTGACACAGCAATCTAACGGCCAAAAATTGAGAGTAACTAAGTGTGAGAAACTACATGTGTGATATACACATAAAATATCATTTTTGCACTTGAACTATGTTGGGAAAAAAATCACTCCCTCCAGAGAAGGAAGTAAAGTTCAACTAATTCCACTGTATTTGTCTCAGATGACAATTCCCTCCCATCTTTATCTTTCCAAGAGGACACTTTTTATTTACTTTCAATCAAGGGGATAACCAGACAGCAGATCAAATCTCTCTCTTGGCAGTTGTTGGGAGCTATGGGCAAGTCAGAGTAATGAAGTCCTGGGTTTAAAAGAGTATAAAATGGACCCTAAAACCTTAACATAAAAGACAGGCATAGCAGCCACTCATGTGTCATAAGTTTATTTGATTATCGTGTTGCTCAGAGCGTCTGTTTCTGGATCCATCTGGAGGTGATACTAGGAAGCTGTCTGACCTGAGGGAAGGCAGTGGTCAGGCCCTTCTCTGAGCAGCAGAGCCAGGTCACAGAGCACAAATGCAAACCCAAACACCATAGGAATAATTATCTGAAAATGATAAATCAAGCCAACCAACTGGAAATAAAAAGTAGCCTCCCATCTTGACAAATGCCCCTTTCATACCCTTGCAGACGGCCAAGTATAAATGCAGTCTTCTCAGAAAGCTTGGAAAATCAGGGCAGGAACTTGGGAAAAGTGCAGGGGCTTGGGGGAGAGCCGGGTCCAGATGCTGGCTTCACCCTCTCCTTTCTCTCTACCCTGATCTCCTTCCTAGGCTGCTAGGAAATGTGTGCACAGATATTCAGATGCCCAGCTCACTTATTCAAGTGCCTTCCACATCTTTTTCCCCAGGCACCTGCTTCCCTTGGCCACACTTACAGGGAGGTGTATATATAGTGATGGAGGCCTGTGCTTGCCCCAGAAAGGTGCGTGTCATCCCCAAGGTTCCTTGGTACCTGGAGCATTGGCCAGAAGGGAAGTCTGATCACTGCGTGGGCACATCCTATTGGCTGCAATGCGTCTCACATCATGGGCTGGGCCCTGATCAAAGGAGGAGCAGAGCCATCTCCCCTAAAGCAGGAGCCCAAGGAAAAAGCCCTTCTTGTCCATATTTCAGGGTAATACAGTCAGCACTTTTTAGCACAGGGTATGAAAGAAAGAAAGCAAACACCACACAGGATTAAAAAAATGTCATTTCTAGCTTACAGAGCATCGTGAGTAAGAGAAAGAGAAAGAATATGAAATAAGTAATTGTCATAGGATGACCACCTGTCCAGCTTTTCCTGGGACTGATGGGTTTCCTGGGAACTGAAACTTGGAGTACTCAAACTAGTAAAGTCCCCGGCAATCCAGGATGCCTCCCTCACTCTGCTATTACAATGGCAGGCCTCTAAAGTCATCTTACTAGAAAACATTTTAGACAGCGGGAAAAGCATGTGAAGTCTAAAGGTGGCTATTAATTAGCTGTGTGAATTGAAGCCTCTGGATGTGGGTTTCTTCCATTAAAAAAAAAAAAAAAGAATCTTGTTCCCTGAAAGATTTAAGGTTGAATATTCCATAAATGTGTTGACAGGACAGTTCTGATTTGGAAGCCAGAATTTTTTCCATTGCTGGCACACAATAGCAGTCATCAGGATGACATATTTCAAGGAATAAGCAAAATATTTGTAAGCTATACCACACTCACAAACAGTAGCTGGAAAAACCTCCATACAGCAGTGGGTTGGATAATGTAGATGGACAGATTGCAAATGTGGCTGCATTTCTCCCGATCAAATTTAATGGGTGCATTTTTCTGCTTATAGAATTATATCATGGTAAATCACAGACAAAATGTTTAACATGGAAGACAAATCACAGCTTCCCTGGCCACATTCCCCTCTTCTTTTCTTTTCTTCCACTTTACTTTTATTTTCCTGCTTCTGAAGGGTAAAGCATAAATCTGACCCTAGAAATGTATCTGTTGTTTTAATTCCATAAAGGAAAAAATGTAAGTCGAGCCAAAGGTCTTTAATAGAGGGATGGCGGAGGATAAAACACCTAAATGGATTAGCAACTGTTCTCCTGGGCTGAGGCTTATTAACCCATAAAGTTTGAGCTTGAGGACAGCAGGTTTCAATACCTTACATTTTATTTCCAAATCATGGAACCAAGCTGATGGATGTGCCCAACATTTGACATTTGAAATCAGGATCTTCAGTCACTGTCTCACTCATGACTGCCTTGTGAGCTCCTAGACCTGTTCTTTGTTCTAATCTTTGGTCTGGACCCTTGGCCTTGGATATTACGCTTTCTTTGGTATGAAGTTTGTGTCCCTTAATGACTACACAGGTCTTCAAGGGTGCTTAGGGGCACTTTTGATCCCAGAAAAGGATATCATATATCTTGCTCACATCCTCTGAAGCTGCCAAAGGGAGCTTTCGTAACAGTTCAACTTTCTAAGGAAGAAAGGTGCAAGAAAGTTTAAACTATAATAATTCTACACGACCATCAGTACTTCCCCTGACCTACTCCTTCCCCTACTTTGGTAGATTTCTTGTCCCCTTTATGGTCTTCTTAATGCATTTATCACATAACCTTAATCAGGAAATAATCACATTGTGTTATAATTCTGTATTCCTCTGTTAAACTTCTTTGTTAGAGAGTGACACAATTTCCTGGAGTGGAAGTCATATCTCTGTGGATTTTGCATGCAGTTTCATATTTGATACTCAGGTGGCTCAGTGGAAAAAAAAATCCGCCTGTAAATGTAGGAGATGCCAGTTTGATACCTGAGTGAGTTGGGAAGATCCCCTGGAGAAGGAAATGGCAACCCACTCTAGTATTCTTGTCTGGGAAATCTCATGGACAGAGGAGCCTGGCATGCTACAGTCCACGGGATTGTAAAAGAGTCAGACACGACTTAGCAACTAAACAACAACAAGGTGCTCGTTAAATGTTTTTGAAATTAATGAATGAGTGAATAAGAAAACAACTGTAATTGAGTCCTTGAGACTGTCATCATGGTAAATTACTCCTGTTTTTTGTGGTTTGGAAACTTTCCCACAAATGACCTTTACTGCCAAGTTCTATAATACAAACATGAGTCAATTTATTTTTTTATCCTTAAAATAGTAAGATATTACAGAACATCAGAGACAAATGAAAACTGAATGAGTCTCTGTCACAGTGTGGCCTAGAGCATACACTTTTGACACCAAAAAATAAGACATTTTTTAAATAAGGGCACTTCAAAGCTAACATTCCCAACCTCAGCTAAGAAAGCTGACTCCTACTTGGCCTAAAGGAAAAGAAAGGCTGTGGAAAAACCACACTGTCTAGTCACTGTCCTATAAGAACCCCTGTCCTGCTCCTCAAAGGCACAGGGCAGGTGGAGAGGAAATGGTCTGTGGTCAGACTGCTCATGTAGGTTAAACTCCAAACATACCATTTGGAAAGGGAAATGGTCACTATTAGTCATTATGTCAAATAAAGCAGGACTTTCCTGGGGAACCCTGGACACACAGTTACCCTGTAATCTGCTACAGCTTCTATTTAGAACAATAATTTGGTGCTAGCACACGATGAGGAGTGGAGCCCCATAGTGACGTTTTAGAGACATTTTTGGTCATTATAGCTGGGTAGAGGTGCTGCTGACATCAAACCAGTAAAAACCAGAGATGTTGCTTAACATCCTATAATGCTCAGCACAGTGCCTCAGGGAAAAAAAAAAAAAAAACTTATCTGGCTCATAATGGTAGTAGTACCACTTTTGAGAACCTTGTTCTATATCTTCTAAAACCCTCCAAAACGTTGAAAATGAATTTATTTCTTTCCTCCTAATTAAAGATTTGGCTTTCTGAAATTTTAATCTCTCAATCCATTTTTCTGTCTCATGTCTGAAATTGTTTCTGAAATACAGCTATCTAGTAAGTGGGTAAGATCTAAAATAGACCTAAAATGTTACATACATGTGGCAAAGTATTTTTGATAAGAAAATATACCAGAGTAATGAGAAGTGTTTTAAAATGTCAGTTGTATTCTAAAATTCTATGTTCTCTTACTTTTATTAAATCCAATTTCAGGTATATATTATCCCAATATTGAGGTATTTTCATAAGAATAATATTACAATGATTTTTTAGTCATAAGATGACTTCTCACTTTTTGGACCCAAACACCATAAACACACACACACACACACACACACACAAATCTCTCTCTCCCTTCTCTTTCTCACACATATATATAAATACACACAAATACACATCAAAAGAATGAAAATGATTAGAAATACAATCCCATTTGTGGTGGAGAGATTAACTAAGGCACATCCCCACTAAAAAAGCCTTTCAACTCATATTTTTTAAATGACTGAGAGAAGGGAATCATTTTAATTGTATGCATGGAAGCACAGATCCACACTTTCTATATATTATAAATATTACAAGCTCCGGGAATTGGTGATGGACAGGGAAGCCTGGCGTGCTGCAGTCCATGGGGTCGCAAAGAATCGGACACAACTGAGCGACTGAACTGAACTGAAACTATTACAAACTAATCAGTAAACTCTGTAACATGCAATTTTAATAAGAACTGTTTTAATTCAAGCTGTTTGTCTGCTTTGTTCATTGTGAATAGCTGGCACCTGAAAGAGAGTCTCGCCGATGGTTGGCGCATGGCATGTACTTGTTAGTGTTGCTTTTCTTATTTACTGCAGACCTATCAGACAAAGAAGTTCCTTACCCTAGAAATATCTAAAATAAATGTAATAGTTTTGAAGTCATTTTCTTGGTTAGACTAGAATGGATCAGATATTAGAAAATTACTGTAAATATTCTAGGTAAGCATTAAAGTTAAGTTTATGGACATATCTAGAACTTAAATAGCAAAAACCTACAATGGTCTTTCTACATTTCTTCTTTTTTAACAGCTTTGAGAAGATATAATAACATACTACACAATTCACCGAAGTGTAAAAATCTTATGATTTTCAGTAAATTTCTAGAGTTGTGTAATTATCAGCACAAATCAATTTTGGAACATTTCCATCACCCTGAAATATTATCTGGTGCCCATTTCCAGTTAATCCCTGCTCATTCCTGACAGCCATTGTCTATACATATTATGTGTTTGGACAAGCTGACTCTTCAAGCCAGCAAGGAGTGACCCTCCAAAGGAAAGAGTTTCCCCAAAGAATGTAGTAAATATCACTGCCTTCTGTTCCTTTTGCTTTCTGCCCCAAGTTTATGTCAATCACAGTAACTCACCTGAGACTGGCAGAAATAGGATTGAGGAGAGGTGTAGACATAGTTGAAACCATGCCTGAGACCAGGCGAAAAGAAAGTGATGGGACTGCTTTGCTCAGATGTGGTTTTCAGCGGTGTGTGTGTGTGTGTGTGTGTGTGTGTGTGTGTGTGTGTGTGTGTGTGTGTGTGTGTGTGTGTGTGTGTGTGTGTGTGTGTGTGTGTTAAAGAGACAAACAGTGGTGGTACCGGTCTTAAGGGAAATGAACCCTGAGATTGAGAGTACGTGTAGCATAACAATGTTTAAGGAATTGATAACAAAGCCTTCTTGACTATATCTAACCAATTTCCAAGCCTTTTTAACTTTATGGTCTAAATACTTTTTAATCCATCAATTTTCCTCCATCTCCACTTCTACCTTTATCCAGGGAGGGAACTCATGTGCCTACTCAGGATTATTGCCACAGGCTCTTAAATCAAACTGTTTAAACTCCAGGGTAGCTCCTGGCCAAACAGCTCTTTACATAGAAAATGGGTAATCATGAGTAACGTTTTTATGACTCCTGTTTGACAATGATGTCACACTCCTTGAAGCAAGTCAGTGTCTTCTCCTATCATCCCATTGCCTTAAGTGTACTGACCTGGTCTCTATTGATGATTGTATCTTGTTTCTTTCCATCCAACTTCTCTGTAATGATGTGTATTATTTTCTGACATGAAATTTGCTGTTCACATTTTATAATTTCTGAAAATCAAGAGTGTTTACCATACACTCGATAGTGTTGTTGATTAGTCACTAAGTCTGTGACCCCATGGACTGCAGCACGTCAGGCTCCCCTGTCCTTCACTTTTTCCCAAAGTTTGCTCAAATTCATTTCTACTGAGTTGATGATGCTATCTAACCATCTCATCTTCTGTCATCCCCTTCTCCTTAGGCCTTCAATCTCTCCCAGCATCAGGGTCTTTTCCAATGAGTCAGTTCTTCATGTCAGGTAGCCAAAGTACTGGCACTTTAGCTTCAGCATTAGTCCTTCCAATGAATATTTAGGGTTGATTACCTTTAGGATTGACTGGTTTGATATCCTTTTAGTCCAAGCTAAATAAATGTTTATTATTTTAAGCTAGTTGTCTGTTTAGTCGCTCAGTCATGTAAAACTCTCTGTGACCCCATGAACTGCAGCCCACCAGGCTCCTCTGTCCATGGGGATTCTCCAGGCAAGAATACTGGAGGGGTTTGCTATGCCCTCCTCCAGGGGATCTTCCAAACCCAGGGATCAAACCGGGTCTCCTGCATTGCAGGCAGATTTTGATCATGTGATGGGATGGAGTTGTCAAGCGATGCTATAGTGGTAATCACTTTTCAGTATACCTGCATCAGGTCACCTTAAACTTACACAATGTTATGCCTCAATTATATCTGAGCAAAACTGGAAAAGTGAAGGTCTGCTAAGGGTTGGCTCTTCTAAGCAGAAACATACACTATTTTCTGGTTTTAGAGTCGCCAGGCTGGTAAGTGAGTAAAACCGTGTGTTCAATTTAATATTTTGTTCTAAGTCAGTCTTCTTTTTTTCTAAGGAAAAATGAAATATTAATTATGTAAATGTTTAGATAATGTTAATTATCTAAATAGTAATTATCTAACTGTTGTTGGGATCATGGCCAAACCTCACAACAGATCAAAAAAAACCAAAATAAAAATTTAGCAATATATCTGAGCATGGGATAATCTCTTCTCCTTTCATGGATGAAATTACTAAGTTGCCGTTTTAAAAAGTTAAGCAAGGAAACTCTAAGTGTAACCAAAATTTAGTACCACCTGTTTCACATGCTGCTTTCCGATTTTTTCAAAGACCAAGAAGGGGTTTGGGGGAAAAAGAAAACCCATATAAAATCCTTGCAACCTTCTGAATATTGTCAGCAGTCTTCTGAGAATGAAATATACATATTCTTTTCCTGAATGTATGCCTTAAGTTACCCATTCTCAAAATAAATCCGCTATCTTCTCCATTTCATAAGTATCCAAAACAAAATAAATAAATAAGTAGATACTCCAACCTTCTTTATAGAATAACTCAGTGACATATTTCATCCTTACGATGAAATGCAGCTGTAGATTCCCCATTAAAAAGCAAATCCTCAATTTTCAAGTCTTGAATAGCTTGGTACTTCAAAAAGAATTGCTGCTGATGAAATTTATGGCATTGATAAGAGTCCAATTCAAAAATCTTAACTTGGATAAAAAGGATTTTCATTTGATGAAGACCTGGATAGATGGGCATTCACTTTAAACCCATGCCTCTCAGTATTTTGTCCTGAAGTAGTTAAACAAGTTTTGATAGCTACTTTGGACTAGGTAATACTGCTTCTTTTTGTTAAATGAACTATTTCAGGTGTATTATTGCCACTTAAATATGACCTTGCACTCCCAGATACTGTTTCAGGGGATAATTGTGCAAGTAAGCAATATTGATATTTTTCTGAACTATTTACCTCCTTTGTGCATCCAGCCTGTCTTTTGTTTTCATTCCTTTGAAACCTTTCCCCATTCTTCTTTCTGAAACCATTATCTTTGTAGCATAGCAAATGGCTTTTAATAAGGCTAAAATTATGCCAGCAGAAAATTGCCTCATCAAATGTCAGTGTGTTCAACTAGGGAAAATCCAGTGAAAACTAGAACTCAGTGCAAATTCTGCACTTTATTATTTTGTATAAAACTGGAGTTTTCTTTTGTAAAGTTAATGATCAACTCACCTTTAGATCACTGGGCTATACTGTTTTACTAGGAATAAAACTATCATATGACTCAGCGATCCTACCACTGGGCATATACCCTGAGAAAATCATAATTCAAAAAGACATGTATCCCCATGTTCATTGCAGCACTATTTACAATAGCTGGGACATAGAAACAACCTAGAGGTCCATCGACAGATGAATGGACAAAGAACTGTGGTACATATATACAATGGAATATTACTCAACCATAAAAAGGGATGAATTTGAGTCAGTTGAACTGAGGTGAATGGAACTAGAGCCTGTTATACAGAGTGAAGTAAGTTAGAAAGAGAAAAACATACTGAAGAATTGATGCTTTTGAACTATGGTGTTGGAAAAGGCTCTTGAGAGTCCCTTGGACTGCAAGGAGATTCAACCAGTCAATCCTAAAGGAGATTAGTCCTGAATATTCATTGGAATATTCCAATACTTTGGAATATTCATTGGAATATTCATTGGAATATCCAATACTTTGGCCATCTGATGCAAAAAACTGACTCATTGGAAGAGACCCTGATGCTGGGAAAGATTAAAGGCAGGAGGAGGAGAAAACAGAGGATGAGATGGTTGGATGGCATTACTGACTCGATAGACAAGAGAAAGCTTCAAGAGTTGGTGATGGACAGTGAAGCCTGGTGTGCTGCAGTCCATGGGGTTGCAAAGAGTCAGACACAACGGAGACACTGAACTGAACTGAATACATATATCTAGAAAAATGATACTATGAACCTATTTGCAAGGCAGGAACAGAGATGCAAATGTAGAGAACAGACTTGTGAATACAGTGGGGAAAGGTGATGGTGGGGCGAATTGAGAGTAGCACTGAAACATACACATTACCATATGTAAAATAGATAGCTAGTGGGAAGTTGCTATATAAGACAGAGAGCTCAACACAGTGCTCTGTGACAACCTAAAAGGGTGAGAGGGAGGCTCAACAGGGAGGGAATGTATGTATACTTATGGCTGATTCATGTTGTTTTATGGCAGAAACCAAGACAATATTGTAAAGCAATTATCCTCCAATTAAAAACAAATTAAGAAAACAGAAATACTTCTAATAACATTGGTGATTTTTTAAAACTGGAATTGTCTTCAAAGATGAGCCATCAGCTGAGCTGACTCTATTGTAAACTTCACTTATGTTCTTAGCAATGTTGGAGCTTAATTCTTTTATTTATGTTTGTTTTGTTCTGTTTTGTTTTTGTTTCCTTAACAGTAATTTACATAACTTCTGTTTGTTTTTATCTTATAACAATGGTATGTTGCTTTGCCACCTTCCAACAAAATCACCTGCGAAAGAGTGTTTAAATATTAAAAAGAAGGATAAAATTATATGTGTGAAATATTGATGTTTCTGGAAATTTTATGTATAGTCAGGAATGCTAAGAAAATAAATCCAGTTATATCATGATGGGGAAAGTCTTAGAAAAATCAGAACCTATCTATTCTATGGTTATTATTTAGGTATAAAAAAAGGATAAAGTTTAAGACTATATAGCTAGGCAGGAAATAATTATAGGTAACTGTAAGTTAAAAAGAGGGATGTGTTCTAATGTTTGTACAGTGTAAAAATATCCATTGCTGATTCTTATAAACAGAAAGACAATACTTTAAGTTTTTAAAATTCTGTTCCACTTTCAAACTGTGATTTTTAATTAATTTCACAATTCCAAAATACAATGCCAGATTGGTTAGTGAATTAGTTGTTATACATGTTTTGAGCAACAGATAGTACTAAAGAATTGACTGTGCTATACTTAAAAATGCTTAATTTTATAAAAGTAAAAAAATTAACTCTCTACTTCAGTCACAGACAGGCTCACACCAATCCATAGTACTTTTTTCTTTTTTAAATATTATTTGGAGAGCTGAAATTTCTTTTCCTTGTACTTAATTTTCTCCTTTGTTCAGCTTGATTTTTTCCTTCTCTCCATGTTTCCCTGTATAGGGTATAAGGACTTCCCTGATGGTCCATTGTTTAAGAATCTGCCTTGTAGTGCAGGGGATGTGGTTTAGATTCCTGGTCAGGGAATAAGATGCCATATACCACGGGTCAAGGGTCAACTAAGGCCATGTCACAACAACTGAGCCTGCATACAACAACAAAAGACAGAGCATGGCACAAAGAAGATTCTGTTAATACTGGATTTAGGCAAATAAGTAAATAAATGAAATTTCTCATCCTATAAATTCCTGTCTTAAGTTACCTCATGGAGTATCATTTTAAATGTCCATCCTAGGACCTTCTTCTGGAGTTCTGACCTGTGCCATTTCTGACAATTTAAACCATTGATTTCCTCTTACTCATTTTTTAGTTTGACCTGTTTGATTGTATACTACAGCTACTAGAACAATAAATAGCAAATAAAGGCTACCTCGCAAGATAAGGGCTTCCCAGGTGGCTCAGTGGGTAAAGAATCTGCCTGCCTTGCAGGAGACACAGGAGAGACACAAGTTCAATCCCTAGGTCAGGAAGATCCCCTGGAGGAGGAAATGGCTACCCATTCTAGTATTCTTGCCTGGAGAATCCCTTGGATGGAGGAAGCTGGGGGGCTACAGGCCAGAGGGTTGCAAAGAATTAGGTGCAACTGAAGCAACTGAGCACACACATACACACACACACACACACACACACACACACACACAATAAAGAGAAAGACTGCAGAGGAAAAGAAAAGAATTTTACATTTGAACACCTTTAATGGAATGCCTTTCCTGCTTTTTGAACCCGAGGCCCTGCATTTCATTTCACACTGAGCTCCACAATTTCTGTGGCTGCCCCTGCCTACTGCTAACCATCTTTCTCATCTCTATTTCATGAACACACTATGTATCCTTGCCTGACAAATCCTACTCCTCATTTTCCTCATCAAAATTTCTACTTACCCCAATTCTTATCCCACTGACTAATAATTCCTGCTGTGTCCTGGCCCTTGCATATTCATTTGATATTTAATAATCCTCTCTCTGCTTCCTTAGCAATCCGAACATAGCTCTCTAGCTAAACTCCTCATACTATGTCATTGTAGTATATTCATTTTCCTTTCTCAGTTAACTATGAATACATGGAAGTCAAGGTCAAACTTCAGTCCCACTTTTAGTCTAATAAGTAGGCACTCAACGATGCCTAATAGATTAATATGCCATCACGACAAATGCAGAGAATACCATGCAAGGTTTTCGAGCCCCAGGAAGAACAACTCAGACATGTGATTGGGGAATCTGCTCATTAGGACTGTGGCAGAAGGCTGGGGACTAGTGCTCCATGCAGAAGTTAGTGACAAAACAAAACTTTTCAAGTCTCTCCAAATTGCCAGGGCTGCAGAGATCAGATGGAAGAAACCAAGATTAAAAGTCAACACTCATTTATTGAACACCTGCGTTGTGCAATGCACAGCTTCATGGAGAGTAGGTTTCTTCAACCTTGGCATGACCCTGCTGAAATTTTGGACTGACTAGTTCTTTGTGGTGGTGACAGTCTTGTGCCCCGTATGGTGTTTGGCAGCATCACTGACCTCTATTCATTAGATGCCAGGAGAACATTCCCCTAAGAGGAGGCGATCAAAAATGTTTCCCGATTTGTCTTCTAGAGGGCAAAGTGGCCACCATTTGAGAATCACTCAAGTGTGGAGGGCTATGATTTTTTTTTTAAGTCTTTACTGAATTTCTTACAACATTGCTTCTGCTTTATGCTTTTCATTTTTTCGGCCACAGGCATGTGGGATCTTAGCTCTTCAACCAAGGATCAAACCCGCCCCACCTGCATTGGAAGGTAAAGTATTAACCACTGGACCATCAGAGAGGTCTCCAGACCACCGTTTTGATGACAGTTTTTTTTCATCTCAGGCAGAAACTCTTGAGTTCACTGTCTCAGAAAGGAGATGTAGTGGGGTGAAAAATTAGAAAAACTTTCTAGTTTTTCTGGCTTTTTTTCCCAAAAGCTTAAATCCCTGACTACAGAAAGAATGTGTTGTTAGAGAGGAAGTGTACCAGTCAAGAGCCAGGGAGAGAGAATCCAGGGGCATGGTTACAAAGTATTAGGCAGAAACATTAAGGACAAAAAATTAGCCTGCAGAAAAAGAGAGATTCCTATGGGCTGACAGGATGAGGGATGGGGAAGGGGCACAGAGAGATCTCTAGATTCTGAAGCAGGGGCACCCTGTGTCCTGATAGTGGAAGCAAGATCTCAGGACAGAGTGAGTACTGCTGAGGTTAGGCAGACAGGGGTGCACAACCCTTGCAGATTAAGTATTTAACAAATAAATGACTCACAGAAACAGCAGAGAGAATCAGATTTTGAAGGGGCTTAATGTGGGTTGATATTATGGGCATTTCAACAGCTCCTTCTATGTCCTAAAATTGGAAGATTAGATATTTCTCTGCACTCACATTATATCACCATGGTATCTCATATAATGCTAGAGAGGTGGGTCACCCCAGCTTTGTGAAGGCCATACAAGGAAGACTAGGTAGACACCCAGCAGCAAAATAGCATTTCCAGTGAGAATCTAACAGAATAGACAGACAGATCAATATGAAGATATTGGGCTTGTTGGCTGAAATTTGAATTGACTATCTTCTAATTCACTTATGCTCCATCTCCCAAGTTATGTTTATTATGTCCATTTTAAAGAGAAGTAAGTTGAGTCTCTGTAAGTTGAAGTGGTTTGTTCAAGGTTATTAACTTTCATCTAAATGACACACAGTCATTGTGTAACCTCTGACAGGTGCCTTGCTGGATGAGAGAACACTGATGAGACAACACCATCACAGTCCTGGCCTTGTGGAGCAATTAAACACTCACACAAGCTGCTGCAAGTTGCAACTTTCAACTAACCCATGATGAGGGAATTTAATCTCATGACAGAGGGCAGAGGTGTTCCCTAGGAAGGAATACAATGGAATGTGACCCAAGCAGTGGCTCTCAGACATTTGTGGGCATCAGAATCGCTGGGAGGGATGACTAAAACACACAGTGGTGAGTCTCTCTGCCAGCGTTTCTAAAGGATAGGTTAGGGGCTGACCTAAGAATGTGCATGATTAACAAATTTGCATAGGATCAGGGCTGCTGATGCTGCTGGTGTGACTACTACACTTTGGGAACCACTAAACTTGGTGAGCTGAGCAAAGAGTGTGGGAGAAAATAAGACCCTTTTGCTCTTTCATCATTAGAAAACCCTGCCTTTTAATATGAAAAATCTACAAGTGAAATTGCAGTGATTTGCCTTAATCACTCCTAGTACATGGCAGATGGAGGACCATCCTAGTCTTGTAACTTCCGGCCTGGCAATCTCTCTCCTCCCAGTGGGTCAGGCCACTCTGCCATCTCCCACTCTGGGATATATGGATTGCTTTCAGGATTGTGATCCAGAGAAAGGCAAACAGCCACCTTGTTACCTAAAAAGAATGTGAGCCCGCTGTGCCTGGTGTTTCTTCTCGCCTTTGGTTGAGAGAATGCTGACTATTTTAAGAAACGCTTCAGGATATTCTCTTCGCTGAGATGGAGGACTTAATCTTACTGAAAACACATTCCTTCTCTCAAGAGTGCCCTTGAACTAATACAGCAGAAACTCTGACTCCAGTGGGGTTTTCTGATATGCCTTTGAAGAGGGTGAATTTACTAATCAATACAAATGACAATTTCTCAACTGGCAAGTCAAGTGCAGCTTTGCTGCTTGATTTTTCACAGCCCAAACTTTCAGGACTGAAGCAGAGAGAAGCCACAGATACAGACTCTTGATGCAAATACATCAAAGGAGACATTGTTTTAGAGGGACTCAACATGGGAATCATTGTACGACCAGGAATAAAGTGTACATTCTTAAAAGGTACCTTGGTGTAAACAGTTCAAGACAGAGCTAGTACACATTATGCTTTAGGGTATGAATGAACAACCTCTCACAGAAAAGGAAATTGCTTCTTTTTTCTGTCTCTATCACGTACACGCTCTCTACAGTCACATACACACCATTTGTATATATAGCACATACAATATCAGTTATACATATATATACATCTATACACACATGTACAAATATGCCTATAGTAATAAAGAATAAACAGGGAGAAAAAAACACAGATGCAGAATGTGCAATAATGTTGCAAAAACTATACTTTTCTGTGAGTCTAGATTTTGCCTCTTGTATTCAGTTACTGTATAAATCTGGGTGTAAGTTATCTGGTCCACACTTCAGGTTCCCCATCAGCAAAATGAGAGAATTGGATAAGAGATTGAAAGACTTTTCTGGACAGATAATTCCTGTTTATAGGGGATGGAAAAATATTGCTTAGGCATGCATTTTGTCTTCTAAAATTTCTTCCGCCTATGTATGAAGATTGAAAATTCTTCCTTTTTCACATTATTTTTAAACCCATGCCACTTTTTTAATTAAAATGAAAATCTCACAATATCCTTGAGGGTTATTTAAACCTTAAAAAGAATTGAAATGTGACTGAAATAAATCAAAGAAAAAATACTTTTAGAAGAAAAATCTATTTTGAAATATGGAGATGATATTCCTTGCAATTACATAAAATCAGTAATGATGTGGAGCACACTTACTCACTGAAGCTTTGGAAGCTCAAATACTATCTAGGTCACTTTCAGCATCTTAACTCTTGGCCTTCTTTGTTTTCAACAGAGTCTCTCCAACTCTCCACAACCCTCCCTCACCCCATGAACCCTTTTATCCTTGCAATCTCTGTAGTGGACTATACTATTTTTTTCCTTTTAATGTTAGCACTAACGGCTGGAACAGATAGAAGGCGTTAATATTTATTGACTCCTTGCTATACCCTCAGTCTGGTATTATGCTGGGTTTTTTATGTACATCATCTTTTAAAAAAATTTTATTGAAGTATAGTTATTTGACGATATTGTGTTAGTTTCTACTGTACAGCGGAGTGAATCAGCTATATGCATACATATATCCCCTTTTTTCTGGATTTCATTCCCATTTAGGTCACCACAGAGTACTAAGTAGAGTTTCCTGATCTATACAGTAGGTTCGTGTTAGATATGTATTTATGCATAGTATCAATCAGGGAGCCTGCTAGGCTATAGTCCATGGGGTCACAAAAGAGTCAGACAAGACTTATATACTAACCAAAAACAACAACAATCAATAGTGTATATATGTCAATCCCAATCTCCCAATTCATCCCATCCTCCCCTTCCCCCTTGGTATCCATACATTTATTCTCTACATCTGTGTCTCTATTTATGTTTTGTACATCATCTTATATAATCTTCAGGGCCTTTCTATAAGGGAAAATGAACAATTACCCTTATTTTAAAGGTGAGGAAGTAAGAGCTCAAGGATACTAGAGACGGTGCCATAGGGTATAGTGAATATCTGCAAGGCTTTCACTAGATTCTGAGTTTCTCTGACTGAGGACTTTGTGCTCTTTCTACTGGTCTACATGGTCTACATAGTAACAACCAAGAGGAAGAGCAGAAAACGAATGTTTATTGCTAACCTACTCCCCTACACCGTTATTGATTATGTACCATCATTTCATTTGTTCTATTTTATTTAAGTCTCAAAAGCAAGATGGCAAGTACTATCTCCATTTTTTAAAGATAAAGAGAGGTTAAATATCTTAGCCAAGATCATATGCTCAGTATTTCATACAACCAGCATACAAACACATGTTGTCCAAGTGGTGGCTGACATCTCTGATTGGGGATGGCTTATCATCTACAGTCAGCTAAATACATATCGGGCAATACTCACAATAGCATGTAATGCTCTTTCTCATTCGCTAATATGATTTAACTTTTATAGGTACTTGACTGTGCTGTGCTGTGCTCAGTCTTTCCGTTGTGTCCGACTCCTTGTGACCCAATGGACTGTAACCCACCAGGCTCCTCTGTCTATAGAATTTCCCAGGCAAGAATACTGGAGTGGGTTGCCATTTCCTCCTCCAGGGGCTTTTCCTGACCTAGGGACTGAACCCGCATCTCCTGCCTCTTTTGCAATAAAAAAATAAGCAGAAGGAAAGAAAACCCTATATAACTTACCTGCCCAGAAATGTTGTTTTAATACACACATTTATACAATGTATACAGATAGTCCTTAATTAACCATAGTACAACTTAAGATTTTGTTCAACTTTATGATGATGTGAAAGAGGTTCATATTCAATAGGAACTCTATTTAGAATTTTTAATTGTGATCTTTTTCAGGGCTATATAGTCGAGGAGTCTCTCATGATACTGGGCAGTGGCAGTCACACTCCCCAGCCAACCAAGTGATCATGAGAACAACCAATCCAAACACTTGCAACCATTCTGTACCCAGACAACCATTCTGTTTTTCACTTTCAGTACAGTATTCAATACATGACTCGAAAGGGTCAACACTTCATTATGTAATCAGCTTGTGTTAGCTAATTTTGCCCAACAGTCAGTGTTCTAAGCAAACTTAGGCTCGGCTAAGCTAACATGTTGGGTAGTTCAGTGTATTCAAAATATTTATGACAGGATATTTTCTTCCTCCAACTCCTTTTTCTTTAATCACAGAGACATTCTTTGGTGCATGATCTAAGTAATACTTTATTTCTCTTTCAAAATTAATTTTTTATTGGAGTATAGCTGCTTTACAATGTTGTGTTAGTTTCTACTGAACAGCAAAATGAATCAGCCACACGTATACATATGAAAGTGAAAGTGATAGTCACTCAGTGGTACCCAACTCTTTGCAACCCATGGATTATATATAATCTGCCAAGCTCCTCTGTCCATGGAATTCTTCAGGCAAGAATACTATAGTGGGTAGCCGTTCCCTTCTCCAGGGAATCTTCCTGACCAAGGGATCAAATCTGGGCCTACCTGCATTGCAGGCAGATTCTTTACCATCTGAGCCACCAGGAAAGCTCATATCCCCTCCTTTTTGGATTTCTTTCCCATTCAGGTAACAACAGAGCATTGAGTGTTGACCTCTCTGTACTGTACAATAGGTTCTCGTTAGTTATATATTTTATACACAGTATCAATAGTGTATATGTGTCATTACCAACCTTCCAATTTCTCCCCCACCCCCCTTGATTGTTGTTGTTGTTCAGTCGCTCAGTCCTGTCTGACTCTTTGCAACCCCGTGGACTGCAGCAATGCCAGGCTTCCTTGTCCTTCACCATCTCTCAGAGCTTGCTTGAACTCATGCCCATTGAGTCAATGATGCCATCCAACCATCTCATCCTCTGTTGTCCCTTCTCCTCCTGCCTTCAATCTTTCCCAGTGTCAGGGTCTTTTCTAATGATTCAGCTCTTTGCATTAGGTGACCAAAGTATTGAAGCTTCAGCTTCAGCATCAGTCCTTCCAATGAATATTCAGGATTGATTTCCTTCAGAATTGACTGGTTTGATCCACGTGTTTTTCTCAACATCTGTTTCTCTATTTCTGCTTTTCAAATGATCTTCTATACTATTTTCCTAGATTCCACATATATGTATTAATACAAAATGTTTGTAATACATTAATAATGAAGGAGGCCAACTTGTTTTTAAGTATGAAGATATGAGGGTTTTTTTTTTCCCCTCTGTTTTTCCCTTTTCTCTCCCCGCATTGAAATAGCTTTCTCTGTACTTCACTGCCTCCCAGGTGATTCATAGTGACAGAAGGCAGAATATCCTATGGGTCTTTCTGCCTCCCTCCTAAAAATAATCCAATACCCTGGAGGAATATTAAAGGCTTTGGGAGGAGGTAGAAGGGAAGGAAAGAGTGTTTCTTGGTAGAAGCAGGGAAGCCTGAAAGAAGGAGGAGAATACAGCTATGGAGTAGTGTCCAAGCAATTAAGATCCTTGATAGAAACACAGAGCGCTGGCAGGAGGTTGACAGGGCATAAACAACCCCAGAGATGTGATTCCCATCCTCACCAAACTGTCCTATGTTCCCAAAGAAGCACAGAAGCTGTACAGGACCACCAAAACTGAAACGATCATGGTTACAGAAGAAAGGCAGGTCTCTACATTATGAATAGATAAACAATGACACCCCAGGGGAGAAGGACAATACGATGCCTAGGGTAAAACCCTGGTACCCAAGGCAAAAACCTAGGGAGGGATCCTAAGAATGGCCAAGTTCAATTTACCTACCATTACTGCAATATTGAGGTTCAAAATCAGGTTGTATATTTAAAAATATAGAAATGTGATAGTTCATACTCTTTCTTAAATACTTATTTTATATATTTGGCTCCCCTGGGTCTTAGTTGTGGCATGCGGGGTCTTCCATTTTCACTGCGGCATGCAGGACCTTTAGTTGTGGCATGTAGGATCTAGTTCCATGACTAGGGGTCAGACCCGGGTCCCCTGCATTGGGAGCACAGAATCTTTACCATTGGACCACCAGGAAAGTCCTACTAGCTCATACTCTTTTTTTTTTTTTTTTTTTTTTTTTAGCTCATACTCTTAACAAATAAAAATGTGATTGTTGGCAAAAAAAATAGAAATGTAGTATCACTTACTGAATTTGTAGACTGAGATGTATACTACTGCATACCTTCACAGGAAAATCATCAGCTCTCAAATCATATTCATCTCCATTCTGCCTATATTAGAGAAGTTCTGATATTGGAGCTGGGAGACTAACAGGAGAATTAACATTTGGGAATAGGCCTTTCTTCTCCTTGGCACTTTATGTAATGTCAACTTTTAAAATATCTTTAGTTATTGGCTCTGTGCCAGTCAAGAAGTGATGCCCTAGACAGGTGTACTGACTTGTCTAGCATCACACAGTTCAGCAGCAGTGCCTGGGTTTCCACCCAGATCCAGCTGGACTCTAAACTCCTTGTTTGATTTTCCACTCCAACTCCAAAGTACCTAAGACCCATATTCTGGGACTTTATTAAACAGTTATCTCACAGTTCCATAACCTCTAGTGTTCTGCCATCAGTTCACTCGGTTATATTACCCAGAATTTTTCAAGCTACATATATTAAATCAGCATAAAACACAGTCACATATGTAGCAGAACCCATTCATACATCACAGCATTGTCATGGCAAAGGGGCTTACATAACTCAATGAAGCTACGAGCCCTGTCTTGCAGGGCCACCCAAGAGACAGCTCTTACTGAAGAGTTCTGACAAAACATGGTCCACTGGAAGAGGAAATGACAAACCAGTCCAGTATTCTTGTTGTAAGAACCCTCTAAACAGTATGCAAAGGCAAAAGAATATGAACGAGAATATGAGCCCTCCAGTTTGGAAGGTGTCTAATATGCTACTGAGGAAGAGCAGAGGGAAACTACTAAGAGCTTCAGAAGGAATGAAACAGCTGCTTCAAAGCAGAATTGACACTCAGCTGTGCTATGGTTTTTCCAGTAGTTATGTACAGATGTGAAGTTGGACCATAACGAAGAGTGAGCACTGAACAATTGATGCTTTCTAACTGAGGGGCTGGAGAAGACTCTTGAGAGTCCCTTGGACAGCAAGGAGATTAAACAAAATCAAACTTGTCAATCCTAAAGGAAATCAACCCTGAACATTCATTGGAAGCACTGATGCTGAAGCTGAAACTCCAATACTTTGGCCACCTGATGCGAAGAGCTGACTCATTGGAAAAGAATCTGACTTGGGGAAAGATTGAAGGCAAAGGAGAAGGATGACAGAGGATGAGATGGTTGGATGGCGTCACCGACTCAAAAGATATGAATTTGAGCAAACTCCATGAGATAGTGGAAGACAGAGGACCAGGTGTGCTGCAGTCCATGGTGTTGCAAAGAGTCAGATATGACTTAGTGACTGAAAGACAACAGTAGATTTAGCACAAGTGATCTGTGGAATATCCCACAGGAAGGAAAATTTTCCACTACCACAGGTTCAAGTATTCAAGTCTTAGTCACTATAATAACATGCTAGAACAAAGACTATTCCTGGAAGGAGAAAGGTAAGTTAGTAAATAGGGTTCCAGGAATGTATGGTCCAAAAGCAATCCCTTTGCCTCTTCCCCTGGCTGACTGCCCCTATGCACCCTGACTTAGCAGTCAGTCCCACAATCATACAGCAATGAAAAGGAATTACAGTCAATGAGGGTCCAATAACAGGAATACAATTGGCCAACAGTTTGCATAATATTTTTGTTCCTGAAAGGGCTTTATTACCATCAAGCCTATAAGCAAGCATAAAGTCCAGGTGACTGCTGTGAGGTTGGATCAATTAAAGTTTGAAAGCCTTCTTTATTTGCTTGGATGCATAGTTAGAGTGCAATCCATTATCATTTGTCACTCACAGGTGCTTTTGCAAAATTTCCCTCTGAAGTAGCAGAGGAACTATTCCTTAGAGAAAACAGGCCACACAAGACATTTGAAAGTTTAGTTATTTTTAGTGATATTGAGTGGATATCTCTTGCTGAAACTAAGAAAAGCAATGCTTTTACTCTCTTCCCATGAGCCGGAAAAGAAAGAATTAGATTTCTGAAATATCTCTGATTATCCAGCTTTCTTCTATTCAATCACATTAAGGTTTAAACCAATCGGGAAAGAACTTAAAGATGATTTTGTGTTTCCTGCAAAAAAGGTTATACTTTTAAGAAAGGCATTTTTATTTAACCAACCTCTGTTTGGAAAAAATCATCCCAGTTTGGGTAGACATGTCACAAACCAGTCTGTTTCCCTGACACTGGCAAAGGACTTAGCATGCTGCCTAGTAAGCACTCAAAATATGTTGACTGTTAAATGCCAGGTGAGAAAGAAAAGGTCAAAACAACTTGTGATGACTTATAAAGACCAATCTGGAATGTTCCATGCTATCTACAGAGTTAGTCCAAATCCTCCATCTCTTTCAATTCATATGAAGCTTACCCTGAGTATTTCCAACTCTAAGATCTGTATTTTCTAGGCTTTTATTATATATTGATGCACCCTTTTCTTTATTATACATTAGATTTTTGAGTTAATTGTTTTTAATTGTATCCATACATAAATCTTATTTCTATTAGTTGCACATCTTCTATTGCAACTCTATTTTGGCTTTGCCCAGAGGAAGTTGCTAAAGTGATGGTTCTGGCATGGAGGAAAGAGGAGTACAATGAAATGGCCACAGAATCATTCCCTTACATCTACTTTACTCTAGGCTTGTGGGATTGGGATGCTGGGAGGGATTGACTATCCGATGAAAACCTAGGAGGTATGGGACTTTCCTGGGGTCCAGTGGTTAAGACTTTGCCTTCCAATGCTGGGGGTGCAGGTTTGATCCCTGGTTAGGGAGCTCAGATTAAAATTAGTGATGATCTCATATAGAAATATTCCTTAAATGTTCACTCGTATGACCTAAGTTTTTTACTAGAATTCATTGGACTCCTATACCAATATTTGTTCCTCTCCAACTCAGCCTCTGCTTTCCTACAGATGAACCATTCTAAAATGCTACTTTCATGATAGTATATAAAGTGAAAAAAGTGAGTTAGTTGCTCAGTTGTGTCTGACTCTTTTTGACCCCATGGACTGTAGCCAGTAAGACTCCTCTGTCCATGGGATTCTCCAGGCAAGAATGGTGGAGTGGGTAGCCATCCCCTTATGCAGAGTATTACCCTAGTCTAAACCACGCAATGATGCCCCACTAATTAAACCTTCCATGCTTTCCCCTCCCTGGCTTCAAGATCCATCTCAATCGAGGCTTGAAGGCTCTAGCTCTATCTTCAGTTTCTCACCAAGTGCCATAAATATCTGTCAGTTTAGTCCCTTTAAGTATTCCCTGATGCCTGTTACTTTTCACCTTCAGACGTCTACTCTTTTCATTTTTTCCTGAGAATTCCCTACTTAATCAAGTTCTACCCCTCTTTGATTGGACAAATATCTTCTCCTTCATTGTCATGTGAACCTAAAGTCATTTCTCTTCACAAAAGACACTGAGCTTATTTTCCCCCTGTCAATAATTTCCCAGCCTGGCAGGTCATCAGAATTACCTGTGGATATTTTTGAAAGTGCAATTATATGTCTCCAACTCCAGAGGTTCCAATTCAATATATCTGGAGTAAGATCCATGAATCTTTACTGATAGAAAAAAATATGTATATAAAACCAGGTGACTTCTGATGATCAATTAGGTTCAGAAATCACTCTACTGGAACATTTAATTATTTTGCCCTAATGGCTTCATTTTCATTTTATCATCGTTATCATCATCATCATTTTGTCATTTCATGTATCACAAAAATATCCTTGATGGGTGGGTATGTCTCATCCATCAACGTAAAATTTATTGAAGGCATTTAAATCTTTTCTGATTTAAATGATGGATATATTGTGACTTAGTAATAATCCATTTGATAATTATTTTGACTTTTTTCTTGTACTCAAATAATACATATATGAAAATATGTCTTATTCTAACAATAAACAAAAATTCCATTTGATTGTACTGTGGAGATTTCCAGATTAGAATATGAAATTGTTTAGCTAACATGCCTTTCTTTTACTACAAGAAAGACAAGAATATCTATTAAGTGAAAACTTTTAGGAACTTTTAACAGAGCTTTATTCTTGTATCATGCTGGTCTCACAAAATATTTTCACAGGTACAAACATGTGGGCTCCTTCTTGATAAACTCATTTGAAATCCCAGTTGGAGATGTGTATTCTGTACAGCTTTGATACAGGTGAAAATCCACGTGTGCAAATTGTGTTCATGAGAAAAGAACCAAAGTGAAAATGAACGTTAGTCTTCAAAAGGTTGTATGTTTTTGGGCAAATGATAAAAAAAAAAGAAAAGATGGTATTCATTAGAGTAAAAAAGAAGAAAAATGTTTTGAACTATCATAAGACAGGGGAAAAAACGATGAGAAGGAGGTGAGAGAAAAAAGAATGAGAAAATGAGAAGACAAGGAGAAAACATAAAGAAATATTAAGGTAAAGGTAATTTAAAAGGAAGGATAAAAGGGAAAGTGAAAGATATCATCAAGGGTCTTCATGGGCTGTATACATCCACACGGGGAATATTCAATTTTATAAAAATTATAGCTTATTCCAACTCAAGTGTCTTCAAGTAAAATAATGCAAAATAATGGATACAGTATTGGCAATTGGAGGGCACCCCTGTAAGTAAGGAGCTCAGAATTTAGTTTTATTAGCATCACCGTGTATCTGCTTCTGATCATGACTCTTGATGTTATTAGGGACATGGGCCCTAGAAATTCATGATTCTGTCTTTGTTGAGTCGCTCGACACTGACTTCTTAAGGAGTGATATTCATAAAGAGAACAAACATAAGAGAGAATCTTAAAAAAGGAGTAATAAATGGAAATCAGTATAGCTCTTTATTAGGGGGAGATTTTGCAACTGAGGCAACAAAGCCACTCTGACTAAAAGGAATGGTCACAGGCACAAGGCAGGAAAACAGAATGAAGAGGGGCTGAGTCCAAGGACAATTGCAAGCCATGCAGATACAGTCATCTGAACACCAAATGTGCCATTATAGTAACATCATGACACTTAGACATAATTTTCCCTCTAAAAAGTATACCAGCAATTACTTTTGATAATTACCAAAGGAATTATCATTTCAAGATTGATGTGTGAATTGAAGCGGGCTTATAAGCACCTGCCAAAGCAGGCAAGAAAAGAACCACTTACTGCCAAGACTTGCTTCCTGTGCTTCAGTCATATTTTATAACTGTTTTGGCTCCTGTCCTAATAGTCAAGTGAGTTTAATTCCCAGCAACACTACAGGTAAGGTGTGCAGACACAAACTTGGAATGCTAAGATAGAAAATCCAAAACAGATCTTAACAGAGTTTATGGAAAAAGCAAAGCTCGTGTACAGAGCAGAAGGTGGCTAAATGTCAGTGTAGACTTGTGGGTGGATATGGATTGTGTGCAGAGATTCAGGGTAACCCCAATTCTCCAGAATAGGGCAAAAAAAGTTAGGAACAACATCTGGATGGCATAAAGGGACTTCACTGAGTTTATTTGCTTTGTAACACAGAGGAGGCCCTCAAGCTATCAGTAAGGGCCAATTTATTTGTAATTTAGATACATATTTCAGTTAAGTTATTATCAGATTCCAAAGCTAGAACAGCTCAGAGTAAACTAGAAGTTGAGGTGGAGAAAGGCTGCTATAAGAAAGCACAAAAGTTACAGAAAATAATTAAATCACATAAGCACTCCAAACTCTTTCAAAATCATTCAAAATGTAAGAAGTCTGGGTTTATTTACTGCAGTTGCTAAAAGTTATACAGAACTCTTGACTCAAAGTTCTTTGAATTATCATCAATTGACCTTGGGTCATCACAAAGTGCAATCTATTTATGCTTGTCTGTGAATTACAGCTCAATTACAAACACAGCTCAAATACAAACACATATAGATAGAAAATGAGAGGGAAACATATGTATCCAAGCATTCAGACTCAACCTGAAATTTAAATATTAAAGAAATCACCAAAATATTTAATATAAATAATGTTTGAAAAGATAAACATTATCTAAAACTTTGTTATCTAAGGAAGTTTTCAATTTGATAAATTTCCAAAAAAAAAATGTATAACCATTTTTCCTTGTTATCTTCTCCTTTCTGGAACTGATAGATATTTTCCCTTGAGTAAAGAAGCAAAATATTTATACACTGAAAAACACAAATCATAGTTGAATGAAATTAAAGATGCCACAAATAAATGGAGATACATTCCATGTCCATGGTTTGGAAATCCAGTATTGTCGAAATGTCTAAACAACTCATTGTAATTTACAGATTCAATGCAATCCATATCAAGATCTCAATGGCATTTTTTTTTTTGGCAGAAAGGGAAAAAAACAATCCTAAAATTCATAACCTAAATAACCAAGACAAACTTGAGAAAGAAAACAAAAATTCAGACCTCAGAGTTCCTGGGTTCAAAACACATTAAAAGGTACAGTAATCAAAATGGTATGGTACTGGCATTAAAAAATCATACAGAACATAATTTTGATTTTATGATTTTTTATTTTTATACAATCAAAATCATGTTCTGTGGACAGAGGAGCCTGGCAGGCCATGGTCCATGGGGTTGCAGAGAGTCGGACACAACTGAAGCGACTAAGCACGCAAGCGTACAGAACACAGAGTTCAGAAATAAACCCAAGCACATATAGTCAATGATCTTTGACAAAGGCGATGAGGCTCCACAATGAGGAATAGACAATCTTCTCAAATGATGTTGAAAAAAAACTGGACTTCTACATGCCAAAGAAAGAAAGTGAACTTTATTTTTTTTACCATTCACAAAAATCAACTCAAAATGGATTAAAGACTTAAGTATAAGATCTTAAATTATAAAACTCCTAGAAGAAAACATAGGGGAAACTTCATGAGATTGGTTTTAGCAATGACTTCTTGGCTAATGCACCAAAAGCAAGTACAACAAAAACAAGAATGAACAAATGAGACTACCTCAAACTAAAAAGCTTCTGCATAGTGTATGAAATAATTAACAGACTGAAAAGGCAATCTGCATAATGGGAGAACATACTTGAAAGGCTTATATATGATAAAAGGGTAAAATTCAAAATATATAGGCAAATGCAACAATTTAATAACAACAAAAAATAATAATAATCCAATTAATGCATGAATAGACATTTCTGAAAAGGAAATATTCAAATGACCAACAGGTATCAGGAAAGTTGCTCAACATTACTAATCATCAGGGAAATGCAAATCAAAACCACAATAAGATACAAAATCATACGTGTCTATGTAGACTAGGATGGCATATATGTGTGTGTGTAACAGAAAACAATGCATGTGGTGAGGATGTGGAAAATTTGGTACCCTTGTGCAATCTTGGTGAATGCAAAATCGTGTAGCTGCTGTGGAAATAATGTACAGATTTCTCAAAATACTAAAACTAGAACCATAACATGGCCCAGCAATTCTGTTTCTTCTTGGTATTTATACAGAAGAATCAGAATCTCAAACAGATAATTGTACTCCCATGTTCACTGCAGCATAGTTCACAACAGTCAAAAGGTGGAAACAGCCTAAATGTCCATTAGCAGATGAATGGATAAGCAAAATGTGGTTCATGCATGCTATGGAATACTATCTAATGTTAAAAAAGGAAATTCTGTCACGTATTATAATAAATGAATCCTGAGAACATTATGCTAAGTGAAGATAATAACAGAAACAAACACTGCATGATGTCACTTATAAGTTCAGCTCAGTCGCTCACTTGTGTCCCACTCTTTGAGATCACATGGACTGCAGCATGCCAGGCCTCCCTGTCCATCACCAACTCCTGGAACCTATTCAAACTCAGGTCCATCGAGTTGGTGATGCCATCCAACCATCTCATCCTCTGTTGTCCCTTTCTTCTCCCGCTTTTAATCTTTCCCACTATCAGGGTCTTTTCCAATGAGTCAGTTCTTTGTATCAGGTGGCCAAAGGACTGGAGTTTCAGCTTCAGCATCAGTCCTTCCAATGAATATTCAGGACAGATTTCCTTTAGGATGGACTGGTTGGAACTCCTTGCAGTCCAAGGGACTCTCAAGAGTTTCTTCCAACACCAGAGTTCAAAAGAATCAATTCTTCAGGGCTCAGCTTTCTTTATGGTCCAACTCTCACATCCATACATGACTACTGGAAAAACCATAGCTTTGACTAGATGGACACTTACTAGTTAGCAAAGTAATGTCTCTGCTTTTTAATATGCTGTCTAGGTTGGTCATAGCTTTTCTTCCAAAGAGCAAGCATCTTTTAATTTCATGGCTGCAGCAACCATCTGCAGTGATTTTGGAGCCCCAGAAAATAAAGTCTGCCACTGTTTCCATTGTTTATCTATTTATTTGCTGTGAAGTGATGGGACCAGATGCCATGATCTTAGCTTTCTGAATGTTGAGCTTTAAGCCAGTTTTTTCACTCTCCTCTTTCACTTTCATCAAGAGGCTCTTCAGTTCTTCTTCATTTTCTGCCATAAGGCTGTTGTCATCTGCATATCTGAGGTTATTGACATTTCTTCCAGCAATCTTGACTCCAGGTTCTGCTTCATCCAGCCCAGCATTTCTCATGATGAACTCTGCATATAAGTTAAATAAGCAGGGAGACAATAGACAGCCTTGACATACTCCTTTCTCGATTTGGAACCAATCTGTTGTTCCATGCCCAGTTCTAACTGTTGCTTCTTTAACTGTTGCTTCTTGTCCTGCATACAGATTTCTCAGGAGGCAGGTAAGGTGGTCTGGTATTCCCATCTCTTAAAGCATTTGCCACAGTTTGTTGTGATCCACACAGTCAAAGGCTTTTGTGTAGTCAGTAAAGCAGAAGTAGATGTGTTTCTGGAACTCTTGTGCTTTTTCGATGATCCACTGGATGTTGGCAATTTGATCTCTAGTTCCTCTGCCTTTTCTAAATCCAGCTTAAACATCTGGAAATTCACAGTTCACGTACTGTTGAAGCCTGGCTTGGAGAATTTTGAGCATTAATTTGCTAGCGTGTGAGATGAGTGCAATTGTGTGGTAGTTTGAGCATTCTTTGGCATTGCCTGCCTTTGGGATTGGAATGAAAACTGCCTTTTTCCAGTCCTGTGGCCACTGCTGAGTTTTCCAAATTTGCTGGCATATTGAGTTCAGCACTTTCACAGCATCATCTTTTAGGAATTGAAATAGCTCAACTGGAATTCCATCACTTGCACTAGCTTTGTTCGTAGTGATGCTTCCTAAGGCCCACTTGACTTCACATTCCTGGATGTCTGGCTCTATGTGAGTGATCACACCATTGTGGTTATATGGGTCATGAAGATCTTTTTTGCGTAGTTCTTCTGTGTATTCTTGCCACCTCTTCTTATTATCTTCTGCTTCTGTTAGGTCCATACCATTTCTGTCCTTTATTGTGCCCATCTTTGCATGAAAAGTTCCTTTGGTATTGTTGATTTTCTTGAAGCAATCTCTAGTCTTTCCCATTATATTGTTTTCCTCTATTTCTTTGCACTGATCACTGGGGAAGGCTTTCTTATCTCTCCTTGCTATTCTTTGGAACTCCCATTCAAGTGAGAATATATTTCCTTTTCTCCTTTGCGTTTTGCTTCTCTTCTTTTCTTAACTATTGTAAGGCCTCCTCAGACAACCATTTTGCATTTCTTTTTCTTGGGGATGGTCTTGATCACTGCCTCCTGTACAATGTCACGAACCTCTGTCCATAGTTCATCAGGCACTCTATCTATCAGATCTGATCCCTTGAATCTGTTTATCACTTCCACTGTATAATCGAAAGGGATTTGATTTAGGTTATACCTGAATGGTCTAGTGGTTTTCCCTACTTTCTTCAATTTAAGTCTGAATTTGGCAATAAGGAGTTCATGATCTGAGCCACAGTCAGCTCCTGGTCTTGTTTTTGCTGACTGTATGGAGCTTCTCCATCTTTGGCTGCAAAGAATATAATCAATCTGATTTCGGTGTTGACCATCTGGTGATGTCCATGTGTAGAGTCTTCTCTTGTGTTGTTGGAAGAGGGTGTTTGCTATGACCAGTGCATTCTCTTGGCAAAACTCTATTAGCCTTTGCCCTGCTTCATTCTGTACTCCAAGGCCATATTTGCCTGTTATGCCAGGTGTTTCTTGACTTCCTACTTTTGCATTCCAATCCCCTATAATGAAAAGGCCATCTTTTTTGGGGTGTTGGTTCTAGAAGGTCTTGTAGGTCTTCACAGAACTGTTCAATTTCAGCTTCTTCAGCCTTACTGGTTGTGGCGTAGGGTTGGATTACTGTGATATTGAATGGTTTGCTTTGGAAACGAACAGAGATCATTCTGTTGTTTTGGAGATTGCATCCAAGTACTGCATTTCAGACTCTTTTGATTATGGGGTTCTCAAGGCAAGAATACTGAAGTGGCTTGCTATTCCCTTCTCCTGGAGACTACGTTTTGTCAGAATTCTCCACCATGACCTGTCCATCTTGGGCATGGCTCATAGTTTGATTGAGTTAGACAACTCTGTGGTCCAGGCAATCAGTCTGATTAGTTTTCTGTGATTGTGGTTTTCATTCTGTCTGCCCTCTGATGAATAAGGATAAGAGGCTTATGGAAGCTTCCTGACGGGAGAGATTGACTGAGGGGGAAACTGGGTCTTGTTCTGATGGGCTGGGCCATGCTCTGTAAATCTTTAATCCAATTTTCTGTTGATTGGTGGGGCTATGTTCCCTCCTTGTTACTTGACCTGAGACCGAACTATGGTGAAGATAATGGCGACCTCCTTCAAAAGGTCCAGTGCATGCCTTGCTGCACTCAGTGCCCCCTACCCTGCAGCAGGCCACTGATGACCCACACCTCCTCTGGAGACTCCTGAACAATCATGGGCAAGTCTGGGTCAGTATATGAAATAATCAAATTCACAGAAGCAGAAAGTTGAATGGTAGTTGCCAGGGACCACAGGGATGTAGAAATGAGGAGTTGTTCAATATAGAATTTTAGTCATGAAAGATGAAAAAGTTCTAGGGATCTGCTGTATGATGATATAAATATAGTTAACAATGCCGTGTAGTACACATAAAAATCTGTTAAGATTTCATGATATTTGTATTTTATCACAGTTTTTAAAAAGAATATTAATTGAAAAACACATTGTAGAATAAAATTCAGTGTATACATTGTTAAAGAAAAGCATGTAAATATGAGAACATGAAACATGAGTATTTTTTTCAGGATTGATGGCTTGCATACATTAAACATTCATATGCATGAACACATACACACACATGCATTTCTCCCAGAAATTTTGATTCTAGCTTGTGCTTCATCCAGCCCAGCATTTCTCATGATGTACTCTGCATATAAGTTAAATAAGCAGGGTGACAATATACAGCCTTGAGGTACTCCTTTCCTGATTTGGAACCAGTTAGTTAGCTGCTGCTGCTGCTGCTAAGTCGCTTCAGTTGTGTCCAACTCTGTGCGACCCCCTACAGGGCAGCCCACCAGGCTCCGTTGTTCCCGGGATTCTCTAGGCAAGAATACTGGAGTGGGTTGCCATTTCCCTCTCCAGTGCATGAAAGGGAAAAGTGAAAGTGAAGTCGCTCAGTCGGACATGACTCTTAGCGACCCCATGGACTGTAGCCTACCAGGCTCCTCCGTCCATGGGATTTTCCAGGCAAGAGTACTGGAGTGGGGTGCCATTGCCTTCTCCGGGCATATATTATAAAATGTTCTTAATAAGCAGTGGTAATATCACACATATGAAATGATTTTTGAAGAATTTAAACAGAAGTCTGTCCCCTTTGAAGGAATACAGGATACATTCAGGAAGTTTCTCTACTGGCCACCAGTTATAGCCACTGAATCAAATCACATCATCTTGGACTAACGCTTCTACTGAATTAACAAAATTAACAAACTTTGTTGGCATCATAGACACTAGTTTTCCCAAATTGTCTTCTAAGGAGCACAGATTCTGTCCAAAATTAAGAACAATAAAAAAGAAACAAAGACTAAAGGATTTCATTGTTGAATATCCTCTGTGGTCCACTAGAGATTCAGAAAGGTTTATCAGTTAAAATAATTATAGACAGTATTTAACTAACAGGTGGTAACATTTCATGACCTAAAAAAGAAAATTTTTTCTGGTAACATCTTCACCTTTTCTCAAGAAAGCATCTATTGACATTCCGTATTATAGTAGTTACAGGGAAAGACAGTTCAGAAAATGCTGAGGCATATAAACCACAGTCTTTATTTTAACTTTAAATGATCTTCTTGATGATGTTCCAGCAACAGTGAATCTCTTTGACCTATTTCTTTTTCTTAATTATGCAGCCATAACCATAAATTTCTTGGTTTGTACTTATTTTCTGGCCAGTTCCTTCAATTCTAACAGAAATTTAGAATGCCCAAATAACTCCTATGATCCATAAAGTAATATTATTTTGGAATTCACCATCTTAATGTGCAGTGGTACCACGCACCAAAGCTTTGATTATGAGTAATAAAATTAATTTCTCTTGCTCATCAGAGGCTACATGAACACACCACATACTCAAGAAAACCTACTGAGGTGCTAGCCTATTCTAACAATGTCCTGGGTTGTGGGTAGCAAGCTGAGCCACACAACTGTTATCATTGCTTAATACCACACAAGCGGTATTCTAATAAACTTCATGATGCCACACAAGTGTTACCTCTTCACCACAGGAGCTCACTTCTCCCCTGGAAATTCTGCACAGGAACCACATGGGGATGCATTTCCTCATGAGAGGTTCTATTTTTTAACAATAGTTTTGGAATCCTCCTCCTACCCCAACAAAGAAAATGAAAAATAATCTAACAGAGCTCTCTACATTATAGAAACTAACAAATTAAACGCAGCTGCTTCAAATGGTGAAAGACTTTATGAAATTAAAAATCTCTTTAAATTTGTTTCCAATATTGCCTCTTTGTATAGAGAACATCCTTTGGTAGAGAAGGTATTGTTTCTCTATGTGTCAGCATATCAAAAGCCACTTGAATATTCAAATATAAACTCATTCATTTATTCAAAAATAAACAGAAAGCTGGCTAATACCGTGTTTGGTCAATGTATCCCATTTCTGAGAAGAAAGTTAGAAACATGTTCTATGATCATACAGTTTCCAAATTGCTATTATGCAATCACTGTAAGATATTTGCTTGATCTAGAGTTACTTTAATGATAAGAAGAGGGTTGTAAAACTTGGTTAAGAAGAAGCTGCCTTAGTGAGTATGTTTAAATTAGACTCCAGTTGATTTATTCTCCCATCACTAAGTCCAACTGCACTAAAAAAAACATATGAAGACAGTACCTGTTTTTTGTTTTGTTTTTTTTTTTTCTTTTCTTTGTAGTCTGTAGCAGGTTGGGATCAAGGCAAAATGTCCAAATTTGGTAATGAACTGTATTTTCAGAATCCTTGCCCCTGTCCCCTGCCCCCCACCACACCCCCACCAAGTAACTCTGGTAACTTGAGGAGTAGTTCAGTGATGCAAAATCAGTCTGGGTGTATTCCAAATGGCTTTTCCTTTGACACTTCTGGGTCTCCAGCTTGGCTCTCTAACAACGTGCTAACAAGATTCACAGACATCAACTCTGTGTCAAAAAGTGAGGCTGATTGCTTTGGTCAGACCCAAAGAGTCCTGCCTATTGAAGAATAAATTTGCCTGGTGTGCAGGATTTTGGACCCTTGTTGGGTATAACGTAACCTGTGTTCCTGAGAAATATGAGAACAGTAGGAAAAGCACTAGATTGAAGTCATGAGATGCAAATTAGTGATTATATCTACAAATCATATAGCTGGGTAAATGACCATCACATTTGAAGTGAGGTGTTTTAATTTCAAGCCCAGTGTTTTTCTATTCAAGGTTTTTAAGGTCATATATTACTGTCTAACCCAACAAGTTTCTGAGGCCATCATAAATTTGTTGAAATGGATAATAATGTTTAGTCATCACTCACTAGAGTCCATTTATTGATGCCAAAATACTATGTATTCCTTTGATTCTTATTTACATTCATGTCCATATAATCAAGGGTAATTCTATGAGAATTTTTGTTGACCATAGCACCCTGAATAACTATAACGTGCTTCCTGTATCATAGACTTTTAATAAACATGTAATGAATGAATGAACATCTCCTCTTGGTTGAGCTCTGTGTAATCCTTTTTGCTGTTCTTCAGTCACTATACCAGGCACCAAGCATTAGATAAGAAGGAAGCGCTAAGGCTTGTTCACCTGTAACATCTAGCTCCAAAAGTTTTGTCCAACTCTCATTAATCTCCACACATAGTTCTGATTGCCAGCAATATCCAGATATGCTAATCCTGTCTCCTGTATTTATCTTGGTTGTGCCATGTACATTCTGCATAAATGAGACCAATTTGGGATCACTTTTAACCCAAAACATTTTCAGAAGAATGTTCCTTCTACACTAACCCAGCAAGGTGCTCTCTATTCAAGAGCCACATCAGCAGAAGTGATACATTCTGTCAATTTGCAAAAGATACCCCAAACATACTTTCTTCTTCATGTAACAAGACTACTTCCCCCTGCTTTCTCAGTTCCACATCTCCACTGTTTTTATTTCAGTTTCCTAGATCTGACACCACTTTATTTCTTAATCATTCATTTCCCAGGTAACTCATGGTTTTCTGTTTTATTTAAACCATGAGCTCTACTTTTTCATGTGCCAAGTTCTTGGAAGGGGTCTTAAAATTTCTCAACAAATGTAGATGTAGGCATCATCCCATGGGGTTCAGTTCAGTTCAGTCACTCAGTCGTGTCCGACTCTTTGCAACCCCATGGACCACAGCATGTCAGGCCTCCCTGTCCATCACCAACTCCCGGAGTTTACTCAAACTCATCTCCATTGAGTCGGTGATGCCATCCAACCTTCTCATCCTCTGTCGTCCCCTTCTCCTCCTGCCTTCAATCTTTCCCAGCATCAGGGTCTTTTCGGGGTTACATTTATCCTAAGAGGAATTCTCATAATAACACAGAATGACAAAAGGAATATATTTTCCTTTAGGAGAAAGCACTAAGGACCAATAAAGGTCCAGATAGTCAAAACTATAGTTTTTCCAATAGTCATGTATGGATGTGAGAGTTGGATTATAAAGAAGGCTGAGTGCTGAAGAACTGATGCTTTAGATTCGTGGTTCTGGAGAAGATGCTTGAGAGTCTCTTGGATTGCAAGGAGATCAAACCAGTTAATCTTAAAGAGAATCAACCTTGAATGTTCATTGGAAGGACTGATGCTGAAGCGGAAGCTCCAATACTTTGGCCACCTGATGTGAAGAGCCGATTCCCTGGAAAAGACTGATGCTGGGGAAGATTGAAGGCAGGAGGAAAAGGGGGCGACAGAGGATGAGATGGCTGGATGGTATCACTAACTCAATGGACATGAATCTGAGCAAGCTCCAGGAGATAGTGGAGGATAGAAAAGGCTGGTCTGCTACAGTTCATGGAGTTGCAAAGAGTCAGATACAACTTAGTGACTGAATAACAACAAAGGAGAAAGCTATTTCCAGAGAGAGAAAGAGAAGGAAGGAGGGAAAGAGAGAAGGAGGAGAGAGATAGCATTAATGAAATGAAGTGGTAGAAGAAATAGCTTGATATTAAAAGACGAATGATGATTTTCAATATTGTAAACGATGGGAGTTGGCAGCTGAATGTCTGTAGTATGTGTTTATCAAGTACTGTGAAAATGTGTGTCTGATTTTGGAAATGAAGTGAGTATTAAGTATGTCGCATTTTATAAAATATACTTTTTAAAGGATTTTGCTTTAAGGAATAAAACTCGGGTAAAATTCCTCAGGGGAAAAACTATATCGTGAGCTGCATTTTCCTAGAGAGGATGCTGCACTCTAATCCTAAGACCTGCTTCAAGATGGCGAATGAAGAAGAATCTGCCCTTCTGGTGTTTATGATTGATGAAAGTCAGCCTGTGATTGCCTCCATAGGGAGAACGTACAGTCAGGAGAGTACAATTTCTTCTCTGCCTCTATGCTGCCATTTGAGCATTTAGATATTAAGAAACTCAAATGTGAAATAATCGTTCCCTAAATTCAAACTGTTTTTCAGAATTTCATCCCTCTGGTCAATGATTCCTCCTATAGAAAGGCTTCAGTTATATTTCAAGCCAAGGCAGCAGCAGTGTACACAGAGTCATGTACTTTTGTAATGATGTCCCAAATTGATCATCAGGAGCTATTTGGTGTCCTGCTGCTGCTGCTGCTGCTAAGTCGCTTCAGTTGTGTCCCACTCTGTGCGACCCCATAGACGGCAGCCCACCAGGCTCCACCGTCCCTGGGATTCTCCAGGCAAGAACACTGGAGTGGGTTGCCATTTCCTTCTCCAATGCATGAAAGTGAAAAGTGAAAGTGAAGTCACTCAGTTGTGTCTGACTCTCAGCGACCCCATGGACTGTAGCCTACCAGGCTCCTCCATCCATGGGATTTTCCAGGCAAGAGTACTGGAGTGGGTTGCCATTGCCTTCTCCGATTTGGTGCCCTACTGTGTCTTAATTTTCTTACATGTAAAACAGAGGTTCCAAACCTATCCAGGATGATTTGAGTATCAAATCTTTTAATATCCATAATGACACTTGAAAATTATAAAGCTCTCTAGTGAATGCAACATTTTATAATTGAAATAGTTATTTGATACTGAGTTCTAGCTTTATCATAATCATATAAAAGGCATTGCATGATATTAGATGAGATTATAGGGTGTAGAGTTCAAAGAGCAGGGGTCAAGACCTAATTCAGCCTTTTTTAGGGTAAAAGAACCATAGGAACATCACTTAATCATGCTTGTGTTTAGTTGCTCAGTCATGTCTGACTCTTTGCGACCCTAAGGACTGTAGCCTGCCAGGCTCCTCTATCCATGGGGATTCTCTAGGCAAGAATACTGGAGTGGGTTGCCATGCCCTCCTCCAGGGGATCTTCCCAACCCAAGGGTCAAACACAGGTCTCCTACATTGCAGGTGGATTCTTTACCATCTGAACGACCAGGGAAGCCCTAATCATGCTTGCTTTTCCTTATATATAAATTAGAGGCAATAGTACTACCTACTGCACAGTGATGTGTGCATGCCGGCTCAGTCATTTCCAACTCTTTGAGACCTTATGGACTGTAGTCCACCAGGCTCCTCTCTTCACGGGATTCTTCAGGCAAGAATACTGGATTGGATTGCCATTTCTCCTCCAAGGGATCTTCCCGACCCAGAAATTGAACCCATGTCTCCCACATATCCAGCATTGGTAGGTGGATTCTTTATCACTGAGCCACCTGGGAATACTGGTAGTCAGTTCTTGTAAATGTACTATGGTGATTGTTAAGTGTTAAATTCACATACTTTCAGCAACACATTGACAATCTAACTGAAAAACTGTAGGAAGTAGATGTGACTATTTCAGAAATCTTTGCCAGGCTGATATATTTTTATTGCTATTTTCTTGATCTCTAGTAAGAAAAAAAAATCTAGCTCTAATCAGAAGTTAGATGATCCTTGGACAAATGTGAGAGATTTCCAGTGAGTCTGATGGATTTTGAAAATTTAAGTCTTAAGTAAATGCAATGCTCATTTTTCTTATATGTGTTTGTTTATATAAAGTAGAAAAAATTGTATTTATTCATGTCATTATGAAATTACATTCTTATTTCATGTATTCTCTAAATAAACTTTGGCCTGCTTTGGTAAAAATACAAACAAAAATATCAGAGCTCTCATCTTTTGACTAACTTATATGCTTTAGCAAGTTATAATTAAACGATCTGTGTCCTCTGTTATTAACTTTAGGAAATTTTTTAAAAGTTGATTTTATAAGACTGTGTAAAAATTGGTTATGATTTCAGCCTACTGATAATAACAATTAGTCATTCAAATGTTATTGATTGTTGACCATTCACTCTACTAAAAGGAAAATTCTTTGAGTAGCTATTCTTTTTTTCTCACAAACACTATCTTAAAAGGCCTACTGCCTACTTTGTAAGCAAATGTCAAGCAAATGCTTACGGAAAAAGGCTCTGATGACCTTGTCCACATATCCCGCAAATGCCCAGGCTGAATTTTTCATATAACGTGACTTACAGCATCTAGGTGTCTTTGCACATGCTCTGCCTAATTCCACTTCCTTTCTCCAAACTAAGGTATGAGTTGGTCTGTTGAAATAACTATCATGAAGAAGAGAATGCTGGGCACTCAAGGACATGTGCTTGTCACTCATGTGACTTTCTGGTGACAAGAATGGATTCACTCAATGTCACACACGCCTACTTGCTAAGTCCCTGACCAGTCTCCATCCATAACTTTGAACACTGAGGATGGGTATTTTACAGAGTGCAGATTTCCCTTCCACATGCAAATAGAATGGAATTGACCTTATTGATCCTTCTCATTGATCTAGTACTCACAGCAGTTTGGGGCTTCCCAGGTGGTATTCACGTTGGGTACTCACATTGCATAAATAATCTGCCTACAATGCACAGACATAGGTTTGATTCCGTGGTCAGGAAGATCCCCTAGAGAAGGAAATTGCAACCCATTCCAGTATTATTGCCTGGGAAATCCCATGGACAGAGGAACCTGGCAGGCTACAGTCCATGGGGTCCAAAAAGAGTTGGACTTGATTTAGTGACTAAACTACAATAGCACAATACCACTTACCTTTAATTCTGTTTCTGATTCAGCTGTCAATAGATCCTCTAAAAATTAGTCTCACCAAAATACACCCAAATCTAGTATTTTGGCATCTTGCCTTTCAGAATCTAAAGTGGACTCTGGCTACCATGATCAAAGCATCAGTGATCTTAATATTCTCAAACCTTCCCACAATTCTAAGCTATTTCACTTTGTAGCAGACAGAGATTTTTATGATAAAATGTGCTTTATACCTTCATAGCCCACTCATGAATATACTCATTTTCCCTGGGGGCGTAGTTTCTAAAACAGAGGAATTTAAAATAAATTCCATTTTGATGAGTAATTCTTCCATGTGAAATAATAACGACATTTTAAAATTAAATATAAGGCCCTTAAAGAGAGAGAAAAGAATTGACTGTGCCTCCTCTAGAGGATAAAGGGAGTTTTCTGACTTTTGTAATCCATTTCTTGAATATCTGATGTGTTTTTCCACTGTGAAGGGAAAGCAGCTTTGGCTTTTACTCTCTGAAATGAACTGGACTCTCTTCTGCCTATCTGATGCTCTTGGCCGGGTTCTTATCACGGTTCAAAATGAGGATGAAGCTGACTGGGTTTTTCTCTGTGTGCCAAATGTTGGCTGATGCCCACACACGTTAAATCACACTGGAGATGCATCCAGTGTGGAGCACACGGATTTTCTTATGCTTCCAGGGAGATGAGACAATGGAGCAAAGGTGGTAACCCAGGGATTGCTGGAGCTGTTTTAGGCTAGAGTCAGTTTGAAACTATGAAGATGTCACACTAGCAATCTCAATACATGACAGCTCAGTTGTGTGACAGACATATGGCTGCAAAATGAGAAAGGCAATTATAACTTTACCCTGGGAACTCTTAACTCGACTGCTATTTGCATATGGGAGATTTCAAAAAGTTCTTAGGCTCTCTTTCTTCAATTCTTTCCTCTCCTCACTCTAACTGGGTTTTTTCCCTAACATAATGGATTGCCTGAGTATCACATTAACACTATGGCACCGAAGCATTAGTCAGGTAGCTAGACAACTGTCTACTTAAAAGCATACTCTGGACATATTGCCTGGGATCCACAGTAGTTTAATTAGCACTGAATCATTTGACCATGTTAGTTTTCTGTTGTTCACCAATTATAGCACGCACACAGTGTATTTGCCCCAATATGTAATTGATTTGGACGTCACAAGCCGTAACATGACCTTACTGGTAGAGTGTGATATTTTCTTACAACCCACAACTAATACTTAACACATAGCTATCAGTGAAGCCTCTTATCTAACATTGTTTTCTTTAATGCTCATGATAACCACACAAGGGAGGTATTATTAGCATCATTTCAACAAAGAAAAAATTGAGGTTTTTTCCAAAACATTGAGGTTAAGTTAAGTGACTTGGCCAAGTTCATACAATAAATGACAGCTCTAGATCTGCATTCCAGAACTACCAGTTTTAATTACTGATTGATATTAACTCAGCTCCCCAGGTGGTGCAGTGGTAAGGAATCCACCTGCCAATGCAGGAGATGCGGGTTCAATCCCTTGGTCGGGAAGATCCCCTGGAGTAGGAAATGGCAACATGCTCCACTATTCTTGCCTGGAGAATTCCATGGACAGAGAAGCTGTAGCATAGCCTACAGTCCATGGAGGTCTCAAAGAGTTGGACATGGCTGAGAATAGCAGAACAGCACCACCCTATGCCTCTAGAAAAAAAATGTTTGTTAAATGAATTCATATTCAAGAAAAATGTCACTATATATTGGAAAATGTAGTCAAAATTCAGTATTTGGTTTTGACAAGGTTGGCCCAGGCTCAAAAATGAAACATTATGTGTGATCTTTTAGGCTGGAGACATGTTTTTGAATTGGTTAAAAGAATATCTCCAAAGGCAGACTGACTCAAGAGAACCATGTGAGCCTGGGAACTCACTCAAAGCTTCTGAAGAGTGGCCAGGGTCAGGAAGGAAGACGGATGGGATTGTTTCCTGATGTTTCCCAGGCAGACACTCTCCTTCTTTCAGCCCTATGGTATCTATACTTTAAAGGCACTAGAATTGATTCAAGCTATGAACCCAGTGGAATGAAGATGAAAAGACGGCAGGAATGGAATAAGGAAATAAGGACAAAGAGAGGAAGACAGTCCATATTTTAGATGTCGCCTTAAATACTGAAGCTGAAACTCTTTCACAATCTAGGGAAGCTGTCGTAAAACCTCACAGACAAGTACCATGGAGGGCTTCCCATTACTGAACTTGGACACCACAAAGTCAGGGATTTCATCTGCTTTATCTTTGCATCTGATGTCTGGCATAGCGTGTGGTACTTAACTTGCATTGCTTTCCCCCTCCAGTGGATTGTGACTCTGGAAGGTCTGAGCAATAGATACTTTAGTAATGAAAACCTTCAGGGGAACATATCAATCGGATAGCACACTGCACAGTGCTTAAGAGCACACAGTTTATGACGGGAATTTATTTTCATCCAGACTCAGCTCCTTCTTTCCTCGTTGAAATTCAATCCTTTTATCTTTGCCAAGGTTATTCCCCTTTCTCAACCACTTTAACTCCCGTTTCCTCTTTTTATGTCCTTTATTCTTCTAATTCCTACTCCAATTTATTATCCAGTAAGTGGTACTATGAATATATGGATGAACAATGGAATGAATGATCAAGTAGGGTCCCTTGAATGTTATCAGACAAGACAAGAGGGTTCATCTTTACCTACAGAATGTGAAAGGGATGGAAATACACACATACCGGGTTGCTTGCCACAGGTTTGACAATAAGGAACCTGGATTTAAATCATGGCTTGGCCAAGCACACTTTCTGAGTTCCAGTTACCTCTTCTACAAAATAGGGATAAGACTATTTAACAGAAATAGACAAGTAATATACACAATGATGGGGATTTGGAGCTATGGGGAAATTAGACATTTTTATATTTGTACTTCAATAAGATTTGGCTTTTATTTTATGTGAGCACTTTATAGAAGAAAATTGATAAAAGGAAAGAAAGAATGGGAGGGAAGAAAGAAAAAGAGAGAGTGAAGGGGAAAGAGGAAGGAAGGAAGGAAAGTATTCTTAAATTAAAAACTCCTTTTGCAGATTAAATGAAGATGTGTACAATGTGGGGTAAATAATGACACTTGTAAATGTGTGTTCCCCTATCCCCTCGTGTATACAATTGTGGGTAGAGTATTGTGTCAGGTCATAGTTACACTTTGAAGAGCTTCAATTTTTCACAATTAATTGCCAGAATTTTAGTGTTTTTGTTTGTTTTTCAGGGCAGATGATAGCATTAGTATGATGTAAAAAGCTTCAGAATAAAGATTACCTGACTAGTAAAGGCTGGAGAATTGTTAGGAAAGCAGTACTGAGTGCTGCTTTCATAATTTATAAGTCCTAGTAGTTTCAACCTAAAGGCCACTGAATTGGTGCTTCTGTCTTATGCTGAAAGGAGCTTGGTTTCTTACCACCAAAGATACTATAACTGTATGTATGTGTGTGTGTCTGTGTGTGTGTGTGTGTGTGTGTGTGTGTCTCAAAGAATCTTGAAGTTTATTACAGCTGAAAGGAAATTATTTTCAGGGTTCATAGATTTTAATAAATAAGTGTGTTGTTTCTTCAAATGATCTATGAAAAATCACCCAAATCAAATATTTGTTTTATTGATTTCACTGTCTCCAAGGCCAGAAAATGATGATGTTTTGTTCAGCATTTAGACATTGTTTTAGAAATTATTTCTTTGTGTTTGTAGCTAGAAACAAAACCTGGATTCTATTTCTTTAGTTTTATCTGGTCTCACTCTAGTCAATTTAAAGAGAAAGGGGGAAGGGTTTCTATGACTAATTAAAAGATGTATTATCTATCAAAGTACAAATTGAAAAGCTTGGCCTTTGGCCACAGAGCTTTTCTTATAGTCTAAGGTAGTCTTATAAATATATTCCCAACACCCCTACCACTCTCTTCCCAATAAAAAAAAATCAGGCTGGTAACCTTAACAGCCTACTAGTATTTACCAGCTCTTTCTTGTCTTGCTGATTTTGCCCTGGTGATCCATGATACAATTTGCAACCTTGAACTCTAGCATCCTAAATGAATGTATGCTACCAAAATTAATTTAAACCTCAATTATAATTGAAGCTGGTTGTCTACAGAAAAAAAACTTTTCTTCAGCATTTCCTAATATACCCCCAGCTCCTGCCCTATGAGCCTCTTTAAATTTCTCACCCCCCCTTACTGATTCTCAGGGTTTGGACAGCTAAGGGATGCTTACTATTCAAGCCTTATTGAAGGAACTCACCTTCAAGGAGAAGAGAAAGAACATATACACAAATACATATGAATTATTGTCAAAGCTGTGGTTTTTCCAGTCATGTATGGATGTGAGAGTTGGGCAGTAAAGAAGGATGAGTGTCAAAGAATTGATGCTTTTGAACTGTGGTGTTGGAGAAGACAATCTTGAAAGTCCCTTGGGCAGCAAACGGATCAAACCAGTCAATCCTAAAGGAAACCAATCCTGAATATTCTTTGGAAGGACTGATGCTGAAGCTGAAGCTTCAATAGTTTTGTCACCTTATGCAAAGCCAGCTCATTGGACAAGACCCTGATGTTGGGAAAGACTGAATGCAGGAAGAGAAGGGGGAGACAGAGAATTAGATGGTTGGATGGCATCATCAACTCAACGGACATGAATCTGAGCAAACTCTGAGAAATAGTGAAGCATAGGGAAGCAAGGCATGAAGAGTTGGACATGGCTTAACAACTGAATGGGCTTCCCTGGTGGCTCAGATGGTAGAGAATCTGCCTGCAATGTAGGAAGCTCGGGTTCAGTCCCTGGGTCAGGAAGATCCTCTGGAGAAGGAAATGGCAACCCACTCCAGTATCCTTACCTGGAGAATCCCATGGACAGAGGAGCCCGGCAGACTACAGTCCATAGGGTCCCAAAGAGTCAGACGCAGCTGAGAGGCTAATACTTTCACTTTTCACTTTAGTGAATGAACGACAACAACAACAACAAAAATATATTTAGGACATGATCAGACATGGCCACTGAAATGCAGTGGCAATCCCAGGAACTCACATGCAATAGACAAGAATTAGGAGAAGCTTTATAAAGATGATAGTCACCCTAGTACTGAGGAAAAGGCTGGATTCTCAGGCAGAAGTGGGGAGAAGACACTTCCGGGAAAAGGAACCATATACAAGTTAGAAGCAGTTATGAGAAAAGGGTAGTGCTGGTCTGCCTTGGCCTAAGCAGCAAAACCTTGACTGCTTAGGTCTTGGGGCACCTAGCAGAGGCTAGGGTGGCCCTGCTCCCAGGGAAAGTACACTGATCCATGCCTGGCACTCACTGCTTAGCTAAGCTGTAGAAGTGAACCCAAGGAAATACTCCCCAACAGGCAGGACATCTGTTTCAAAAGCCAGCTGCCAACAGTCTCTACTCATGGAAAATCAGTTCTGAGAAGAACTATAGCAGCTTGCATGGCAGTAGTCCAACACACTCAACTCAAGTAGTATGCCACTTGGGTAAGGCAAGGTCAGATGGTAGCATCTTTTTTTTTTTTTTTTTCCAAGAAGAGCAAGTAAAATCAGAGCTGGAGAAATTGCACCATCTTAGGGTCAATCTTGAGTATAAAAACATGAGGATGGGGAATAACATCTCAGGAAATAAATGGAAACCAACTAAAGCCCTAAAGCATGAGAAAGCTACTGCATGGCATACAAGGAGCAGGCTTAAGACAGAGAAGTGATACTGGACTTAGGGCTTCTTCCCAGGTGGCTCAGTGGTAAAGAATCCACCAGACAATGCAAGAGAAAATGGGTTTGATCCTTGGGTTGGGAAGAATCCCTGGAGAAGGAAATGACAACCCACTCCAGTATTCTTGCCTGGAAAATTCCATGGACAGAGGAGCATGGTGGGCTATGGTCTTTGGGGTCACAAAGAGTGAGACAATACTGAATGATTGAGCATGCACATCATCCCATCGGACTTAGCTTTCAAAGTGCTCACCAAGGTCCCTAATGCCTCCAGATAGGCAGGTCACCATTGAGCACACCAGGACTGCTTGGAGAAATGGCTGTCCTATACAACACATCACAAGGATAATCTTTGGCATCTACAACTAGAGAGGGAAAATAAGCCTCAATAATGGCTAGATGAGATACTTTCTAACTTGTTCAGAGCCCAGGTGGCTCAGCTGGTAAAGAATCCACCTGCAATGTGAGAGACCTAGGTTCAATCCCTGGGTTGGGAAGATCCCATGCAGAAAGGAACAACTATCCACTCCAGAAATCTGGCCTGGAGAATTCCACGGACTGTATAGTCCATGAGGTCACAAAGAGTTGAACATGACTGACTTACTTTCACTTTCAGAGTCCAGGGCTCACTTTCTTTCTGAAAATGTTCACTTATTTCTGGAAATGTCTAGGACATCTCACATTGCTCAGGAAATATCAACTCATTCTTTCTTCTTGGTCTAGATCCTGGGTTACAGCCTCCATTTGGTAGTGAGCACCCTGAGAATGTGACTTAGAGGCACAACAGTCTTCTTCTGAAGGCTCTTTAACACCTTCAGTTGACAACATTGCACTTGTGTCTGAGAAAAGAGAGTCACTACCTCCCAAACTCTGCATCTGACACCAGCCTCTGAACTCCCAGAGCATCATGGCTCAGATCCAGGGTCAGTTACTCTTTCAGTTACCCAGATTCATCAGGTTTTGTTCTTAACAACTCTATAGACATTTTAAAATATATTTTTTAATTGAAGTGTAGTTGTTGTATATGTGTCAGTTTCAGGTATATAGCAAAATGATTCAGTTATTGGTACAGCCACTAGGGAAAACTATATGGAGGTTCCTTAAAAAACTAAAAATAGAGCTACCCTATGATTCTGCAATTCTTCTCCTGGGCATATATCCAGAGAAAACCATAATTCAAAAAGAAACATGTGCCCTAATGTTCACTACAGCACTATTACAATAGCCACGACATGGAAGCAACCTAAATATCCATGACAGATGAATAGATAAAAAAGACGGAATATACTTATATAATGGAACATGAGTCAGTGGATGGCATCACCAACTCAATGGACATGAGTTTGAGTAAGCTCCGGGAGTTGATGATAGACAGGAAAGCCTGGCGTGCCGTAGTCCACGGGGTTGCAAAGAGTCGGACACAACTGAGCGAATGAACTGAATTGAACTGAATATTAATCACTAAAAAGAACAAAATAATGACATCTGCAGTAACATGAATGGACCTAGAGATTATCATACTAAGTGAAGTAAGTCAGACAAAGTCAACATGATATCACATATGTGGAATCTAAAACAAAATACAAATGAACTTATACACAAAACAGAAATACATCTACAGGCATTGAAAACAAACATGGTTACCAAAGGGGAAAGGGGGGACTGAAGATAAATTGGGAGATTGAGATTAACATATACACACTACTATACATAAAATGGCCTTCCCAGGTGTTGCTACTGATAAAGAATCTGCCTGCCAATGCAGGAGATATGAGTTCGATCCCTGGGTTGGGAAGATCCCCTGGAATAGGAAATGGCAACCCACTCCAGTATTCTTGCTTGGGACATTCCATGGAAAGAGGAGCCTGGTGGGCTGCAGCCGATGTGGTTGCAAGAGTCAGACATGACTAAGAGCCTAAACCACCACATATAAAATAAAGAACCAACAAGGAAAACCAATAAACTTACTTTGTAAGACTGGAACTATCAACATTTTGTAATAATTTATAAGGAAGAAGAATCTGAGCAAAGTAGATATATATGTATGAACATTTAAAAATGACTTCAGCAGAGCCAAACCCATACCAATTTCTTTATCTCTCTTGACTCTTACTTCTCTCCTATGAGACCCGGCCTAACAAGTACAAAACAGACTTTTCTGATTTTTTAATCCAAGTTTAAAAACTTCTCCTTTTCTGCATATGAAATCTTGTCTACAGTCCACCAATTCTATTATAAGCAGTCTTTAAATCTTAATCTTGACATAATTATATCACCTAGTGGAGACTAGAGTGAAGACAAAAAGCTAACTACCATTGATAGTGCTTTTATAAAGATTAGCTTTATTGAAACTTGTACTTTACATAATGTTCTTACATCTCCTCCATCTTTCCACATTGAAGAAACAAGTTCTTTATCTTCCACCCCAAATCTCTCCTTCTACAATCCTCACCATCACTGTAAAGGGAAGCTTCTCTTTATTCAGAAAATCTCACTTTCACTCACAGTCTACTTTTAATCATTCCACAAATGATGTCTACTCAAAATACATTCAGAATCCAACCAGTTCTTATCAGCTGCATCTCTACTGTCATGGCACAAGAGATTACTATTCTTCACATGGATTATTGCAGCAGCCTGTTCATTGTTCTTTTTCTCTCACTTGCTCCTCCCTTCAGTCTACACTCATCACAGAAGTCAAAGGAATTGAGCATCTTCCTCCACACCTCCCATGTCTAGGGCCTCAACTCCCACCACTTTCTCGCAAGCTTACTTCTGGTTAGCTACCTATAAACCTTGATGTTTCTACAATGCACTGTCTGCTTGCTCTTGAAGGCCTCTACATGTGTTTCCTCTTGGTACTCAGATATTTGCACATCTAAGGTCTCTCACAATCTAATTTTTCTCACCTTCTTAGTGATGCCTTCTCTGAATATTGGTTAAAAATTTCGATACACTCCCATACCTATATTATTTGTTCCTTCCCTACTTTTTATTTTTCTATATAACTTGTTACCATCCAACATAGCATTGATTTAATACTATTCTGTTTGTTTGTTGATTGTCTCTGCCAACTAAAGTGTCGATTGGTGAGAGCTGAAATTTTTATTGGTGTGGTTCTCTGCTATAGCCCTGAAGCCAAGAAGAATGACTGCATCATAGTGGGTGCTCAATAAACATCTGTGGACTGACTGAATTAATTAACACATGTTAAGCAACAAATCCGAAGAAACACTGACTTGTGATCCAGTTTTTCCTTGTTATTAGTTCATGACCTCATGCATAACACTCAGCCACAGTCTCATTTATCCCATTTATAAAATAGAAATACTGTTGATTATTATTAACTAAAATGGTAAACGAGAATTATCTAGGGCATAGTGGATGCTTAACAGATTGTTGTTGTTAGTAAAATATTTTTAATAACTCTAGGGATGCCCTTTTTCATCTTCATTAAATGAAAGAATTTCCACTTTTACCCTAAAGAGTAAACACAAAAATTAAATAAAAATATAAAATAAGTGAGACTTTCCAGCTCAGAGTCTGACCCATAAAAGTTCTAAAATGAATGATTGTTTTAATCATAAACTATCCTCAAGATTTCTTTAGTTCTTCTGTGCACTAAATTTCTTGACTTCAAAAATAGTTCAGCAACATGAGGGACTGGAAGGATTTTACAAATTCTAAGAGTTAATATACCATGCTACTAAAGAGTGCTTTGCCTAAGGCTTTCCTATTCAGTTTTTGAGCTTAGAGTGGCTAAGAATAAGGATTCTTCAAGGCATGCTTAACAGCACCCAGGCCCCAAAGTAGGTGGCTCTAGTTAAAGAGATTTCTTTTTCAATTTCAGGAAAATCCTCAAGGTCTTTCTTGGCTTTTATCTGCTATCAAAAGCATGGGAACTCCTGGGGAGGTATTCTTACAACTTTTCTTCCTACAAGTAGCCTACCTGGAAGAAAGTAACGCTTTGTCATCATTACTAGTGAAAAGTGAAAGTGTAAGTCGCTCAGTTGTGTCCAACTCTTTGCGAATTCTCTCGGCTAGAATACTGGAGTAGGTAGCCTTTCCCTTCTCCAGGGGATCTTCCCAACCCAGGGATTGAACCCAGGTCTCCCACATTGCAGGTGAATTCTTTACCAGATAAGCCACAAGGGAAGCCCAAGAATACTGGAGTGGGTAGCCTATCTGTTCTCCAGTGGATCTTTCCGACCCAGGAATCAAATCGTGGTCTCCTGCATTGCAGTGAAAAGTCCATGTCAAAATCAAGTCAGCTAATTAACCTACAGGAAATCAGCGGCATGATTTTCTTTTGCCAAATCACATGAATGCAAATCTAGGGGACTTAACCAGTAGGGGACTGGAGCCAAGCTGTACCAGCCTGTAAGAGAACATTGTGCCTATCTTTTTCCACCTCTGTGCTCCATGACACAACACTGGTGATTAAAATGGGCCAGAGGGCAAGTATGTATACCACAGAAAAAGGAAAACACTTTAAACCAGAGTTTTTTGCTTTTTTTCTTTTCTTTCCCTCCTAGAGCTGGTTTTCCAGCACATCTTGGTTCTACCTTGTTATTTCCAAGTGTATATATGTAAAAAAAAAAAAAAAAAAAAAATTCATTCAACAGTTTGTTACTGCTGTGCCATCTCTGTGCAAGACACTCAATTTAGAAGTTGCTCTCTGAAATAGAAGCATACCATTCAGTTGAATAGAATGCTCATCCCAAATTGTTTTACTGCCTTGAAATTTCTGGTTTGTGGTTTGGTTTCTTGAACAGTAAATGTGCACAGTGAAACATTTTGCTTTACTGCAGTGATATTTCATTGTATTTGCAACAGGAATATGGACCTTAAAGATGTAAAATGTGAGAAATCAAGCATAAGGAATACCCATGATATTTAGCACATTTGTCACTTAAAAAAAAAAAGTTGAGAAAATTGAGGTACTGCCAATAATATGATCATTCTACTTACTTGGACAGACAGGATAGGAGACTTAGCAGACATGTGCTGATTTTTCTTTCAAAAAGTGCGTCTAATACACCTGGAAACTTCTGAGTTATGTTTAATAAGCTGGAATACGGCAAGAAGATGAAATCTCTCTGATTACGTTCACAGTTCCTTACTCTACCTCTCAACCCTCAACTATGTCACGTGAAGGTGGCTCAGAAAAACTGGCTAAATGTATATTATACAGTCAGAAAAACTGCAAAAATCCCATTTAGTATGATGGCAATAAGAAGAAACTGCCATTTTCAACCATCTTTTTGATGTTTTTAATCTCTTTTCCTTAATGAAGTGATAGTTATCACATTATTTTATTTCTAAATTTCTAACAACAAAACATGTTTTGCTTATGCTAATGCTAATATATTTTTAAAGGTATTTATATTCATATTTTAAAAGAAATAATAACAATACATAAGAAATTTTTAAAATGTGATAAACTTTGTGAAGCTTAAAACTCATAGACTAGTACAATTTTCTGCTAATTCAGGCTATTTTCTATGTTGAATACAGCACCCTGATCATTTCAATTTGTGGCAACTATAAACTTTAAATGAGGGATAGAATCTGCCATAAGTTTGTAAATCCTTGGAAGTTTTAAGGGTATGAGTTCCAAGCATAGTTTTCTGTCTCAAGAATCTATGAAAATGGACTTCCATGAAAACAGGTGTATCACGGGAAAATAATACCTTTCCAGTTCAACGTGCAATCCCTGTTCTTCACTGAAAAGAACATAAAATAGAACTCACTGCACTTCACACTTTGCTCTTTCTTTTTATTTTATAGAACTAGGCATTCATGGAGAGCTCTTCATCCAAAGAGTGAGACTCTTATGAAAAAGCCAACCAAACAAAAAACAGGAAGCTTTTTTCAAAACTTGATCCTGTAAATACTCATTATTGAGAAAGCCTACCACTGCTTTATCAAATACACAAGTCAAAGTTCATATCTTCTGAGTGTCTATGATGTAAGTCAGGAAGCCGTCTTTTCATCTGCCTGCGATGAGCAGAACTTTTTGCTTTCGCAGGAGGCCCCTTGCCTTGCATTAAACATGTTTTTGTTGCCTCAAGATTCCTAACATCAGGGTTCTTGTTGGTTTCCCTAAGCCTCTCACATCCCCTGATCCAGGACTGAAATGCTAGAGAGTTTGTTAGCTGTGATGCTGACTTTCTGCCAAGGATCTTTTATAATTGTGGATGAAATTCTGTCTTTAGGTAACTGAAAAGCCATTGTTTATGTGATGCCCAGACTGTTGGATTTTACAATAAATTGATGACATTCAGAGCTCCTCTTTGGGTTATGTTTAAGGATGGATTTCATGCCTGTCTAAAGGACAGTGAAGTTAACTCATCTTGTTACCATATGCTGCTATTTTTATTTATTCATTAAAATTCTTTGGTTTTTTTTCCCCTTTGTGCATGTTCAGATGAGTGGATTGACACTTAACTCCCAGGCCACCAGTATACATATACCTTGTTAAACATGAAATTATTTTGGTTGTTATTTGGGGTTAGAGAAGGAACGATGAGATAGAGGGAACAATTGATCTTAAATATTTTAAAATATATGTATGAAAAATGATACTTATCTCTGCTCTGCTTCTGCCAAGGTCAGAACAATAAATACCTTGCTTCATTTGCAGGGATAGAATTCACACAAAGAATTCTCTAACTTGGTAAAGGAATGTATACCTTGCTTAGTAATGCTTTGTGTCCTCTGTCTAACTCTTTTGCAACTCCATGGACTGTAGTCCACCAGGCTCCTCTGTCCATGGGATTCTCCAGGCAAGAATATTGGAGTGGGTTGCCATGCCCTTCTCCAGGGGATCTTCCCAACACAGGGATTGGATCCATGTCTTCTTCAGCCTTGCATTGGCAGGCGGATCTCTGAGCCACCTGGGAGAAACAGAACATCTTTTCTGCAGAGCTTTTGGAAAATACAAGACGGATTATTTCCCAGCAGCTCCAAGTGCCCTCTCCTCCTCTGCTAAACTCCTAGAGCAAGTCATGCATGACGACTAATGTGCTCCATTAGGTACTAGCCCCAGACAAAGATGAATAAGACACTGCCTTGCTCCGAGGAGATGAAAGACAATGTTCTACCTTATATATTATAGCTACGGTTGTCTTTCCATTTTAGCAGTGTTACTGGCTTGTATATAACTTGGTAGTTAGGTCTATATTATAAATATATATGTGATATACCTTCCCTGATGCCTAGAATATTGTTTAACATGTAGGAGACATTTCAGCAGATTAACTCGTTTGGTAATTATTCCTTCATTCAATAATTATGTGTAAACTTCTACTGTGTGAAGTAATCCTCTCATTGAGATGGGTTTGCATGTGTTCCTACTCAAACACAGGAGACTGGACTTAATAAAACTTAAGTTTCTTTACTTGCTTGCTTTGTTTTCTTTGTCTTTACACCTTTACAGTTCTACTTGAACTATTGTTTTTAAAATTTAACAATAAAAGTGGACCCATCAGAATGTCTTCCAAAACATTTCCAAGGGGCTCTATTTCCAGGAGGATAGATTAGACTGTCATTTTCCTATTTACCCCCACTAAGTATAATTAAAACCCCTGGAGAGTATATATTAAAAAATAAATATATAAGAAGGAGCTGAAAGGTAGATAGTAGGAAACAGACAGTCTATGAAGCTTAGATCTAAGTAATTACACAATAGTGAGTTCCTAGGATTTCCTTTTGTCTCATACACACCAGACCTGAAGAAGAGACTACAAACCCAGAAATGCTGTACAGACTAAAAAGGGACTTCCCCAGTGGCTCAGCAGTAAATAAAATACCTGCAGTGCAGGAGACTTGCAGGAGACATGGATTCGGTCCCTGTGTCAGAAAGATCCCCTAGAGAAGGAAATGGCAACCTGCTCCACTATTCTTGCTTGGGAAATCCCATGGATGGAGGAGCCTGGTGAGCTACAGTCCATGGAGTCTCAAAGAGTTGAACACAACCAAGCAACTAAACACAACAACAGACTAAAAAACAAACCAAATCAAAAGTGTGTTGTCTCGCCCCAAAAGACACAGAAAAGGCAGCTTAGCAACATGGAAAACTCCAAGACAATTCCCCTTATCCAGCTGAACACCTCCAAAAAATATTGCTTTATCCTTAACCAATACCAAGAAAGCTTTCACCTTCACTAAGTTATGACAAGGTCCCTTAAACACCCCACCAAGGTGCAATCAGACAAGGCCAAGTAGGAAAGTAAAACATTCTTCTCTACCAGGTAGCACCAAGGCCACCTTCCATCCCTTGCTTTCTCTATGCAAGTGACATGGGAGCCTGGACTTCCATGTTCACTCAGCAGTAACAGGGACCTTCCTCGACATGCTAGAAATGTATCAGAGTTGGCTTAATGGAGAGTCAGGACTTGGACCACCTCCCAGAAGTCATGAAGCTACTCTTCTGCCCATAGGGTCAGTGGTGGCCAAATAGGTGGTGGTTACACTCCCTCCTATACCTCACAGCCAGGGATACATCAATGGATATCTGGTGTTAGGAAACATTTAACAGGAGGTTTCCTGTGTGCTGATCTGTCATGATTCCTCTGTTCCTTATTAATCCTTGAATATTCAAGGACTAAGAGGAGCTGGCAAGCCGCTCCTGCGCTCCTGGGGACTGAGGAATGCATGCATTTTCTTCGTTAGCTTTTCTTTCTGATATGGAAAGTGATTATTTACAACCCTCTCTCTTTGAGATGGATTCTAGCCTTATGTTTCCTTGGTAATTTGTAAGATTTTTGATCCTTATCTTTGCTGAAAAAGTTATCTTGTAAGACAGTATATATACTCACACTATGTTGAATAAAACACCCTTGTTCCATCAGAGCTTAGGTCCCCGTGTCTTCCTTCATCTCTCTCTCTCTCTCCCCTTCAGGCGAGTTCTTTGGAGCACAGATGCCCACTGTGCTTACTTACTCGCCGGGGCTTTCAAGACCTCCTCAAGAGGGCACCCTGAGCCTACGTAAGCGGTGCAAACCCTTTGTCTTAGGGTTTTATTGGTTTTCTGAGAAAACCAGGGAATATCAGCCTCTTTCTTTCTTTTACTTTCTTATCATCAACTCTGTACCACCAGGTTCTGGTCCATTAAAGGACCCCAACAATCTGGTAAGAGCTGGAACACCTGCCCACACTCAGAATAATGAAGAGCTCCCATCTACTCATGTGTCAACTGAGGCCAAATAAAGAACATGAATATGAATTTCTCCTCAGACTTGATGTCAACTTACCCCACTTTCCCTGCTGAAGCAATGTCAGAAGAAGGCAGCAAAAACTGAAGGTCTCAGAATATAATACCCATATTCCTCATTATAGCAATAACCGAGATTTCCAAATAGATGTAAAATTCAATCAACAGATGTCAGTGCCAAGAAGAACAAGTGGATATCCATAAACATGTCCTTAATGTGACTTGAGTTTCACATCTTATACAAAAAGTAACTCAAGATGGCTTATGGGTTATGAACTCAAATATAATAAATAAGAATGTAAACGTTTTAGGAAAAAAAATAGAAGAAAACCTTTGGGGTTTACAGATAGGAAAAGAGTTCTTATACTGAACACTGAACTATGATGCACAAAGGGAAAATCTGATAAATTGGACTCTCCTGAAATTCAAAACATTTCCTCTGAAAATTAAAACCACAATGGATATTAACTTGTACTTGATAGACTATTTGCAACAAGGCAAATGCTGGTGAAGACATAGAGAAAAGGGAATCCTGGTAAACTGTTGGTGGGGATGCAAATTGGTGTAGCCACTATGGAAAATAGCATGAAAATTTCTCAAAAAAATGAAAAACAGTATTCTGTATGATCCAGGTACCACATTTCTAGGTGTATATACAAAGGAAATGAAATCAGTATCTTGGACAAATATCTATATTCTCATGTTCATTGTAGCATTGTTCACAGTAACCGAGTGTCAATCAATGAGTAAATTGATAAAGAAGGTATCGTGTACATAGATATAGATCTCATATATATGATATATATATATCATGTCACATATATATTTGATATATGTTGTTGTTCAGTCATGTCCAATTCTCCGTGACCCCATGGTCTGCAGCACACCAGGCTCCTCTGTCCCTTACTATCTCCCAGAGTTTGCTGAAATTCATGTCCATTGAGTCAGTGATGCTACCTAACTATCTTAATATTTCTCAGCATCAGGGTCTTTTTCAGTCAGTCAGATCTTCACATCAGGTGGCCAAACTACTTGAGCTTCAGTTTCAGCTTCAGCATCAGTTCTTCCAATGAAAATTTTGCCATTTATAATAACATGAGTGAACCTTGAGGGCATTATGCTAAGTGAAATAAGTCAGACAGGGAAAGACAAATACTGTATAATCTCACTCATATTTGAAATCTAAAAACAGATCAATCTCAAAAAAATATAAAAACAGATTAAAAAATACTATTTCTTTCTGTTTGTTTCATAGAAGCAATGCATTAGTCACTCAGTCCTGTCTGACTCTTTGCGACTCCATGGACTATAGCTCGTCCATGGAATTCTCCAGGCAAGAATACTGGAATGGGTTGCCATTTCCTACTCCATCATAGAAACAAAGAGTAGATTAATTGTTACCAGGGTAGGAGGTGGGAGCAATAGACATTAGTCATAAAGTACAAATTTTCCCTTATGTGATGAGTAAGTTCTAGGGATCTAAAGTATAGCATGATGACTATACTGCTTTGATATCTGGGGATGCAAACTCTAGATATCTCAAATGTGAGGTTTACATAATTCTTGGGGAATTAAAACCTTTTTCTCTTCATAGAAAAGTTTATATTTTGTTCTAAAATAGAAACCCAGCGGATATGGAGGCCCTATAATCTCTCTAGTTGGCAACAGGACAGTGACTAGAGGTTAGGCTTGATCATAACCCTGTCTATAATATGGCTTCCGAGGTGGTGCTGGTGGTAAACAACACACCTGCCAATGAAGGAGACACGAGAGATGTGGGTTCCATCCCTGGGTTAGGAAGATCCCCTGGAGAAGAACATGACAACCCACACCATTATTATTGTCTGGAGATTCCCATGGACAGACGAGCCTGGACAGACGAGCTACAGTCCATAGGGTCGCAAAGAGTTGGACACAACTGAAGTGACTTAGCATGCACACACAGTATAATCAAAGCTATGGTTTTTCCAGCAGTCATATGAATGTGAGCGTTGGACCATAAAGAAGGCTGAGCACCGGAGAACTGATGCTGCTGAATGGTGGCATTGGAGAAGGCTCTTGAGAGTCCCTTGGGCTGCAAGGAGATCAAACCAGTCAATCTTAAAGGAAATAAACCCTAATATTCACTGAAGGACTGATACTGAAACTGAAGCTCCAATACTTTGGCCACCTGATGTGAAGAGCCAGTTCATTTGCAAGACCTTGATGCTGGGAAAGATTAAAGGCAGGATGAGAAGGGAGCGATGGGGGATGAGATGGTTGGATGGCATCACTGACTCAGTGGAAATGGGTTTGAGCAAACTCCAGGAGATGGTGAAGGACAGGGGACCCTTACGTGCTGTGGTCCATGGGGTCACAGAGTCAGACATGACTTATAGAATGGACAACAATAATAACAACAGTGCTCTTTGCATTACACTGTGCCAAATACTTTCATTATTGCTCTGTAATTAAAGACTGATTTTTATTTGCTTGTTTCTATTCATCCTATTTATGTTTCATCTAGATTAAACTTACTATATTCTCCCCTCCCAAAAAATACACTGTATTATATAGCTAAATTTTGCTAAGAGTTTTTTTTTTTTTTAATTTAAGAGTCCTTAAAAAAAAAAAGAGTCCTTAAAAGTTTTCACCACAAAATAATAACAAAATGGCAATTTGAGATGAAGCATGTGTTAACTAACCTTACTGTGGTGAACATTTCACAGTGTGTATATGTATCAACTCATCACACTGTATACCTTAAACTCATGCAGTGTTATATGTCAATTATCTCTAAATAAAACTGAGGATAAACTTATTATAGATATACAACCACCATATAATCTAGCAACTGCTCTTTGGAACAATAAAATCAAATCTTATGTCCACACAAAAACTGTACATGATTGCTTCTAGCAATTTTGTAATAGCCTCAAACTGGAAATAATCAAGACATCCTCCAGAAGGTGAATGGTAAAAAAAAAAAAAAACAAAACATAAATTAATACTCATTGGAAAAATCAGTGAACTGTTGATACGCTCAAGAACTTGGATGAATCTTCTGAGAATTATGTTGGGTGAAAAAAGCCTATCCCCAAATGTTACGTACTGTATGATTCTATTTACATAACATTTTTGTAATGACAAAGTATAAAAATGCCTTATGCTTAAGGAAATGAAGTGGGTGTGGCTATAAAAGGGCAACAGGAGGGACCCTTGTGGTGACAGAAAATCTCTTGACTGCAGAATGTCAGTACCATGTTAGTCATACTGTCCTATAGTTTTGTAAGATATTATCATTAGGGGGAATTCAGGAAGGGGACACTGAGGTCTCTCCATGTTATTTCTTAACACATGTTAATGTACAATCGTTTCACAATAAAAAGCTTAATTTAAAAGTCAATCATTAACAATATCACATTTACATATTTTATATCTATGTACATGCAATCACATGAAAGCCCTTAATTGTTTTTCAGAAAAACAGATTATGGCCCTAAGAGGAATGATAGCAATTTATTCTTTCATAATCCATCATCTTATGCCACTTGTTGAAGCCAAAGTGGCGCTAGACTAGTCAGGTGAATCTGTTAACTAAGTTAAAATTTGTGATCAAAGTGATGAGATGAATCAAGCCAATCAGATTCTTGCATTTGAAATTAAACACATACACACGCATACCTTTACAAGTAAATAGGGACAGGCTGTGTGCTCACTGTTAAGTTGCTATCTCAGTTCAAATCCATACTCCTCCATCTTGCTTTGAAATGCTGAGCCTGGGTCTCTGCAAAGCACAATTTTCTTTTGCTACCTGATTTCCTGTTTCTGTCAATAGACACAGTTAGAGGGAGACTGGAGAGCTGGAGGGAATACTGCCCATGGCCTGCACCCTACACAACAGTTGATTCCAGTTTTCATTTTTCCCCTACTCCTAAAAACAACCTCACCGGTGCCCCTCTTCCAGGTGATATAACAGCACTAGCTGCCTGGTACCCCTTCCTCAGAGATCCGGCTCGATCTTTGCCTGTGGATTCCCCTCGAATTCTTCAGGCTGTTAACATTCGCTCAACAGGTTTCCTCACAAAATTCAGAGTCCCAGATATTTGTGGTCCCCAATCTGACCGCCCGGGGCACTACACCAGAAAGCTGGCATCATGCTTCTTAGAGACATTAATCCCAGCAAGATGGAGTCCTCCTCACCCAAGCTTCTACAGTTCCTGTATCTTTCAGGCAGCAAGCCTAGTCAAGATCCCTGCATCTCAGTCCCATAAAGCCCTTCCTCCAATCTTCTAAATTCTCACCATCCCAAATTCATGTCTGTTGCCCTTCAGCCAGAGTAGCCACTTCCTGCAACCTCTAGGACTTATCAGTGTCCTTGTTCACCTCTTTAATTCTCCAACATCTGGTTAATAATTCTTAAATTACATTTTATCTATTGTAATAATCAATGTGGTTTCTGTTTCCTAGGGGTAACACAACAAATGAAGGCTATTAGCAGTAAGATTAGAAGCTAAATAAATGGGAAGGTGCCAGAGAGGCCATGAGATGCTAGGTTCAAGGCAAAATTATGAAAAAATCAAATAAAGGAAGGGTAAGAAAAGCAATCAGAAGCTGTGAGAGAGAAAGAAAGAGTGGGGTAGAAAGAGAGAGAGAAGAATGTATGAAATATATGTTCAGAGAGAAGTAGAGTTGCAAAGAGGATAAGTTTCTTATTGCTGATGAAAATGGTACAGACATATAAGAAAATCCTAGAACTGTCTTTTTTTTTGTTTGTTTGTTTTCAATTTCTGTTTCAATTCCAGCCCATGCATGTAAACAAAATAATTATCTTTTCACTACAGTCACTATTATGAGTCTTTCCTCCTGATAAACAAAAGAGCCAAAGTAAAAGGAAACAACATCCTCCCTTCTGTATCTATAGAAGGACTAAGTGAAAGTGAAATTTGCTCAGTCTTGTCCGACTCTTTGTGACTCCATGGACTATACAGTCCATGGGATTCTCCAGGCCAGAATACTGGAGTACATAGCAGGTCCCTTCTCCAGGGGATCTTTCCAACCCAGGGATCAAACCCAAGTCTCCTGCATTGAGGCGGATTCTTAAAAGGGGGCCATTACATGCTCTTAAAATACCCAAAAAACAAATGAACAACAACAAAAAACAAGACTTTCAGGTCTTTCCTCTTTCTGCTGGCTCATGTTCCTCTTGATGGGCTGCTACCTATCTTGATCTAGCCTTTCACCTTCAGAGAACACTTTAAATGCTAGAAAACACTTTCATATCTGTGCTCTTAATGTGACTTTCCAAATACAGTGGTTTCCCAGAAGACAGATAACATGTCCTCCATTTAGCTTAATCTATACAATGTGATGGACAAGATGCAAAAATGGATAGATGTCTTCAAGGAAGATCTTTAGTTATGAATCCAGGACAGGTAGCTGTTATACATGCAACTCAGAGAGAGCTAAATATTAACAGAAAATGTAAGACATTTCCCCATGCCCAGTGCCAGATTCTAAGATTTCTACTTTACTCTTAAAACAGCAAGAATGATTGAAGCAAGTATTCACCAATGAAAATGGCAAGTACAAATGTCTCCCTTGCCATAGACGGAGCTCAATGCCACTAGAATTTCAGCTTACTATTTTTTTTTTCTCCTTAATACAATTGAGCCCCACAGATGAATAAGCAGATTATTTCCATTTCACAGAGCTCGATGTCTCTGATTTCTAGGCTCACGTGGCCTTGACTATTGATAATACAACATATAGCTACAGACCAGACCACACCATAGCCCAGGTCTTCAGCCCATGAACTGACACTTGTATGAGTCACCTGGACTTTCATTCTTCCCCACTGGTTCATTCAGGCAGGTTTAGCTTTCCCAATAGCCCACGAGAAAATATTTTCATGCTGTTACCACATCAAGTGTTCCAACCTCACCAGGTTTTCAAAGGGAGAATAAAAAACCAGTTACCTTTCCCAAACACTTTGTTCCATATTAATGACCTAACTACTGCCCCGGTTTCAAAGGAGGAGGAGGACATCACCATTTGTCTGTTTGTTCCATTCTGAATCCTGGGCAGACCAATCTGCTGCTCTTTCAACTCCTGGGGCAGTGCAAAGAAACATCTGTTCCAGAAACAGTTGGACTCTCACCCCTCTGCATAAATCACTACTAGTAAAAGTTTTATGAGGTGAGTACTTTTTCCCCATGCTTCCTCCTTTTGTAATTGACTGAAGCCCAAATGAACAAGATGAAATGGCCAGACATTTAGCCATATGTTGGCATCCACATGGGTACATTTGGGAGGCAAGAGAAGCTGTCAGCTATACGATGGAACATTACAATCATCTGAAATGTAATTAACAACCCCAGTCAATGAATCTTTGGAAGTTTCTAACAGATTAAATTACACCTCTCACTTACCTGCAGCAAATTGTCCGTGGACCAGTTTCCATATCTGTGAAACTTGAATCCAGTCAATTTACGGAGATTTCAAAGTGGTTTCAGGATGTTTCCATACTGCTAATCTACATAGGTTACCTCTGCTTTTCCAGTAACTCCTACATAAAAAAGAATAAAAGGATATACTTAGGAATATATAATGCTCAGCAAAAGCAGGTTGATCAATTAGATTATAGCACCCACGCATGTGCTCTCAGTCAAGTCCTACTGTTTTTTGGACCCCATGGGCTGCAGCCCACCAGGCTCCTCTGTCCATGGGATTTTTCAGGCAAAAATACTGAAGTGGGTTGCCATTTCCTTCTCCGGGGGATTTTCCTGACCCAGAGATAGAACCTATTTTCCTGTATCTCCTGCATTTCAGGCAGAATCTTTACCACTGAGCCAGTGGGGAAGCCATACTTGAACATTTTTATCATTTGTTTAATAGAAAAGGATAGGAACAACACATTTTTCTTTTAAAAACAATATTGCATGTTAATATGGCTTTGTATCTACAATGAGCACCTAGCAAAAGACCAGGTGAGTGCCAACGGGCTAATAAAAGTTTATTGACTATACACTTGATATAATAGATTCCACTAAAATTGTCTTGTTCCCGCACGTTTTGAGAAAGTGAAAGGGAATTTAACATTTGAGAAGCTACTATGGGGCTGGGGCTTTGCTAGTTGTATATATATATATACACATACATATCCATACAAACCTTCTCCACTGCACATATGTGGAGAAGGAGATGGCAACCCACTCCAGTATTCTTGCTTGGAGAATTGCGTGGACAGAGAAGCCTGGCAGGCTACAGTCCATGGGGTCTCAAAGAATCGGATACGACTGAGTAACTGACACCTGTATATACACACATATAATCTTATTCCTCAGGACTGGAAAAGGTCAGTTTTCATCCCAATCCCAAAGAAAGGCAATGCCAAAGAATGCTCAAACTACTGCACAATTGCACTCATCTCACACGCTAGTAAAGTAATGCTCAAAATTCTCCAAGCCAGGCTTCAGCAATACGTGAACCGTGAACTCCCAGATGTTCAAGCTGGTTTTAGAAAAGGCAGAGGAACCAGAGATCAAATTGCCAACATCCACTGGATCATTGGAATAAAAAAAGAGAGTTCCAGAAAAACATCTATTTCTGCTTTATTGACTATGCCAAAGCCTTTGAGTGTGTGGATCACAATAAACTGGAAAATTCCAAAAGAGATGGGAATACCAGACCACCTGACCTGCCTCTTGAGAAACCTGTATGCAGGTCAGGAAGCAAAAGTTAGAACTGGACATGGAACAACAGACTGGTTCCAAGTAGGAAAAGGAGTATGTCAAGGCTGTATATTGTCACCCTGCTTATTTAACTTATATGCAGAGTACATCATGAGAAATGCTGGGCTGGAAGAAGCACAAGCTGGAATCGAGATTGCCGGGAGAAATATCAATAACCTCAGATATGCAGATGACACCACCCTTATGGCAGAAAGCGAAGAATTAAAGAGCCTCTTGATGAAAGTGAAAGAGGAGAGTGAAAAAGTTGGCTTAAAGCTCAACGTTCAGCAAACTAAGATCATGGCATCTGGTCCCATCATTTCATGGGAAATAGATGGGGAAATAGTGGAAATAGTGTCAGACATTATTTTTTGTGGGCTCCAAAATCACTGCAGATGGTGATTGCAGCCATGAAATTAAAAAATGCTTACTCCTTGGAAGGAAAGTTATGACCAACCTTGATAGCATATTTAAAAGCAGAGACATTAATTTGCCAACCAAAGTCCATCTAGTCAAGGCTATGGTTTTCCAGTAGTCATGTATGGATGTGAGAGTTGTACGGTGAAGAAAGTTGAGCGCCGAAGAATTAATGCTTTTGAACTGTGGTCTTGGAGAAGACTCTTGAGGGTCCCTTGGACTGCAAGGACATCCATCCAGTCCATCCTAAAGGAGATCAGTCCTGGGTGTTCATTGGAAGGACTGATGTTGAAGCTGAAACTCCAATACTTTGGCCACCTCATGCAAAGAGTTGACTTATTGGAAAAGACCCTGATGCTGGGAAGGATTAGGGGCAGGAGGAGAAGGGGACGACAGAGGATGAGATGGCTGGATGGCATCACCGACTCGATGGACATGGGTTTGGGTAGGCTCTGGGAGTTGGGGATGGACAGGGGGGCCTGTCATGTTGCAATTCATGGAGTGCAAAGAGTCAGACACGACTGAGCTGAACTGAACTGAATCTTATTCCTGCAGAAGGAAATGGCAACCCACTCCAGTATTCTTGCCTGCAGAATCCCATGGATAGAGGAGCCTGGTGGGCTGCAGTCTGTGGGGTCACCAGAGACGAACACAACTTATGGACAAAACCACATAATCTTATCCCATTAGTACAACCACATTTCTAAGCATTTACTACCTAAAACTCTGTTTGGCAAGTTTTTATTAGCCTCACTCTTCAGATCATAAGTGAACAACTTACATGTCAGGGAGGTCAGTTTTTAAGACCAGCTAAGCTGAATGAGTAGGCCACAGCTTAGTGACCTAGCACGCATGCACGCATGAAAGCTGAGTCCATTACTCTTTTCTTACTCAGGTTTGGAAGAGGAACATCAAATACTGTTTTGTTTTAATAATATCGAAACAGTTTTTACACTGAATGTATCTTAAGACAAGGCTTCCCTTGTGGCTCAATTGGTAAAGAACACGCCTGCAATGTGAGAGACCTGGGTTTGATCCCTGGGTTGGGAAGATCCCCTGGAGAAGGGAAAGGCTACCCACTCCAGTATTCTGGCCTGGAGAATTCCATGGACTATGGTCCATGGGGTTGCAAAGAGTAGGACACGACTGAGTGATCAGAACACACATATCTTAAGACAAAGAAAAATAGTGGCTTGGATATTGGACTACGGTGACCTCCAAGGAAAAACTGATAGTAAATTCCATGTCATTGTATATCATATCATAATTGTGGTTAGTTTCTGTAACCATATGATTTTTATTTCTCCCATCACAATTGTTCTGGCCAGAAATTTCGAATGTCTACTTTGGATTCATTGGGCTCTTGTAACTAAATTCAACAAAATCATTTCATGCACATCAAAAGCATATAACTTCTTAAACTCTCTCTTATATTAACTGGTTTATAGTAAGAAACCATCAGTCATAGAGGTCCTATCTCCCCAGTCTAAAAGGAGTATTATGACAGCAACAAAGAACCCTATGGACACCTTCTTGTTCTAGGAAGTAGTCACAGAAAATCCTCTGGTCTCAATATTGAGCAATCCTTACTTTTTTGAACCCCAAACTTCTTATCTGTCCTCTTCAGTTAACCAAGAACTGTCAAATATATCAATTAGAAAGTCTCCCACATTTCCAAAAACCCTATCTGAATAGAATGCTTGCCAATTAGATACAGTATCAGTATTTTCTCCTTTTACTCCATAAAACTGACTCCCCTTTTCAACACTTTGAACTGTGCCTTGGACAGAAGTGACAGCAGAAGAGTCTTCCTTCCACAAATATATGAATAAATAGCCATTGTTAAGTTTGTCTCGAGCTTGGATTTTCTATTGTCATTCTGGATTATTGTAAGAATTGCCATTAGGATAATACTGTATTTAATGCTAGAAAGAAACATCTAAGTTTGTTCAGCAATTTGCAGATTCTTCTTGGCACATGTTAAAGAAACATAGTAGAACTAGTATTAAAAAGAGAGGAGGAGGGCCACGAATTACATGAGGGGACAAATACCAAACCTAAGAAATATTAATTACATTTTTGTTACAATTTCAGTTCTGATTCAATTTACTGAGTATTTACAAAAGAGAGTATTTCACTGTTACATATTTTAAAAGTAACAATTTATTGAAAATTCACTATGTGCTAGGCACCAGTTAAATAATTTACATGATTATCTAATTTATTTACATGTGGAAATTTTGGTGCTTCAGTGGAAACCTGTACACATTGTCTACAGCACATTTTTCTGTTCATGTGATTCTGTGGAAGACTTCTACAGAATTCACAACTCTGCAAAATATAAATAGCTATTAGCAATACAAAATGATTCTTCTCTATAGTCAAGTGTTATCATGTCTAGTAGAGGTTCAACTGACTTCCCTCTTCACTGTGCAAGAAGACAGTTTTGCCTCCTTAGCACAGTAATTTCAGTATTCTTGGTCTATAATTGTGTCTTTATTTTGGATTTTTCTCTTAACTAGTTGTAGCTCTCCTGGTTCTCTTACTGATTAATGAGTTATATAAAATCTTTTATACTTGATAATTTCATATCTATATGATAGTCATGAATTTACCTTGTATTAAATGATATTTTATCATTTTTTTACAACAACTCTATGGGGGATAGATACTGTTAAGCACATTTTACCGCCAAATGAGCCCCAGCAAGATTCCATGACTTACCTGAGAGCCACAGACTTTCCCTGGGCTTTCCTGACTGTTAGGCACACTGCTGCATATTGGGTGTGCAAAGCTAAACAAGGCTGTTTCTATCTTCATGGTCAAAGAGACCAGAATAAATCTGTATTGAAGGTAGCTTCTGTGCAAGGTGCTTCCATAGATATCCAGGAACCAGAAACATTTAATAAAACCTCACTATCCAAAACTCACCACTTGTTAAATGAAATACTGAACTTGAATAGACTCAAACAATGTTATACCTTTAACTAACTGAACTCAGTCTATGAACTCTTAATAACTGAATTGAGGAATCAGGTAGGTTTGTACAGGGAAAGATACTAAATTGCTATCTTTTAATCCTCAAAGTCACCTTGTGATGTAGGCATTCTTCCCATTTTTACAGATAAGAAAAATGAGGCTCAGAGAAAATGATGTTAAAGAAAAAAAAAAATCACAGCATGTTAGACTAGAAAGAAATAGCAAGTTCACAGTATAATGGCCTTATTTTATAGCTGGAAAAGCCAAGCTCAGGGAAACAGAGGGTTTCTCTCAAATCTCTTACGCAGCAATGGAACAGGGTCTGGCTCAATATCCACCCATTGCTTCTACTTTATCTGGCACTAGTAACTAGGAGGAGGAGCCACATAGCCATTAAAATCAAGGAGAAGGGAAAGGTGAAATTTAACACTTGCTGAACAATGAAAAGAAATATAGGAAAAAAATAGAATGGGAAAGACTAAAGATCTCTTCAAGAAAATTAGAGACAGCAAGGGAATACTTGATACAAAGATGGGCACAATAAAGGACAGAAATGGTATGGACATAACAGAAGCAGAAGATATTAAGAAGAGGTGGCAAGAATACACAGAAGAACTATACAAAAACATCTTCATGATCCAGATAATCATGATGGTGTGATAACTCACCTAGAGCCAGACATCCTGGAATGCGAAGTCAAGTGGGCTTTAGGAAGCATCACTATGAACAAAGTTAGTGGAGGTGATGGAATTCCAACAGAGCTATTTCAAATTCTAAAAGATGATGCGGTGAAAGGGCTGCACTCAATATGCCAGAAAATATGGAAAACTCAGCAGTGGCTATAGAACTGGAAAACATGTTTTCATTCCAATCCCAAAGAAGAGCAATGCTAAAAAAGTGTTCAAACTACCATATAATTGCACTCATTTCACATGGCAGCAGAGAAATACTCAAAATTCTCCAAGCTAGGCTTCAACAGTACATGAAACAAGAAATCCAAGAAGTTCAGGCTGGATTTAGAAAAGGCAGAAGAATCAAACTGCCAACATCTGTTGGATCATAGAAAAAGCAAGAGAATTCCAGAAAAAACATCTACTTGTGCTTCATTGAGTATGCTAAAGCCTTTCCACAGCAAACTGTGGAAAATTCTTCAAGAGATGGGAATACCAGACCACCTTACCTGCCTCCTAAGAAACCTGTATGCAGGTCAAGAAGCAATAGAACTGGACATGGAACAGCGCACTGGATCCAAATTGGGAAAGGCAAGGCTGTATATTGTCACCCTGTTTATTTAACTTATATGCAGAGTACATCATGAGAAATGCTGGACTGGATGAAGCACAAGCTGGAATCAAGATTTCTGGGAGAAATATCAATAATCTTAGGTATGTAGATGACACCACCCTTATGGCAGAGAGCAAACAGGAACTAAAGAGCCTCTTGATGAAGGTGAAAGAGGAGAGTGAAAAAACTGACTTAAAACTCAACTTGAAAAAAACTAAGATCATGGCATCTAGTCCCATCACTTCATGGAAAACAGATGGGGAAGCAATGGAAACAGTGACAGACTTTATTTTCTTGGGCTCCAAACTCACTGCAGATGGTGACTGCAGCCATGAAATTAAAAGATGCTTGTTCCTTGGAAGAAAAGCTATGATCAACTTAGACAGCATATTAAAAGCAGAGACATTACTTTGCTGACAAAGGTCCATTTATTCAAAACTATGGTTATCCAGTAGTCATGTATGGACGTGAGAGTTGAACCATAATGAAGGCAGAGCACTGATGAATTGATGCTTTTGAACTGTGGTGTTTGGGAAGACTCTTGAGAGTCCCTTGGACTGCAAGGAGATCAAACCAGTCAATCCTAAAGGAAATCAACCCTGAATATTCATTGGAAAGACTGATGTTGAAGCTGAAGCTCCAATACTTTGGCCATCTGATGTGAAGAGCTGACTCATTAGAAAAGATCCTGATGCTAGAAAAGATTGAAGGCAGGAGGAGAAGGGGACGACAGAGGATGAGATGGTTGAATGGCATCACCAACTCAACAGACATGAGTTTGAACAAGCTCTGGGAGATGGTGAAGGGCAAGGAAGCCTGGTGTGCTTCAGTCCATGGGGTCACAAAGAGTTGGACCCAATTGTACAACAATAAGACTACCAGGGAGTCTCAGCATCTCTTTTCAACCTTACTGCCTCCTTATTTATCCAATTACTCTGAGGTTTTCTGTCTCAGTTCACTTCCATTTCTATTGATACTTTAAACTTATCAATTTATATCCTTATTAATCTTTAATATTAGTATTTTATATATTAGTTAATCTCCTATGCAAGAATACCAGACACTAATTTCAACATTTCAAAAGAGGCAGTGACTAATATCATCTACAATAAGATAAGAGCTATCTAAAAGATCAGTGTCCTTGTGGCTCAGTTTAAATCAACTCAGATGAAACCATGTTTTCTATTCTCAACTTGGAATGACTATAGAAATATATAGTGGATTGCTTAATAGCAGCATGAAAAACACAAGTGTCATTACATCCATGGACTCTGTTCAATAGAAAAAATTGCAAATTACGGGGTTCAAAAATGCTGGAAGAATCTTTGGTGGTGAAAGGTTTGGGAATCACGTGTCTACATTCTACCACTGCCCAGGAATTTTGAAGATCTCTGCAGATATCCACTGTCATGGACAGCTTTGCTCTTAAGTTGTCTTTTGCTCACAAATTCAGGTACAATTTCCTACTGTCAGTATCAACAGGACAGCAGACAGATGATTGATTTCTTATCACCCCCATCTGCTGAGTGTGGCTGGAAATTTGGGCAGATCTCAGAATCTTCAGAATCTTGGGTACATTAAACTACCTTGTATCTCCTTATAGTCCCACATTCTAGAAACTTTGGGCCCCACACTGTCACCACTGCTAAACCATAAAATCAAGCTAAATCCATAGTTTTATTTTTTTCTTTTCCCTCTTTTTCTCACCTCATCCCTACCCTTCTTGTCTTCCTCTCCTCTTTCTTTCCTCTTTTCTCATTTTTCTCCTCTCCCTCTCCTCATTTTCTTCTTCTCCGTTGGAAAAGGTATTTCGATGAGGTCATACTTATCTAATGAATAAGTTTAAACTATATCACCTCTCAACAAGCAGAAGAGAGAAAGCCTACCAGTTATTAGTATCCCTTAAAAAGTGAGAGGACCTATCACACAAGCTATCATGGGTCACTGTTAGTTAAGAAAAACGCAACACACTTATCCTAGGATGATGAATTTTTCTTTATTTTCAGCCATTCACAGCACACCTGCCAGTAGGTCTGATTTTGCTTCTGGGCTTCGCACCCTCCAGAGACATTCCCTTAGGAAATTTACAACCTTCTGTTCCTTTCCAAGGCATCACAATTCTCATGGAGCTGTGTTCTATGTAAACCTATGCTAATTTCCATCATTATGCAGATGTCCAAGTCTACTGCAGGTTTCCACCTCAAAGTGTTATTTCCCTCTAGAGTCAGGGGTACTCAGATGAGCTGTTGATCCCTTTGTTAAAGTACAATCCATATATCAGGAGGCCACCAAACTTGTTGAACTTCAGCCAGGAAAACAGGATTTCCCCTACAGATGTTGGTGAATTGACTGATGTTGAATTGTAGCTTTTATTTAAAACAAATTGATGAAAAAACATTCTAAAGTAACTTAACTTTTTAATTAATCATAATCTCCCACCATTATGCATTTTAAATGTTTTGGCTTTTGTTTTCATTTGACAAGCTCTATTTAGCTGCCTCTGAGTGTCAGAGAAACAGTGTATAAAAAAGGTGTTTGTGTGTATGGTCCCATTTAATTCTCAAGACAATTTAGAAGTCTCTATCTAGAATGCATAATTTCGAACATTAAGAAGCTAATGTTTAGTAAAGTTACAAGGTGCATGCAAGAGCACACAGTTACTTCTTCAACAAGGGTTAAAATACAGACTTTACATCAGTCTCCATGTTTCTACTTCACCATAGATATTTTCGTTTCAAAAATGGCTAGTCTAATGATAGCTCCAAGTTGGAATTCCCTCTTATAAATATCTCTAAGTGCTTAAAGTGAGTATGTTCTAAACGAAGATGCTTCAATGAGAATAATGTTCCATCTAAAGGAAATACGTGTTAGTCACTCAGTCGTGTCCAACTCTTTGTGACCCCATGGACTGTAACCTACCAGGCTCCTCTGTCCAGGAAATTCTCCCTGCAAGAATACCTAAGTGGGCTGCCATACCATTTAGCCTTGTAACCAAATTATATCTATAATATTAATACAGCTGGATTAAGGGGAAGTTGCAAGATTAAAACATTTTCAATGTTAAAGTCAGATTTTAAGAATGGAAATAGGGTGCAAATTAATATTTGCTTAGATGCTCTCAATCACTGTGGTCTTTCCATGTCTGAATCAAAGCTAGTTAGTTGCTCAGTCATGTCTGACTCTTTGCGACTCCATGGACTGTAGTCTGCCAAGCTCCTCCATCCATGGACTTCTCCCGGCAAGAATACTGGAGTGGGTAGCCATTCCCTTCTCCAGGGGATCTTCCCCACCCAGGAATTGAACCCAGGTCTCCTGCATAACAGGCAGATTCTTTACTGTCTGAGCCACTAGATGGAAATGGAAATATCTGCTATATCAATAAACAAGAAATGTCACTGCCATCAGCAAGTTCTGGCCTCCAATTGTGAATACGGGCTCCCAAAACTGCAATCTAGAGGATGCAGCCACACCCCACGGTGATTGCTGAAGAGCTGGAGGAATGCAAGAAGCAGCCATCTGCCACTCCTTAGGTGAACAAGGAAACAGGGTTGGCCTGAGACAGCGGAGGTGCATATGAAAGGAATGAATTCGGTGAGCCCAGAGGCTTGCATCTTCCCGTACACAGTATGCTAAATTCCTTAACTTTATACCTGATATTTGATGTTGAGACAGCCTGTTTCCTTTGTTGCAATTTGTATAAGACCTGACTTCCCCTAGCCTCGTTGGAACAGTTATCTCAGAACTACTGAGATTCTTGGTCTCCAGTCCTAAACATTTCCACTAAATATTTCAGGTTGTGACTATACTTCTTAGTTGACACTAGTATTTCTGAAAAAAAAAAAGTCAAAATAAATGAATTTATCTGGTAGTTAACAGTAGGCCAGGAAAATATCCACAATTTTTTACATGTATGAGCTTACAGGGCTTCCCTGGTAGCTCAATTGGTAAAGAATCCACCTGCAATGCAGGAGACCTGGGCTCGATCCAGGAATATGCCCCGGAAAAGGAAATGGCAACCCACTCCAGTATTCTTGCTTGGGAAATCCCATGGACAGAGGAGCCTGGTGGGCTACAGTCCATAGGTTCGCAAGAGTAGGACACGACTTAGTAACTAAACCACTTCACATAAATGGAAGGGCAAAGTTTTGGAGTCCTAATGTGGGCTGATGTGGCTTCAGACTTTTAATACAGAGTTTAGAACAATTACCTTCAAACCCTGCCCACCATCCTTCCTTGATATGTGAAATAAAAAGAGCTGAATTTACACTGTGTGTTACTTTCTGCTGTACAATGAAGTGAACCAGCTATATGTATACATATATCCCCTCACCCGTGGATCTACCACCCACTCCCCTATCCCATCTATTTAGGTCATTACAGAGCAGTGAGCTGAGAGCCCTGCACTATGCAGAAGCTTCCGACTGTTGCAATGAAAGGGAGTGGAGGTGGGGAGAGGAATTTGTTCCAGTGAAAAGGGAATAAAGAGGAATGGGTTGCAGGAAAAGGAGAAAAAAAAAGAGGAATGAGTTTTTTTTTTTTTTTCTCTCCCTTTCCTGAAAACAAAGAAGATGAATATTTAGTGAGCAGGCCTGAACATTCCTAGTTTTTTTTTTTTTTTTTTTCACTTTAACTGCTCCTAACTCAGGGTGTCTGTGACTAAGTTTGCTTTTCTGCCCCCAACTCTGTAGGAGCTACATTCCGCAGCTACTGTCCTTTGCTTACCCTTACGACACTTCCTTCCCCTTGTAGCTACATATCAGGAAGAAGGCTGCAGAGACACAGGACCGTCAGACTCAATGACTGGGTTAGTGACACCAGCCTATGACTGTTTTTGAGATGATCCTAACACCTTTGTTCCTCATCACCAACCCCTGACTGAGAGCCCTCATCTTATATAAGCTCCTAGACTCCTCATTGAGCGGGGACACAGTTCTTGAGGCTAGACCCTACTGTGTTCCCCTTTCCACCAGCTGAGAATTAAAGTCACCTGTCTATTTCCTCCAAACTATATGTCTCCATGTTTTGTTTTTTTTGTTTTTTTTTAAATTTGGCTTCGGTGGGCAGAGAAAGCCAAGATTTTGGCCAGCAACACTACTAGCTATCTGTTCTACACATGGAAGTACACATATGTCAATTCCAATCTCCCAATTCACCCCTCCTCCACCCCTCCATGGCCACATATTTGTTCCCAATGTCTGCATCTCTGTTCTGTCCTGCAAGTAGGTTCATCTGTACCACTTTCTAGACTTCACATACATGTGTTAACACATGATATTCATTTTTCTCTTTTTGACTTACTCTGTATGACAGACTCTAAAGCAACTATACTCCAATTAAAAAAAAAAATTGGAGTTGCGTATCTGCCAATTTCTAGCCATTCATTCCCATACTCTACTACCCCTAACTATGTTTTCTGATTTTCTGATTTTTTTTTTTTTTGCAAACTTCTTTCTTCCACTCAACAATCATGGAATTAAACCTTTTTTCCTCTTATTTAAAAAAAAAAAGCTGCATTTATTGTGGCATCATATGCTTAAATATTGGGACCCATAAATAGTAAGAATTCTTCTCATCCCCTCTTTATTTGGCTGGAGATCTGTCTTAGGGATCCTCTCTAACAAGGGCCCAATTCTCCATGTCCAGCTGTGTATTTTGCCCCAAGATGCTATCAACCCACAGAGTAAAACACAGAGCAACTTCTAAGGGAAGTGAAGGTATAGCGATTCTCAGACTTCCAGAAGATGCTGCCACTCTCTCAGGTCTCAAGGCCTGATATAAATACACACTATTAACATCATCTTTTGCACCTCTGACCATGCCCCTTTCAAAATTGACAGATGCTGTGTGCCCACTTACTGTGATTATTCTCAAAATGTATATTTTCACCACTTAATCGTAAAACCTGTTTATAATGGAAGCCAAAGAAGAGATACTGATGCTAATGACAGAATCTTTGCAAATTATATCCCAAGAAATAATAAATTTAATAAAGAATCATGAGACCCAAAAAGCTAACGATCAGGAAGAGAGAATATATCATTTTCAAACATTGCCTTATTGAATATAAGTGAATGAAGGGTTTCTCTATTGTATTTGTGTCACTGGGCTCTCCAAATCTCAATAGGACTTTTGGCATAAACATACAGTCAAGAACTGAGTTATTATATTTATAATGACAATATCCTATATGGTGTCTTCAATGAGAAACATGACAAATAATCTCAATTCATATAACTCAATAACAAATGTGTTAATATATTGATTTCAAAACAGAGACTGATGCCAGTGTATATCTTTCTCTCATTCATTTCTGTATTCTATTTTTTAATGTTTTGAAACAAAATTTAAGTTTGAATATGCTTATGATACTCTAGTTAGCTGTTCAAGTCCTATCTACGTAGAAAAACATCAAAATAAGATGTGCAGAGCATATGACTTCGTGGAAAATCATGACTATTATTTCATTCGTTCATTCTTAGAGACGCAAATACCTTAACGATTATCTGACCTCATTATAAAGTCATAAGGCTTCAGTTCAAATCCAGGTGGCAATTGCTTACTTCATTACCTTTACATCGTTACTTTCTGAGTTGTTTCCTTATCTGCCAAAGGATATGTCCACTAAAAAATATAGTCACAACATGAAAATAGATAGTGGGAATGTTTAGGACTATGAGCCGGGGAGACAGTGACTCAGTAGCTCTGAGAAAACTGCTCCAAGGAAGCAGGAGGGGAAGTTAAGCTACATACAGTTTTGCAACAAAGGGAGCAGGCAGTCTGAAGCTCAAAAGTAAGCATCAAGTTAAGGAGTTTAGCATTCTATGTATGGGAAGATGGAAGCCTCTGGGCTGAATGAATTCGCTCTTTTCATATGCACCTCTGCTATCTGGGACTAATCCTGTTTCCTTGTTCCCCTTGCTTCTTGCACTCCCCCAGTTCCTCAGCAACCACCTTGGGAGGTGGCAGCATCCACTGGGTCACAGTTTCAGTGTAGATCAGTCACTCAATCCTGTCAGGCTCTGCGACCCCATGGACTGCAGCACGCCAGGCTTCCCTGTCCATCACCCGCTCCCAAAGCTTGCTCAAACTCATGTCCATTGAGTCAGCGATGCCATCCAACCATCTCATTCTAAGTCATCCCCTTCTCCTCCCACCTTCAATCTTTCCCAGCATCAGGGTCTTTCCAAGGAGTCATTTCTTCGCATCAGGTGGCCAAAGTATTGGAGTTTCAGCTTCAGCATCAGTCCTTCCAGTGAATATTCAGGACTGATTTCCTTTAGGGTTGACTGGTTTGATCTCCTTGCAGTCTAAGGGACTCTCAAGAGTCTTCTCCAACATCACAGTTCAAAAGTTGGATCACAGATCAAAAGATGGATCACAATTTTGGGAGCTCTCATTCACATTTAGAGACCACAAATTGCTGATGGCGGTGACACTAATTGTTTATTGATATGGCAGGAGATATTTTCATTTCACAGATATAAACATGATATTTTCCTAAACACCTTATTTAAAATTAAATTAGATAACCTATGGAAAACAAAATCATGACTTTTGGTATGAGATAGCTCTGATACTTCTCTATATATCTGAATAGAAACTGACAAGTCTCTTCCAGAAGAGGGAACCCGTACAAAGTCTGGAGTTATACAACTGTGAAGTATACCATTCCTAAATTTGAATGAATCTAAAAACAATAACATGGTCCCAAAACATATAAAGCTAAAGAAGACAAAACTAAAAGAGAAATAGGCGATTTCATAATCATGGCTTCCCTGGTGGCTCAGATAGTAAAGAATCCATCTGCAATTCAGGAAACCTAGGTTCTACCCCTGGGTCAGGAAGATTCCCTGGAGAAGGGAATAGCAACCCACTCTAGTATCCTTGCCTGGAGAATTCCACGGACTGAGGAGCCTGGCGGGCTATCGTCCATGGATCCGTGGAGTCTCCACCAGTCAGACAAGACTGAGCGACTAAAGCGACTAACACTTGCACTAACACGATCATAGCAGAAGATTTTAACACACCTCACTGATCACTTAAGCAACATAGCATGACAATAAAGCAAATGAATAAACTTAGGAATAGTAACTATACAAGAGCCATAAGGATTCTCAGCAAAACCAAAACTGGTTCCAAACCTATTGATGTTGTCTCGTCAAAATGTCAAGTTTATAAAAGACTTGAATGAACTTAACCTAACTAACTTATATAGAACATTGATCAACTTAATTATTTATGTAAAATAAGAAAAATATACTTGATATTATAAAATATTTGGAAATGAATGACAGCGAGTACAGTATACTTTCAATATTTAAGGGATGTAATGACAAAATATATTTAGAAGATTAGGGTATAAGTGAATGAATGTAGAGTCCTGAAACCTCCCCATTTTTATTCTTGGAAAAAACTAAACTTGTTGATTTCTGCAGTTTCTATGGGTCTTCCTCGATGGCTCAGTGGGTAAAGAATCCACCTGCAATGCAGAAGATGCAAGAGATGCCAGTTTGATCCCTGGGTTGGAAAGATCCCCTGGAGGAGGAAATGGCAACTCACTCTAGTATTTTTGCTTGGAGAATTACAAGGACAGAGGAGCCTGCTGGGCTACAGTCCAAAGGGTCACAAAGAGTCAGATAGGACCGAGTGACTAAACACATACACACACACACATGCAAAGTTTCTATAAAGTAAAGAAGCCATGGGTTGGGAAGAACTCAGAGATCTGGGATCATTGTCTTTTATGTTATTGGGAGTGAGAGTTGGAGACTAAAGAAATATCTGCTACCCACAGGTAGAGAATTCCACTTTCTTTTTCAGATTGTGTTAGGTACATTTTTCAGTGCAAATTAACCATGATTCTTTCTGAGAGTCTCAATAGCTCTCCAAATTCAGACAAGGATAGTTTGAGAGAAAAGGAATAAGCCAGACACAGAATGACAAATACTGTGTCATCTCACTTATACATGGAGTCTAAAATAGGAAAACTCATGGAAACACAGGATAAAATGGTGGCTGCTTAGGGGTGGGGGAAATGAGGAGATGTTTGGCAAAGGGTACAAATTTCAAAACACAGGATGAATAAATCCTGGAGATCTAAGGTACAGCATGATGCCTATCATGTATTCTTGAATACATGATATCGTATTCTTGAAATGTGCTAAGAAAGCAGATCCTAAGTGTTCTCATGACAAAAAGAGGGAGAGAAGGAAGGAAGAAAAGAAAAATACCAAGTATACAAAGTGATGGATGTTATTTAGTTCACTATAATGATCATTTCATAATATGCATGTACATCAAAATATCAAGTTGTACATCTTAAAATAAAATGCATACAACTTTTATTTGTCAATTATACTTCAATTAAAAGAAACCTATATGGTGTGGGGAACTGAGAAGAAAACAGAAAATAAAAGGAAACAGAAACTTATTTAAACCACTTCTGAGATTGCAAAGTTTTGAAACTCTTTAAAGAGCATTTTAGCAATATAAAGAACTTGAAGATGTTCATTTTCCATAACAGCTCTGTTACTAGGTGTATAGCCTAATAACAGGCTTCTCCGGTGGCTCAAAGGGTGAAGAATCTGCTTGCAGTGGAGGAGACCTGAGTTCGGTCCCTGAGTCAGGAAGATCCCCTGGTGAAGGGAATGGTGACCCCATCCAGCATTCTCGCCCGGAGAATTCCATGGACAGAGGAGCCCGGCGGGCTATGGTCCTGTGACGTGTGTGCTGTGCTTAGTCACTCAGTTGGATTCAACTCTTTGCAACCACATGGACTGCAGCCCACCAGGCTCCTCTGTCCATGGGGATTCTCCAGGCAAGAATACTGGAGTGGGTTGCCATGCCCTTCTCCAGAGGATCTTCTCAACCAGGTATCAAACCCAGGTCTCTCGCATTGCAGGCAGATTCTTTACCATCTGGGCCACTAGGGAAGCCCATGAGCTACAGTCCATGGGATCACAAAGAGCCAGATATGACTGAGCAGCTAACACACTAGCCTATGCCATCATTTTTCAAATTGCTGATTACGACTCATCAAGAGATTGCCAATTCAATTTAGTGGGTCTCTGTGTGTGTACATGCCTGCTAAGTTGCTTCAGTCATGTCCTACTCTTTGTGACCCCATGGACTGTTAGCCCACCAGGTTCCTCTGTCTGTGGGATTCTCCAGGCAAGAATACTGAAGTGGTTGCCATGCTCTCCTCCAGGGGATCTTCCCAACTCAGGGATCGAACTCGCATCTCCTACAGCTCATGTATTCTTTACCACTGAGCCCCTGGGGCAGTCTTAGTGGGTTTCTATCCACTTTAATTTACCCACAACGTAATAGATGACAAAAAAACAGCGCAAATTTTATTCATATTTTTCATATGTATGTGTGTGTATGTGTGTATGTGAATGTAGAAAAGGTAAAAGTAAGTATCTTTCCATATGTAGGTATGCATGCACATGGGCAGGTCCTGAGTCACAAAATAAAATGTATTTATTTATGTGGGATTATAGTACAGCAAGTTGAAATACAACTTTCCTGGAGAAACACTTCCACATATGCACATGGATATGACATGTAAATGTTACAGAGATGCTTACTGAATCATTTGCTATAACCATAGGTATGGTAAATAATTAGATGTCCTTAAATTAAAGATGGGTAAATAATTATTATTGGACTTAACCGTATGCTACCAGTTAATAATCAAAATAAATGAACTAGTTTCCTATGAACCACATTATAATACTGAACACAAACAGCAAGTTGAAAACATATATGTATAAAATTTATGAAATGAAACATAAAATAAATAATATCACACACCTTTATAGATAGATGTATGGGGTATGACTTTATATATAAAAAAATATTGTACATGGTGAGAATACAAAGGGCTTCCCAGGTGGCACAGTGGTAAAATATCTACCTGCAATGCAGGAGACACAGGAGATGTGGGTTTGAAAACCAGGTCTGGAAGATCCCCTGGAGGAGGAAATGGCAAGTCAGTCCAGCATGCTCACCTGGGAAATCCCATGGACAGAGAAGCCTGATGGGTTAATGGGGTCACAAAGAGCCGTAGACAACTGAGAGACTGAGCGTACACCTACACACACGGGGGATACATAAATGCTGTAGGTAATAGTTACCTCTAGCTTGGTTATCTTTATCCAGTAAGGGACAGCAGGTCATGGTTGGGATAATTAGGAATCAGCTATAATACAAAATTATATTTATTTCCCAAAAGGAATATCTGTCAATATTATATTCGCAAACCTGAGTGTTTGCAATGCCTCAAAAATAATGTTTTTAATGAAATTAGATGAACTAGCTTTAGAAACTGTTACTGGAGCAAGGGTGGAATTTTAACTAGTTATAATTACGACATCTGTATTTAAATACACTAATAATGCAATAGAGAATCTGATACCTCCCCAAGAACATCCAACATATGCCCATGGTGTGATGGTTGTGTCAAGATGGAATAACTTTAAATGTAACAGAAAAAAAAGACACTGGAAAGAACTTCCCAACTGCAAAATTAGGAGACTTTAGAGATTTAAAGGCAGATGGCAATCGACTAAATTTCAGACTTACATGTGTTATCTTAGCCAGGGGTCAGTTAAAATAACCAGCTTCTTTCTGAAGTGCCTCCACATATCTGTGAAATGTTAACTCCAAAAATATTTAAGCAGCTATAAAAATGCTAAAAATGGGAAAACACCTTCAACTCACATTGTCATCCATGGTTTTGCCAAATATTTAATTTTCCTTTAGGCTGAAATGTTTACCAGATGAATGATTCCAATCACAAATGCAGACTATTCGGAATGTGGTTGCACTCTCCACAAAAATCAGACTTTAGCAGAAAACAGTATTTTTCAAACCACTGCCATATGTTAGGGCCAAAGGCTCTTTGTAAATTAACTGTTTAGTATTTTTACAGAAGCACTTTACCTACATGTAAAAGGAAAATGAGCAAACTCATAAATTGGTGCTTTCATGTTCTACAAAGTGAAGTGAAGTGAAGTCGCTCAGTCGTGTCCGACTCTTTGCGAGCCCATGGACTGTAGCCCACCAGGCTCCTCTGTCCATGGAATTTTCCAGGCAAGAGTCCTGGAATGGGTTGCCATTTCCTTCTCCAGGGGATCTTCCCGACCCAGGGATCAAACCCAGGTCTCCCACACTGCAGGCAGATGCTTTACCATCTGAGCCACCAAGGAAATCTACAAAGAGCTCAATGCAAAAATACACATTTATTATATTAGAAGAGAGAGACAGAGAGAGAGAGAGAGAGATTTTGTCTTTACTTTTGTTTGCTATTAAAAGACCACCCACACTTATAAGAAAATCCACAGTGCACAGATTTGTTATATAAACTCATTTGATCAGTTGAGCTCTTTGAAACTTAGCTACTGTGGAGGAGAAACTTTGAGGTGATCCCTAGTGTGTCAAATTTTTATGTAATTCTTTTCCCTTGAGTGTGGGAAGAAACTGAGACTTTCTTTTAGTCAACAGAATATGACAAAAATGATGGAACAGTCACTGTGATTACATTCCGTTACAAAAGAATGCATCTTATGAGGATGTGCCAAGAGATATTCCTGGGTTTAAAGGCATGGCTGCCATGTTGTAAGATGGTCTGTAAGGGCATCTCTAAGAGGATGTAGGAAGGGACTGTGGACTTATAGGTCCACTATAAGAGTAGTGGACCACCCTCAGCTAAGCAAGTCACAAGCAGGGACCTCAGTCCTAGAATCACAAGGAATTCGACTGAAATCCACAACAGGTAGAACAAGTGTTCTGAGCTTCAGAAAGGAACAGAGTGCTGGTGATAAATTGATTGCAGTCTCATTAGACAATGAGCAGAGAACCACTTCTACCATGCCTGGGCCTCTGATCCACAGAACTGTGAGATAGTAAATTTATACTTTGCTAAGCATCTGAGTTTGGGTAATCGGCTATGCAGCAATAGACAACAAATGTAATTCCCCTTCTGTGAAAAAGCTAGGTTATCAGTGTCCTCAGTTCTGAGTGCTCACACTCGGTTCTCACAACTCAAGTTCTCTTTAAAAATTAAAAAAAGAAAATGCAAGGGTTATATGAAAGTCTGAACCCCTCTAGCAAACTGATTGATCAGAATTTTGAGAGATGAGGCTGAATACTAATTTTTTAAAGATTCCCAGGTGATTATGATGACACTGATTTGATCCCTAAGATCCTTTTTAGTTATAAATATCTGTATAAACAACATTTGGCATCCATAGGCTGCTACACTTACTTCCTTTCATTTCTTTGTATAGTAAATCACACAGGATATTCGCTGTAGTTCCAGAGACCAATTTTTAAAATATGGAAATGGTTGTGCTTGATAAATATTATCTATCTTTGGCCATCTTCCAAGCCAATACGTCCTCAACCAGTGTGTAGTTATTTGCTTTCCCTCTTAAAAAAGAGAAGTAAGGACGGAGGGAGGGAGAGAAAGAGAGAGAAAAACGCATACAGATAGAAATACACAGATTTTAAAGACCTGCAGAAAAGGTGGCTACAAATGAAGTTTGGGGTGTGGGAGAACAGGTGCATCTTAATATTTTCATTTTTCTTATATCTAAATCCCAAACTTTCTCATCTTAACTCCTTTTGGACAAAAATCCTTATATTTTCTACTGACTATTTTTCATGCCAATACCTGAGAAAATCTCTGTTCCTCACCATCATCAATCTATAATGAGAGAGGAAAATATAGGGAAGGAGAGGAGAAACTAAACCTTGGAGAATGCTCACCTATAAATTAAAGTTCTGTCTTACTTATACTTTAAAAGTAATAGCCCAGTGGAACAGAGCCAGAGAGTTTTTCTTTCCTCCATTTGCTTTTAATTTATATTTTCCCAAAGCCAAGACACTATGAAGAAAATCTGTAAAAACTGTGGGGCCAGATGAATTGATTTTTGGTTTTTGTCTTTCAAGAAGAGGAATAACCAGAGCAGACAGGGCATCAGATGGTAACTTATCAGGGTATGTGCCTCAATTAATGATCTTGCTTTGACGTACTGACCTCTATAACCCTGGTTCAAGGCCCCGTGCTTGTTGAGTTTTTAAACACAACTATAAATCCTGAATAGACAGGTCATTTTGGGTTGCCCTCTTTTTGAATAGGGTCAAATCACTTTCCTGGCAGATTTCCTTTAAGCTGATTTACTATATTGCTGGGGGAAAAAAAGGAATGCGGGAAAATTTTCTCCCTTTTTTCTAATCACTATCGTCATGCAGCATTCATAAAACCCATACATGGTGATTGAATGAATCATTAGGAGTTCAAAAGGCAGCCTCCTAGAAACTCAAATGTAACGTTTCTTTTATGAATGCAACAATAAACCACAAAAGTTAGATGAGAAGTAAATATTTTGCAGTCTCATCTTCAAAGTCAAAGAATTCTCAGAGATTCCTTTCTCTCTGTTTTTAGATTTCAGGTCAATGGCTTCAGATTAGGAATCCTTAAATAGCTGATGTTTCAAATAGAAAGTTGGGTGGGTGTTCTCTATTTCCCCTCTTTTTTCTCTTTCCAGCACTACTCCTCTCTCCTCTCACGTCCATCCCAAGACCTACTATTAATCTGTTCTATTGTAGTTGCTTTTGGAGCAAAGGTTGACCTTCAATCAGCATTCGTGCACTTTTAATAAGACCCTTTATTGTATTTCAGTCAACATTTATACTCTCAATAGCTCTAATAATGACTTCAGGTTGGGGCCTCGCATTTCAAATTCTGATTGGGCTGCCACTTGACACTTTGATAACGGGATATCGTCTGTCACTTGCACTTCTTTTCTGCTTTATAAATATTTATGTTCAATTTAAATCTCTGCTGGCTACACTTACCTTTCTCACTATGACACAGAATCTAACATCTCTCCCCAGGATATTCTCACTGAATATTGAACTCATTATAGGAATAGTGGGTATGACATCACTTCTCTTATAATAAATCCAATCAACCATACCATATTTTCATTGCCACTAGTACATTCAATTTCCTTGATAATAGCATTAATTGCTGCTAACAACAATGTGCTTTCAGAGCTCTTCATTTTCATCAGCAACAGTAAGATATGTTTGTTTCCTTTTCCAGGAGCAACCTTTCCCCCAGGGGCAGGGGTGGGGAATGTTACTTCAAAACCATGAAAAATGGATTGTGCATGCCTAGGGAATAGAGAAGGGGGCAACTGAGAACGAGATGGTCTGATGGTATCATCAACTCAATGGATGTGAGTCTGAGCAAACTCCAGATGATAGTAAAGGACAGGGAAGGAAGCCTGGTGTGCTGCAGCCCATGGGGTTGCAGAGTCGGACATGACTGAGCAAACTGAACAACAACAATAAGGGAGTAGAGAAAAATGTACCAAATGGAACAGTAAAGTCTGGAATATGTGGTTACCTTCACTAGATGAGGACTTTGCTTTTACACTTCAGAGTCCCCTCACCCATAATGAAAATTTCTGCCTTGGTAACTAGGCTAAAGTTTCGCCACTTGCATGATAATGATCTCACCACTGCTGCTGCTGCTAAGTCGCTTCAGTCGTGTCCATAGACGACAGCGACCCCATAGACGGTAGCCCATGAGGTTCCGCTGCCCCTGGGATTCTCCAGGCAAGAACACAGGAGTGGGTTGCCATGTCCTTCTCCAATGCATGAAAGTGAAAATGTGAAAGTGAAGTCACTCAGTCGTGTACAACTCGTAGTGACCCCATGGACTGCAGCCCACCAGGCTCCTCCGTCCATGGGATTTTCCAGGCAAGAGTACTGGAGCGGGGTGCCATTGCCTTCTCTGAGTGATCTCGCTGGCACACAGAAAATCCCTATGCTATCACAAAGTACACTTCTCTCCCTTCATCTGTCCTCATGAACATGGTCAGAATATGAGGGAAGAATGGTATGTTCTTATACCTCATTTGTCAGTTTGCTCGCTCACCTCGATGGACCTATGTTTACCTATCTATGAATCTGGACACTGAATTAGATCAGTGATGATGAACCATTTTTTATGCACAATGACTCAAGTAGAAAAAGTATAGAGAGTGATTTTTGGAAGCAGTTGCACATATCTATACCTATACCTTTTGAACTGTGGTGCTGGAGAAGACTCTTGAGAGTCCCTTGGGCTGCAAAGAGATCCAACCAGTCAATCCTAAAGGAAATCAGCCTGGAATATTCACTGGAAGGACTGATGCTGAAGCTGAAACTCTAATACTTTAGCCACATGATGTGAAGAACTGACTCCTTGGAAAAGACCCTGATGCTGGGAAGGATTGAAGGCTGGAGGAGAAGGGGACGACAGAGGGTGAGATAGTTGGATGCCACCACCAACTTGATGGACATGAGTTTGAGCAAGCACTGAGAGTTGGTGATGGACAGGGAGGCCTGGCGTGCTGCAGTCCATGGTGTTGCAAAGAGTCGGACATGACTAAGCAATTGAACTGAACTGATACTTATACCTACACTTACTTCTATGTATACCTGAATCTATATTGATATCTTTCAGAAATAAAACATCTGTAACTGCAATTGATAATTATTTTATGTTTTGAAATTAATAAAGTTTCTTTTAGCAAAAATTTCAGAAAATGTATTACTAGTCTTTGAAATAGCATCTTCTATTAATCTATAAATATTCAATGTTAGGGAAAAAAATCCAGTGATGTAAACAAGCTAAGGGAGTGGATATAGTTATTAGCGTATCAGAGTTCAGCCGCACAATAGGATTTCAGCTCATTACTGACTGGGACATTTTTGCAAAACCAATGCCTGTGGCCAGTGATCTTTCTTTTGACTGGCCCCAAATTAAATCTGTTATTTCACTAACACTTTGATGGTTATTATATTCCATAGTTACAGCTGACACACCTGTAAAGTCTTCTGCTGCTGCTGCTGCTGCTGCCACGTCACTTCAGTCGTGTCCGACTCTGTGCGACCCCAAAGACAGCAGCCCACCAGGCTCCACCGTCCCTGGGATTCTCCAGGCAGGAACACTGGAGTGGGTTGCCATTTCCTTCTCCAATGCATGAAGGTGAAAAGTGAAAGCGAAGTCACTTGATCGTGTCCGACTCTTAGCAACCCCATGGACTGTAGCTTACCAGGCTCCTCCGTCCATGGGATTTTCCAGGCAAGGGTACTGGAGTGGGGTACCATTGCCTTCTCCAGTAAAGTCTCCTAAGTTTTGTGAAATATTGTCTTCAATCCACTCTTCTGTAGAAGCAAAGGAGCTTTCTCTTCTACCATTGTGTTTCATTTTCACTTTCTGTATCAGACTGGATCACTAAGACTTTTTGTCTTTTTTGTTGGTCTAATATTTACGTTGTCTGAATCAGAACTATCATAAGCTCAGTTGGTAAAGAATCTGCCTGCAATGTAGGAGACCCAGGTTCAATTCCTGGTTTGGGAAGATCCCCTGGAGAAGGAAATGGCAACCCACTCCAGTATTCTTGCCTGAAGAATCCCGTGGACAGAGGAGCCTGGCAGGTCCGTGGGGCCGCAAGAGTCAGACACAACTTAGTGACTAAACAACCATCATCATCTTCTGAGACACTAGTATATGTGTTGCTCAGATAATCAGGGAAAGTAACTGCATAAAATTCACTGAGAAATTCTACTTTACTCAAAATTCTGCATTCACAGAACACAACTTAATTTCTATCTATGCTATTAATTTCTAAATATGCTAGCTCAGAGAGAAACCCTGACCTCCTTATAGACTTAACTCCCACTTATCCCTGTTTATAACATTACTCTGTTTTACTTTCTCAGAGTACCATCACTATATAAAATACATATAAATGCATTCATTATCTGTTTCTGTTTGAGAAAGTAAATTTGTCAAGGTTAGAGATTTTGTCTGTCTTTTTCACATTTCTAGCATATAGTCAGTGCCCATCAAGTATTATTTGAATGAAAGAATAATTTTTTCTTGTCCCTGAGATGATGTCTTGGGTCAAGTCTCAAGACATGGTAAGTCACTAGTTGCACCTTACTGGAGTGTATGGTTGTAAAAGACAAATGGGACATTATAACCACTTCTACTTTTAAGGCAAACTATGTCATTCTGGCAGAGAAGGCAATGGCACCCCACTCCAGTACTCTTGCCTGGAAAATCCCATGGATGGAGGAGCCTGGTAGGCTGCAGTCCATGGGGTCGCTAAGAGTCGGACACGACTGAGCAACTTCACTTTCACTTTTCACTTTCACTTTTCACTTTCATGCATTGGAGAAGGAAATGGCAACCCACTCCAGTGTTCTTGCCTGGAGAATCCCAGGGATGGTGGAGCCTGGTGGGCTGCCGTCTATGGGGTCGCACAGAGTTGGACATGACTAAAGCGACTTAGCAGCAGCAGCAGCATGTCACTCTGGTGGTAGATCAGCTCCAGGTTCTTGACAGAAAAGCTATTTTTAACATCATAAATTAAAAAATGTTCAAACCGCACTGTTTTGTCAGGTACACAGACCTCTCTTAATATCTGTTAACAATGAATCTCTAATTTCATTCTCAGAGTTCTTATAGTTATGAAAACAAGTTAATATCACATACTGCAGAAGTAAGTTAAGCTTGATTTCTGCCAGAGGAAAAAATCTCAGACAAATCATGTTTTCATGAAAAAACTGTTTGCAATTTGTTGAGTATACTTAAAGAGATATCCGGGGACCCTAACTTGTTCACCCCCCAATATGTGCTAGACACTTAGACAATTCATTTGAATCTCAGAAATAGTCCTACTTTAGTAGAGACACAGATAGTAGACAAATTATAGACTTCTTAGAAAGTCAGAGTCAGAATATTACCAAGCCTACTCTTATAAAACAAACTGAGTAACAAGAGATAAAGATCCTGATTATTTGTATTATATAATTTAATGTAGTAGTACATGTGATTGATTTCTTTTTTCATTTGAAATAGCCACTTGGTTTTGTACCCTATTTTGTATTTATAATTTTGTATTTTTTCCTTAAAGAAAGCCATTAAAAATGTTATGAACTTTAGGCCCCAGAAAAACCAGACCTGCCCTGATCATCAGTGTTAAGTTACGGCAGAGATAGCAGGAGACCTGGGAAACCAGTTAAACTCTGTTTTCTCACTCTTCTCTCTTCCTACTCACGCTGCAACACGGCATTGCTTTCTGACTTGCTGAATCCAGGTTAGTGTCCCTGTCTGTGCTCTCCCTAGTAACCATTTCTTCCTCTATCACCATATTTTCACACTTTATCTTATATTACTCGTCAGGTGCTGAGCTAGTGAACTTGAAAGACAGGCTATGTCTGACTTGCTTACCATTTTATCTTCAGTGCCAACAACTGACACAAGGCAGGTATGCAAGGACTCGAATAGGTAATGAAGAAGTAAAGAAATCTCTCTTTCTCCTTAGACACACTCATTCAGTTCTTGAATGTCCCATGTATCTTGTTGAAAACAGAATGATTTTTAACCTGTTTCATAGTTCTGTATACTTATTAAAGAACTGAGTCCAAAATCTATGGATTTAAAGACAAGTGCAGACAGGAAATTCACACACTGTTCATGTGAACAGTCAAAGCAATGGAAAAAGAAAACTTTCAAACATAGCAGTGTGGAGTCAGATATCACTAAAAACTGAACCCTCACTTCACCAATCAACACAAATCCCAAGACTTACTAAACATACATTCACAAAAAAAACAAAACACATTTTCTATGGAACAAAATATATTTCCTAAAGAATAAAATGAAATTTATATAGAGACCTTTCATTTCATGATAACTCCCTTTGTCAGGAATCCAAAGTAGATCAAATGGCCCTAAAAACCCTTTATTAGGAATTCACATAGATCACAGGGTCAACTAGAAAATGAAGATTGAACAATCTCAACTTTTTGGCTGCTCTTACAGGAGCAGCATAAATCTTTCATGGCAGCTTGCAAGACAATTTGATATGTTTCTGTAGCTGTTTCATTCATTCCTCTCTGGGTTCTACTGAATCGATACTTGTCCAATCCTTGTCTTTGGTTTCATACAACCATAGAAATATGCAAGGCAGGGTTAGATGGAACCTTAGAGATGATCTAATTTAACCTCCCACACTGAAAAGTCCTCCTTAACAGGCTTGAAAACTAGTGAGGTAACCTCTCCAGGCAAACTTCCAGACTTGAGGCAGTTCCAATTATTGGAAAGGGTGTTTATTTTGCTTCATTTTATCTTTGATTTTCTTTCAGGTTTCATCAATACCTGCCTTCCTAAAAACTACTTCTCCTAGATATTGTTTTGCCTTCAAACAATGCAAGATAAATATTCCCTTTTGCTACATGACAGAGCAACCGTAGTACAAGATGGCTAACAGGGCTTTCTTTGGATTTCATTCATCCAATTGGCACCAGTTTCACATTGTATACAGACTGATTATCTGAAACAAGATTGGCTTAACACACCTTAGATGAGACTGTTGGATGTGGTTATTTACTATAGGATGGGCTATGAGAAAATAAGCCAGGTGATTAACAAAGTTTAAGGGAATTATGCTACCAAAATAGTGTGCATGTGCATGCTTGATAAGTCGCTTCACTTGTGTCTGACTCTTTGCGACCCCATAGACTGTAGCCCGCCAGGCTCCTCTGTCCATAGGATTCTCCAGGCAAGAATATCGAGTGGGTTGCCATACCCTCCTCCAGGGAATCTTCCCAATCCAGGGATCAGACCCACGTCTCTTATGTCTCCTGCATTGGCAGATGGGTGCCTCTTGGGAAGCCCCCACCAAAACTGTAACCTATGATAATCAGTCCTAAAAAGTAAAAATTTTGTTTTCTTAATCTTGCACTGAAGGTTACAGCCCCTCAAGAAGGGCATGTTTTCTAATTCCCCTCTAAAATACAGACTTAGAGATTAATGGATAATGAAGACCTTTTTGAATGACAGAACAAGAGTAAGAAGCTTTCACTATTCCTGCCCAGCAGATTTGATCATTGTGGTTTACCCTCGACTACCCTTAAGTTTCATATTCTCTCTTTTACTGAAAAGGGAGTTTAAATTTTCTTTCTTACATATTATATATTAGATGCTTTAGCACTGAATGACATTTTTAGTCTATTGGTCTTCAGATCACATAAAATTATATCAGAACCTGCAGGAAAGGACAGTCCACCACTCAGATTCCTTTGACTTTGTGTGGATACTGTAACTAATACAGTTTTGAAGCTTAGGGAGGCGGTATATGCCTTTGTTGTTGTTGTTCAGTCGCTCAGTCCTGTCTGACTCTTCATGACCCCATGGACTGTAGCCCACCAGGCTCCTCTGTCCATGGAATTCTCCAGGCAAGAATACTGGAGCGGGTTGCCATTTTCCTTCCCCAGTGTATGCATAGATATTGGGAGAGCAAATGTATAGATCACAGAAGGTCTGCTACTGGCTGACCCCAGAATCTACTTTCTCATATTCCTTTATTAAACAAAAATGCTGATTTGAAAAACAACAACAACAACAACAATTTTTAGCAGGGTTTTTGCTGCCCAGTTAAACACAGATGCACACACAGACACGTTTTTCAGTCTTTGCACACAGAAATGTGTTCATGTGTTGGAGTTCTGGCCAATGAGTTTTAAGTGGAGTTGTCATATGAGAATGCATGGACATCTCTTTAAAGGGAATAATGATACAACTATTATATTTATGCTTTTTCTCCCAATGGCTTTCTGAAACACAGCATTGATATCTGGAGTTTCCCCTGTTTACTTGGATCGTGAGGATAAAACACACAACCCAGGAATGGTGGAACTGAGAGTTGGAAGAAGACTGTGTTTCTGATGGTTTCATGAGGCTACCTTAGAGTGTCAATGCCTACTTTTCTTTTTGTGAAAGGATGAAACAAACCATGAGTTGTGAGCCAGTTTCTTGGAAGATAGGTGTCCTGCTAGCACCTGATGATCACAACTTCTCACACAGTACTTTTCAATTGTTCAAAATAACCTCTCATGGTATTTCTAAATAATTATTTCCTTTTCATCTTTGAACTCAATGTTGGTTTCCAAAGATTTCAAATGTATGCATTCTATCTAATTTCACTTAAATAAGCATATTATAAACAAAGTTACAAGAATGCTATTATTTATATATCATGTTTCATTATTTTTCATAAATTGTTAATTAACACTGAACATGTTTATAGGCAATGTACTAAGTGGGAAATGGATATGGGTCTAGGAATATAAAATTGCAATTAAATTATAAACATATAAGAAATTATCATGAAGGAAAACTCTCTCACCTTGTCCTCTCAAAAGGTATATGAAATCACAAACTTACAACTGAATTTGGGATAATCTACAATTTCAGATTATTTGATTATCTGTTTCCTTATATTCACATAGTTCAACAACTATACAACTGTTAAATATCTGAAGCTCTTTTTTTTCATAATGAATCAAAACGGTTTATATTGAATAGTTCAATTTCCTGAAAAATGTGATACAAGAAAATGATAAGCAGACAAACATTTATGATTCCAGTTTTGTTTTCCTTTATAAAACATTTTATGGTCAATGTTCAAGAGATATCATTTCATATCACTAACAATTTTTATATTGATATGCTTTCCTTTGAAGGTAAGATCTAACCTTAAAAGCAATATTGAATGTGCAAGAAGGCATTAGACAGCAAAGCTCAGGCCACAAACTTATTTCTCATATCACCCCATTCTGTGTTCTTGGGTAACTTTTCCCATTGCCTGACTTCATTTTGCAAAACTAAAAAATGAGGGAATTTAAATATAATTTCTTTGTTAAAACTCAAGTCTAACACAATGCTTTGAAATAAAAATATGATATAAGCCATATGTGTGATCTTAAATTTTCTTATAGCCACATTAAAAAATATAAAAAAGAAATAGCTGTAATCAATTTTAATGTTATACTTTATTTAACCTAATGTATCCAGGATAGTACTATTTTAGCATGTAACTAACACAAAATAATTCATGAGATATATTCATTCTACTGTCTTCAAAATGTGATGTGCAGTTTACACGTACAGCACATCTCAGTTGGAATAAGCAACATTCCAAGGATTTAACAGCCAGATGTGCCTTGGGCCACGGTACTGGACTGCATAGGTCTCATACAATCCATAAACTGGTCTACATATCTATGAAAAATCCCCTACATTTTTGAGTTGAGTGGAAAGGAGAAGAAGAAGAACCAGTGGCTGAAAAACTCAAGTGATGCTTCCCTGAACTTGCAGAGCAACCTAACAGAGGAGATGATAAAAACATTTAATAGTCAGTAGAGCATGGGTACTGACGAATCAAAATAGAGAGTGGTCCCTTCAGGACAGCCATAATTCAAATAATCAGTCAAGAATACAGAATACAAGATGCATATAAGCCAAGCTTGTGTATCTTTCCAAAAGTCTCAGTCACAACTATTATTGATTAATCCTATGATAACTATTTGCCCCAATATACACTATTCTTTTTGTGAAAAAGTCCCATATATTTTCCTTTGTTGTAATCCAGGAGATAATCAAGGCCAGGGAAGCCTGGCGCGCTGCAGTACAAGGGGTCACAAAGAGTCCCACGTGACTAAGTGACTGAGCAACAACAATAACTTATAAAGTCAAGGGCGCATAAAATACAGTGCTTCTCATTCTCCATGAGGAAATATTTGGACTGACATCGTGGTAGTAGGGCAGCCTTTGAAATCTCATTTGTAAAGAATTTTACATATTTTGAGAATAATGTGATATCTAGTTCAAAGAATGCGGAGGGAGTTAATGAAAATGGGTATCGGGACTAAAAGCATGTCATTATGGCATCACTAACAGAGTAAGGTATTCTCTAAATACTTATTAACACAAATGAACAAATGTCTTCCATAGAAACAACATCCCATAAAATTTGTCAAGTGTGGTTCTTACTAGGTGCCTTTCACCAATAGCCTGGGCATTAAGAAATGTTTTCTCATCATGTAACATTTTTACCTAATAGCATCTTGATTTATATATACTCTTCCATAAGTAATAATTGACAGCCACTAACCCCTCTTGCAATAACTGACTGATTAACAGATATATGAGCTATTCTAAACTGGATGGAAAACTAACTGGCTATTTTTTGACCTCAAAGGTAGAAAATACTACGGAAGAGAGAGAAACGTTGATGGAATTGTATGAAACCTTTGGGAAATAGTTGGAGGTATCCAGGTGTGAGAAAGAAACAGTAGCCAATGATAAAATACTACCAAGTGACATGTATAAGGAAAATTCAAGAAAGAACTTTTTAGCTCTGCACTTCCTCTTCTCCTCATGGTCTGCCTCATGCTCGTGCAGTGCAGTGCAGTAAAGAAGCAAATGCTTGAAGCAATGGGGTAAAATTACAGGAATGTTGCCCTTGTGCTGGAGAGCACTGGATAAAAAAGGTTTACTTAGATTAGGTATCATCTTTTCAATCGACACCAGCTCCCCTTCCCCTACCATCTCCCTTAACATGAACTATACCATCAAAATATCCAAAGAACAGTACAGTACATTTGCATTTTTTGAAACTTTACTCTTGCCTAAGATACTTTACAATATTCTTATAACCTTGATACCAAATACTTACAGCAATAGCTTTATGTTTAGCAAAATTACTGACAAAAAAAGAAAATTCTGCAACAAATACTTGGGAATGTAGGATAAAATACTGCCATTTTAAAATAAATAACTGACACAGGAAAGAAGAAATTCCTTGGTACAAGGAAAAATGAATCACAGAGATATAATTGGGCATACTAATATTGCAGCTGTTCCCGATAAGTGCAGAGATTTGGACCTGTGGGGAGGATGTAGATATTCTTTAAAGTTTACACAGAAATAGTGGAAAAGGTTTGGTTCTGCATGAGGCAAATTTGGGACCCTCTATAAAACTGAAAACCCATGAGGGCTTCACTCTCAATAGCAAGAAAGACTAGAAAAACCCCACAGTGCAGGAGACCAATGAGGAAACACAAAAAGTGAAAGTAGGTCAGTTGTGTCTGACTCTTTGTAACCTCATGGACTATTCAGTCCATGGAATTCTCCAGGCCAGAATACTGGAGTAGGTAACCTTTCCCTACTCCAGGGGAATCTTCACAACGCAGGGATCGAAACCAGGTCTCCCACATTGCAGGAGGATTTTTTAGCAGCTGAGCCACAAGGGCAGCCCAAGAATACTGGAGTGGGTAGACTATCCCTTCGCCAGCAGATCTTCCCAATCTAGGAGTTGAACTGAGGTCTCCTGCATTGCGGATTCTTTACCAATGGAGCTATCAGGGAAGCTCAACACAACTAGAAATTTGGGAAGGAAATACATAGGCACTGCTGAAATTTCAGGCTCACTGTTTCATGTACTGAGTTTAAATATACCATAGTTATTTGTCATTAGAACCTGAAATTAGCATAAAACCTTGCCAAGGCTAATGATATTGCCGGTATAACTCTTACTATAAGCATTAGCAGAGTTGCACTGGAGTCATTTCCATAAACACAATAAAACTAAGCCCATTTTACAATATTACGAAACACTTAAGCAATATTTTCACCATGAATGACAATTCAGCAGACATAGTATGTAGGTGGCATAAAACCAAATATTTTTAAAATTTAAACAATAAACTGTATAAAGACTATACAAAATATGTTTACAAATTTCTTAAAATGATTTCATAAAAAGTATAAAAAAACTAATTTGGATAAAGAACAGGAAGAGTTGAAAAATAAACAAAACTACTAGGATTAAGAAAGAACAGCTGGAAAACTTTTTAAATCTTAATGTATGCATTAAATTTTTAATTAGACACAATTGAAAGTAATGTTAACTGGAAAATAGAATTGAAGAATTAACATATAATCCATTTCAAAAAATGTATGAAAAGCATAAGAAGGAAAGAGGAACATCAAGATTTTCCGTAAGGATATCTAAAATCTAAAGTCTAAAAGAGTTCATAAATGGATGTTTGGAGCAATTTTTGTGAAGTAATTTACAAAATTTACACATTTTTCTAGAATTGACGATGGTCATAAATATCTAGATTAGCGAGCATAAAGAATCTTGATAAGTAAAAAGTCGTAAAAGTCAAAGGAATACCTTATAATGAATTTACCAAATATCAAAGGGAAAAAAATATTTTAAATGAAATCAGAGAGGAAGACATAGTTTACATGAAAATGAAGAACAATTTCTCTGACAAAAACTTAATGACAATAGAGACTAGAAGACAATGAAAATAAAGAGAAAATAACACCAACCTAAATTCCATATCCAACTATTACTTCTCATTAGAAAAGAATATTATAGAAAGACACCTGACTGGTAACATATTTGAATAAGACTGTCACAAAGTCTAAAGAGGTTAACATAAAGAACTTTTGCAAGTTTTTAGAAAAACGTCAATAAACTAATTAGTTTTTGAGTAGGGTATATGAAACTGAAAAGAAGAAACAAATGGCTAATAGATACACTGAGATGTTCACACTCTAATAATATGAAAAACATAACACAGAACAGTGAAATAGCCTTTGAAACCAAATGGAATGACAATTTTTTAAATTAAACGCTAAAGATGTGAATAACTGGAATTATTGTGGGAGAGTAACTGACACTGTTCTTCTAGAGATCAAACTACTTTAGAGATATTAAGTTTGGCCTAACATCCCTCCCTCTGTGCAGGAATATCAATAAAACTCTTGCATATTATGTTGTAATAAGATGCATCAGCAGCTGTTCCTCTGTAATTAAAACCATGGTTAAATGGACTTAGATTTTTACTTAAAAAGGGAAACGTATAAGTAAAATATCATACCATGAACAGAAACGATAAACTAGGTTTAAATTTGGCAACCTGGATAGATCCAAAAACACATTCAAAGAAAAGTGAACAAAATAATAACATTTATAGTGAAATATCATTTATAAATACCATTTGGGCTTCCCTGGTGGCTCAGATGGTAAAGAGTCTGCCCGCAATGCTGGAGACCCCGGTTTGATCCCTGGGTTGGGAAGATCCCCTGGAGAAGGAAATGGCAACCCACTCCAGTACTCTTGCCTGGAAAATCCCCATGGACAGAGGACCCTGGTAGCCTACAGTCCATGGGGTTGCAAAGAGTCAGACATGACTGAGTGACTTCACTTTCTTTCTTATCATTTATAAAAATATAAAAAGCACAGAACAAGAATATGCTTTAATTTTCGTATATCAATATCTAGAAAACACATGAAAAGTATGAACAGAATGAAAAGGGATATATAAATGCATTAGAGCAAAGAAGGAGATAAGAATGAAGATGCAGATTGAAGGGGAAAAATGATAAAATTAAAAAGAGGGTTTGAACAAAAGACGCAGTATAATTCTGTACATTTGAGGTCTAAAAGATAGTTTAAATACAAACATAAAAGTGTATGTATGTGTGTATGTGTGTATATATATATATATATATGATACACAGAGAGAAAAAGAGAGGAGAGGAAGAGACAAAATGAGAAAAGAGACTTTGTTTTCAATTTTGTGCTATGTTCTAGGTTTAAAAAAGGTTCAGTCATATCATTGAAAAACATGATTCTGACCTTAAGGATTTTGCACTGTACCTGAGCAGATAAACCAGCAAGAAAAGAAATCCAAGATGGGGAATTGTAAAGAACACATTCCAACTTTAAAACTACATAGTTCTGTGTTTCCCACAGCCTACCACGGCCTCCTAGAGAACACGGTTGTCCTGTGAGTAAGAGCTTGGAGTTTGAATCCCCATTCATTAGCTTGGGACCCTGGGCAAGTTGGGCTTCCCTGTGTCTCAGACAGTAATGCGCCTGCAATGAAGGATACATGGGTTTGATCCCTGGGTTGGGAAGATCCCCTGGAGGAGGGCATGGCAACCGGCTCAAGTATTCTTGCTTGGAGAATCCTCATTAACAGAGGGGCCCGGGAGGCTACAGTCCATGGGTTTCAAAGAGTTGGACATGACTGAGTGACTAAGCATGCAGCACACTGGACAAGTTTCATGACCTTCCTCCCCAGGTGGTGCAAATGGTAAAGAATCCACCTGATGACGCAAGAGATGTCTTTTCGGTGGGGAAGAAATGACAACCCACTTTAGTATTCTTGCCTGGAAAATTCCAAGAACAGAGGAACATGGTGGGCTATAATCCATGGGGCCACAACAAGTCAGACATGGCTAAGCACAACAGGTACTGATATATTATTCTTTTTTTTTTTCACCAGTCCCACTGCCCAGCACAATGCTGGCATGGAGAAGTTCAATGCATGCTAAGTGGATAAAAGATCAAGTAAATGGAACGTAGAGGATCAGATGAACATTAGCATTCACCCAGAGCAGCACACTGGAATCATCCTCAGAGATATTGAGTAATTTGTCTAGTGGGGGGCTTGGGCACTGGGTATGCCGTGGAATGGTCCTGGGAGATTCCAATATGGAGAACCATGGAGCGAGAGTATGGTAGGTGTGGGCAGAAGAGGTTGTATAAACTTCAGAGCCGGGATCAATGACTAGCCTTTGCCTAATTAAGAGGGTAAGAGAAGGAATTTCAAATAAAATTTTTAAGATTCAGATATAATCCATCTTAGAAAGGGATGACTCTCTCTAATTATGTCAATATTTTGAGGGAAGTGGAGTTGAAACCATCATTATAAGACACATATGTCATATGACTGGCACTGTGCCTGATGACTAGTCTTTCCATCAGTCCTGCAAAGGTTATCTCTATTTTCAGGGGGATATAATTGTTGGCTAGAACTTTCCCACTTACAGTGTAACCACAGGGCAGGTAGGGGTAATCTCACCTGGTAGCCTCTGAGAAACGCAGAATCTCAGGCCCCATGCCAGGCCTCCTGAATGATAACCTGCATTTCCCCTAGTGAACAAGGCAATTAGTATTCATATTAAAGTTTGAGAAATAGATTAATTGTTCTCTATCTTGGGTGCTCACTGAACTCACCCTGAAATTCAAGTTTTACAAAATTCTGATGTCTGAATGTGGAGACTTTTAAAACCACCTTAGGTGATTCTGATGTGCAGCAGTTTGACAATCACCGGGGTAGAAAATTTGTATAAAATGTGTAAGGTCACACAGCTAGTAATGATGAACCTAGGATTAAATCCAAGACTCCCAAACCATTGTATCATGTCCCTTCCTAAATTATAGCTCTTAGACTCAATAAACTTATAAGTGCAAATAAAAATGTCAACTAATACATTTCTGCATTTGTTATATTATATATATATATATATATATATATATATATACACACATTTTTATACCTTCTTCTCAATTGAAGTATAATGTCTCTGATGGTCATGACAATATTTTAAAATTACTTATATGTAAATGCCCTTATGCTCCAACATTCAGCACAGTGCTAAGTAAATACTGTTGCTTACTAAATACTGTTTGTTTAACACACATTGCTATTCAAACAATGAGAATGACACTATTTGTACCAAAGAAATACTTCTTTGCCCTTTCAAACTGAAGCTGAAATAGTACACCAGTACTAATATAAGAGAAATTTTAAATCTTGTCTTTCTTATTGTGATTGATGCATGTAAATTATTTCACTGTTCATGACAAAACCTGTCTATAATTTTATATTGAAAGTGATAAAATAATGAGGGCTAAAATCTAAATTTCCTAATGTGTAAATGCTTGCAAATAAGCTTTATATTTATTCATTAGCTGTTACAGTGACTACCTCCCAAGATTATTTTCTGGTGTGGAATTAAACTTTACAAACAACCAGAACATCTCACTCAATAGCTAATTCACAGCAAGATTATTATCTTATTATAATAAATACCTGGATAAACAATATTTGAATAAGCATAGTCTTGCTTTACAGAGGTTTTTTTTTTTTTTTTTTTTTTTTTTTACTGAGACTAATGTAATCTCTATTGTTCCATAATAATGTCTGGCAAAGAATAGAATATGGTTTATGACAAGAATTTGAGTTATTTTTGTCAGTCATTCAGCAACAGATTTTCCTGTGCAGCATTACAAATTCATTACCCTATAATCAGGTCTTGAAATCTCAGAGCAGAAGGTAAAAGTGAGCTGAGGTAAAAGTGCTAAGGTCAGAAGTTGTCACACAGAGTTACCCTCATCATATTTAGAAGAATATGAAAATAAACACCAGACCTGAACATTTTCAAATATATCTGATTTGACAGAAGTGTTTCAAGACACTTTCCTGTTAACTTTGATGTGAATATAGTCAAGATTAGCGTAAGGAACACAGTAAACTCCTAAAGAATGAGGAAAAGACTTTCCTTTTATAATTCTTTTCTTCGAACAGTGATCTGGCAGCTCTTAAATATTCATTCATTCATTCCCCAGTTAGGAATTCAGTAATTAGACATTAAATGTTGAAAGGCTCAGGCCATCATGCTCAAAGGGTTCACAAGGCAAAGGGGGAAATCCGACAAGGAGATGATAGCAGCAGACAAGACTGGACGTTCTGGCATACATCTCACAGGATGTATGCCATAGAAACACAGAGAGCTCCCCATCTTGGTGGAGAAGTTGGGGGAGTGGAATACAAAGGACACTTTTTTTTTTTTTTAACAAGGGGTGACACAGAAAATTATTTAAAAGGCTAGTCTGTACTGGACAGATTCTTAGGGGACATGTTTCATTTGTGGGAGACTAGATTAGTTTTACACATAATAAGAACCACAATGATTTTCAAGTTGTTCCATATGCAACCAAATAAGAAGAAGCAATTTAAACCTGCAACCCAGGTGGTACAGGAACTTTGTTTTCAGGGCTGTGGTGTGGTAGAGGTTACAGTACCTTCTTTGCAAGAGGTATAAAGAAGAAAAAGAACAAAGAAAGTATCTTTTGTTCTGGAATTTTTCACCTATGGAAATTCTAGTCTGAATGTAGATGACGATAGTGCTTTCCTTATAAATTCTGTTTTCTAATTCAAAATCTGAAAAAAGTCCTAGATTAAAAACAGCATTAATTTGGGTTCTAGGCCCAGCTCTGTCTTTAATTTGGCTAGCAAAAATGGGCAACTAAAGTTAACACTTTGGGTTTTAATTTCCTCATTGGTAAAGTAAAAGGATTTGGCTCAACCAGTGATCCTCAACATGGAGCACTAGGCAATGTCCAAAGACAACTGTGGTTGTCACAATGTGACAACTTGGGGAGTATCTATGAGGATCTAGTTGGTTGAGTTCAAGGATATTGCTAAAGATCCTTGAATGCACATGACAGACCCCACAGCACAGAATGCCCATGGTACCTAAGGCCAGAAACCTTGACCAGAACCTAGTCTTTCCCAGCTGCATTAATCAGTGAGTTGGCTGTGACCTCTAGGAAGCACCAGCTGAGGTGCAATTAGTGTGCTGAGTTAGAACCGACAAAGCCTCTTTCAGTCCAATGAACACTCTGGAAAAGACTACCCATTTGAGGAAGCCTATCTTGGATGGAAATGAAGAAGCCCCTGAATCCTTAAACCATTTCCTTGCTCTGTTCCTTTCTGGGGTCTTTGTTGGGAAGAGCTGATGTCAGCTACTTGACTCACACGGCCACTGGCTGGAGTCTGGCCAAAGAGGAGGGTGACTTTGACTTGAAAACCAAGGCAGATGCTGAAAAAATGAATTACCACAGGCTGTTGGATCATCACACTCCTTGCTTCTGGGCAGTGAGTCCTTTCTTGTAGGGCCAACTCTGAAGAGCTAAAAGGAGACAGATGGCTCTTTTCCACTTTTAAAAGTGATAAGGTGCAAAGAATCATAGAGACTTATTTACTGGTACTATAGTAGAGATTATACTAACTTCTCTTCGATGTGTAAACAAACAAACCAAACTAAATTAAACCAACCAAACAAATAAAAACAAAGAACAATGTTTTTTCATCTGGAATTTCTGCATCACCTTGTTGAAATCATCCAATAACCAAAGTTGGAGTTTGCATATGAATAAATATTTTCATTTCACAGAAGGTGATGGAAAGAGGCTCAGCATCCTGCTCAAAGTCAGCTCAAAGTCAAAGGGAAGGAGATATATGGGATCTAAACCCAAGTCTGTCTGATTGAGCTTATCTTGTCAGAAATGGGTTTCCAGGAGTCTCTCTGATCCTCATATTCTTTAGATGGGATTTTAATGTCTGCTCTACAGGCTTCACAAGGTTATTACAGTGATGCAACCATAGGAGGGAATATGGATGTGCAAACCATTGTAAACATGAGATATTTTAATAGGTATCATTAATAGTGTTAAATAGCATTAAGAAATAGTATTGTTAATAACAACCATGACTTCTGGGTAGAAGTTCTTCGCTCAGAGTGCTCTAGATTAGCTTTAATTTAGACTGGCCATGAATTGAACCTGGAGTGGGTATACAACAAGATTTATCTTGTCTATAACAATGCAGCTTGGTGGAAACGGCTCTGCACAGAGAGCAAAGAGAAAAAGACAGGAAGCAGAGAAGGAAGGAACGGAGGGAGGAAAGAAGGAAGGGAAAAGAAATGGGAGGGGGGAGAAAGGAAGAGAGGGAAAGAGACAGTTGCAAGTTCCTTCTACTGCCCAGGATCCTAAATTCAGGTTGTCCTTCCAGGACCCTCCTGTGAAAAGCCGTCAAGAGCTGGTTGAGAGTCTTGCAGGTTTTGTACCCGCTTTGCCTGGGTTAGAATCTCAATTCTACATTGACTATATGTGTAATCTTAGACAATGCACTCAATGTCTCATTGGCCCCACTATATTCATCTCAAAAATGAGAATGGTAAGAATAGTACATCACTGGGCCCTTGAGAGGATTAAGTTACTATGTATAAAAGTACTTAAGACAGTAACTGGTACACATCAAGTCCTCATAGCTTTCCTGTATTCTGTATGGAACTTTCTATCAAAAGAGACTAAGACATCATGTTAGTGAAAACTCATTGCAAAATGCTTGCATAATACACTTCATATAGATCTATAATATATTTAACCATCTCTATGATATTGTTCATGTAAATTAATGTTTTAAGCCATTCTGAATGCTTCAAGGAAAAAAATGTGAGCTTTTTTTTTAATATCTATATTTCCATTTTTCCTCTAGTTTGTATTTTCATAAGTGGAATAACTAAATCAAAGAGAAGGAACAACTAAAAGCCCTTGACCTGGATGACTAAAGTGCATTTCAAAAGGTAGTATTCATCAGTCCCCATTCACTGCATGCTTGGCAGCCTAGTTGAGAAATCTATGTTGTTCAGTCACTAAGTACTGTCCAACTCTTTGTGGCCCCATGGACTGCAACATGCCAGGCTTTCCTGTCCTTCACTATCTCCCAGAGTTTGTTGAAACTCATGTCCATTGAATCGGTGATGCCATCCAATCATCTCATCCTCTGTCTCCCCCTTCTTCTCCTGCCCTCAGCAGAATCTTTCCCAGCTTCGAGGTCTTTCTCATATAGAGAAATCTGTATTTCAGCTTTAATTAACTTTTTGGATTAATGAAAGAAACCACACTTCCTTCCCAGTGTTTTTACCATTTCCATGATATGTTTTATGAATTAACTTGACTGATTTCTACCTCTTTCTCTATTGGCCTTTTCGTAATATCTTTCCTTATGTATAATTTATGTTTGAATGATAATATCACTGGTCATCTTTATGTTTTCTCCAGTTTATCTGCTGCCTTTTATAATGTCAATAGTTTTGATATAGACACAGATCTAAGACAAACATTTTAATTAGTATTTTTTCAAGTTTAGTCTTTGTGTAGCAGACATCATCCTATCCAGGCTGTAGCCTGGGTTACCCTGGAGGTCTTCTGCAGATAATTCCCAAGAATACCTGTCACTTTTCTGGCTGGAAATGTTCTCTTGTCATCAAAGAGCCTGTAGTCTGTAAGAGATGCAAACGAGGAGCTCATGGGAGTTATCATCCCTCAGTCCAAGATGGGCTGAAGTCTCGGACTCCTCAAACCTCATGGAGACAATTCTGTAGACTACTCCTCACTGTGTCTCAGAGTGTCCCCAGATTAACTGAGCCCCAGTCTCCCCCAGCAATGATATGTTCATCAATGCACATGTTATTGGCTCTACCTTATTTGCTACCTCACCTCCTATCTCTTTATGAATTCCCTGGAATTATCTCTCAAATAAACTACTTGTACACAAATCCTTATCCCAGGATCTGCTTTTCAGAGAATCCAAACTAAAATACTTGAGTCTCATGAGAATATTTCAGTGGCTTCTTATTCTAATCATGGTTTACCCATTTTCTGAAAATTATGATTAATATGGTAGATTGTTAAGAATATTTACAGGAAAAATCAAGTTGAAGACAGAATTGAAAATTTCTCTCAGTCTCTTATTTAAAACCAAAAAATGACTTATGATTAGAGTTTAGTTTGATTTTGTTACTATTTCAATATGACAGTAGAAACTTTTACTTTCTGAATCTCTATGATTGTGGAGTTTGAAAACCACAGAATTAAGTGATCTGTAATATACTTTCCAGCTCTCAGATTATTTACCTCTTTACAAGATTCAATACAACTGAATTCTAGACTTTGATTGATTAAATGATTCCTCCCTTTATCCATATCTGTACTTTCAATTTAGGTAACAGATGTATTCTGCTCACTTGTTTACTTATTCTTTCTTGCATTCATTTAGAAAACATTTGCTAATTGTGCTCTCCATGCAAAGTAGTGTTTGCTTGAATTAAGAAAAGCAGCACTAGACTTGAACCTAGCACAGTTTGCACCCAACTCAGACATTGAAGTTCCATGGACTTCAAGCAAGTCTTTTATTCTCTCAGTTTATTTCCTCAGGTCTAATAATAAATAAGTATAATCAATAAAAAGATTGACATGATTCATGTCAATGTATGGCAAAACTAATACAATATTGTAAAGTAAAAATAAATAAATAAATAAAACTGGGAAAAAGAAAATAAAAATAAAAAGATTGAGAACTATTATGGGTTTACTGTGTACCAGACATTTTTTAGCAGTTTTACATGCATTTTACTCACTGAATTTGATTCTACGTGGTAGGTGTCACTAACATCTCCCCCTTAGAATTAGGAAACTAAGACTCTTGGAGGTCAAGAAATATGCACAAAGTTATGTCCCTCATAAGTGACAGTAGTAGGTTTTGAACTATGGAAATAAGTGAAGACCACCTAAATGAAGACAAGCAATAGCTGTTTATTTGGAACTTGCTCTAGCAAGGGAATAGCCATTATCCCTTGCATTTGGCAGAGATGTAAAGCCAGGCAGGGGAGTTGAAAATCTTAATAGTAGAATAAAGCGATGCTTCAAGGATGCTCTGATTGAAGGATATTGCCCTGGGGAAGTTGGAACAGGCTAATTGGAAGTGGGACATTCTATGTGATTGGTGAAGAAACCGTATCTGGCTTTCTCTGATCTAAGTTGGAGTCACACTAGACCATGAATGAATGAAAATAATGGAACTTGTAGTCTTCAGTCATGCAACTGGCACACCCAGGATCACACCCATCGTCCCTCGATGGAGACCAGCAAAGGCAGGCAGTCTGTATGGATGGGGTATTCCCTTGAATTCTGAAATCTTTCCCATATACTTGGATGTTAGTTTGGGAAGAGGAGAGTGAGAAGAACAGCTCTGATGGATAGCTAAATGATGAGCTGATTGAAAATGTTACATTATAGAGACTACACCGGAACTGTTCATTGGAAGTTTTTAGATAAGTCTCTGTTGCCTCACTTTCCCCCCAAATGGGGTGGAATATTGAGATGAATATTAAATGAGTTGTAGAAAATAAAAGTTAGACTTTTCTTTGCTCATTTCAAGAGTTGTGGAAATATGCTCTTTCCCTACTTCCCCTTCACCACCCCCGTCCCCTCTCAGCTGGTATTATTACTTCCTTTTTAAGGAAGAAAGTAGAAGACAGCTGAAGGGAAAGTGTACAAATTTCCATTAATACAAGCACTCACCTACAAACTTCCATGACCGTATGCTCTATTTTAACTTCTATAACTAGAGAGGAATTGTTTGCTATCCTATCCATGGAAACATACAAGTCTGTATTCTTACTCAGCTTCAGCCAGACAGGACTGCAGCCAAATACGGCAGTAGATTTAGATTTTTATATGAAAACGTTTGATGTAGAAATGCTGACAACTGGTTATTTTCTAAACAAAACAAAGCATATCACAAATAAATAGACAAATGAAACTTTCCAGCAACCAGAGACCATGGCTTTGAGTTTCATGCGGCCTGCTGGCCACCAGTATAAACCACTATGTACAGAAACATTCCAGAACACTCAAAGGAGACTCATAGGGGATTCCCCTTTTACCAACGGTGGGCTAAGTAGGTTCCCCGAGCTTTTCCCTTTCCCAAGTATCTTATTGCCTCTGTATCTCCAGAGCTGTAACAGGACCAGGAGGTGGGAATCAACATATGTTCTTTCACATAAACTTCATGGCAACTCAGTGAGTCAGGTATCATTATACCTTCAGGCATTCATGAAACTAGAGACAGAATGCAAAAAACTGTGCAAGAGGATATGAAAGTAACTATACACTGGTGTGCAGAGGAAATGCACAGGACAGGAGCAGCCATAATGAGGTGAATTACTTTTCCTCCAAGGTGGGGAGCTTAGAGAAAACCCTTCAAAGAAAGTGACTCAAACTGGTAAACCTAGCATTTGCCTCAGGTTACAAGTCTGGAAAAGGACTAGAATTTGTTTAAATATATACTAACATCAAATATGTGCATTCTTAGCAAAAACTGACTGAAGTTATATGGAATTCTCCCTAAATATGTTTTTGTTTTTTTTTTTCCTTTACCTTTGTGTGTCAGGCAAGTGGGATCTCAGTTTCCAGACTAGGGATTCAATCCACACCACCTGCAGTGGAAGCGCAGAGTCTTTACCACTAGACCATCAGGGAAGTCCCAATATGCATATATTTTAAATAAATTATTTTCCTTGAGGGTCAGGACAAAATGGCAGAGTAGGAGATCCTGGACTTGACTCTTCCCAGGGATGTACCCAAATTACAACTATCTCAAAGAAACCACCTCTGAGAATGACCAAAGACTAGCAGAAAAAAATTTTCTAAACCAAAAAATTTGAAAAGCCAGGTTGAGGTAAGTAAGAAGGACAGAGATGTGGTCTGGCTAAGACTCGCAACTCAGGTGCTATGACCCACAGGCAGGAGGGAAATAATAGTCTTAGAGGACCTCCCTGAGGAGCAAGGGCTCCAAACCACACATTAGACTGTCCAGTCCAGGGACTGGCACCAAGAAAATGAGCCCCTTATAATGCCTGGCTTGGAGCACCCGGGGCTTCAGGGCTTATGGCTGAGAGAGCTGGAGGGCTGTGGGAAGTGGAAAAAGCCCTGTTGATGAGCGAGCTCAAAAACACACTCTCTAAGCCTTAGCACAGAGGCAGCAGTTTGAAAAGCAACTCAGTCATAAATGAAGTTTATTGATTAATTTTAGGTCATGTAGCCAAGGGCAGGGATCTGTTGGAACTTTCTCTGTGTATACAAGAGTTGGCAGGTGCCAGTTTTAGGGTTTTTTGGTTTTTGGTTTGTTTTTGGTTCACACTTTACCAAGCTTGCTCACTACTGACAAGGGCCAGCTGACTCTCCCCTTCTAACTTAGTAGCATCTCTTCCTCTTTCCCCAGGGTCACCTGAAGACTTAGCTGGCACATTTCCAAAGCAGATCCTCACCCTGCCAGTCCTGGAAGGTCCCCTCATGTAGCACCAGAGCCCCTTTACAAAATAACGTCCATCCTGCCAACACCAAAGCCCTACCAAAGTGGCCTCTTGGTCTGGGGCTCTCCCTAACACCATAGTGTCTACAACAGATGGATTTGAGCCGTTCAGGGGTCTTTACACACACTAGTAGGTTTGCAACACCCAGTTACAATGGGAGGACATATGCAGCTCTCACAGGGGACAGTCCTGGGCCATCTGTCTCTTGCAACCAGGGAGGACCCTACTACTGATTCCCGTAGGACATCTTCTCTATAAAGCTACTCTTTCAAGACCAGGAGATGTAGCTAATCCACTTAACAAGTATAAACAAACATAGAGATTTAGACAAAATGAGAAAACAAAGGAATATGTTCCAAACAGAATTATAGGACAAAATCTCAGAAAAATAACTAAAGATCAGAAATCTTTCAGACAAAGAGCTGAAAGTAATAGTTTTAAGCATGTCCAATGAACTCAGGAGAAAAATAGAGGGACACAATGAGAACACCAAGAAAGAAATTAATAAAGAATTAGAGCTTTAGATTATAACAGCTTATATTAAAAGTACACTAAATGGGATCAATGACAGATAAGATGTTGCAAAAAAAAGTAAACTAGAAGACAGACCATTGGAACTCACTCAATTGGAACAGCAAAATGAAATAAGAAAGAAACAATTAGGTGAGTTTAAGGGATCTCTGGGACAACATTAAGTGTACTATCACATTATAAGGGTCAAAGGAAAAGAGAGAAAGAGATAGAAACCTTACTTTCAGAAATAATCACTGAAAACTTCTTTAAGCTCAAAAAGGAAACAGATATCCAAGTTCAGGAAGCATAGAAAGTCCCAAACGAGATAAAACTGAAGAAATCTACACTGAGACACACTATTATTAAATGTCACAGTCAAGACAAAGAGAGCATCTTAAAAGGCGCATTACTCTATGTATAGGGGAGCCCCTATAAGACTATCAGCTGAACTCTCAGCAGAAATTTCAGAGGCCAGAAGAGGGTAGCACAGTATATTCAAAGTATTAACAGGAGAAGAAAATAAAAAAAAAAAAAAAACTTCTAAAGAAGAATATTCTATTCAACAAGGTTATTATCCAGAACTGAAGAAGAGAAATAATTTTCCAGACAAGCAAAGGCTAAAGGAATTCATCATCACTAAAGTAAACTTACAATAAATGTCAAAGGGACTTGCTTAAGCAGGAAAGACCATAACTAGAGATGAAAAAAAAATATTAGAAAAAGACGAATCTCACTGGGAAAGGAGAACATGTAGCAGAGGCAGTCAGTCAACCACCTACACTGCTAGTTTGAAGGTTAGAAGACAGAATTTATAAACTCACATACTTTTATAATAATTATTTGAGATGCCCCATAATAAAAATATGTCCCCTACCTCAAAAACCTATTAGAACTAATTAATGAATTAAGTAAATTTCAGAATACAAAGTGAATAAAAAACACTTTTTTTTTGCATTTCTAAATACTAATAACAATATATCAGAAAGAGAATTTAAGCAAACAATTTCATTTACAACTGAATCAAAAAGACTAAAATACCTAGGAATAAATTTAACAAAAAAGGTGAAAGACCTGTACACTAAAAACTATAAGACACTGATGAAAGAAATATAGGCTGATACAAACAAATAGAAGAAAAGATTTACAGTGATTATGTATGGGAAGAATTAATATGGTTAAAATGACCAAACTACCCAACAACATGTAAGGTTTCAATGCAATCTATGAAAATACTAATGATATTTTTCACAGAACTAGAACAAATAATGCTGAAGTTTGTAGAGAACTACATAAGACCCTAAACAGCCAAAACAAGGCTGAGAAAAAAGGACACACCTAGAGGTATCATGCTCCCTGATTTCAAACTATATTACAAAGCTACCATAATCAAGAGTATGGTACTGGCCCCAAAACAGACATGTAGATCAATGGAATGTAACAGAGAGCTCAGATATAAACTCACACTTAAACGGTTCATTAATCTACAACAAAGGAGGCCAGATTCAGCAGTGTACACACAGCCTTTCTAATAAATAGAGTTCAGAAGATTGGACAGCTACACACAAAAGTATGGACTAGACAATTCTCTTACACCTTATACAAAAATAGACACAAATTAGATTAAAGATACAAACGTTAGACCTGAAACCATAAAGCTCCCAGAAGAAACAGGCAGTATACTCTTTGACATCAGTTTTAACAATATAATTTTTTTGGATCTGTATTCTCAGGCAAAGGCAACGGAAGAAAACCTAGACAATTGGGATTCCATCAAACTAAAGGGCTTTTTCATAGAGAAAGAAACTATCAACAAAATGACAAGCCAATCAAATGAATGGGAGAAAATATCTGTAAACAATATATCTGATAAGACACTAATATCTAAAATATAGAAAGGAATCATACAACTAAGCATCAAAATACAAACCAATTAAGAAAAGGGCAGAGAATCTGAATAGACTTTTCTCCAAAGAAAAAATACAAATGGCCAACAGACACATAAAAAGATGTTCAACTTCACTGTTCATCAGGGAAATACAAATCAAAATCACAATGAGATATTTCTTATACGTGCCAGAATTGTTGTTGTTTAGTTGCTAAGTTGTGTCCTACTCTTTTGCAACCCCCTGGACTGTAGCCCACCAGGCTCCTCTGTTCATGGTATTTTCCAGGCAAGCATATCAGAGTGGGTTGGCAGAATGACTATTACCAAAAAGACAACAAATAACATAGTTGGCAAGGATGTGGAGAAAAAAAAGTCCTGGTCCACTGTTAGTGGGAAGGTAAATTGTTTCATCTGCAATGGAAAAATGCATAGAGCTTCCTCAAAAAAATTAAGAATAGAACTATCACACAATCCACCAATTCTACTTCTGGGTATGTACCCTAATAAAGCAAATATACTAATCCAAAAAGATGTACACACAGCTATGTACATTTCAGCACTATTTAACTTAGCCAGATGTGAACTCATCCTCGGTGATCATCGAATGATGAATTTATAAAGAGGATGTGAGAGATGTGTACACACACATACACATCACACACACAATGGAATATTACTCAGCCATAAGAAAGAATGAAGTATTGTCATCTGTGACAATATGGATTGACCTAGAAGGTATTATGCTAAAGTGAAATAAGTTAAACAGAGAAAGACTAGTACAATGTCATCTCACTTATATGTGATCTATAAAATAAAATACACAAAAGAAAACAAAAACAAATTTATATATACAGAAAGCAAATTAGAGGTTGCCAAAGGGGAGGAAGGTGGAGTGTGGTTGAAACAAGTGAAAAAGATTAAGAGGTACAAACTTCTAGCTATAAAATAAATAAATCACTGGGATATAATATATGGCCTAAAGAATATGGTCACTAATACTGTATACTTTCATATGGTGATATGCGCTTACTAGACTTATCATGATAAACATTTCTTAATGGATTTAAATGTTAAATTACTACGTTATACACAAGAAACAAACATAACACTCATTTTCAAAAACTGGTCTCTTAAATGGATGACTCCTAATTTGGGATTGTATTCCTCTTGAAAGTCATTTGTTCCACCACTGACTGCATAGGTAGACAGAGGTTTTCTTGAAGATAAGCCAGACATTTCCTTTCCTTAGAATACTGAAGGGACCAGCCTCTTTCCTTTCAGGAGAAAAAGATGCATATTATTTCAATTTCCTTCTTTGCATCTGCATTTTCATGCAGGTAAATTAGGATTTAATCTCCCCACCCCCAGTCTAATAATCAGGAATGCACATGGTGCAGATTAAATATCACTATGCCTGAGAAAATGAACCCAAGAGGGAGATCCACATACAGTGCATCAATTTCCTAGGCATTCAGGAGTAAATGAGACATGCATGGACCAATGAAAGGAATGACAGCTTTGTTGACAAGGTCAGTGGAGGTGTTCAATCTCCAGGCACAGGGGGAGGAGAAACAAAAGGAGGGACCCAAAGAACAGCATCTCTGCTTTCTTCACTGCTCCATCAGTTTTTCCAGGGGTGGGCAGTTTCTAGCATGTAGTTGTATTATTTTGAAAGTTAAATCTTTGTCATTCTCTTTTGCTGAATAGTTTGAACAGTTGAACTGTTTGTTTGAACAGTTCAAAGAACTTAAAAGATGGAAATAGCAGCAGTGGAAATAAGGCAAAAAGAGAGGGAAACTGGAAACCGCTGGAGGGTCAAGGACAAGCTTTTTACTGTTGAAACCATTTATTAACAGGAGGCCTTGAAGGATTCTCTTTGGTCATGGGATGATGTTGATACTCTCTTAGGAAGTTAAGGAAATTCTCTGCAGATCAACCACTCCAAGTAACAGTCTGCTTTAGCACACTATCTCAGTTTTTTTTTTTTTTTTTCTTTTGTTAATTTTTTGACATTTACATGAATTAAGAAGACATAATGGGTACCTATTTGGATTATATACATAGGCTGATGCTCATCCCATGATACCACACATTCAATTCCATTACAAGCATACTCATGGTATGAAAAGGACCTTATCTATGAAATTTAAACAAGGTAGGAAAGTAAGCTTTGTGTGGTGAATCAGAAAGGAGGCAAGCTGTCTTATATGTAGCAAAACCATGGCATTAATACAAAAAGTGAAATTGGAACTCCTCTATAACACCAAACCAATGAACCAGATAAATATTGCTCCCAGGCCATTTTGTAGTGGATTTTTATGCAATGTGTTATGATTGTTATTGTTGTTTACTACAATCCACATGCACACATCTTCATATATAGATTAAAAATTAGAAAAAAATTGATTATGTAGCATTAGAGAAAAGCTGGTCAGGCATATCACAAAGATTTATAAAGAAGTGAGATACAGACAAATAAAAAAAACCTAAATGGCTGACTAAACCCATCACATTACAAATAATGAGCTTTCAGCAAAGAGAATGCAAAAATGTAGAAAGCTGTGTAGAATGATCAGCATCCTATTTGTACAATGTTGGCAGTAATAGATATTGAGTTTACAAAGGCAATAATTCTTTAGCTAAAGATGACTGAATAGAACTGAAAGTTTACTTACCAATTTTGGAATAACAGTAAAGGAAGCAAAGTATGTGTGTCTGCTGTGAAAGTGAGGAGGATGTGTCTCTAGGGGGTAACTGGTATAGGGACTTTCTCTATATCATTACCTTTATACCTTTAAGGATAAAGCCAAGGAGTTTGTTAGCTGCTACATACATCTAGGAAGTTACTACAATGAGTTAGCAGGGAGGTGACCCAGAGAAGTACAAAACCCTTTGGGAGGAGAGATTACTAGAGAGTCATCTTTGAGCCACCTAACAAGAGACACAGTGATAGAGGCAGCAATGCACAGTGTGTCTGTGGCAAAGAAGGGAGAGTTAATTCATCCTAAAAGAATTCTCCAGGTCAAGGAAGAGGAGGAAAAATAAAAGGTGAGTTGGAATGACACAATGACACAGTCTATTTTCCACCAGGGAATGAGCACTGACATTGCCAAATGCCCTATTGTGTCCAGACACACTCTGTTATTACCGATCTGCTCTCAATGTCAACATAGCAATTCTGAACACTTTTTGCTGCATCCTGATTTGCCCTGCAGGGTGTAAGCGGCTGATATCTAGTCATTTTGAGACTGTGGAAAACAAAACAATTGCATTTGCTACCTGGGAGACGGAAGGCAATGCACACTAGCTCCGTTACCTTCTGCAGCTGTCTCTGGCAGTGTACCGAAGTAATTGAAGCAGAATCGTGATGTAAAATACCCCCCCTGCAATCTTCATACCAAAAGGTCTTTATCAAAGGAAATAAAAGCAAGAACTAGGTAAACAGAACATCAGGGCAATTTGCTTCACCTATTAGGCCTGGAACGGCTGAGGAGAGATGAACAGTTTTCCATCCAGGACCAGAAGAGCATTTGAGAAAACAAATTGTGAATATGGATGGAAGCTGCATTCTTTCCTAGCTCCTTCTTTCTTACCCTCAGTGGAAATCAATCTGACCCATTTTCATCACTTTTTTTCATTGAATTTTATAAACTAATTGATAAGAGAGCCACGATCAAGCATAGTCCACCGATAAGCAGAATTCAGAGAAAGTTTCTGCTTGCTAGATGTGATAGCAGCTAAATGCTGCCTTGTATATGGTACACCCATAATGTATGACCCTTAAAACGCCAGAGTTGTGGTGTCCTTTCATTGACTCCCGTGGCTATAAGGAAACATTACAGAAGTCAAGTGCCACAGGCAACACAATGTCTTAGGTTAATGGGGACAGTCTGTCTTAAGGAGACAGTGGTATCCACAGCCAATAAGACAGACCCAACACCACACCTATGCATGGCAGCAGAGAGTTGCCTCCTAAGTGTCCCACTGCCTAAATTGCAGTCAATTGGCTTGTTTATGGGAATAGAATGTATTGAGTCCACTCAGGTAGAACACTATGGGCTTCCCTGGTGGCTCAGTGGTACAGAATCCTCAACAAGAGAACCCTGTGCAGCACAGCAATGAAGACTCAGTGTAGCCAAATAAATAAAATGTTTTTTTAAAAAAAAGGAATCCTGCAGGAAAATTGGCATTTTTAAAAAAGAACACAATTTTCTTGTCTTACTAAATGTACATGTATATGTCAAAAATCTGAAATGAGTCTCATGGAGCTGAAGTCACAGTGTTGGCAGAGCTGTGTTTCTTTTGGGGGCTCTAGAGGAGCATCCTTTTCATGGTATTTTCAGCTACTAGAACCTTCCCACAATCTTGGCTAGTGGTCACTGTACATATTCAGGAACAGAAATCGCATCACTGTGGCCTCAGCTTCTGTCATCACATCTCTTTCTCTGACTCTCCTGCCTCTCTCTCTCTCTCCCTTATAAAGACAGTCGTAACTTCACTGGGTCCACTTGGATAATTCAGAAGAATGTTCTCATCTCAAAGTCCTTAACTCAACCATATCTTCTAAGTCCCATTTTCCATGTTAGGCAATGTATTCAGAAATTCCCAAGATTAGGACATGGACATCTTTGAGGGGTTGCTATTCTGCCACAAGCTTCATTCCTTTTCCCCATTTCCTATCCATTTCAATTAGTTCCCTTCCCTCTAGCATTTTAAGAAATACAGCAAATCTCTACCCTTTGCCATCTTTCATTCCTATTTCTCTCTTGGAAAGGGACATGAAGAATGATTCCAAATATCTGTATGAATTAACCAACTCCAAGAAGCAATGTTTTACCCAGACTAAAACAAATCTAGAAAGAGATTTGATAATTCTTTAACTTTTTATTGGCTTTCATGGCCTCATGATTTCAAATATAAGAACATTACAAGGAGCACAAACTTTAGAAACTAGAACATTCCTCTTTAATTTTTGTTAATTTGAGTTTTGGGAAAGTAACTGAAAATTTCTGAGCCTCAATTTCTCATCTATTATTATAAAGTGGAGAAAATAGTTTCAATCCTCTACCTTACATATAATGCATTTTTGTTGGTTGATATATTAGTTAATTTGGACTGTTATAACAAAAGTACCATAAGTGCCTTGAAGAACACATTTAATTCTCATTGTTCAGGAGACTGGGAAACCTAAGATCAAGAGAATGGCAGATGCAGTGCCTGGAGAGGACCTGCTTCCTGGTTATTTTTCTTGCTGTAACCTCACACGGCAGAAAAGTACTCTCCTGAGTCTCTTTGATAAAGGCACTAATACCACTAACAAGGACTCCATCCTCATGACCTTATCAACACTCAAAGGCTCCACCTCCAAATACTACCACATTGGGGATTAGGCTTTAACAAATGAATTTGGGGGACACAACATTGTATTATATATAGCATTTAGGCTATTCATTCTTTATATTCAATGAATATGTGTGTGTTAGATGCCTTGGTTGAACAGATAGAAGTAAAAACATTATTTGAAAAAGAATGACTGGCAGGTTCAGCAAAGACTTCATGAAAGAATGACATTAAACTGAATCTTCAGAAGTAAGGTGAGCATCACAAATGAGGTTGGGAAGGAGGGTGCTTATTTTTAGATTCAAATAAAATGATGTAGTTAGAAATACTTTTCAAACTACAAAGCCCTATTTGGATGTTAATTATTATTATATTCTAACTAAGGAACATGTGATTCTTTAATAGCACTTTCTTTTTATGAAAAATATATTTTTACATGAAATACTGAGTATACTAAAAGAAGCAAGAGATAAAAAAAAAATCACAGTCAATTTGAATACTCTGAGATAACTGTTAATGATTCTACATCTTTTCTCTGGTTCTTTGATTTCTGATTACATTTTACTATCTGTGGATTACACTTGAATTTATCTTTTTACTTTCAATAATTGAGAATGAGCATATTTCCTTTGGATATTGTTTAGCAATATCATTTTGATGACTGCATAGTATTCTGACATGAATGTACAGTTACTTGCAACCATTCTGTTCTTTTCGACCTTAGTTATTCATGCTTTTTGTAATTATTAAAAACCACTGCAATACCCTTTAGCATAGATCTTCCTACTCATCTTTGATGCTTAAAGGCTATATTCATAAAAACATGTTTACAAACTTCAAAATAAATGAACATTTAAAAAATTGTTTTTCCATAGGCTTGTGCAGTATAGTACAAGTGAATACCCATTTTAATACCCATTTTTAATAAATATGTTTCCCAATATTTATTATTATTCTAAAACTTTATTCATTTGACAGCTATAAATTGCTATCTCATTAGTATAATTTGCATTTCTCCTATTGACACTGAGGCTGAGCTTTCTTCGTATGCTTATTAGTTACTTTCATTTATTCTCTATACTCTCAGTTCTTGGTTTTGGAGAAGAATCCTATTCTGGTGAAGGCAGAGAATCGATTAGAACACCTCTAACTTTTACTCTTCCCCTTATTCAAATCCTGACCAATCCTGCCTCACCTATGGTCCGTCTTCTCCCATACATACTTTATTTTCAAGAAGAGAATGAAAAAAAAGGAGAGGAGAGAACAAAGATAAACTTCCTGTAAAGAAGGAAGGGAGAGAAAATGAAAAAGGAAAGAAAAAAAAAAAACAACTAAAAGGAATTGGAAAAAAGAATATCAAAGTTTTCATGCCTGAGTCCCTTCCCACCCACCACGTCAACTCAGTCTCTCTAAACATACACTCCATGCACACAACTGAAAAGACAGAATGAGATTAAAGCCCCAGTGTGCCGACTCTACCAACTCCACTCATTACAACTCTCTGAATGCTGAAGAATTTTGAAGTATTTGCAACAAAATTTTACCCTGAAGAATTGTAGGAAATATATGGTGAATTGTCTTCTTTCTCTCCAGAGCCATGGATCAATTACACCATTGTTCAGAAATGAATTAATAATGTAAGATGTCAAATCATCTTTGGTAAAACACAACACATAGCTAAGCAAAGATTGACTCAGCCCAGCAAAGAAAGTGTTTCCATATGGTACAAAAAACACGCAACTATTTTTAGATCATTTAAATTGAAAGAGAACTTAAAGTCTGTCTTATCCAACCTGTTCATTATGAAGATCAAAAAATTAAGAGATGATAGGATTTGTTCAAAGACACAGAGTAAGTAAATGAAGGACACAGGAATCTAATTCGGGCTTGTATATTTCCCCAAATACCATGTTATCTCTGATCTTAGGTAAATAGAAATATAGTAAAATTTCTAAAAGTGTACTACTTAATGTCTTACAGCTAATAACTCCAAAATTAGTTAATTGATCAAATAATAAAGCAATGATAATGGTAGGTGTTAGTGATACAGCAAAGAAATACACACAAATACATACACACACACATACAATGACCATCTACACAAAGCTAATTCAAAACGAATTGATGGAGTGAATATCCACTTGCATGGATGACAGTACAGGAAGCAATTCATACATGTCAGTCTGTAGGGTATTCACAACCCAACTGTCACCATTAAAAAATATCATATTGTGGCACCCAAGAATACAAACAGATAATCTCACATTAAATATATACAAAGAAATAGAATTCTTAGTAATTAATTTTGAAAGTCTGTGTTATTTTTAAATACTTTTTCTGGCAAGAAAAGCTAAAATAACTTTAAAATTCAGAACATTATCCAATATTTCCTATTGGATATTCTCCAGGGTATTCTTTTAGCAGCTATCTTCCCCACATGAAGTTAACAAGAGGGATGCTTTTTGAATGTTTCAGTTTCTGGGAAATGATCGAATGTCTTAGATGATTGAAGATAGCTTAGATTCACAGCTGTGTATAATGCCAAATAGACTAACCCTCAAGAAATCTCTCGAGCCATCCACTTGCCTGTCATGTCATTTTGTTTAAACATAAGACAATCTTTGAATGTATCATGGTTGGGAAAACACCAATTATAGAAACACATATTGGTTTTTAATCATTCTTTTCCTTGTTCTTTATTGTGATTTTCACTTACCTTCATATAGCATATATTATGTAAAATAAGAATGTTGAAAGAGGTGAAATTTTAGCATTATGTAGCAAAAGTTCCAGGAATATAAAGTTTTAAAATTAATATTAATAAGCTATATATATCAATTTAAAGTTTCAATGTGATTTCATAGTTTTATCTTTTGTAAACATTACATTAACTCTAAAGGGAGATATTAATCTCACTTTAGGGGGTATGGAATGTGGTTCAAGGAGATTAAGTTATTTGCGCAAGTTTAAAAAGCTAAATAATGACAGAATTAGTACTTGAATTGTCTTGGGAATCCAAATCAAGTGTGCTTTTAATCAAAACAAGGGCATATATACTGGATTCACTTTAATTAATATCTTTGTCCCTTAATTTAATAATTATTTAACCAAAGCACCATTTCAGTATTTTAGGAAAAGCCATGCATGTGCATACTCAGTTGTGTGTGACTCTTTAAGACCCCATGAACTTTAGCCCACCAGGCTCTTCTGCCCATGGGATTCTCCAGGCCAGAATACTGGAGTGGGTCAGCATTTCCTCTTCCAGGGGATCTTCCTTACCTAGGTATTGAACTCATGTCTTCTGTGTCTCCTGCATTGGCAGGCAGATTCTTTATCACTAGCACTACCTGGGAAGCCCAAGGAAAAGCCATACAATAAAAAAATAAAATGAATATTGCTTTTATTTTTTCCATTCATTTTAGAGAGTCAGTACTTAGGTAGGATGATAAGAAGCCCAGAGACCCTGAGGAGGAGAAAGGGAGCTGAGGCTCTCGAGGAGGAGACAGGACAAACTTTTTTTCTACATTACTTAGTCTTAGTCACATAAAACATTTTTTTTTTCTTTAAGCCCAGAGTTGACAGTGTTACAGTGCTATACTCAATATGCTAGCAAATATGAAAAACTCAGCAGTGGCCACAGGACTGGGAAAGGTAAGTTTTCATTCCAACCCCAAACAAAGGCAATGCCAAAGAATGCTCAAACTACCACACAACTCAACTCATCTTACACGATAGCAAAGTAATGCTCAAAATTCTCCAAGCCAGGCTTCAATAGTACATGAACCACGAACTTCCAGATGTTCAAGCTGGATTTAGAAAAGGCAGAGGAACCAGAGTTCAAATTGCCAACATCCACTGGATCATTGAAAAAGCAAGAGAGTTCCTGAAAAACATCTACATCTGCTACACTGATTACGCCAAAGCATTTGACTGTGTGGATCAGAACAAACTATGGAAAATTCTTCAAGAGATGGGAATATCAGACTACCTTACCTGTTTCCTAAGAAATCTGTGCGCAGGTCAAGAAGCAACAGTTAAAACCAGACATAGAAAAGCAGACTGGTTCCCAAATGGGAAAGGAGTTGACACCCTGCTTACTTATCTTATATGCAGAGTACATCATGAGAAATGCTGGCTGGATGAAGCACATTCCAGATGTTCAATCTGGAATCAAGATTGCCAGAAGAAATATCAATAACCTCAGATATGCAGATGACACCATCCTTATGGCAGAAGGCTAAGGTGCTCAATATGCTACTGGAGAAGAGTGGAGAAATAACTCCAGAAAGAATGAAGAGATGGAGCCACGTTGTGGATGTGACTGGTGATGGAAGCAAGGTCTGATGCTGTAAAGAGCAATATTACATAGGAACCTGGAATGTTAAGTCCATGAATCAAGGTAAAATGGAAGCGGTCAAACAGGAGATGGCAAGAGTAAATGTCAACATTTTAGGAATCAGTGAACTAAAATGGACTGGAATGGGTGAATTTAACTCAGATGGCCATTATATCTACTACTGTGGGCAAGAATTCCTTAGAAGAAATGGAGTAGCCATCATAGTCAACAAAAGAGTCTGAAATGCAGTACTTGGATGCAATCTCAAAAACGACAGAATGATCTCTGTTCGTTTCCAAGGAAAATCATTTAATATCACGGTAATCCAAGTCTATGCCTGGACCAGTCATGCTGATGAAGTTGAAATTGAATGGTTCTATGAAGGCATACAAGACGTTTTAGAACTAACACCTCCCAAAAATGTCCTTTTCATTATAGGGGACTGGAATGCAAAAGCAGGAAGTCAAGAAACACCTGGAGTAACAGGCAAATTTTGCCTTGGAGTACAAAATGAAGCAGGGCAAAGGCTAATAGAGTTTTGCCAAGAGAACACACTGGTCATAGCAAACACCTTCTTCCAACAACACAAGAGAAGACTCTATACATGGACATCACCAGATGGTCAAAACCGAATCAGATTGACTATATTGTTTGCAGCCAAAGATAGAGAAGCTCTATACAGTCAGCAAAAACAAGACTGGGAGCTGACTGTGGCTCAGATCATGAACTCCTTATAGACAAATTCAGCTTAAATTGAAGAAAGTGGGGAAAACCACTAGACCATTCATGTATGACCTAAGTCAAATCCCTAACGATTATACAGTGGAAGTGAGAAATAGATTTACGGGACTAGATCTGATAGAGTGCTTGATGAAGTATGGACAGAGGTTTGTTACATTGTACAGGAGACTGGGATCAAGCCTATCTCCAAGAAAAAGAAATGGCTGTCTGAGGAGGCCTTACAAATAGCTGAGAAAAGAAGAGAAGTGAAAAGCAAAGGAGAAAAGGAAAGATATTCCCATCTGAATGCAGAGTTCCAAAGAATAGCAAAGAAAGATAAGAAAGCCTTCCTCAGCGATCAATGCAAAGAAATAGAGGAAAACAATAGAATAGGAAAGACTAGAGATCTCTTCAAGAAAATTAGAGCTACCAAGGGAATATTTCATGCAAAGATGGGCTAAATAAAGGACAGAAATGGTATGGACCTAGCAGAAGCAGAAGATATTAAGAGGTGGCAAGAATACACAGAAGAACTGTACAAAAAAGATCTTCACAACCCAGATAATCACGATGGGGTGATCATTCACCTAGAGCCAGACATCCTAGAATGTGAAGTCAAGTGGGCCTTACGAAGCATCACTATAAACAAGGCTAGTGGAGGTGATGGCATTCCAGTTGAGCTATTTCCATCTTAAAAGATGATGCTGTGGAAGTGCTGCACTCAATATGCCAGCCAATTTCGAAAACTTAGCAGTGGCCACAGGACTGGAAAAAGTCAGTTTTCATTCCAGTCCCAAAGAAAAGCAATGCCAAAGTATGTTCAAACTACCACACAATTGCACTCATCTCACACGCTAGTAAAATAATGCTCAAAATTCTCCAAGCCAGGCTTTATCAATATATGAACTGTGAACTTCCAGATGTTCAAGCTGGATTTTGAAAAGGCGAGGAACCAGAGATCAAATTTCCAACATACTCTGGATCATCGAAAAAGCAAGAAAGTTTCAGGAAAAAACATCTTTTCTGCTTTATTGACTATGTCAAAGTGTTTGTGTGGATCACAACAAACTGTGGAAAATTCTGAAAGAGATGGGAATACCAGGACACCTGACCTGCCTCTTGAGAAATCTGTATGCAGGTCAAGAAGCAACAGTTAGAACTGGACATGGAACAACAGAGTGGTTCTAAAAATGGAAAAGGAGTATGTCAAGGCTGTATATTGTCACCCTGCTTATTTAACTTATATGGAGAGTATACCATGAGAAACGCTGGGATAGATGAAGCACAAGCTGGAATCAAGATTGCTGGGAGAAATATCAATAACCTCAGATATGCAGATGACTCCACCCTTTTGTCAGAAAGTGAAGAAGAACTAAAGAGCCTCTTGATGAAAGTGAAAGAGGCGACTGAAAAAGTTGGCTTAAAGCTCAACATTCAGAAAACAAAGATCATGGTATCCAGTTCCATCACTTCATGGGAAATAGATGGGGAAACAGTGGCAGACTTTATTTTTTTGAACTCCAAAAGCACTGCAAATGGTGACTGCAGCCATGAAATTAAAAGATGCTTGTTCCTTTGCAGAAAACCTATGACTAACCTAGAAAGCATAGTAAAAAGCAGAGACATTATTTTGCCACAAAAGTCCGTCTAGTCAAAGCTATGGTTTTTCCAGTGGTCACGTATGGATGTGAAAGTTGCACTTTAAAGAATGCTGAGTGCCAAAGAATTGATGCTTTTGAACTGTGGTGTTGGAGAAGACTCTTGAGAGTCCCTTGGACTGCAAGGAGATCCAACCATTCCATCCTAAAGGAGATCAGTCCTGGGTGTTCATTGGAAGGTTTGATGTTGAAGCTGAAACTCCAATACTTTGGCCACCTGATGGGAAGAGCTGACTCATTTGAAAAGACCCTGATGCTGGGAAAGATTGAGGGCAGGGAGAGAAGGGGACGACAGAGGATGAGGTAGATGGGTGGCAGCACTGACTCGATGTCCATGAGTTTGAGCAAGCTCTGGGAGATGGTGATGCACAGGGAAGCCTTGCGTGTTGCAGTCCATGGGGTCTCAAAGAGTGGGACAGGGCTGAGAATCTGAACTGAACCAATGATTACACAACAAAACAGCTCAGCTTAAACTCTGTACTAAGGATTATATGATAACAATGTGTCCTGCTTGAAGATATGTTTGCCCTTCCTGAGAACCTTCTGACTAATCCTGTCATCTTAAAATGTAAATTGTGGGAGTAGGTCCTAAAACATCTTTACCCTTGAGACATTATTTTGATTTACTGTAATAGCCAATTGAAATGTACATAATTCCCTTGCTAACACTAGTGAGGGGGCACTCTCCATGCTTCTTCTGATGTCTATGTCAGAAGCTTTCTGTGTCCCTTTTGATACTTTACTAAAGCTCAGCTACAGTAAAGCCCTTGAGTGATCTTGCCTGGTCCCTTGTCTGGAACCTAAATCTTCTTCGGAGATCAGGAATCTGACACAGTTCCCATTTATAGCTATCACATTTACAGATATGAATATATCCATGCCAAGGTCACGCCACTGCCACTGCTCTGCCCAATTTATTCCCCTCCCAGAACTTTGAGAGACCCTATTTCCATTTTCCCCTGAAAGGGACTGCCATATTGTTTTTTATCCCTTACATTATGAATCCTTCACTATATGATCAAGAAAATATAAATTATGTGGCTTCACCTCTCCATAAAAGCGTCTAATTAAGATTAAACTTGTCCCTGTGGTAAATGTAAAATGATTTAATTATAATCAAAATGATCTCAATTGAATAGCTTCTGTTTCAAAGAGTCACTCTCCTAGTGCTAAGAAGCTCATTAAATTCAATTTGCAGTAATGCACTGCTGTCATGTTTCCTTTCCAAACCACAGTATTATATTAAAGTTCTCTGTCTATTTCCCTGTAGGGCAGCATCAATGTGACACACCATGTAAAAGAAAAGCTTAAAAGAGACTCAAAGATGCACTACCTTTTTATTTTCTCAATGGATGTTGATGTTGAGCAGCATGAACAATATGCAACAGGTTTTTTGCAGACTGTCTAATGAAGGTAGAAAAAATAGTGAAAAAAGTTTATATTACTGTTTTACCTAAAAGTCTAAACATTTTATTCTATACATATATGATTGCAAACCTGTGAATTTCCATAAAAGGTAGATAATGCATTTATATTTTCCTTAGGCATATGTTTGTCATGTATATATGAACATTACAGCTGCTCTTCTCAAGAAAGTTCACTCTCCTAGAAATGTGGAATTGGTGTATTTAAGATGATAAAGCATTTTCAATCAATTATTAAATATTTCAAAGTTTGTAAAACAGTCACTCCATTTTAATTATTGGCAAGATTTAAAACATGGCTTATCCTTTTAAAGATAAAAATTGCTTTTGGTTCATCTCTTCACCTAAAATATGTACTAAATGATTTGAATTTCTGAGGTAAATAACCTACAACTTGAAACTTCACAAAAAAAATCAAGGGATTTAAGGGATGCTAGACAAAATAACTATATAATAGGCACAGTTGAAATAGCTGCTAAAAATAATATACTCAAATCTTTCAACAAATGTACTTTGTTTGAACAATAGTCATACCTAAAATTATACAACTATGCCACATCTGTTTGCAAAATATGTTCCTATCATTTAAAATTTGTCACAGAAAGAAAGATTATTATGAAACTGGGAATTTTGAAAGTTGTTGAGGTTTTGCACAAATATATATACATCAAGGTTATTTCACTGCTTTGGTTATTCTATCAAACAAGGCATCAAGACAAAACTATTGGGTCAGCCAAGAAGTTTCTTCAAGCTTTTCTGCAAGATGAAATGGAAAAACAAGAATGAAGTTTATGGCCAACCCAATATAATGCAATAAATTATGGATGATTCTGTCTAGCATCAAACAATAGCTCTTTTTGCATAGCTTCCAACGAGTCAATTAGTTAAAATAAATGATCTGTCTAGATATTGCATGAAGAGCAAGCTGTCCCAAACTTTAAAAAACTTAACTTTTGAAAACATTTTGTTTATTCTTTTTCTTTCCTACCTTCTTTGCTTCCTTTTCTTCATTTTCCCCTTCCTTTATTCCTACCTTTTAAAAATTGCAAATGTTTGTCTTCAATTATTCAAGTTATATAAAAACATTCTATGCAGAAAGATTATGGAATCAAGATTGCTGGGGGAAATATCAGTAACCTGAGATACACAGATGACACCACCCTTATGGCAGAAAGTGAAGAAGAACTATAGAACCTCTTGATGAAAGTGAAAGAGGAGAGTGAAAAAGCTGGCTTAAAACTCAACGTTCAAAAAACTAAGATCATGGCATCTGGTCCCATCACTTCATGGCAAAGAGATAGGGAAACAATGGAAAGAGTGACAGACTTTACTTTCTTGGGCTCCAAAATCACTGCAGATGGTGACTGCAGCCATGAAATGAAAAGACACTTGCTCCTTGGAAGGAAAGCCAAGACCAACCTGGACAGCATATTAAAAAGCAGAGACATTACTTTACCAAGAAAGATCTGTCCAGTCAAAGCTATGTTTCTTCCAGTAGTCATGTATGGATGTGAGAGTTGAACCATCAAGAAATCTGAGTGCCAAAGAACTGATGCTTTTGAACTGTGGTGTGGGAGAAGACTCTTGAGAGTCCCTTGGACTGCAAGGAGATCCAACCAGTCCATCCTAAAGGAGATCAGTCTTGAGTGTTCATTGGAAGGACTGATGCTGAAGCTGAAGCTCCAATACTTTGGCCCCCTGATATGAGGAACCAACTCATTGGAAAAGACCCTGATGCTGGGAAAGATTGAAGGCAGGAGGAGAAGTGGGCAACAGAGGGTGAGATGGTTGGATGGCATCACCGACTCGATGGACATGAGTTAGAGTGAGGTCCGACAGTTGGTGATGGACAGGGAAGCCTGGCATGTTGCAGTCTATGGGGTCACAAAGAGTCAGACATGACTGAGTGACTGAACTAAACGAATGCTGAAAGATTGGATCAATTCATCCTCTTTCAACAGCAAGATGGTGCCCCTTTTTCCACATCTTCATAGACATAGTTTAGTTTTGATAAAGCTGACTGGTAAAAAATGAAATCTTGTTGCCAGCTTAATTTGTACTTGCTTGATTATTAGTGAAGTTGAACATTAAACATGTTTTATATATTAATATCACAGGTACATTTGTTGGTTTCTTTTGGTGTTTTATTATCTTTGTTATTTTCCTGTTGGTATCTTTTATCCAATAGGAACATTCTTTTTTCTCATCTTTTCTCTAGAGAGAGATTACGTCTCTCTCTAATAAAAAATATTTGCTGTCATATTTATATTAGAAATATTCTTCCCATGTTGACAGCAGACTACCTTTGATATTTGGTTTATATACCAACAAAAAAAGAAGAAATTAATTTGTGTTCCAAACTACTCTTTTTATTTTTTATAGAACGGTAATATATGATCAAAGAATCTGGCAAAGAGGAATATAATTAATGAAAGGATATTTCTGATTCTGTTTCTGTTCAGCTCAGTTCAGTCACTCAGTTGTGTCCGACTCTTTGCAACCCCATGAATTGCAGCACGCCAGGCCTCTCTGTCCATCACCAACTCCCGGAGTCTACCCAAACCCATGTCCATCGAGTCGGTGATGCCATCCAACCATCTCATCCTCTGTCGTCCCCTTCTCCTCCCGCCCTCAATCCTACCCAGCATTAGGGTCTTTTCCAATGAGTCAACCCTTCGCATGAGGTGCCCAAAGTATTGGAGCTTCAGCTTCAACATCAGATCTTCCAATGAACACCCAGGATTGATCTCTTTTAGGATGGATTGATTGGATCTCCTTGCAGTCCAAGGGACTCTCAAGAGTCTTCTCCAACACCACAGTTCAAAAGCATCAATTCTTCGGTGCTCAACTTTCTTCACCGTCCAACTCTCACATCCATACATGACCACTGGAAAAACCATAGCCTTGACTAGACGGACTTTTGTTGGCAAAGTAATGTCTCTGCTTTTAAATATGCTATCTAGGTTGGCCATAACCTTCCTTCCAAGGAGTAAGCATCTTTTAATTTCATGGCGGCAGTCACCAACAGCAGTGATTTTGGAGCCCAAAAAAATAAAGTCTGACACTGTTTCCACTGTTTCCCCATCTATTTCCCATGAAGTGATGGGACCAGATGCCATGATCTTAGTTTTCTGAACGTTGAGCTTTAAGCCAACTTTTTCACTCTCCTCTTTCACCTTCATCAAGAGGCTCTTTAGTTCTTCTTCGCTTTCTGCCATAAGGGTGGTGTCATCTGCATATCTGAGGTTATTGATATTTCTCCTGGCAATCTTGAGTCCAGCTTGTGTTTCTTCCAGCCCAGCGTTTCTCATGATGTCCTCTGCATATAAGTTAAATAAGCAGGGTGACAATATACAGCCTTGACGTACTCCTTTTCCTATTTGGAATCAGTCTGTTGTTCCATGTCCAGTTCTAACTGTTGCTTCCTGACCTGCATACAGGTTTCTCAAGAGACAGGTCAGATGGTCTGGTATTCCCATCTCTTTCAGAATTTTCCACAGTTTATTGTGATCCACACAGTCAAAGGCTTTGGCATAGTCAATAAAGCAGAAATAGATGTTTTTCTGGAACTCTCTTGCTTTTTCGATGATCCAGCGGATATTGGCAATTTGATCTCTGGTTCCTCTGCCTTTTCTAAAACTGTTTCTGTAACTGTTCCTTGTTTTTCAGACTGAGAATATTAGTAAAAGAAGGGAGAAGAATAAAGCTTGATCAGGGATTGGGAATTGGAAACAAAAATAAGAAAGTGTAAGAGAAAATAAGGGGAGAGGAAAAAAGGAAGAAGAAGAGTTGTTTCTCTTTTAATAAAGAGATGGGGGTATTTTACAACCGTCCATGCTTTCAGAGTGATTGAGATAATCATAGCGTTTAACTAATTAGGAGACAAAACCTGCAACTGAAGACAAACTCCAAGTCTAATAGGGGAACGGGGAAAACAAGCCCTGCCTAGCTTATGGTGACTTAGAATACATGTTTCAATGAAGCCTGGAGATGAACTGAGTCTAAATCAAGCAGTGATTGATAATAGCTAATAATCAGGGTACAATGTCCTGAGTTGTCCTCTGATTTTGATATTTTCTTTTTCTCTAATTTTGCTATATTTTCATTGACATTGTGTGTTTCAGCAATTAATCTTAATAGTTTAATAAAGAGCTGGAAACTCAAAAGGATAATTTCATAGAAAATGGATCTGGGGTTTAAATTCTAAGTTAGTATATTTTTATACTTTAGAATTTCATTGATAAACTTGTGAAATAAACAAAGAAATAAAAAACAAACTAAACTTGTTACTCAAGCTCCTGACCTCTGACTCATGTCTAACTTTTCAATTAATATAGTCATTCAGGGAATAAGATAATACAACTCTTCATAAAACCTTATCTCCAACGTGACTGGGCTTCGATCTAATACCTTAGGTAATTCTGCATATAGACTATAGTTGTTATGGAGTTCAGCTCTGAAGAGCAAGAAACCTGAGATACAAACCCTGATGATTTCTGACAACACAATCTTGGGCTTTAATCTCTCTGGGCCTCAGTTTTCTCAACTGAAAATTAGAGATATTAATAATTCCTATATTACGAAGTTATTGTGATGATTAAACAAAGTAATAAAAGTCAAGAGCTTAGATTACCACCTGGTTCATTGCAAATGCTCAATAAATGTTATTTTGAACGATATTAGTATTTATAATTTTATTATATATACTTTTCCCCATGGAATTACAGTATCTTAAAAACCAGAATATTGCTAAGTTTTTTATAAGCATATGTGTCCATATGGCTCTGTGTGTATATACACATACATTATAGATAACCTTTCTATCCTTATATTTTAAAGAACATTAACTTTTAGTGTAACTTATATGCCATTCATATATTTCATCATAATAAGTTTGAATATTTTTTAAATTTTTTATGATAAGTTTTAAATGAATATTTATGGCCAAGTACTAAAACATAAAATTTATTCCTTAGGAATTAAGTATTTTATTGAAGAGAAAACATGCTAACAATTACACATGTTGAATACAAACATTACATTTTATAGGAGTTCATAAGGATACTAATATTATATATGTGAAAAACTAACTATCTTTACACACACAGATACAGATAATATGATTTAATTCTTATAAAAATTCAGTTTGGTAAATTCCACAGCACTCCCATCTTACCCTTGAAAATGTCAAGATAAAGTAACTTGCCCAAAATATCACAAACTATTCAGTTGATCCCCAGTTTGAACCACAAATTTACTTAATATCTGAGTCCATCTTCTTAATTTTTGCTTAATTATACCCCAAACAGGGGTAGCATATCTTCCACAGATACTGATCAAATGTTAGTATAATAAAGCAATTTGAAAACTGTAAATTTATTATTAGAAATAATGGGAGTCATGGTGGAGAGAATGTTTTATGGAGGCAACAATCAACATTTTTGAGAAAAATGTAGAATTTTTATTAATAGAGAATAGAAAATTGCATTTATGTTATCTTATAGAACTAAAAGTGAATATTTCGTCAGACCTTTTCCTTTCGGATAAGTTTGGCCGATACTGTATAGACATGTCCTGAATAAAGAACCAGGGAAATCTGTGAGTGGAAAGAAAACATTATTTGTGGACCTAGATTTTTGGACCATAAATGCATGTCCTAATGAGAAGTTGAAGATAGAATAACAAATTAATTACATTAAAAGAACCTTGCCCTTTGTATTTCCTTGCTCCTGGGAACTTAAATGTTGAATTTTCATGTTGCATTAACATTTGCAATAAAAATTAAAACCCTAAAACTAAAATGCAAACTTCCTCACAGGCTAATGTAGTAATTGTACAAAATAACTACATCTAATAACTCAGAAGGGCTAAAGGGAAGGATAAATTGTTGCCACTTGAAATTACAAAGGAATTTCCAAGGAGGTTTGATGAAGTGACTGACTTAATTAAAGTTTGCCAGAATATCAAAGAAGATGCTGCACATTTGTCTTTCTTTATTTAATGGACAACTTCTGAAAAGGCATGCATCTCAAGTCATTGTAAATATTTCCTCAATTGTGGACATTATCTTAGATATATTATATTTTAATTGGGTTCAAACAACACTTGAATTTTTGTTTTTGACTTAAAACACTTTGATTTTCATTTACTGGATTTTACCAGTGTCCCACGGCTAACATATTTGCATAATCCATATGCAGGGAGATTTAAAGAGCTAAAAGTCAAAATGAAGTGCTACAAAATATTTTTGAAAGAAGTATTAAACTTGAGCTTCTGTAGCCCAAGTTACTTGTGAGAATAAGAATTAGAAACAATTATAAAGGAAAAGAATAACCAACATTATTTTTTAGGTACCTCTTCCCTGGTGGCTCAGATGGTAAAAATTTGCCCGCAAAGAAGGAGATCCCAGTTAGATCCCTGGGATGGGAAGAATCCCTGGAGAAGGGAATGGCTACTCACTCCAGTATTCTTGCCTGGAGAACTCCATGGGCAGACAAGCCTGATCGACTACAGTCCATGGGGCCGCCAAAAGTCGGACATGACAGTGACTAAGCACGTAGCTCAAAAGATATTATCTTTTTGCTGAACCTACGACCAATTCTAAATACCTTTCAAGGAGGCAGAAAAACCATTTTTCACACAAAGTTATTTCTAGAATAAATTCACTTATAGATAGTATTTATAGAGTTGCTTCATTTTATCAGAATTACTCTACCTATGTAACTATTATATCCCCCTTCAAATAAAGAATTTACCAATACAGTATGGATCAGTGTGGGAAATAAAAACAGAATTTTAAAAAAGGAAGAGCACCATCTCATGACTGCCTTGAAAGAAAGATTCTAGTGGCAGCATACTCACTAGAGTTATACATGTTGTGAGTATTTGATATTAAAAAGACATTTAGTGGAAAAATAGCATCCCATCCTGAAGTTGTTTTTATCTCAGTGGAACTTTTTGCTGCATGTTTTACATTTCTGGTCTAACAAATTCCTTCTGGTATTATTAAGGGAGGAGAGATTTCTTAACAGAATGACTGAGCGTTTTTGCAGTTCTGTCACTCATTTGAAATGTGGATGGAACAAATAAGCACACCCTTTAGAAAATTCATACCTGAAGAGTTACCCCCAACACTTTTATCTGGGAATACCAAGAAATTCCTCCTACATATTCACTGGGCAATTGGTTACCTGTAAGTCACTTGAGATTTGAGGACTAATAGCCCAGGTTTAGAAGCCCATCTCTGCCACTATGTAGCTATTTACATGTGAAAAAGTTACATGAGAACTGGATTTCTTTCTTCAACTTGAAAATGAGGATATTAATACCTACTTTAAAAGGAGTAAGTGTAGTTATGAGGATTAACATATATCAGTTCAGTTCAGGTCAGTTGCTCAGTCATGTCTGACTGTTTGCAACCCCATGGACTACAGCACGCCAGGCCTCCCTGTCCATCACCAACTCCTGGAGTTTATTCAAACTCATGTCCATTGAGTTGGTGATGCCATCCAATCATCTCATCCTCTGTGGTCTCCTTCTCTTCCTGCCTTCAATCTTTCCCAGCATCAGGGTCTTTTCAAATGAGTCAGTTCTTCGCATCAGGTGGCCAAAGTACTGGAGTTTCAGCTTCAGCATCAGTCCTTCCAATGCATATTCAGGACTGATTTCCTTTAGAAAATTACATCTACTTCTGCTTTACTGACTATGACAAAGCCTTTGACTATGTGGATCACAACAAACTGTGGAAAATTCTTAAAAAGATGGGAATACCAGACCACACCTGCCTCCTGAGAAATCTGTATGCAGGTCAGAAAGCAACAGTTAGAACGGGACATGGAACAACAGATTGGTTCCAAATCAGGAAAGGAGTGCGTCAAGGTTGTATATTGTCACCCTGCTTATTTAACTTGTATGCAGAGTACATCATTAGAAACGCCGGGCTTGATAAAGCACAAGCTGGAATCAAGATTGCCAGGAGAAATATCAATAACCTCAGATATGCAGAGGACACCATTCTTACGGCAGAAAGTGAAAAAGAACTGAAGAGGTTCTTGATGAAAGTGAAAGAGGAGAGTGAAAAAATTGGCTTAAAACTCAACATTCAGAAAACTAAGATTATGGCATCTGGTCCCACCATTTCATGGCAAATAGATGGGGAAACAATGGAAACAATGACAGATTTTACTTTTTTGGCTCCAAAATCACTGCACATGGTGACTGCAACCATGAAATTAAAAGACACTTGCTCCTTGGAAGAAAAGTTATGACCAAATTAGACAGCATACTAAAAAGCAGAGACATTACTTTGCCAACAAATGTCTATCTAGTCAAATCTATTGTTTTTCCAGTAGTCATGTATGGATGTGAGAGTTGGACTAGAAAGAAAGCTGAGCACCAAAGAATAATATTATATTATTAACATTTATAATACATCAATAATTCTTTACTGAGAAATTACTGTATGAAGTAAAAGTTAGTTGCTAGTTGTGTCCGACTCTTTGCGATCCCATGGAATGTAGCCCACCTCCGTCCATGGAATTTTCTAGGCAAGAATACTGGAGTGTGTTGCTATTTCCTTCTCCAGGGGATCTTCCCGACCTAGGAATCAACCCCAGGTCTCCAGCATTGGAGGCAGACTACCGTCTGAGCCACCATGGAAGCCCAAATTTCTGTGTAATAGGAACTATTTTTAAACCACAATCTGAGGAAGACATTTAAAACTGTAAACCTCATTTTCTGGATCCTCCCTGATAGAAATCTATCTTTAAATATATCTGCACTTTAAAATCCCAAGGAGTTGTTTGTAAGAATATGTAGATGTACTGCAATTTATGTTTAAATCAAAAAAATAAAAAAGACTATAGAAGACAGTCTCCAAGATTTCTCTTGATGATTCTCACCTTCTATCCTCCTAATATTCACGTCCCCCTTTGATCCCCTTCTCTGTTGAGTAGGGATGGCCTGTAGAATGTTGTGGAGATGACAGAGTGGAAATTCACAACTCTCTCATAAAAGATCGTCAAGTTTTCACTGTGCTGTCTCTTGGATGAATGCTCTGCAGAATCCAGACGCTATATTATGAGGACAGTGATGTAGCCCTATGGTGAAAACCACGTGGTACTGAACTTAGGTGTCTAACAGCCAGCACCACCTTGTCAGCCATGTGAGTGAGCCACTGTGGATGCCAATCTTCCAGCTCTGGTCATGGGTTCAGATGACAACTCCCTGGCAACACCTGGACGGCAACCTCATTGAGAGTCATGAGCCAGACCCCTCCAGCTAAGATACTCCCAAACTCCTGACCATAATATTATGTGAGGAAGCAGGTGTGTATTATTCTTAAGCCTTTATGTTTTGGAGTGGATTCATATGCAGTAATAGATTTAACCCTGCACCTGACAATAACATCTGTATTATTACATCCTAATTATCTAACAACAACCAGTCTTGGTTCAGGCCAGAAGGCCAATCTAGCAGAGCCCAGTTCACTTTGGCAAACCACAGAACTAGAAGCTAAATAAGTGGTTGTAAGTCAATAGTCTGGGGTTGTTAGTTACACAGCAAAAGGTAAGTGATATAGTCATCTCGGTTGCTGTTTCATCTTGTGGGATTTGCAAAACTCATTCTCAAGTGCTTCTAGAAGAGTAAAAGATCAAACATGATTAAACGGTCCCTAAAAAGAATAAACTAAAGAGGGGCTATTATCAATAACATAAAACCGTAGTGAGTAAGAAGGTGTGGTACTTGTTTTGTGGAAAGTGGAACTCAAGAAAAGAATTTCATCCATGGTAGGAGTTTTCCTAAGATGCTGAACTGCCTTTGAAATCTTCCACTGTTACTTTGGCTAAGTGAATAGTGAAAGTGAAAGTGTTAGTTGCTCAGGCATGTTCAACTCTTTGCAACCCCATGGACTCTAGCCCACCAGGCTCCTCCCTGTCCATGGGATGAATGGGTTGCCATGCCCTTCTCTGGGGGATCTTCCTGACCCAGGGATAAAGCCCAGGTCTCATGCATTGCAGGCAGATTCTTTATCATTGGAGTTACCCAGGAAGCCTGGTGTGACTAGTACAAGAATATAAAAATTGATCCATGGACCAGTATAGAGAGACCAGAAAGTGATACATGTAATTAAGGAAACCCTATTGACTATGGCTAATCTGATATTTTTCAGTGGGAAAAATGAGAATTTTCAATAGAGGTTTCTGGGCAAATTATTCATATGGATATAATGATATTCCACCAAACCTTATGTTCTAGACAAAAGCAATACCACGAGGCTGAAAGACTGATATTTGAAGAGCAAGTCTTGAATGTTTAGAGGATATTATAGGAGAATACCTTGATGATCATGGCAGAAAAAAGCGCTTCTTAACAATATGCACATGCACATACAAACAAAGCAAGAACCATGGAGGGAAGAGTGGATAAATTCAACTATATTAAAATAATGACTATTTATTCAAAGTATCAAAACAGAGTGAAAAGAATAAGCCGTAAATGGAGACAAGGAACGCAAACTACTCCAAAAGCTATTTTCCAAAATATTAAAGCCTGCTACAATGCAGAGTTCCAAAGAATAGCAAGGAGAGATAAGAAAGCCTTCCTCAGCGATCAGTGCAAACAAACAGAGGAAAACAACAGATTGGGAAAGACTAGAGACCTCTTCAAGAAAATTAGAGATACCAAAGGAACATTTCATGCAAAGATAGGCTCGATAAAGGACAGAAATGGTATGGACCTAACAGAAGCAGAAGATATTAAGAAGAGGTGGCAAGAATACACAGAAGAACTGTACAAAAAAGATCTTCACGACCCAGATAATCACGATGGTGTGATCACTCACCTAGAGCCAGAGATCCTGGAATGTGAAGTCAGGAAGAGGTGGCAAGAATACACAGAAGAACTGTACAAAAAAGATCTTCACGACCCAGATAATCACGATGGTGTGATCACTCACCTAGAGCCAGAGATCCTGGAATGTGAAGTCAGGTGGGCCTTAGAAAGCATCACTACGAACAAAGCTAGTGGAGGTGATGGAATTCCAGTTGAGCTATTTCAAATCCTCAAAGGTGATGCTGTGAAAGTGCTGCACTCGATATGCCAGCAAATTTGGAAAACTCAGCAGTGGCCACAGGGCTGGAAAAGGTCAGTTTTTGTTCCAGTCCCAAAGAAAGGCAATGCCAAAGAATGCTCAAACTACCACACAATTGCACTCATCTCACATGCTAGTAAAGTAATGCTCAAAATTCTCCAAGCCAGGCTTCAGCAATACGTGAACCGTGAACTTCCAGATGTTCAAGCTGGTTTTAGAAAAGGCAGAGGAACCAGAGATCAAATTGCCAATATCCGCTGGATCATCGAAAAAGCAAGAGAGTTCCAGAAAAACATCTATTTCTGCTTTATTGACTATGCCAAAGCCTTTGACTGTGTGGATCACAATAAACTGTGGAAAATTCTGAAAGAGATGGGAATACCAGACCATCTGACCTGTCTCTTGAGAAACCTGTATGCAGGTCAGGAAGCAACAGTTAGAACTGGACATGGAACAACAGACTGGTTCCAAATAGGAAAAGGAGTACGTCAAGGCTGTATATTGTCACCCTGCTTATTTAACTTATATGCAGAGGACATCATGAGAAACGCTGGGCTGGAAGAAACACAAGCTGGAATCAAGATTGCCGGGAGAAATATCAATAACCTCAGATATGCGGATGACACCACCCTTATGGCAGAAAGTGAAGAAGAACTAAAGAGTCTCTTGATGAAGGTGAAGGAGGAGAGTGAAAAAGTTGGCTTAAAGCTCAACGTTCAGAAAACTAAGATCATGGCATCTGGTCCCATCACTCCATGGGAAATAGATGGAGAAACAGTGGAAACAGTGTCAGACTTTACTTTTTTGGGCTCCAGAATCACTGCTGATGGTGACTGCAGCCATGAAATTAAAAGATGCTTACTCCTTGGAAGGAAGGTTATGGCCAACCTAGATAGCATATTTAAAAGCAGAGACATTACTTTGCCAACAAAAGTCCGTCTAGTCAAGGCTATGGTTTTTCCAGTGGTCATGTATGGATGTGAGAGTTGGATGGTGAAGAAAGCTGAGTGCCGCAGAATTGATGCTTTTGAACTGTGGTGTTGGAGAAGACTCTTGAGAGTCCCTTGGACTGCAAGGAGATCCAATCAATCCATCCTAAAAGATATCAATCCTGGGTGTTCATTGGAAGGTTTGATGTTGAAGCTGAAGCTCCAATACTTTGGGCACCTCATGCGAAGGGTTGACTCATTGGAAAAGACCCTAATGCTGGGTAGGATTGGGGGCGGGAGGAGAAGGGGACGACAGAGGATGAGATGGTTGGATGGCATCACCGACTCGATGAACATGGGTTTGGGTGGACTCCGGGAGTTGGTGATGGACAGAGAGGCCTGGCGTGCTGCATTTCATGGGGTCGCAGAGAATCGGACACGACTGAGCGACTGAACTGAACTGAACTGAACAGATAAATATGAAACAAATTCTAAATTAAAAAAAAAATGGGCTAAAGTATAAAATTAGGCTCTTTACAGAAAAGGGAAACAAAATAACTAACAACCTAAGAAGAGTATTCACTTATGAATACTTAGAGAATTATAATTCATAGCCTCAAGAAGATGCTATTTCAGTTCATCAGACTGGCTTATAACTTTTAAAAGCTAGATGATATCAAAGATTGGCAAGTATGTAAAGAGAGAAGCAGGAACAATTGCCACAAAGGTTGGGAGTGAAAAACAGTACTATTACTTTGAAAAGGCATTTGATATTACCTCAAAATTTTGAATATGTAGCTACAATGTGATACCACAATTGTAATCCTAAATCCATAATCTAGAAAATTTCTGTACATGAGCACTAGATGTCACTGACAAGAATGCACATAAGCACAACATATAGTCACAATAAGTGGAAATACCACAGATCCATCAAGAGGATGGAATAGTATGTGTCAGAAAAAATGAATAAATTGCAACAAGACCCATGCATTTAAGGAACATTAAAATGAATTCAAAGAGCACATATTAGGCAAAATCTTATAGTATGAGTCTATTTTTATAAATTGCAAGAATATTGAAAAAATTCAAATGACATCCAAATACATTTAGTAACACCTTAAAAAGAAAGGGAATGAAAATTTAGAGCAGCATTTATCTCTGTTGGGGAAGGATATAAATAGAACCTTGGATGAGGCCCTTAAGGGACTGAGTGGGAGATACACAATCTTCTCTAGTACTGTTATTATTGATATTGTACATATATGCTGTAAGTGTTCTTTTATATCTACTGGATGTTCAAAATAATAATTTTTAAAAGAAAACCTTATGTCATCAGTTTTCTTATTGGAATGAATCATCAAGGAAGCAATCTTCCCTGCCAGTAATTCTTACTGTAGGTCCTATAAAAGCATTTCTGCTTCACATTTGGGCCTCTGGGCAGGAGGTCATAGCAGATGTTTGCCATGTGCTAAAAGGAAGCTGGATGAATGCCAAGAGCATGCTTATAACATTGCTCCCACCCTGGCAGAGATCTTGAAGTCAGCATATAAAGAAAAGTAGTAATGTGCTAGACTAAGAGGTCATGGATTCCTCAAGTTTTGACTCGACACTTCATAATTGCCTTAACACTGTATTGAAAAAGCATCTTTCCTCTGGCCTCCACTTCCTGAGAATTTGCCAAACCCATTAACCTTTTTATTCTAAAGGGAATGACTCCCCTAGAGGTTGAGAGAGCCAGGAAGGAGACTGTGACAGGCGGTGGTGAAGTGCTGTTTATAGAGTTGTAGGGCGGTGACGATAGAATAAGAATGAGGATTCTGATGCTTGGCTGTGCCTACCAACAGGGAAGTAGGGACCTGCCGGAGCAGCTCAGACTTGAAGGTGGCTGCCAATCACTCTGAGAAATGAACCATTACTTTGCCCTTTATCTGCAGAGTTGACCCTTTGAGCAGCTTTGTTCTGACCCTGGAAGATTCCAATACATTCACAGCCTCTCTATTTTGATGTCAGCCATCACCAGGTTCTCTATAGTTTTCCCTGGGCTCACAGGTTGATAACTTACTTGGCATTCATAGGGATGGAATATTGAGTAGGGACACCTTTTTCTGTTTGTCTTTCTGGATTATTTACCAATCATAAAAAAGAACCATGCATTTCTGCTATACTTCAGCATTTATAAGTATTTTCAAATGTATGTGGGGTTTTTTTTCATCTTTTCAAGAAAAGCGAGACTCCAAAAGCTAATAGTTTTCAGATTGTTACATCAAATAAGAATCAGAGCCAGAAATCAATCCCAGATTTTCTGAAGTCTTTTGAAGTCCCACAGCTTCAAGACTTTTCCATTACAATCCAGAGACTCTTCAAAATACAGGCTTGATGGAGAGGTTTGAGGGGTGGGAAAATCACACCTTCATAACACATAGCACTTCATAATTTAAACAGTTATAAGTTATTTTTTGAGTAAAACTGAGGTACCAATCTCACACACGTTTTTCCATTTTGCCTTTTCAACCATCTGATATTACTATTATTATGCTTGCTGTTGTTATTGACAGTTTTACATATGAGCTTTTGACAGGACTTAAAAACAAACAAGTTGCAAAGGAAATTGAAAAACTAGATTCTATTAAAATATAGCACCTGTTGCTATGAAAACACCTGGCTTCCAAGGTATGTAAGATATGGAGAAATGTTTACCATATTTCTTAAGATTCAAGGGGGACTTAAATATGTAGTGCTGTGTGTATGTTCAGTTGCTCAGTCATATCTGACTCTGCAACCCCTTGGGCTGTAGCTGCCAGGCTACTCTGTCCATGGAATTTTCCCAGCAAGAATACTGGAGTGGTTTGCCATTTCCTTCTCCAGGGGAATCTTCTGGACCCAGGAATTGAACTTGCATCTCTTGCATTGCAGGAAGATTCTTAACATCTGTGCCACCTGGGAAAATCACTACTAGGTTTACTATAATTGATATAGAACAGACGTCGTGATTTAAAAATCTGGATGCATATTGTACAAGTGTGTGTGCATGTCTATGTGTGTACATGTGTGTGTCTGGGTTAAACATATAACACCTCAGCAATTCATGTGTTCAAATTAGGCAAAAGAGGATCTGTATATAGATACATACCTTCACAATATCCTTTATTCTTCAGATACCATGGAAGACTTGGTGGAAGCCTCTGCAATCCTTTTCAAAGAATTTCAAATATGTACAAAGGTATGCATTCATGGGGTAGGGAAGTGGTTCTAATCAGGAGTAATATTGTTCTCCAAGGGACATTTGGCAAATGTTTGTAGATAGTTTTAGTTGTAACAATTGAGAGCAGTGATAAAGGCATGTTACCAGTAGATGCCAAGGGTACTACAATGCATAAATCTGCCCTCCACAACAAATCATTTTCCAGGCCAAAATGTCAGACACTGAAGTTGAGAAACCCCGGGGCCTGGGCAATTGAGAGAAAGAAGCAAAGTGCCATGGTTTGCCTATTAGTAAAAATATTGCAAACTTTTACCCACTGCTTACTGGCCCACTAGATGGGGCTCCAAAGGAATTTACTATGTGCAAAGGTACATAATAAGCATTATAGATTAGAGGACATTTAAGTCACCTGCTAACTGTATATTTCCAAGAGATGAAAGAGTTTAAATAAACTAAAAGGAAGATAACACCAAAAACAATATTATTGCACAAACTTAGCTAAAAAAGATACGATCAGAAACTATGGAAGAAATCAAACTAGTAAAGACATGCTGTTATTTTCAAATAAAGAGTGGTTTTCAGATAGCAGTGGTAAGTGTTAGTCAACATAGCTGTAGCCATTTCTTACTTTGCTTGATTCTTATGAGGATAAGGAAACAGGGCACTGAACAGTCCTTGGAGAGAGAAGGAAAAATATTCATTTCCTACCCTCTCATTTATTTCTTTTTCCTTGCTCTAAGCCTTGCATTAATAAAGCATAGAAGGAAGAAGAAACCAGGACTAAAGATATTTGAATGCATCCTCCTTCCCATATAAAACCCATAATTTTCTGAAATTTTCAGAAATGCATTACTTCTTTTTCCTTTTGACTGCTTGTGTTGAAATTCACAGAAACCAACAAAAGACATCATGAAGTCTCCAGCATGAATCATTTATCTGGACAAAATAGGAAGGCTATTTAAAAAAGGGCAGTAATTCCTTCTTGCTGTCAAAAGATAAAGGCTTACAATTTCCTGCTGAAATGTGTACAATACCTTGTAAATTGTGAACATGTAATCATCTTTTGAAAAAGAGGAGAAAAACACCAATTGGCAACATTTTGCCATAGAAGTGAATGCATTACTGCAAACCATAAATATTTTTAATTCTAGTCTTTAAAGGGAAGAGGATAAAGGTCAATTGTTCCATATCGACAATAGTTTAAAGTCAACTAAAAAGAAGGTTAAAGTTAGAAAAGTGACCATAATAAAACTAGTCTTTGCTCAAGTAAACTTCTGCCCTCTTTACAACTTGGAGTCTTACCTAACAACATTAATGTGAGGTCTGTAATATTCCAGAGCGGCACAGAATGTGCAATTCAATTCCATCTGTCCTGAATATTACTGAGGAGAGCAAAGCTTCTTCTAGATGGTGAAAATTCTACTACTGAGAATATACCAAGACTGGCTGCAGTAATTACAATGAGCAAAATGATATTTGTCCATGCAAACTGCCATGTTTTTATATTGCTCCCTGTCCTCCAACAGAGAATTATAAGTGAACATTTGCAGTAAGAAATTATATTTGTATATTGTCATTTGGGAATCGTTATCAGCCTTTAAACCACTATTATTGGTGTCAGTGGTAGAGCTTTGTGGATACTCTGTGGCCTTTAAAATCTTCCCCTGAAACAATGAAGACAATTCTATTCAAAATGGCCACTGAGATCATACTTAGACTAGAATGAGAATCAGGATTTCTTTTTGAAAATTATCTGCCTCCCTTTGCTTAATTAAAAAAAAAAAGCAATTTTAATCTGATTGATTTATGGAGTTCTGAGGCAATATTAGGAAGTGCGTGGTTTGCCCTCTGAGAATCCCCACTTCTAATTTCAGCCCTGACTTTCAACTCTCTGCCCTGCTTATCCTTCTATTTTGACACTTAGATAGCAACTCATTAGGGCTTCCCAGGTGCCTCAGTGGGTAAAGAATCCACCTGCAATGCAGGAGATGCAGGCGGACGCAGGTTTGATCCCCAGGTCAGGAAGATCCCCTGGAGGAGGGCAAGGTAACACACTCCAGATTTTTTGCCTGGAGAATCCTGTGGACAGAGGAGCCTGGCGGGCTACAGTCCATATGGTCACAAAGAGTCAGACACGGCTGGAGTGACTGAGCACATACGAGCAACCCATTATCACAAGACACTTCTTTTCCTATTTTCATCTCCTTCTCTCATGAATTATAGAGCCATTTCCTAATCTCATGAAAGATCACACATAAGAATTACAAAATCCAGACTGTCTTTATAATACTTCTGTCTTATAACAGGAACCTCTACTTGGTTCTTTCAAACACAGAACTGTTTCCTTTGTTTCATCCTTAGGAAAGCAAGTTCAAACTATCAGAAAGGACTGTGAATCCCTACAGCTTGCCAAAGCTATCAAGGAGCTGAAAGAATGACAAAACTAAAATCTCTCTGGTATGATGCCTATTGTATAGTTCTCATTATCTTCTGAAAGAATATTTGAAAATTTAAAAGACTCAATTTTTGCATTCAGGTTGCTTAAGAGACATAAGCTTGTGAAAAGATAGTTAGCAGCACAAGAGAATGCCTAAAGGACCAGGTGAATCACAGAGATTATATAAACCAGGGAGATCAGACAAGGGAGCAAGGGCATGGTCTTGGAGAACCTTCATCTTCCAGGCAACTGAAATTCACTTATGACCTATATTTAGGGCAAAGGGAGGGATCTTTTTTATGTCATTTGATAAAGCTCTCAGAAGAGTACAGAATTAGAATCTTCCCATTTTTCTGCCAAAGGACTAGTTCAATCATGAAGAAAATGCCTCATGTTTAATTCATAACATAAAATCTCTCTGATTTATAGTATGATGTATAGGTGTGATTCATGAGCAAAGGAGCATAATCATATTTTCATGGGTGCTATCTCAAGTGAGGCGAGGGGGATTCATTTCAATTGCAATTGAAGAATTTAAGTCTGCAGCTCCTGCTGCTTGGAGGGGACACTTACCCACAGGAGATGAGCCTATTAATTACAGCCAGAGAGGGATGTGACCCTCAATAAAGGGAATTCATTCCTCTCCATAGTCACGTCCCGTGAAGAAGCCACAGGATGCTGCTTTCCATAGTGATCTTAAGGGTGTGATTCAGAAATGTGGAAGAAAACCTTCAGTTGATCAGGATTGCAAGAGCAGTTGATACTAGCTGACTTTTGCCAACTTCCTCCAAGAGCTTCATTTGTCTCTTTTTCTCCATAGTGCCATTGTGGCCATAGGGAGCAACGTTGGGCAGTTACCTAAGCATGGGAGGTCACTTGTGGTCGCCAGCCAAATATGACCATCTAAAGAGGTAAACAAGCTTGAAACGCTGATAACATTGCTGCTCAAACTGAGCTCTCAGGGGGTGAATGAGATGAGGAAACTAATCTAAATGGTTAGATTCATGCATATGTTTCTATGTATGTTTTCACATCTACGGAAAATTCACAGACAAATATATTTAAAGATTGCTAACACCACCTGTTTCTAGAATATACGTATATGTATATGTTGATAGGAAAGGATTCTGAGTTAGAGACTTTTTTAAAAAAAAAATTGTGTATTTTATACTATATGGCAATCATATGTTAGTTCTAAAAAAATTTAAATGTATGCTCAACTGATTCCAAAGTAATTATTCCTGACATATTTTAGTCTAAGTTAATGTATTTTGATGCTAACTAGACTATGTTGCAATATCTAATGCCATATAATGGAGTAAGAAATGGCAACCCACTCCAGTATTCTTGCCTGGAAAATTCCACGGACAGAAGAGCCTGGCAGGCTACAGTCCATGGGGTCACAAAGAGTTGGACATGACTGAGCAACTGAGAAATGCCACATAAATATTTGATAGATTCATTAAGGTCAAAATAAGAGTACTAAGGAAGATGCAGAAGAAGCTAAATAGCTAGGCTTCTGGCATCAGAACAGACCAAACACATATGTGATGTATTTTTTATTCCTTTCCACTTTCCTTTAAAATAAAATCTCAATCCAGAGTTTTCTGACTCCTCGGATGGCCTAGTAGGCATCACCTCAACTTCAGGTTCCTGACACTGCCCACACTCCACGTCTCCTGTTTCTGGCCTGGCCTTATACAGCATGATGCGGGCCTGCACACTACCCCTCACCCATGATCTGACTTGCCTGGCCTCTGGCAAATGCCCATGGAGAAGATGAGGGTCCCTCTGGCATGTCATAACCCCCCTTTCTGCAGATACACATATTGCCCATTGACTCCTCTGCCGTTTCTTCCTGACCATCTCATCCCACTGCAACTAGACCACCTCTTATAAAACTTGATCAGGAGATAAATCTATGTTTTCAAACAGCCTATAATGAAGTTTTCCTATGATAAAACTGATGGACTACAGAGAGATAGGCACACCAGAAAGGGCACTGGCTTCCCAATCAAATCAAGTTGGTTTATGTCTTTGCTTCCTCCTCCTCTCTCTAGTTGTAGACATTTTGGGGCTAATTAACTCCTTGACTCTAGTTTTCTTAGAAATAAAATGGACCAAACTCTATGGCCGATTGGAAGGTTGGCCCAAGCAACACAGTACAGATTTGCTTTTTTGTTTTTTGAAAGGATGAGACCATATCATTTTTCAACTTATTGTCCTTCAACAACTTCTTACTGTGCTTTGAAAAAAATAAAAATAAAAACCTTGCACAAAGTCCAGTCACTGCCATCTCCCTGCGCCTCTGACCTCACTCAGGGCACTCGTCCATCATACTTGTGCTCTAATTAATAGTCTTTGGATTCCTTTATCTTTCCCTTTGCTCTTCCCATGGCTGATTGTATCTCATCCGTCCAATCTAAGTTGTAATACTGCCAAAGTGATAGTTCTGTCTAAATAACCCATTTCCATCATTTATAAACTGTACCACTTTGCTTGTTTGCTTACATTTACAAAATTGTAATTTAATTATGAACTAACTTTTGTTTTCCTATTAATCTCTATCTTCCCAATCAGACTATAAGCAACTTAAAGGTCTTTTTTTCTTTTTTTCCCCAGAAAAACATACTTGGCATTGACCAAAATGTTTATCTCATGGTTACCGTTTATTAAATACTTACTGAGTGAATCAATATATGATAGAAACTTTAAAAGAGGATTACAGTAATAAATTTAAGCAATATATGGATAAGCCCAACTGATGGATAATTTAATAATGACCTTTCAGTTATCTGCAGACAAGGTTGTGAAATAGGAGCAAAGAAAAGTGATAGATATAGAGAGATGCTAAAAAAGACTTCTGTATTAGGGAATTTTGCCGTCTATAGGTCCTATAGTTTCTCCAGAATAAGGAGTGGATCTTCCACCACTTCTTATTCACCTAATGTAGAAACCAAATATTATGATTAAAATGGTATCTCCTTATATTCTTAAGAAAGAAAAAAGTGATGAATATACTTTCATAGAAGTATAAATATAAATGAATTTTGAGATAGAAGAAATTAGGGAAGGCATTTAAATCTGTTCTCATCATTTTTAGATAAATAAACAGACCTAGAGAACATCACTTAAATAAATCCATCCAGAAAATTAATTTAAAAAATAGCATGAGGATCCAGGTATCTTAACTTCTAGTCCAAGGATTCATTTGTGTGTGTGTGTGTGTGTGCATCACAGCAGCATATACAAATTATGTTGTTTGATTTCAGATTTTGTTATAATATTTGGAATAAAATTAATCTGACTTAGAGGCTTTATAAATAGCTGAGGAAAGAGAGATGTGAAAACTAAGAGAGAAAGGGAAAGATATACTCAACTGAATGCACAGTTCCAGAGAATAGCAAGGAGAGACAAGAAGGCCTTCTTAAAGGAACAGTGCAATGATGTAGAGGAAACAATAGAGTCGGAAAGGTGAGATCTTTTCAAGAAAATTGGAGAGATCAAGGGAACATTTCATGCAAGGATGGTCACAATAAATGACAAAAGTAGTAAGGACCTAACAGAAGCAGAAGAGATTAAGAAGAGGTGACAAGAATACACAGAAGAATTATACAAAAAAAAGATCTTAATGACTCAGATAACCATGATGGTGTGGTCACTCACTTAGAGCCAGACATCCTGGAGTTTGAAGTTAAGTGGGCCTTAGGAAGCATTGCAACAAAAAAAGCTAGTGGAGATGATGGAATTCTAGCTGAGTTATTTCAAATCTTAAAAGAAGATGCTGTTATATGCCAGCATATTTGGAAGTATCAGCACTGGCCACAGGACTGGAAATGGTCAGTTTTCATTCCAATTTCAAGAAGGGACATGCCAAGCAATGCTCAAACTACCGGATTGCTGCATTTATTTTGCCTGCAAGTAAGGTTATGCTCAAAATCCTTCAAGCTAGTTTCAGCTGTACATGAACTAAGAACTTCCAGATGCACAAGCTGGGTTTCGAAAAAGACAGAGCAATCAGAGATTAAATTGCCAACGTTTATTGGATCATAGAGAAAGCAAGGGAATTCCAGAAAAACGTCTGCTTCATTGACTATGCTAAGGCCTTTGATTGTGTGGATCACAACAAACTGTACAAAATTTTGAAAGAGATGGGAATACCAGATCAATTTACCCATCTCTCAAGAAACCTGTATGTGGATCAAGAGGCAACAGTTAGAACCTTATGTGGAACAAGTGACTGGTACAAATTTGAGAAAGGGGTAAGGCAAGGCAGTGCATTGTCATCTGGTTCATTTAACTTATACGCAGAGCACATCAGTGAAACGCTGGGCTGGATGAATCACAAGCTGGAAGCAAGATGGCTGGGAGAAATATCAACAACCTCAGATATGCAGATGATACCACTCTAATGGCAGAAAGCAAAGAGGAACTCAAGAGCCTCTTGATGAAGGTGAAAGAGGAGAGTGAAAAAACTGGCTTAAAACTCAACATTCAAAATCTAAATTCATGGCATCTGGTCCCATCACTTCATGGCAAATAGATGGGGAAACAATGGAAACACTGGCATATTTATTTTCTTGGGCTCCAAAATCATTGCAGATGGTGACTGCAGCCATGAAATTAAAAGACACTTGTTCCTTGGAAGAACAGCTATGTCAAACATAGACAGCATATTAAAAAACAGAGACATTACTTTGCCAACAAAGGTCCATCCAGTCAAAGCTATGTTTTTTCCAGTAGTCACATATGGATGCGAGAGTTGGATCATAAAGAAAGCTGAGCGCCGAAGAATTGATGCTTTTGAACTGTGGTTCTGGAGAAGACTCTTGAGAGTCCCGTGGACTACAAGGAGATCAAACCTTGATTTTCCTAAAGGACATCAGTCCTGAATATTCATTGGAAGGATTGATGCTGAAGATGAAGTCACCTGATGCAAAGAGCCGACTCATCAGAAAAGACCCTGATGTTGGGTAAGAGGGAAGGCAGGAGGAGAAGGGGACGACAAGAGGATGAGATAGTTAGATGGCATCACTGACTCAATGGACATGAGTTTGAGCAAACTCTGTGAGATGGTGAAGGACAGGGAAGCCTGGCATGCTGCAGGTCATGGGGTGGCAAAGAGTTGGACACAGCTTACTGATTGAACAACAACAAACATTTATTGTAATTTCCCCTTATCACATTCTTTCTTTATCTCTTACTATGCATGTCTCTTTCATTCACTTCACATATGAAATATATATTGGGTAAAATTGAAAACAAACAACAAAAAAATCTTTTCCACTATAATGTGCTGCTGATAGAACAGGCTTGGAAGCCAAAATCAAATTGTGTTATGAACAATTACAGTGTTGGAAAATGATATCTCATTAATGGGCTATGATTCACCAAATAAACAGATTTTTTGTTTGTTTGTTTTAATTGCATGAAAGGAGCTTCATTACTTCCTGAATAGATCTTCCTTTCGACAACTATATTTCAGCACTAAAACATCATTAGTTTTCTGTGTTGACCTTTTGTGAAGAAGTTCTAAAAATCAAGGAATCAATTGTCTATCCTAGGAACATTTCATTTCTATGGAAAGCAAAATAATAAAATACAGTACAAAACATTTAATTCTTACCTTCACCAAAGTTACTATAATTTGATTTATTCCATTAAATTAAAAAAAAAAATGTCCTTACAGCTAAAGTCTGAATAAAGGTCTCCTAATATAGAAAGTACTGAACAGCCAATTTCTTATAACAGCCAAGTACTTATACAGCCAACTTCAAAAGAAATGTATGGCGCTTACACTGCTGGCAGAAAAGAATATTTCAGCTAACTCAAATTGTATTAATATCTTATTGAAAGGGGACAACTGACAATTGCATGGAAGTTCCCCCAAAGGGTCAATGCTTGCCTCTAAAATGCAAGCCTCAAAAATCTCAGTGGCTGAAGTTCTGGTTTTCTTTCTGAATGGTAACTCTAGCTCATTTTTCTACTCTTTGCTTTTTTGATTCAGTTCCAGTCTCCCACAACTTAAAGGGACACTAACAGCAACTCAACCAGCCATTACTGAGTTTGTTCCTCCCATGTGCTTATACTGGGCTCCTAGGAGATCACACAGCTGAAGAAGGAATGCTAGGAGAAGGAGATGACATCTAATGGAGGATTTGATCTGTTTTCTGTCCTTCCACCATCTTCATCACCATAGTCAGCACCATTATTTTTACCATCACCATCATTTTCACCATGATGATTTTTGGGCTTCAAATACTAGCAGGTTACTTAATCTCTTTGAAGTTAATAATATGAAAAATTTAAATGAACACTTAAGGTACCAAACTCCCAGGGTTTTTGTTTTTTTTTTTTTTTAATAAATTTATTTATTTTAGTTGGGGTTGGTTTGAATATAAAGTACCTACTACCTTGTCTGGCTTTACTACCACTGTTTATGGATTAGTTTATGCATTTGTTGACCAATTATTAGGTTAAAGCATTCTTAGCCCCATTAAACTCTCTGACCAATCACTATGGGCTAAATACTTTGGTTCCCATTTTAAAGGTAGGAATTCTTGAAGTACCATCTACCTTACCCAAGGTCTCATAGCTATTAACGGTTGGCACAAAATTTTAAACCTAGATCTGTGTGCTTCTAAAATCAGTTGTGGGTATAGATTATATTATTATGGAGTGTCTGCCCTTTAACTTTACAGCATTCTCAGAACTATAAAAGAACACAGATAGTAAATCTGTCCGACTTTCTACGTTTAAGATGATTTTAGATCCAGGATATGGAGCTGATTGAATCCACTTAGCTTACATGTCTTCCCAAAGAGATATTTGGTCTTTGCTTATTAAGAAGTCTCTGAACCATATAATATCTTGTCACTTATGAGGCAAATAATTGAAGGTAACACTTGTATATATTAGGTATAGAATATAAAGCCCAAATGCTTTATGCCACACTCAACTCTAACACTGGGCCTTGCCCTTGCACATTAACAAGGTAAAAATTTTAAAAAAAGAAATCTGACTTTATATATACTTAGATATTAAGAAATTAATATCCACCTCCTTCAAATGTCCATTACCGTCAATTTTGTGACTCTAAACCCCTAAAATGTATCCAAATTCATTCAGCAAGTGGTAAAACTCAATCTTCTTGTGATTTATTAGAAGAAATACTCAAGAATTACATTAGGATTTTGAGTCCTTAATAAACTCTGAAGGAAATATGTCAACATAAGTGGTTTTAGAGGGATATTGTCCCAAGTAGTTTTATCACTTTAGGTACTAAGAAGAGGTTCATACATTGCCATACCATGGTATTTCTTAAAATATTATTAGAATCAATTTATTGCAATTTTAGGGAAACAATCATTTATAAGAAAAAATATCAATAGAAAATAAATCAGAAAATTAATCATAACATCAGCCAAAAGCAAAACTTCTAAAAAAATATAGGGAGATGGGTAAAATTAAAGAAATGTCTAATTCAATCTTATAATCTGAAGGATTTGTGATTCTATAATTCTTAAAGTCCCCTGCAAGCCAAAAAATTCTGTGACTTTTGACAGTGACAATATACTAGACAATGCTAAAAGACATTGACTAACTTCATTCCTAGAATATGTCTTGAAGATATGTGTCAAGTTGTTTGCAGAGATTAAGAGGTCAAAGCTTTTTTTCTTCTTTTTTTCCCAATCCTGAGCCAAAAGAGAATCAGCAAAAATACACATTCACCTTCAAGGAAAGAAATACACTTTACTGTCAGATTCAAGGGTTAGTAAATTCACCTGCAAAAGAGATTTCACAGAAACTAACAATAAAAAACTGGCCCCTACACTCAACTGTATTAGAGAAGTTTTATTACAGAAGAGTGAGATAGTCATTGCTTCACTATCTCCAGTAGCATATTGGGCATCACCGCTTAGCTTTTTGCCATAAGGGTGGTGTCATCTGCATATCTGAGGTTATTGATATTTCTCCTGGCAGTCTTGATTCCAGCTTGTGTTTCGTCCAGCCCAGCATTTCTCATGATATGCTCTGTTATAAGTTCAATAAGCAGGGTGACAATATAAGCCTTGAGGTACTCCTTTCCCAGTTGGGAACCAGTCTGCTTTTCTATGTCTGGTTCTAACTGTTACTTCTTGACATGCACATAGATTTCTCAGGAGGCAGGGAAGATGGTCTGGTACTCCCATCCCTTGAAGAATTTTCCACAGTCAAAGGCTTTGGCATAGTCAATAAAGTGGAAGTATATGATTTTTTTTTGCAATTCTCTTGCTGTCACTTCATGGCAGATAGATGTGGAAACAATGGAAACAGTGACAGACTTTTTTTCTTGAGCTCCAAAATCACTGCAGATTGTGACTGTATCCATTAAATCAAAAGACATTTGCTCCTTGGAAGAAAAGTTATAATCAACCTAGAGAGCATATTAAAAAGCAGAGACATTACTTTACTTTGCCGACAAAGGTCCGTCTAGTCAAAGCTATGGTTTTCCCAGTAGTCATGTATGGATGTGAGAGTTGGACCATAAAGAAAGCTGAGCACCAAAGAATTGATGCTTTTGAATGGTGGTGCGGGAGAAGACTCTTGAGAGTCCCTTGGACTGCAAGGAGACCCAACCAGACAATCCTAAAGGAAATCAGTCCTGAATATTCATTGGAAGGATTGATGCTGAAGCTGAAACTCTAATACTTTGACCACCTGATGTGAAAAACTGACTCACTGGAAAAGACCCTGCTGCTAGGAAAGATTGAAGGCAGGAGAAGAAGGGTATGACAGAGAATGAGATGGTTGGATGGCATCACCAACTCAATGGACATGAGTTTGAGCAAGCTTCACCATGGACAGGGAAGACTGGTGTGTTGTAGTCCATGGGGTTGGAAAGAGTAGATGTGATTAAGCATGTGAACTGAACTGAAACAGCCATGAAGTGGATTTCTCTGCTGACCTTTCTGGCTAATAAAATTAAGTCATAGCAAAGAACTCTGATAGGTTGTCCATACAATCTTAAGACGGATAAAACCACACAACACATGTGTCCTAAGCAATTAGAGGAAGATAGAGAAGTCAAGAGTATATATTAATACATTTGGAAAGCTGAGCATTGATGTATCAAAATAATATAATCAATTCTTTGTCACCCCAATTGAATGAATATACAGAAATATATGTGCATTCCCACCCCTCTAATACACACATCATCATTCCAGTTATTTATTTATTTATTTATTAACACACCAGGATTCAAGTCCTTCTAGATTCTGCAATGTTACCCTAGTAATCCCCTGGATAACTGAATTTCAGCAATTTACATGGCTATCTTTGAAGACAATGCAGGAAACTTAAATTGTAACTGGATCCAAGTCCAATATTCTGTGCTCTTTTCTCATGGCCCATTTAGGATAGTAGAGTAGATACATATCTCACTAACTTTTCTATTTATGCAAAACCAGCAGTCACCCTCTTACAGGGCTCCACATTAATCTAAGATTTTCTATTTGGCACAGAGTAAATATTGCCTCCTAAACTTAGCAGAACTATCATTCTATGCCTTAAAATCTGAATTTTAAGTTTATCTCCTAATGCAGATATTTTCAAAGAGACTTTGTTGATAAAGTAATGTCGGTTGTGTTATCTAATCACAGTTTAGAATGATCTAATTATCACTCTTTTAGAAAATCCATTGACTACCAAATCAAATAAGATTTTCTACTCTTCGTTACAAGCTACAGTTTCATTAGCTTTCATGCCAGCTAAAGATAGAATTTCAACTGGAATAAAGAAAGCTCATCCTACCTAGGAATATACAGTCTTTGCAGTTTAGAATTCCACCTGTCCTTGTTACTCCCAGCTAGAATCACCATATTTTATTCCTGACTACACATTTTGGTAAAGCAGAAAGAAACTAAAGTCATAAAGGAGCATTATCACTTCACAAGGAAGGGATAAGCAGCAGGAGGATGAAATTCAAATCAGTCAAGATCCTGCTTCCATGATAATGTATCTCTAGCTTTGAAATCACCTCAGAATAGCTACTATTCTGAGTAGTTTTGAAAGACATCTTTGAGGCATCATTGAGACTTTTTAAATAGAGAGCATCTAGTAGAGTTAGACTCCAAGGAGTAAGACTTTGCATATGAACAGTATTCGTTCTCATTTCTAAAGGGATGCAAAACATGGCAAGTAGGATATCTTGAAATATTTTCTCTACTTCACAGTCATTAGAATCTTCTAATTAAGGCTTAGTTTCCCAAGTATCTACAGCAAGTTCCTTTGTCAAAAGCTACCAGTGGCTCTTCATCCCATCAGTTTTCTCTAGGATATGTTAAGTGATGATTAGAGATGTAAACTAGTGCTTCTAAGAGAAAGAATGACTAGCAAGTAGATGCGCAGACTAACAGACTGGGCAGTTCAAGGGGTCCGTGGAAGCTAAGAAAGCCATCGTTTACCACCACAGGCACATAATTATCTTTACTACTGTCGGTTAGAATTCTTAGAGTAAAGAGAAAGTACAGTTATCTGTTTATCCAGTATTTGAACGTTCTAGTACCTGGGATCTGCAATTTTCTGTTCCACTCTCTGATGGTTGTTTGCCCATTGTAGTGCTACATGGTTATACATTTGAGTGAACACCATTTGTTTTTAACCTGTGTCTCTTTGCAATGATTTCATACAAAAACCATCGTAATTATGAAGTGTTACAATGTGTGAGTACAGAGTAGCCTGTTCCCTCCCTCACATGCTCCTGCATGTCAGCAGTGATGCTTCAGGGTGCAAATATCATGCCATATTATGTATCAGCATCAGGAAGGGGATGCAAAGTGATTCTTCAGTTCAGTCACTCAGTCCTGTTCAACTCTTTGTGACCCCATGGACTGCAGCACGCCAGGCTTCCCTGTCCATCAACAACTCCCAGAGCTTCCTCAAACTCCTGTCCATCGAGTCGGTAATGCCATCCAACCATCTCATCCTCTATTGTCCCTTTCTCCTCTTGCCTCCAATCTTTCCCAGCATCACATTTTCTATTCTGCAGTGCTTATGTGAATCTACAACTTGTGAAAGATGGAGGGATTCAAGGTCTTTGGGTCAACTATAGCCTATTAGATTTTTTGACAAGAACTCATGAAGACTAAAATACTGTTTGATTGTAGTTTTCCACACAGGAAAAGGTACATTGGGTTTCCTTGGTGGCTCAGATCGTAAAGAATCCACCTGTAATGCGGGAGACCTGGGTTCGATCCCTGGGTTGGGAAGGTCCCCTGGAGGAGGGCATGACAACCCACCCCAGTATTCTTGCCTGAAGAATCCCCATGGACAGAGGAGCCTGGTCACAGTCCAGAGGACTCAAAGAGTCGGACACAACTGAGCGACTAAGCACAGCACACAAATAAAAGTACATTAGGGGCAGCTTCATGTAGCAAATCGATATGGTCTTCTTTTTTTATACTAAAAGAATAAATATTTGTATTAAGCTCTGTTATTGTAAGCTGCATTCAATAGCATTCAAATAAACCATATCACAAACCGTCTACAATCAGTCAAATGCAACAGCAGTTCATTCTTGAACAATCCACGAGTCAGGGCAAAATTCCCTTCAACTTACAGCAAGATCCTACTCAGGTCTTACAGGCAGAGATTGGACCTATCATTTCTGATCACTAATGTGTGATGAAAAGCATCATCAGAATTATACGAAAATGAGTGAGAAGTGATTCTGATTTCAAAGCACATTATTTGGAAACATTAACAAAAACATCAAAATAATATAAGTATACCTGCTTCTACTAAATTCTTGATGGGAAAGCTCTCAAGAACAAGCAATTTGTTTCCTGTTACAGTTTTAGCAAAATATAAAAATGTATTTCTTATTGATATTAACAGCCTAAAAAATTATGTCAACAACAAAAGCTTACATTTAATGACTGTTTATTAGGACTAGTACTTTACTAAGCACTCTACATATGTAATCTCATATAATTCCTGAAACAATTACTCTTGTGATCCTATATTAGTTTCCTGCTAGTCTTAGATTATCACAAACTATTGGCTTAAAACAACATACATTTATTATTATATAGTTCTTGAGGTCACAGGTTCAAAATGAATCCCATTAGGCTTAAGTCAAGGTGTTGGCAGTGCTGCAGTCCTTTCTGGAAGCTCTCAGGGAGAAGTCATTCCCCCTACTGCAGCTCCTAGAGGCTGTCTTGACTTGTGGCCTCCTTCCAGATGGCCTGCCATATTTATAAGTTTTGGAATTAAGACCTGTACCTATTTGGAGGGTCATTACTCTGTCTACCATATTTTCCAATCTGAGTGAAAATGAAAATTTCACATAAAAAATGATGGAAGGGATATGGCGAAAGGGAACTCTCCTTCACTCTTGGTGGGAATGTAAATTGGTATGACCACTAAAAAGACCAGTATGGAGGTTCCTTAAAAAACCTAAAATTAGAACTACCATATGATTCAACAATCCCATTCCTGACCATATATCTAGAGAAAACCATAATTTGAAAAGACACATGCGCCCCAGTTTTCATTGCAGCACTATTTACAATAACCAGGACATGGAAGCAACCTAAATACCCATCAACAGAAAGGTATATATATATACCCACACACACAGAAACACACAATGGAATATTATTCATCCATGAAAGAGAACAAAATAATGCCATTTTCAGCAATACAGATGGACCTAAAGATTGTCATATGAAGTGAAATAGGTCAGACAAGATGGTTGGACGGCATCACTGACTTGATGGACAGGAGTTTGAGCGAGCTCTGGGAGTTATGATGGACAGGAAAGCTGGGCATGCTGTAGTCCATGGGGTCACAAAGAGTCAGACATGACTGAGTGAATGAACTGAGCTGAAGTCAAAGACAAATATAGAATATCATTCATATGTAGAATATAATTTTAAAAAATGATACAGATTGACTTATTTATGAAACAGACTCGCAGATTTCGAAAGCAAATTTATGATTACCAAAGGAGAAATCTGATGGATAAATTTGGAGCTTGGGATTAACATACACATACTATTGTATATAAAATAGATAACTAACAGGACCTACTCCAATACTTTGGCCACCTGATGTGAAGAACTGACTCACTGGAAAAGACCCTGATGCTGGGAAAGACTGAAGGTAGAAGGAGAAGGCGAAGACAGAGGATGAGATGGTTGGATGGCATCAGTGACTCGATGGATATGAGTTTGAGCAAGCTCCAGGAGATGGATAAGGAAGCCTGGTGTGCTGCAGTCCATGGGGTCGCAAAGAGTCTGACATGATTGAGTGATCCTACTGAACTGAACTCTATAGCACAGAGAACTCTACTCCACACTCTGTAAAAACCTTCATAGATAAAAACTCTGAAAAAAATGGATATATGTACATGTATAACTAAATTACTTTATTGCACACTTGAAACTAACACAACATTATAAACCAATTATACTCCAATAAAATAGATAAAATTATTGAGAGAACTGAATTATCATGAAACAACTAAACAACTTCCAAATAGATCAGACAGTAGATGGCAGTTTAGATAATGTAGGCTGAAAGAATTCATCCTAGAAGGCGTTATTTCTAAATATATTTTTACTAAGAGTTTTCCACAATTCTTCACCAGAGAGAAAATGTATATTTAGTTAATAAATACAATGAATATCACTTATTATTGTACATAATTTTGCTGACTTTAACCTCATTTAAATTATATGTAGCTCTCATTCCATTGTATGGGTTGAATTATTCTCAGTTAAAATTATTGTTGTTCCTAGAAGGAAAGTTTAATTCAGGATATTATGAACATTGGTGCTATTAATCAAAAGAAATGATTATTTTAAACATGTTTCAGTTATGTAATTTAAAAAGACAATATATGCAGATAGTATTAAACTCAAAATTTCAGAGTGGTATAAACTGAAAAGTACGTATCCTTTAATACCCTGAACTATTCATATAGTTGACATCCCAGAAGCAGTGCTTTTTAATATGCCCTTCTACAAATAATTTATACATATATATGTGTGTATTTTTTTAATTTAAAATATTTCTCTATTTGCTATTGCAAATTGGGCCATATCTATTATATTTTGTGGTTGTTTTGTATATGTCTGTATGTATACTGTCTACATACCAACCTTAAATAATTAAGTTACTGAATTATCATTTGCAAGAGTTTTACAGTTGATTTTTTTGGTGTTTCTACATCAACAGTCATCATTTGTAGAAAGTGATTATTTTTTAATTTCTTTTCAATTTTCATAATTGATACATCTTTCTCTAACTTTGTTGGCTAATATTCTAATGTTATGTTAAATACCATTGGTGATAAAGGGCATATTGGCTTAATCCTGACTCTAATTATTTTAATGGGGATGTTTCTAATGAGCTCTACGAAGCATGATGCCATTCTTAATTGATACAGCAGCACTATTTACATCTAAGAATGAACAAGCAAATTGCTTCCTTTTCAGACATATAATCAATAGATGTATGATAGGCAGACAGATAGGTGCTTTGTATAAATAAGTTCTAAGATCTCATGGCCCAGATTAGTTGTCCTCAAGGAAAGACAGGCTATTTGGGCCCTTGTCCTGGGACTCAGGAATGGAGACAGGGTTCTAGCTAGCGACATGTTGATGGATACAAGGCAAAAACCCCAGGCTAAGAGGCCATCTGGCTTTTCTAAAGGCAACATACTGTCAGAGCAGGAGAGCAAGGAGAGGTCAGGGATCCTGGCTTAAACATCACACACCTTATGATTATTAATAAAATATCAATATATAATAAATATTTATTTCTTAGCATAAGGATGAACAATGTGGTCATATAAGTTATCCTCTAATTTCCTTTGCTCATGCTAATATCCCTTTTTATTTCTTATTTTGCGTATTTGTATTTCATTTCCATTTTTTTATAGCTAGGCTAACTAATGTTTTATCATATTCACAGTTTTCCTTCAAAAGACCAGCATCTGAATTTCATGTTTTGATACATTAATATTTGTGAAGCAGCACTTCTTTACAGTTTTGCAGTATCTAGGTCTTTTGGTGAACAAGATTAAAAATTATGGTCTTTTCTTCTGAAAAATACACAAGCTCACATATTCTTTGAAAGTTGCATGCAGATTCTAGGAGGTTTATTTACCATGATATTTATTCATAGACTTTTCAATTAGAAATCCTATTCTCAGGCGTTATCAAATAGCATATTTGTTGAGTTTGCAAGGTAAAGTTCAGCTCAATATGTTTTAAAATTGGAGACCCTGTTATCAGTTTTAGATTCCTGCACTATTGCTTCTAATAGCACTGCTATTGCTTCTATGACAAAAGACTTTCATTGTAGTTAGTATGTTCCAGGCACAGTGTAAGTTCCTTACTTATTATCACAGATATCCTAGGAGGCAGGTATTATTATCATCACCATTTTACAGACAATAAAACTAAGACACAGAAAGGACTCAGTTTTTGCAGAAACTTGCCTAAAACCACACAGCTAGTATGTGTTCGAGCTAGAATGCAAACTCCAGCCACTCTTACAGTAAAGGTGAAAGATATTCATCAGAAGAAAAGTCATTATAAATTCCATTCATTCTCAACACTCTTGTTACTACTGCCCCATTTTTCTCATTTCCTTCACTTTAGGCCAACAGTTATCAACTGGGAGTGAGCTTGCACTCCAGAGAATATTTGGCAATATCTGGACCCACTTGAGGTTGTCATAATTGGTAGCGGGGATGAGGGGTTGCTACTGCCATCTAGTAGGTAGAGGCCAGGAATGCTGCTAAACATTCTTTAATGCAGAGAACTCCAGACAAGCAAAGACTTATCCAGCCCACATGTTGATAACACCAAAGTTGATAAACTGCTTTAGAGAAAATGATCATGCCAGTTTCAGAACCCTGTATTTGGCAGCAATACGGCAAAATAAAAACAGGATTCTAGGAAGTACCATTAAATTACTTGTTATGGGTTGAACTTGCTCCATGCACAGCCCTCCCCATTCGTATATTTTAGCCTTCATCTCCAGTAGGTTGGATGGCATCACCGACTCGATGGACATGGGTTTGGATAGACTCCGGGAGTTGGTGATGGACAGAGAGGGCTGGCATGCTGCAATTCATGGGGTCGCAAAGAGTCGGACACGACTGAGTGACTAAACTGAACCAGTATCACAGAATGTGCCATATTGGAATATAGAGTCTTTAAAGAGATAATTAAACTAAAGCCATCAGAATGTACCTTAATCCAATCTGACTGGTGTCCTCATAGGGCATTTGGATGCACAGAGAGACACCAGAGATGCAAGGTACGCTCAGAGGGACAGTCACGTAAAGAGGGTGGCCAAGGAGAGAGGCCTGCAACACATCTTTCCAAAAGGGAAAGATGATCCTCAGAGGAAACCATCCTTGCTGTTACCTTGATCTTGGACTTCCAGCCTCCAGAACTGCAAACAAGCAAATGTCTGTTGCTTAAGCCACCTACTCTGTGGTACTTCATTACGGCAGTCTTAGCAAATGAATACATTACTTAAGGCTATACAATATTTTCAAGACCCTTTAGCTCTCCTAAAGCATCTTTTACATAGTCTATTGCTATGCTAATTAAAAATGATTCACCTCTTCAGACAACCTGGGGTTTCACCTCATTTATTATGCAGCACTTTGTAAACTTAATTTCCTTTTTGGAGCAAAATCCACTTTTGATTCCCATTTCAGGCTGCAAAGAATTTCAAAAAGTCTCCAAAGCTGACATCCAAGTGTCCTGCTCCAGTGAGCACGCTACATGTGCTGGGGAAGCTGGAGCTGGGGAGTTTCTCTACATGAAAAATATTCATTAGTATTTGGCTAATTCAAAACCTGTTATCTTTCAAAGGTTGACAAATTACCTCAAAAATTAAACAGGTCAAACGAAACCTCCTCAAAATGCAAAACTCTTGGCTTGGCTACTATGAGATGTAATGAAACATTCTAAGCAATATTCTTATTTTACATTTTCTCTGACATAATATAGTAACTGATTTTAAAAATCAGTATTTCTCATCCCAACCATTTGAAAGCTAATGGATGTATGATAGATGCAAGAGGAAGATCCAGGCTTCAGTTTTATGTCTATTTCCTTCCATCAGGCTCTTTTTCATGCTTTCCTAGGAGGTGATCATGGTTGGGGAGCAAAAGGGCACATCTCACAAAACATTTCTTTACCCTTCTTCTTTGCAGATAAAGAAGTTTCTTTTGCTTATATGATGGAACAAGCAAGGTATATACGTAACCACACACATTCACACACACTGTGCTCCCGAAACTCTTCACCTTTCTCTTGAAAACCTAACAACATGACTTCTGTCACCTTTTCATTCTCCCTCACCCTGTTGAGATAGGTCCTTTTGGATAATCTACCGTGAATTTGACAGCTTCTTGGACTTCCCTGATTACTTAGTGGTAAAGAACCCACCTGCAATGCAGGAGCTGCAGGAGACTTGGGTTTAATCCCTGGGGTGGGAAGATCCCTGGGAACAGGAAATGGCAACCGCCTCCAGTATTCTTGCCTGAAAAATCCCATGGACAGAGGAGCCTGGTGGGCTACAGTCCAAAGAGTCCCAAAGAGTTGGACATGATGGAGCGACTGAGCACACACACATGACAGCCTCTTACCCCAGTCATGAGACTAGGAAACAGGTCAGAAACTAGTTTGTGCCTCAGTTGCTCTAAGAACTGTCTTCTATATAATGGCTGTTTGGGAATGCGGGTGAGGAGGATGTGAGTGTCATTTCTGCCTTATCTCACACTGACTACATTTTAATGCTTGCATTGAGCTCTGTGGCTTTTTCCCAGTACTCATTGCCTGCACATTCATGTGTTACTAGAAAAATCATTGTGTTGCTCAGAAATTGCTGTTCCTGTACTTTTCCTCCAGAAAATAAATTGCATCTGTTTCTTTTTTCCCCTTTGGCTAGTCACATCTCTCATCCTTGATCTGCTCCCAGAGTAGGCTAGCTGAATCAAAGCAAGCCCTTTGAGCTTAATTTTGGTTATGTCTTTCTTCAGCCGCCTCCTGCCTTCTGCTGTAAGTAAGTTTCCCTTTGGTCTCAGGGACGCATTCTGTTTTTTCACAATGACTAGGGAAGCAAGTGCTATGAGCATAAGAGGGCAGGGTCAAGGGATGCTGAATATCCTGCAGAACAGTTCCCAAGGAAAGAAGAGTGGTCCTGTCCCAAATGATCATAGCACACCTGTTGGAAACCACTGACAGTAACTCTCTAGGTGTCGCACTCTAGGTCAGGGAGTTAGAGACAGAAACGCTGGCTTGCTCAAATCCTCAGGGATACAACATTCCCTGACAAGACACTTCTGTTATTTTGTGCCTTTGAAACCTTAAATGTTTTACTCCTCAGGCTTCTGAGAGGAAGAATGCATTATGTGCTGCTGATGACATCTGGAGACTGACATTGAATGTTGCTTCAATGCAGTATGTTGTGGAACCTTTATGGAGGGGATATATCTCCTGCAAAGTGTTAAGTTGGAGCTGAGAGAACAGACATCATTCACCATTTATTCAGAAAACATTTCTTGGCATCTTTTCTCCTCTCTACTATGCTATGGTCCTCTGGATCTGAAGATAAATTATATAAGATCCTTGCCTCTAAGGAGCTATGTTTTATTGAATAATTGTCTTCCACGAATTATGGCCGCTCCAATGGTTGACCTTATCAACGATTTGGAATCTTTGGATTTATAGGTTACCTGCTCAGGGGGTAACTTGGGGTCCCCTGCCATTTGAATGGCAATGAGCACCTGGAAAAATAAGGCTTCTGGCTTACAGGTTTAATAAATTTAGACGTTCTCCTTACCGGGAAAAATAGATTATGTGATTTCAGATATAGGCAAATTAAGAACCACAAGAGCCCCAAGGAGGGTTTCTGTATGCTTGAATTAATACATTAATAACCAATGTTTGCAAATAGTACATTTAATAAGATGAGTCTCTGTGAGACACTGAGGAGTTTTATGAATCTCTAAGGCTCGACACAGAAGCGTGGCCGAGAGGAGCTAGGCCGGGCCGGGGGCCGGGGGCCGGGAGCCGGGGGCGGCAACCGAGAGGGGCTAGGCCGGGCCGGGGGCCGGGGGCAGCGGCCGAGAGGGGCTAGGCCGGGCCGGGGGCCGGGGGCCGGGGGCCCGGAGCCGGGGGCGGCGGCCGACAGGGGCTAGGCTGGGGCAGGGGCCGGGGGCCGGAGGCGGCGGCCGACAGGGGCTAGGCCGAGCCGGGGGCCGGGGCCGGCGGCTGAGAGGGCCTAGGCCGGGCCGGGGGCAGTGGCCGCCAGGGCCTAGGCTGGGCCGGGGGCTGGGGGCCGGGGGCGGCGGCCGACAGGGCTAGGCCGAGCTGGGGGCCGGGGACCGGGGGTGGCAGCCGAGAGGGGCAAGGCCGGGCCGGGGGCCGGCGGCAGCGGCTGACAGGACCTAGGCCGGGCCGGGGGCCGGGGGCGGCAGCCGAGAGGGGCTAGGCCGGGCCGGGGGCCGGGGGCCGGGGGCCGGGGGCCGGGGGCGGCAGCCGAGAGGGGCTAGGCCAGGCCGGGGGCTGGGGCCGGCGGCGGCGGTGGCGGCGGCAAGAGGAATTACCCAAGGCCCAAGGTAAGAGAAACCCAAGTAAGACGGTAAGTGTTGCGAGAGGGCATCAGAGGGCAGACACACTAAAACTAAAACTACAGAAAACTATCTAATCTGATCACACGGACCACAGCCTTGTCTATCTCAATGAAACTAAGCCATGCCGTGTGGGGCCACCCAAGACGGAAGGGTCATGGTGGAGAGGTCTGACAGATTGTGGTCCACTGGAGAAGGGCATGGCAAACCACTTCAGTATTCTTGCCTTGAGAACCCCATGAACAGTATGAAAAGGCAAAAGAATAGGACACTGAAAGATGAACTCCCCAGGTCAGTAGGTGCCCAGTATGCTAATGGAGATCAGTGGAGAAATAACTCCAGAAAGAATGATGGGATGGAGCCAAAGCAAAAACGATACCCAACTGTGGATGTGACTGGTGATAGACGCAAAGTCCGATGCTGTAAAGAGCAATATTGCATAGGAAGCTGGAATGTTAGGTCCATGAATCAAGGCAAACTGGAAGTGGTCAAACAGGAGATGGCAAGAGTGGACGTCGACATTCTAGGAATCAGCCAACTAAGATGGACTGGAATGGGTGAATTTAACTCAGATGACCATTATATCTACTACTGTGGGCAAGAATCCCTTAGAAGAAATGGAGTAGCCATCATGGTCAACAAAAGAGTCCAAAATGCAGTACTTGGATGCAATCTCAAAAACGACAGAATGATCTCTGTTCATTTCCAAGGCAAACAATTCAATATCACGGTAATCCAAGTCTATGCCCCGACCAGTAACGCCGAAGAAGCTGAAGTTGAACAGTTCTATGAAGACCTACAAGACCTTCTAGAACTAACACCCAAAAAAGATGTCCTTTTCATTATAGGGGACTGGAATGCAAAAGTAGGAAGTCAAGAAACACCTGGCGTAACAGGCAAGTTTGGCCTTGGAGTACAGAATGAAGCAGGGCAAAGGCTAATAGAGTTTTGCCACGAGAACGCACTGGTAATAGCAAACACCCTATTCCAACAACACAAGAGAAGACTCTACACGTGGACATCACCAGATGGTCAACACCGAAATCAGATTGATTATATTCTTTGCAGCCAAAGATGGAGAAGCTCTATACAGTCAGCAAAAACAAGACCAGGAGCAGACTGTGGCTCAGATCATGAACTGCTTATTGCCAAATTCAGACTTAAATTGAAGAAAGTAGGGAAAACCACTAGACCATTCAGGTATGACCTAGATCAAATCCCTTATGAGTATACAGTGGAAGGGACAAATAGAGTTAAGGGACTAGACCTGATGGACAGAGTGCCTGATGAACTATGGACAGAGGTTCGTGACATTGTACAGGAGAAAGGGATCAAGAAAATCCCATGGAAAAGAAATGCAAAAAAGCAAAATGGCTGTCTGAGGAGGCCTTACAGATAGCTGGGAAGAGAAGAGAAGCAAAAAGCAAAGGAGAAAAGGAAAGATATTCTCATCTGAATGCAGAGTTCCAAAGAATAGCAAGGAGAGATAAGAAAGCCTTCCTCAGAGATCAGTGCAAACAAATAGAGGAAAACAACAGATTGGGAAAGACTAGAGACCTCTTCAAGAAAATTAGAGATACCAAAGGAACATTTCATGCAAAGATAGGCTCGATAAAGGACAGAAATGGTATGGACCTAACAGAAGCAGAAGATATTAAGAAGAGGTGGCAAGAATACACAGAAGAACTGTACAAAAAAGATCTTCACGACCCAGATAATCACGATGGTGTGATCACTCACCTAGAGCCAGACATCCTGGAATGTGAAGTCAAGTGGGCGTTAGAAAGCATCACTACGAACAAAGCTAGTGGAGGTGATGGAATTCCAGCTGAGCTATTTCAAATCCTCAAAGGTGATGCTGTGAAAGTGCTGCACTCGATATGCCAGCAAATTTGGAAAACTCAGCAGTGGCCACAAGACTCAAAAAGGTCAGTTTTCGTTCCAATCCCAAAGAAAGGCAATGCCAAAGAATGCTCAAACTATCGCACAATTGCACTCATCTCACATGCTAGTAAAGTAATGCTCAAAATTCTCCAAGCCAGGCTTCAGCAATATGTGAACCGTGAACTTCCAGATGTTCAAGCTGGTTTTAGAAAAGGCAGAGGAACCAGTGATCAAATTGCCAATATCCGCTGGATCATCGAAAAAGCAAGAGAGTTCCAGAAAAAACATCTATTTCTGCTTTATTGACTATGCCAAAGCCTTTGACTGTGTGGATCACAATAAACTGTGGAAAATTCTGAAAGAGATGGGAATACCAGACCATCTGACCTGTCTCTTGAGAAACCTGTATGCAGGTCAGGAAGCAACAGTTAGAACTGGACATGGAACAACAGACTGGTTCCAAATAGGAAAAGGAGTACGTCAAGGCTGTATATTGTCACCTGCTTATTTAACTTATATGCAGAGGACATCATGAGAAACGCTGGGCTGGAAGAAACACAAGCTGGAATCAAGATTGCTGGGAGAAATATCAATAACCTCAGATATGCGGATGACACCACCCTTATGGCAGAAAGTGAAGAAGAACTAAAGAGCCTCTTGATGAAGGTGAAGGAGGAGAGTGAAAACGTTGGCTTAAAGCTCAACGTTCAGAAAATTTAGATCATGGCATCTGGTCCCATCACTCCATGGGAAATAGATGGGGAAACAGTGGAAACAGTGTCAGACTTTACTTTCTTGGGCTCCAGAATCACTGCTGATGGTGACTGCAGCCATGAAATTAAAAGACGCTTACTCCTTGGAAGGAAGGTTATGGCCAACCTAGATAGCATGTTTAAAAGCAGAGACATTACTTTGCCAGCAAAAGTCCGTCTAGTCAAGGCTATGGTTTTTCCAGTGGTCATGTATGGATGTGAGAGTTGGACGGCGAAGAAAGCTGAGCGCCGCAGAATTGATGCTTTTGAACTGTGGTGTTGGAGAAGACTCTTGAGAGTCCCTTGGACTGCAAGGAGATCCAATCAATCCATCTTAAAAGAGATCAATCCTGGGTGTTCATTGGAAGGTCTGATGTTGAGGCTGAAGCTCCAATACTTTGGCCACCTCATGCGAAGGGTTGACTCATTGGAAAAGACCCTAATGCTGGGTAGGATTGGGGGTGGGAGGAGAAGGGGACGACAGAGGATGAGATGGTTGGATGGCATCACCGACTGGATGAACATGGGTTTGGGTGGACTCCGGGAGTTGGTGATGGACAGGGAGGCCTGGCGTGCTGCAATTCATGGGGTCGCAGAGAGTCGGACACGACTGAGCGACTGAACTGAACTGAAGGCTCTGGAAAAAAAAGAAGCGAAGAGTAGAGTTTCCCTGGTGGCTCAGACAGTAAAGAATCTGCCTGCAATGAAGGAGACCAAGTTTGATCCCTGTGTTGGGAAGATTCCTGCAGAACGGAATGGCTACCCACTCCAGTATTCTTGCCTGGAGAACTCTATGGACAGAGGAGCCTGGCGGGCGACAGGGTCGCAGAGTCAGACATGCCTGAATGAGTAATACTTCCACTTTCAAGGCTCTGGAAAAAAGAAGAGGCAAAGAGTGTAAGATGCTCTGGATAGGTGAAAACTTTGCAGCAAACAGAACAATGGAACCTAAAAATCAGTCTGGTTCATATATAAAATTTCTATGGCTCTGCTTATTTCTCATGTCCCCACTTTCAACTTAGAACCTGAAAGTATAGAGCAAGTTCCCTTTGTCTCCTTTTGATACCAACGTTCTCTCACATAATCATCCAAACCACAAAATGTGTAATAAAATTCAGGATTACAGAAAGAAAGTGAAGGCTCAGTAATCATTGGTAATCAGAATTTCTCTTCCTCTTATATATTCAGTCTCTTCCTCCTCGTGGCATCATATCACTTGTTATTTAAATATGTACAAGTCTCACCGTCTGAAATCCATCAAAAACACAACTCTGTCTTGCTTCCATATCTCTTATTTACTACCTTCTCTCTTAGTTCTTTTTCACAGGTAAACTTCTCAAGAATATTTTATTTTATTAATTTCATGCATCTGGGTATAATCCAGAAACAAACAAACAAACAAACAAACAAGACTAAGGTCATCAAAGACTTCTGCATCACTGAATCCCATAGGTTGTGTTTTTAGTTCTCATCCTACTTGCCTTCCCAGTGGCACCTCAACGCTGCTTTCTACTCTCCCTTCTAGAAACACGGATTTCAGTAAGTTTCTGATTTACTCTGGCTACCACTTCTTTATCTTTTTTCCTGGTGCCTCTTCTTGTTGTATCAGAATTCCTCAAGGTTCAGTCTCATGTCATTCTATTTTAGTTTCTGTTGTTGTTAAATATTCTCTCTGTAAGTAATCTCATTAAAACATATCAATTAACTCCTTATATGCCAATGACTCTCAAAATTATATTTCTATAACCTGAACTTATTAGATTCAAGCACATATGTAGCCAACTATCTACTAGATGATATTTGGGAACCTAAGCAATCATTTTTTCCCCTAAAGACACTTTAAATTCGATCTGTCCAAAATGACCTCCTAGTCTAATGACTTTTTCCCACGAAAACTCAGTCCCTATCTGTATTTACCATCTCAGTGAGCATACACCATCCATCTACTCTTGTAAACCATACTACCAGGAATTATCCTCAACACCAGCCTTTTCTTTAACTCAATGCCTGTTCTATCCAATATACCATTTATTTATGTTCATATTTTAATTTTTATGTACTTAATGAATATTTTTACTATCTTCCATATCAATGAATAAGACTCAAGTCCAAGTTACCATTATATTTTGTCTATATTTCAATAATGAGCTACTAATTGGATTCCCTATATTTGTTCCTTTAATAGTACATGCATTATACTTATGAAATCTCTCTATATTTTTGTGCATATATTAATGTATATATATGATATACATAACCTCCCTTTTCTATTTCAATTTAATATATTTGGTTGGCCCCAAAGTTCATTCAGGGTTTTTCTGCAAGATGCTATTGAAAAACCCAAATGAACTTTTTGACCAACCTAATATATATAAAAGGATTTTGTAGGTAATGGCTATGGATTATGGAGGTTGATCAGTGTCCAATCTTGTTGGCAAATGGGAGACCTAGGAGAACCAGTCAAGCAGTTCTAGTCCACACCCCAAGGCCTGAGAACCAGGAGCAGCAGTGATATCAGTTTCAATCCCAGGGCAGGAGGAGATCAAAATTTCAGCTCAGTCTTTCAGGTAAGTGAAACTTCCTCCTACTCAGGATTTTTGTGTTACTCAGCTCTTCAACTGATTGGTGGAGGGCCACCCACATTACAGAGGGAAACTGCTTCACTCCGTCTACTGATTTAAATGTTAATCTCACTAAAACTTCCTCACAGTCACCTCCAGAATGATGTTTGACCTAATGTCTTGGTATCCTGTGACTCTGTCAAGTTGACATATAAAATTAACCATCATATTCTTACACAATTTATCCCACCATTCAAACATACTTATGATTTCCCTCAAATGCATGTTGCTTAACAAAGCCTACCAATCCCTGCATGATCTGGTCCCTACAAAGCTGTTTTCCCTAATCTCTCTTTGCTTTCCCCCTTGGTTTCTACATTTAACCTCGACTGGTCCTCAGACATGACTTGCCCGCACTGGTTTGTCCTGCTGACATGATTTCTTGCCTCCTCCTTTGGTATCTGATTCCTCTGCATCCTTCAGATCTCAATCAAATGTCATTTCCACAAGAAAGACTTCCATGAGTACTCAGAAGAGGTTGGAGTTCCTGTCATACATTCTTTTAGCACCATTTACCTTCTCTTCATACATTTAACCTTAGTGACACTTTATACAATTCAATTTACACAGTAATTTACATAATAATGAATTTGATTAATTTTTGCTAGTCCAACAGATCATACAGCATGTTGAATTTTGCTCAATCCTATACCTACAGGGTCTAGCCTAGATTTTGGTTCATGGGAGCTATTTAGAACACATTCGACTGAGTGAACTATACCCCCATTGTACCTATTGCTGCTGAGGTTGTTCCGTTTCTCAGTCATGTTGGACTCTTTGTGACCTCATAGATTGCAGCACACCAAGCTTCCCTGTCCTTCACAACCTCCTGGAGCTTGCTCAAACTCATGCCCATTGAAAGTCAATGATGCCATCCAACCATCTTGTCCTCTGTTGTACCCTTCTCCTCTTGCCTTCAATCTTTCCCAGCACCAGGTTCTTCTCTAGTGAGTTGGCTCTTTGCATCAGGTGGGCAAAGTATTGGAGCTTCAGTTTCAGCACCAGTCCTTCCAGTGAATATGCAGGGTTGATTTTCTTTAGGATGGACTGGTTTGATCTGCTTGCAGTCCAAGGGACTCTCAAGAGTCTTCTCCAACACCACAGTTCAAATGCATCAATTCTTCAGCACTCAGCCTTCTTTATGGTCCAACTCTCACATCCATACATGATTACTGGAAAATCCATAGCTTTGACTATATGGATCTTGGTTGTAATTATAGTCCACTAAATCAGCGAGGAAACTAGTTAGATGGTCTGGAGTTATGCTTCTTGTCCAAATTACCATATTCTATTTATCAACTCACTGGTCATACAATTAACATCTTTACAGATTTTTCTCCTTTCTTTATCAGCCAACTTCCTCAAAGTAATTAGACCAGGGGGCCTACTAATCATTAGAGCTATCTTCCTTGAAAAGTGGGAACCAGAAATCACATTGAGTTGTTCTGTAAAATATTACAGAGAAACTCAAATTAACTTTTTGTTCAACCTGATACATGCATTCAGGGTAAAAGGAGGAAGAAAAGGCAGAGTGAATCCAGAGGATAAAAAAGAAGTGGAAGGAAAAAAGGAGAAATCAGTTTTGACCAACTCCTTGCATGAATCTGTGATGAAATTGAGGGCAGATAGAAGATAATTCGTGACTCTGTAGAGCAGGGTCTGCCAATTATTGCTCCTGGGTCAAATCCAGTCTGCCATCTGTTTCTGCAGTGCTTTGAAGTAAGAATGATCTTTATATTTTCCAATGTTTGAAAAAAGAAAAAGAAAAATAATTATAGTTACTGACATTTAAACATTTTGTTATATTCAAATGTTTGTGTTCATAAATAAAGTTTTCTTAGAAAATAGAGATGCATATTATTTACATATTGCCTATGGCTGCTTATATCTATGGTTACTAGATGTACAGAGGCAGAGCTGAGTAGTTGCAAAAGAGACCATATGGTTCACAAAGTCTAAAATATTTACGCTCTGCCCTTTACTAAAAAAACTTTGCTGACCTCTGTAAAAACCTAAGCGACTCGTTTCTGCCAGGAAAAATTATTTGCAGACTTATTTGGTTGAAGCATAACGTGCACTAGTGCTCAATGTTACACATAAAAGGACATTTCAAGGCTAAATTATTTTTGGATCATTCATCATTTAGGTTTATCCATGTCATACACTTCCCCCAGAGTAGCATGGAGAGTCAAGATTATGATGAGATATTTCATGACATAAAACTCACCCAGAAACAGACCACTTGAGGAATATGTTTATGATCACGTTTAGTTGTAGTTCTGTTTCTGCCACTAACAGGGATGATAGTGGAGAACATGTTAAGAGTTTCCAGCACCTTCTCTGGATTCAGAAAAAGCATCAAATTTGGGCCTTGCCCCTTGCTAGCTACATGTCCTCTGGCATTTTATAGTACAATTTGATGCCTGTGTCTTCAGCTCTAAAATTGCAATGCCAACAGTAACAGCATTATACTTTCAGAGAATTAAGTGAGAAAATGGATGGCAATCATTTAGCACGCTTCCTACCACATGAAAAAAGCTGTGATTAGCTGTTTCACCTTGAGAAAGCTACTTAATCTGGTATATGGAGGTTGGGTGGATTGGGGTCGGGGGTAGGTTGAACTGAATGAAGACTCACATGCAGCATCAGCCTACCTGCTGTTGAAGCTGGGTGTTGACAGTGATGTTGAAATGGGTCACACATGGATTTCTAAAATAGACAGTACGGTCCCAGATCTCTCTATGAAGATATCCAGCTGACCAATTTTTACAGACTTTGCTGAAGGTATATCACCATATAGCAGGCACTCAGCAAAATATACTTATTAGCTATCACAGGAAAAACTGAGTTATGTTTTCATATAGCATCAGACTAGTGAACAACTTCAAGCAAACATTTTCAAGACATAATGAAGGCTCAGTTTTGGGTCAACTGCCGTGTATTACGGAGAAGGCAATAGCACCCCACTCCAGTACTGTTGCCTGGAAAATCCCATGGAGGGTGGAGCCTGGTAGGCTGCAGGCCATGGGGTCGTTAAGGGTCGGACACGACTGAGTGACTTCACTTTCACTTTTCAATTTCATGCATTGGAGAAGGAAATGGCAACCCACTCCAGTGTTCTTGCCTGGAGAATCCCAGGGACGGCAGAGCCTGGTGGGCTGCCGTCTATGGGGTCGCACAGAGTCAGACACGACTGAAGCGACTTAGCAGCAGCAGCAGCCCTGTATTAAGGTAAGGCCTTAGGAAAGAGTTCCAGGCTTCTCTTTTCTTTCACACTGTTTTCTTTCTTTTTCTTTTCTTTCACACTGTTCTCTTTTAAAGTGAAATCTTTCTGGGGTAAAGTTGGAGATGATCTGCAGACAAACTTCCATCCTTAGTATTGTAGAATGTTCTTACAAATTTGGAGTGTGCTACCATTTTCTTGCTTTCTGGCTCTTGATAATACTGTGATATTTTCACACATATTACCAATAAGGTACTCAGAATGTCCAGGGATTGAAACAATGGTGATGGATCATTGGCATTGTAGGACTTCTCTAGAGCATAAAAAGACATTTTCCAAGAGATGCCTGTTTCTGATAGTGCCTAGACTTTTGTAGCATTGAGGAAGGAAGCAGGAGACAGTAATGAAAGGCCCCTCTCAGAAATTCAGGATGACATTGGCTGATGATTTGGTCTGTAGAGAAATACAACAATCCTGTTGCTTGGCTTGGCTTGCCATGCCTTGCAGCACCCACACAGGGATCTAAAATTGGTAATAAACTTCCACAAGAATCTAACTGTAGCTTAATCACTTAGTATGAGGCATTTCATTTTTTCCATTAACGTTTCAGGTAGAATCAATCTCTCAATCACATTCATCTGGCAAACCACGGCGGCTCTGACTCAAAACACTGTCCGATTCCTGACATAATCAACAAAACTATATTGATTTAGGACACCTAATGTGATTGCTATGATCTGTAAAGATCTGGAAGACCCAGCTGGTGTAGTCTAGGCCTTTATGTAGCACAGTCGGCTTGTCGCTGGCTCTTTCTTCCTCTGTGTGCTCTCTTTCACGAGCAAGACAGAACGAATAATAAGCGGTTCAAAAACCACACGTCTAAGAAGCGGCAGTGTCTCCTGCTCTTCTTCATCCTAAAGTCACACTTGAGGGAATGATAAGATTATCAGTATTAATATGTGTTTGCAGAGTAGAACCTTTTCTCAAGAGGGAAATACCCCATGCCACTCACAATAGCCCAAGAATCATCTTCCAGCTTAGAACAAAAATTAATGAAAATATGGGGCTACCAAAGACAAATCATTTCTTTTTCTTACAGGCAAAAATGATTTAAGTGAGGAAAGAAAATTTTTGGCCTGAATTTAACTAGGCTTTATTAAACTTTAAATGAAGTTTATTGAAGTATAATTTTAAATAACTAAAATAGAACATGTATGCATTTATTTATGCATCTAGTTTGATGAGCTTTGATAAATAAATGCATCCAAATAACTGTCATCAATAAGATTCACTGCAAAATTCATTCCATCCACATGGTCTTCACTCCATAAGTAAAGAGCCATAATTCATTCCTGTACTTTTACAGGTAATTACCTACTTCATTCCTGGCACAGCTACTGATTTGCTGATTTCTGTTAGTCAGGTTTGACGTACCTTTTCTATAATTCCATGTAAGTGAGATCACATGCCATATGTTCTCTTATGTCTGGTTTCTTTCACTCATCATAATTTTGTGCTGCATTCATAGTTTCATATAGAAATAATCTGTAACTTTTATTGATGAAAAGTATTTCACTGTAAGAATGTACAGCAATTTGTTTATCAATTTACCTATTGATGAATATTTGAACCACTTCCAGTTAAAGCTATTATGAAGTTGCTATGAATGTTTACTTGAGTCCTTGTGTAGACATATGATTTTATTTTTCTTGTATAAATATCTGGATTCTATATTTCTGGATCATAAGGCAACTAGAAGTTTAATTTTACAAGAAACTGCCTTAGTTTTTACCAAAATGGTTGAATCACTTTATTTCTTACATCAACATGGGTTCATATTCTCATCAGCATTTGATACTATCAGTATTTTTTTTTTTAAATTTATAATCCTAGAGAATGAGTAGCATTATGTCTTTGTGGTTTTAAGTTACATATCCCCAATGTTAATGATGCTGAACATTTTTTCAAAAGTGTATTGACCATCTTCTTTAGTGAAGTATCCAAATTCTTTGCAATTTTTTTTTTTGATTGGGTTCTTTGCTACCTTATTTTGTATATGTTCTTCATATATGCTAGAAACAAGCTGTAAATGGGATTTTTAAGTCAAGAATTTAAGAATAACTTAAGAATTATTCTTAAATTATTCTGATTAGTCAGGAGGTACAGGGCTTCGCAGGCAGCGGTAGTAGTCAAGAACCCACCTGCCAATGCAGGAGACACAAGAACCACAGGTTCGATTCCTGGGTCAGGAAGGTCCCCTGGAGGAGGGTATGGCAACCCACTCAGTATTCTTGCCTGGAGAATCCCACAGACAAAGGAGCCTGGTGGGCTACAGTTCAAGGGTTGCAAAGAGTCGCTTCTCAACTGAAGCGACTTAGCCAGCAAACACAGAGATTCTAACCCTGGTCTCACTCCATTAATTGTTTCATCTACAACTCCTGGTCATTCTTTGCTTGGCTTCAGGGTGTATTAATCTACCAAGACTGGATTAATATTCTGCAACAAAGGCAAAGCGATGCCACAGCAGAATCCTAGCACTTCTCTGCATGGCTTCCTCTCCTCCAGTTCTCCATACTACAAGGTTAGACGGCTTCAGCCTCCACAAATACCCATCTTCGTTTTCTCAACTCAGGGAGGCAGATGTGCTCCTTTTACACAATCATTCAGGAACTGAATCCAAGTTGCTCATAGGGATCATCTTGCTTCTCTTTTCTCAAGGATCAATGAGTCCCATGTCTCCTGTTGTCCTATGTGTATAAACAGTCTTCTTATAATTTTTGACCTGCTCTCCAGTTGTTCATGGCAGGAAGATGATGCATTCAAATTATTTCATTATGACCAGAAGCAGAAGTCTCAATCTTCTTCCTAAGGTCAGCCTAGACACTTAGATGAAATGAAGAGTGCACGTGTGCTAAGTTGCTTTAACTGTATCCAACTCTTTGTGACCCTATGGACAGTAGCCCACCAGGCTCCTCTGTCCATGGGATTCTCCTGGCAGGAATACTGGAGGGGGTTGCCAGGCCCTCCCCCAGGGGATCTTCCTGATCCATAAATCAAACTCGCGCTCTTGTGTCTGCTGCATTGGCAGACAGGTTCTTTACCACTAGAGCCACCTGAGAAGTCCAAAACAAAGAGTATCTTTATCCAGTTACACATTTCATTTGGAAATTACAAAGTTATTTTATTTTAGGATAATAGAATTAAAAATAAGAAGATTAAGAGGAAGATGACAGTGTATAAATGTATATAAAGATGTGTATATAAAAATGCGTTCTGCTCCACGTGCTGGATCTAACAAAGATTAAAGTATCAAAGGTATAAAAAAACTAAATATGTCTTTGAGGAATCAAGAGTTTGAACTTGTGATTTCATATAATGAGAAAGGAAAATACGATTTATTTTAAACTCGCCAGCAAAAATGTGAATTATAAGAATATCCTTTGTCAGTTTGAATAGTTAAGATTTGACTGATCCCACTCTAGTCTGCTGTAGTAGGTAACAACATGAGTGAAAACAAGTCAAATGCATTTTAAAGAAAAATGAACTATTTGTTTACATTAAATATATAATTCAGAACTCATCAATCTTTGCCAAAGAGGAAGATATTAGAGGTAGATCTGTTAGGGTAGCCTGGCTACTTGTTACAAAACTGTAGCCTAAAATACAGATGTTTTAACATGGTCTAGCCTCTTTTTTTTTTTTTTTTTTCTGTTCTTTTTTTTCCCCTTACCACTTCTCATTGTTGGATCTTCTACACTAACCTCTTTTGAGGGTCACTACTGATCCCCTACTAAACCTTGTATTTCTGAGATGAGATGATGAGCTTGTTTCCATGGAGACATAAATTCCAGATAATCATTACTTAATCTCATAAATTTTTGCATATTAATGGGGCAAAAGGCTTGGATCAAAAATAAGGAAAGAGACTTGCAAAAGTATGGCCAGCTAAAAAACTCCTTCTTCAAAAATAATACATATATATACTTCATTCAGTAATGTGTATGTGTACATTATGTGTACTTAGATGATGACTTGTGTTGGGTTCCTTCCAAGTGCCGCTACAAGGGTTGAGAGCCAGCGAGTGCTGTTTACATTTAAATTCATTCCATCTGTTCTGAGGCTCCTAGAATGGGCTATGCAAACCATGATACATATAGAGCTAATCTAACAAAATAAATGTGAACTCTACAAGAATAACCATTTGGGAAATAGCAATAAAAGAAAAAAAAAATCCAATTCAAACTATCCAAAACAAAATAGTACCTAGTAAGAAATATAAATGAAAATAAATTTACAAAATCCATATGATGAAATTATAAAACCTTTTGAGGAACATAGGAAATGTCAATAAAGATGAAAACTTGTTGGAAAATTATTGCTACCACTTGACTCAGGAACTAATAAAGACAGAATAATCTTAAGTTGATAAAATGATTCAGAGTTACTTTGTAAAGATGGGCAGTAAGTCATGGACTTGCCCAACAAAACAGGCTTGAATTTGACATTTTATTTGTATTACTTGCATAGTATTTTGTATTTGCATAGCAATTTGGATACTTGCATATTAAATTAATTTATTGAAAAATAAATTAGAGAGACAAAAGTATTAATATAATTTGCTATCATATTCAACTTTTTGTCTGATCCAGTCTTCAAAAAAATTTCAAGTTTATGATGTTTAAAAGTTATACTGCTAAATACAAGAGAGGTCAAATATTTCCATTTAACTTAGTCACATACAACATTTCTTTTGGTCACCTAGAACAACAGACTGGTTCAAAATTGGGAAAGAAATATAACAAGGCTGTATATTGTCACCTTGCTTATTTAACTTATATGCAGACTACATTAAGTGAAATGCCAGACTGGATAAATCACAAGCTGGAATCAAGATTGTTGGGAGAAATATTAATAACCTCAGATATACAGATGATACCACCCTAATGGCAGAAAGTGAAGCGGAACTAAAGAGTCTCTTGATGAAGGTGAAAAAGGAGAGTGAAAAACCTGGGTTACAATTCAACATTCAAAAAACTAAGATCATGGCATCCAGTCCTATCAGTTCAGTTCAGTTCAGTTCAGTCACTCAGTCATGTCCAATTCTTTGCAACCCCATGAATTGCAGCACGCCAGGCCTCCCTGTCCATCACCAACTCCCGGAGTTTACCCAAACCCATGTCCATCGAGTCAGTGATGCCATCCAGCCATCTCATCCTCTGTCATCCCCTTCTCCTCCTGCCCCCAATCCTATCCAGCATTAGGGTCTTTTCCAACGAGTCAACTCTTCGCATGAGGTGGCCAAAGTATTGGAGTTTCAGCTTCAACATCAGTACTTCCAATGAACACCCAGGATTGATCTCCTTTAGGATGGATTGATTGGATCTCCAGTCCTATCACTTCATGGCAAATAGAACAATGGAAACAGTGACAGACTATTTTTGGGGGGCTCCAAAATCACTGCAGATGGTGACTGCTGCCATGAAATTAACAGGTCCTCACTTCTTGGAAGAAAAGCTATGACAAACCTAGAGAGCATATTAAAAAGCAGAGATATCACTTTACCAAGAAAGGTCCACATAGGCAAAGCTGTGGTTTTTCCAGCAGTCATGTACGGATGTGAGAGTAGGACCATAAAGAAGGCTGAGTGTCAAAGAATTGATGCTTTCAAACTGTTGTTCTGGAGAAGACTCTTGAGAGTCCCTTGGACAGCAAGGAGAGCAAACCTTTCAATCCTAAAGGAAATCAACCCTGAATATTCATTGGAAGGACTGGTGCTGAAACTGAAGCTTCAAAACTTTGGCCAGTTAATGCGAAGAGTTGACTCACTGGAAAAGATACTGATGCTGGGAAAGTTTGAGGGCATGAGGAGAAAGGGGTGACAGAGGATAAAATGGTTGGATGGCATCACCGACTCCATGGATATTATGAGTTTGAGCAAACTCTGGGTGATAGTGAAGGACAGGGAAGCCTGGTGTGCTGCCATTCATAGGGTCACAAAGAGTCAGCCACAACTATGCGACTGAACATATAAACAAAATTTCATGGAATTATGATATAGTGTTATAGATCTTGAGATTGGAAGGTTTCCTTAGAATTAAGCCCAAAACACTGGAACTTCCTGATACAGTTAAGATATATTGGTTTCAGGTGGAGCAAGGCAGCTTAAATGTATCATGGATATTTATATGGAGAAAATCATGCAGGTGTGAATGTAATGAAATTCTACATTATAGAGTAGCTATCTACGGATGGCCAATGGTTAAAATGAGTGATGTTTGAAATGACAATCACTTAAGAATAATTCCAAGCATGAAGTGTATCTTTTTTAATATTGTATGGTAATTGCTGTCACTTCAGTTTGATTCTATTAATGGTCTGGCTAGTCTAGAATTAGCTTTACCACAGGAAGTACCTATACATTTTGCTTAAGCAAGTTTGAGTTGTATTTCTGACACTTGGATCAAAAGTATAATTAATGACTTACTTTGTTGAAAAATATCTTTTGTGATTTTCATTGCAACGGACTGAATGTGCCTTCTCAAAATTCCTATGTTGAAACTTATTTCCAAAATGACGGTATTAGGATGCGGGGCCTTTGGACATGATTAGGTCATGAAGGTGGAGCCCTCCTGAATGGGACTAGTGTCCTTATAAAAGGGGCTCCAGGGAGCTCTCTTACTCTCCCTCAGGCACATATGTGGACACAGTGAGAAGATGCTGGAAAGGTTCTTCTACATATGGGAAGAAGTTCCTCACTAGAATTTGACCATGCTGACACCCTGATCTTGGATTTCCAGCCTCCAGAGCTATGAGAAGTAAATTTTTGTTTTTTATGAAAAAAAAAAAGACTATAAATTGGAGTTGCTTAATATATATGATGCCTACATCTAAGTTACATCAAGAGAAATCCATGGGAGATGGCATGGTGTTGCAGAAGACCCAGGCAGTGGAGACAAGGTCAATGATTTTAGATATATGTCAACTATTTACTAACATTGCTAAATATATTGTAACTAAATGTCATAAAACTTGTTTCCTTGTTTCTGTTTCTTAAAAATGAATTAGTTGGTTTTAAATATTTTTATATCCCTTTAGTTTATACTGTAAATCAAATCAGATCATATATATATATATATATGTATACATATATATATATATAATGTGCAGTTCAGTCGCTCAGTCGTGTCTGACTCTTTGTGAACCCATGGGCTGCAGCACACCAGGCCTTCCTGTCCATCACCAACTCCCAGAGTTTACCCAAGCTCATGTCCATTGAGTCGGTGATGCCATCCAACCATCTCATCCTCTAAATTCTATGTAAATTGAAAGTGTTCTTAATGATTATCCTCCCTAGTACTCAATTCTTTTCAAAACTTCATGCTCCCCAAAGAGGACAATCAAATGAAATGCTGTGATCAAATGGAGCGCATCAATCAGAAGAGCCAAGGTGATGAAGTAGCCAGCTTATAGTTAGAAAGGAAAGACTATTATGTTTTCTTTCCATTGTCTCCTCTCACCTGTCACTTTAGAGCGGTCATGCTGTTAGTTGCTTATATAACACTTGAGTGAGAAAAATAATCCATTACAATTCAAAATGGTTATTCCAGCCTATCACAGCAATACAACAGGCATCAAGAGGATGCAATGGAAACGCTGTAGGACTAAGAGGTAGGTATTCTGGCATTAATCTTTATTAGCAGAATAGCTAAGGTTCTTCATCTTTAAAATTAGACAGATTGGATCCATCTAGTTCTAACATGCTGACTCTGAGAAAATTCACAAGATATACATCTATCAAGTAAAAGGTGTCTTGAGTACTCTTTGGCCAGAGATGTGGCACTTGCTTACATAAAATTTGTTTTTCACCTCTAGGTAACTATAAATACATCACATCTTTTCATTGTCATCCTAGAAACGTCAATGTCTTGAATGCATTTATGGCACTGTAGACTTCTTTGTAGCCCCAAATACATAGGAATGAGAAGAAAATTCAGAAATGTGTGATGGTAAATGGATGCCCTCATTTTATACACTGTGTTTCATTTTTCTCATGTAATTTCTAAGATGACAAAGCAGGAATAGAAAAGATCTTGAGACGGGTAAGAGATATGATTACCGTAAAGCAATTTCCTAACAGAGGAGTTTCAGAGAACCAGAGCTATTTAATACAAAAAGATGATGATACCAAGGAAGATAATAGAGCTACAGTAATGATGAATGGCGTACAAGAGGGTAAGTGCTTCTGTTTGACCTATTTTAAATATTACAAAATAGATAAAAAGGATCATCACCAAAGCCCCATTCCTAAACATCATTATAACAACATTATAGCATTATAGCATTTAGAGACTGTTCATTGAAACTGACCCTCATATAGAGTTCTTATAACATGTACTAGAGTAAAAGAACATTCAATAAAATCAGAGAGCTAGCAAACTGAAAATTGATTACAGCCTTTTTTTTTTTTTTTTGCTGAATGAGGAAGGATAATAAACATGCAGATTGCCAGAAATGTTTTGTTTGTTTGTTTTGAAACTTAAATCACATCTTCTTTATCCATTTCTCTGCTGATGGGCACTTAGGTTGCTTCCATGATCTGGCTATTATAAATAGTGCTGCAATGAACATCAGGGTGCTTTACATGTGGAACTTAGAAAAATGGTATCTAATTTGGTGATCTAATTTGCAAAACAGAAATAGAGACACAGACGTAGGGAACAAATGTATGGCCATGAGGGGAGGGGAGGGAGGAGGTGAGATGAACTAGGACATTGGGGTTGACATATATACACTCTTGATAGTACTCATGGACAGAGGAGCCTGGCTGGCTGTAGTGTATAGGGTCTCACAGAGTTGGACGTGATTGAAGAGACTTAGCACGCATGCCTACAAGAGATAACTTGTGAGAACCTGCTGTATAGCTCAGGAAATTCTACTCAATTCTCTGTGGTGACCTAAATGGGAAGGAAATCCAAAAAAGAGGAGCTATATGTGTATAGATGGGACATTCACTTTGCTGTAGAGTAGAAATTAACACAACATTATAAAGCAACTGTATCCTCCCAAAATTATTATATTTTTTTTTTAAAGAAAAAGAATAAACTTAAATCACATTTTTGAGCTCATAGTTTCTGTGGATTAGGGGTCTGCTGCTTGGGATTTCTCATCAGGCTGCATGCAGGGGATAAGGCCAGGGTTGTGGTCTATTCTCAAGGACAGACTGGGGAAGGAACTGCTTCCAAGCTCACGTGGCTGTTGGCAAAATATGTTCTGTGCAATTGTAAGGCTAAGGATTTCAGTTTCTGGCTGGCCATTGGCTGGATGCTGTCCTCAGTTTCCAGGTGGTTGCTGACCAGACACTGTCTTCAGTTCCATGTTATGAGGGCCTCCCCAATGTGGCTGCTCACTACAGTGAAGACAGCAAGGGAGAAAGTCTACTAGCAAGATGGACATTACAATCTCATGTCATGTAATCACAGAAGTGAAATCTGGTTTCCATTGCCATATTCTAGTTTGCCAACAAAGATCCATATAGTTAAAGCTATGTTTTTTTCAGTAGTCATGTAGGGATGTTCAAGTTGGACCCATAAAGAAGGCTGAACACCAAACAATTGATGCTTTCAAACTGTGGTGCTGGAGAAGACTCTTGAGAGTCCCTTGGACAGCAAGGAGATTAAACCAGTCAGTCATAAAGGAAATCTAGCCTGAATATTCATTGGAAGGACTGGTGCTAAAGCTGAAGCTCCAATACTTTGGCCACCTGATGTGAAGAGCTGACTCACTGGAAAAGACCCTGATGCTGGGGAAGATTGAAGGCAAAATGAGAAGAGGGTGGCAGAGGATGAGATGGTAAGATAGCATCACTAAATCAACAGACATGAATTTGAGCAAACTCAGGGAGATAGTGAAGGACAGGGCAGCCTGGTGAGCTGCCATTCATGGGGTTGGGTCGCAAAGAGTCAGACATGACTGAGTTACTGAACAACAGCAACAACAAATATTCTAAAGCAAGTCACAGGTCCAGGTTGCTCTCTAGGGAAGGAGATGCTGCAGATGTGAATGCCAGGAAGCAGGGATCCTTGGATCATCTTAGAATCTGCTGGTCATTGTCCACCTTATAGCTCCCAATGGTTCACATGCTCCCACATGTCCTCCCCCTCCCCGCGCCCACACAAAATACATTCACCTCCTACCAAGAGGAACCACATGTCTCATCCATCACAGCATTTGTTTAGAGCCCAGCATCTCATCATCCAAATCAGAAACTGCACTCTGGGTAAAATTCCTCTACAGTTATCAATTTTTAAAACTAGAGAAACAACTTATCCACCCCTCACCCCTGCAACCCAGAACTGTATAATATAGAGATTGCCAGTAAAATTTCACAGAGGTGAAGGGGTAGAGAGACTTGCAGTGAAGGGATGAGGTAACCGAGAAACAGTGAAAGATGCAGAGATTGTAAAATGAAAAATACATACACATTTATGAAATACAAAAACATATACAAAATATTATCAACCAATTACTAGTTGACAATCAACTCATTATGGCAGGTTCAAGAAGCATCTTAAGCCCTCACTTTGGGATAGCCCACTAAAGCATGACACTCCATTTAATTAGTTTCGTGATGGCTTCACGTCCTTTATCAGAAGATTTAGAAAGCTTTCCAAATCAAAGGTCCTCAACTTTAACATAAAGATACATTTTCTGATTTGGCATCATATGCTCTCTACCTAGAAACACAAAATATTCATGCCTAATGGGTCTGACTTTTCAGTATAGCAAAAGATCTTAACTGGACCCTAATTATCAAAGGTAAAAATCTTTTGTTGAGAAACCAGGTCTCCTCACGTCAAAATAGGTGTAACTCTTAGTTCACACCTTAATACATCCAAATGCAGTATAAACAACGTAAAGGCTTAGTAAAGTAGACATTGTTACAGCCAGAGAAGTGAAATGGCTGGCTTTCTATGCCATAATTAACAGAGCCATCACCTGAGGTTTACAGTGGAATACAGAAGTGCCATTTACAATTTGAAACAAAAGAACCATTAGCTTTCTGCCTTCTTTATTGCATTACTGATTTATAATTATTTCCTTTCATTTAATTCAGCCAAACCTGCATGCCTAACAATTTTTTATCCTTTAAAATGGTGGTTACTGATTTTCCTTCCAAACAGCACCCTCCCAACCCTCTTTTCTCACTGTCAGCTTCTCAATTTGTTTCATTAATAACAACTTTAATTTTCCTTAATTATGCTTTTGGCATACTTACTTGCAGGCACCTCTGACCACACCGCAATAACATTTTACAGGTCTCTTGGTTTAAGACTGTATCACTGGAAACAATGACTATCGAACCCACCAATGCATTTGCCACATTTATTCTGACTTCTGCTTTAAGCTATGCCCTGGTTGCTGTCATTTGAAGATAGATGAGAATGAATGGAACATTACCTCTTTCTCTTCTCTGGCCCATATCTCAACCCATCAAGCTACAACATTTTAATTTTAATCATAGAATCTTTATTAGTAGTGGTAAAATGATTTTGACAAAACTCAAATACTCAGGTGAATCTAATTTACCAACTTCAATTTCAACACTTTCTGCCTTTCTCTAGGGTGTCCTACTGCAATTAGTAATTAGCACAATAATCAGTTCAAGAAGCCTGAGTTTTGGGCAAACAATTACATTGATAATGTCAATTTACTTAGAGCCTTTGCTACTTGTGTTCTCTGTGCGAAAGACTATTAGTAGAATGTGTGCATATTTTATAAACCTGAGAGATATTATTCCTATTCATTAGATACAACTCAAAATAATAGGGTTTTGGTGTTGTCAATTAGTGAAGCATTCATATATACACACCATACCCTTCCCCCAACATATACACATATCCATCTATGTAGGTCTGACCACAAGTTTGCTTTCACCAGGAATTATTTTTAAACACTAATATAACTCAAATGACCCTCGAAACTTCTGTATAGACTTACAACTTTGATAGAGCCTCTAATAGAGCATTTTGTCCAGTTGTTTAAACTGTGGTGCCATTTACGCAAAGATCAATATTAATAAGAGAAATTTTAAAGGTTGGTGATTAACCATATCTCTGTTTATGATTTGAAATGATGACCCTTCTGCCTCATACAAAAGTGTGAGTTTCCAAGTTGTTCAATAATCTTACAAGAGATTACTTAGCCTTGTTTTTCTTTCTTAATATAATTAATTATGCAAATTATATTATTTCTCCAGAAATTCTACTTTTGGTTATAACATTCTGGAACTTGACTGCAAAGGGTATACAGTATTTGATGTGATTATTATTATATTAGGGGAAAATTTGTGTTTGAAGATTGATAGAAACAACTTAAGATTAATGAATAAGGAAGGTAAATGTTCAGTTCAGTCGCTCAGCCATGTCCGACTCTTTGCGACCCCATGGACTGCTGCATGCAAGGCTCCCCTGTCCATCACCAACTCTCGGAGCTTGCTCAAACTCATGTCATTCAAGTCGGTGATGCCATCCAACCATCTCGTCCTCTGTTGTCCTCTTCTCCTCCTGCCTTCAATCTTTCCCAGCATCAGGGTCTTTTTCAATGATTCAGATAAATGTTCAAGCTGGGTTAATTCATCATTCTATTTTAGGGTAATAAGGTATGTTTTCATATATCTTGTAAATAAATTCTGAAGGTAATTCTGAAACTAGAGTTCCAGAATTATTTTGTAAAGTGAGATAAAGCCATGTTCTTTAAAGTAGTAGCTTACAAACAAGTTTCTGGTGCAACGTGCATTGGACAGATATTGCTGTTTTAGAAAACTGATTAACATATTTTGTCAGAGTCTTCATTCTGAGTTTTCTTTTTCTTCAAAGGAGAAATTTTTATCAAGATTCTAAGCAGGTAAGGAGGGGCTTCCCAGGTAACACTAGTGATAAAGAACCTGCCTGCCAATGCAGGAGATGTAAGAGATGCAGTTTCGATCCCTGGGTTGGGAAGATCCCCTGGAGAAGGAAATGGCAACCCACTCCAGTATTCTTACTGGGAAAATTCCATAGACAGAGGAGCCTGGTGGACTACAGTTCATGGGGTTGCAAAGAGTCAGACATGACTGAAGCAACTTAGCATACATGCATGCAACCAGGTAAGGATAAACCTAAAATATCTATTTCATGAAAGTCAAATCTTATCCATTATGTTCACTTACTTACTTCATTCTCATGGATTTCTATCTCGCTTATTCACTGTATCTGCCTTTAAACCTCACAGAGAATTTAGAAATAGTGAAGTAGCATCTTCAAATATTATCTAGAAACTTTGAGTAGCTGGCAAGCAGTCAATAAGCAAATACCCAAGATTACCCTAAAGAAAGTTGAAGAGTTGAACCCTCTTATAAAACAGAAGGGGCCAAGGAAACAGGTGCCTTCTCTAATAAAAATCTGCCCTACCTCTCTCATCAGATAGCTATGTTACTCAAATGTGATACTCAATTGGGAAAGAGCATGGGAAAGCAGAAACAAAATATTCAATATGAGGTAGTGATCAAATGACTTAGATTTTTTTCTTCTGTAATTAACCCACTGATATTAGTAACATTTTTGAGCACCATTTTAAGTGAGATTCATCAATATCTCACAATCACTCCCATTTTGCCTCTTCCATGTTCTCATTTTGATTACTTGCAGATTATTTTTGTTATATGGGTGTTGATTTTAAATAATGTGAATTAATTTGAAATATTTGGTCTATAACAGTGCATGCTGCAATCTGTTCCATATGACAGCTATAGTGAATAATCCATAACTAAAGATCCTTGGGCAGTGCCTAATACATCACTGATGTTTCAGATAAAGAGGGCATAGAACAGTGTTTTTTTTTTAAGTTTTAGTAAGTGTTTTTGAGCCAATAAATTTAAAAAGAAGAAGCAAAGATGGAGGGACAGAAGAAGCAAGGGAGGAAGAAAAAAAGAAGGAAAAAAGGAAAGAGAGAGGGAGGAAGACAATTTGACTGAGATGAAAAAAATGAGGGTTACCTTCAGCTTGCAGGGAAAAGAACATTTTAAAAGTACCTGCCAAGTTTCAAAATGATAAGGGTCTGCCCATTAATTGCCACGATAATGTATTTGTAGACTTAGAATTTAGTGACATCAGCTACAATTTTATAATTATCTCACAGCTATATAATCTATGTTGTTATGCTAATTAACACATTTCTGTCTGGATAAGATAAGAGATGGTGCCCAGGAATGAATACAAGCCTATGATTCACAGGCTGAAGAACTCTGCTAATGTCAAGCAAGATTTATGAGTAATAACAAAAACTAGGTGTGAATTTCAGCTTCCTCATGTTCCTGTAGTTACAGCATGTCCTTCATCTTTAAAATTTTTAGTCTCATAGTTTGCAAGATCTTTTTACTAGGTTCCAATATCATAAATTGGCAGTTAATTTATTTAATGCATTATTTAATAGTTCTCTTTTACCTTAACAGAAGTGATATCACTAAAGGGTATTATAAGAGATCTTGTGGCTATCTCCGAAATAGCATCTCTTGGTACAGGCTACGAGAGAAATAATCCCTAACTGCCATGTCCTTTTTTTCATAATATACAACTTAAAGTGTTTTCTTAAGAATAGTAGTAGTACATGGGTTCTCAGTCGAGTCTGACTCTTTGTGACCCCGTGGACTGTAGTCTGCCAGGCTCCTCTGTCAATGGGGTTTTCCAGGCAAGAATACTGGGATTCTTCCTCCAAGAGATTTTCCCAACACAGGGATCGAACCCCAGTCATTTGTATCTCCTGCATGGGCAAAAGGATTCTTTACCACCACTTGATTTTCTTGTCACTATACAATTAGGAAAAAAAAAATCAATTTGCACACTGGATGCAGATACCTGCAAACAATCTTCACTGGTAGCTCTAAGATTATCCACTAACCTCTGGTGGGATGCAGGAAAGTGATGTCTTCTCAAATGACTCAAAACAATAAAATTTCAGCACTTCCTGGGAAAAGAGCTTCATTGAGCTCTTCATTGAGCTTTATTGAGATATTTATTGTCTAATCCCAAATGATTTACCAGGTTCTATCCAAAACTGACTGGTACCTCTAGGAAAATACAAATTTCACCTCAATCTTATGCAAATCTCATCATCAGGCATTGTCGGCCTATCACTCACTCCCCTGTGTAGAGTAGATGAGCAGTGGATACTGGCGAGTAAAATGTAAGTTAAGAAGCTTCCACTGGAAGTAAAGACTTATTTTTCTCATTCTTACAAAACCCAGTGACTCTCTACCAAATTATACAAGGAAGCTATTGTCCTTTCTTCTTTCATTTCAGTTTTTCTAAAATGTTCATTGATTTCTGGATATAAACTTGCATGAAGGATGAGGGACCAAACTGATTGGTTCTAGAAGTTGGTATGGCCTTAATTGTGAGTTTTGGGCTCTTTCTCCATAACAAATTGAATTATTAGTCTAAAATATTCACTTCTCTGGAATTGCTTGATACACTCACAGCTGTGTCACAGCCTCACAGTGTGTTGAATAAACTTTATGATTGTTGACTTTGCGTTTGGCTTTGTGATTGCTTTAGCCAATGGGATGCTATTGGAAATGACTTAAGCAGATGCTTAAGATATGTGTGTACATTTGGGCTTGCCCTCTTTGCTTCTGTCACCATCATGAGAACAAAATACTTCAAGTAGCTACAGTCCTTGGTCTCAATTAAGAGATTTGAGATTTAGAGTCACCACACCTGATGCTTATAGACCCGAAATCTGAATCAGACATATTCCAGCCAATAGGCAGGGGTATAAATGAGATATAAATGCATATCTTATGCTTCTGAGGTTTTCTGATTGTTTGTTAGTAGCAAAAGCTGATACTGACACCAGTAACCTTCTGCGCTGAATAGAAGTACTGACCAAAACCTTTGTGAAAGTGGAATAAATGTGTGTGACCTAGCAGCACTTGTGCAGGTAGCAAGGATCAGCATGAAATCATGTGGAATTACTTTTCTTCCCCTAACTTAAAAAAAAAATCTGTAATCAGCAAACAGTTTTAGGTCAAAACTGGAGCACTCATAATGGAAATGTAACCCTGAGTCAAGGTTCCTCGGTTCTTCCTTGAATTGGGATGGCCCCATTTGTTCTCTTATACAGACACTCTGTATTGTCATTGCTGGCAGGGAAGTGGGCAGGCAACAGGAGGCTCTCCTCTACATATCAAAAGAAGAGGCTTTGACTTGGTGTTGAAGAGTCTTCTCTCTATGCCTCAGTCTCGGGTGCCAGCGTGGATACTAAGAAACAAAGCCCTACCCTTCCATATTTCTTAATATTCTAAAGAATTAAAAAATATTTTGCCTGAATGGCAAAATCTTTTGCCACATATCGCTGTCAGGTGTTGAATGGGGCAAGAGGAGGAAAAGAGGGATAAACAGAGTGAGAAAGGAATCTGACTACTCTTGTTGTTGAGTTTACAGTCTCTTTGTTAATTACCCAAATGGATATCCCACTGTCCACTTTGGTCCTTTGTACTTGCTGACATCAAGCTAGAAGACTCTCTGCGACTGAATGGGAAAGAAATGTTCTTCCCTACACTGAATCCTTCTTCATCGCAGGGCAGTTTTCTCTGAGCTGGTTTACCCATCAGTGTGATCTCATCTTCTTGTCTATTTACAGAATTACTCAAAATGTCCAAACTGTTAAAGGTACACTCTCTGATACTGATCACTGTTGTGAGTTAACGCCTCCTTTACTGCCATACTGGCACGTCAGTATAAATGGAAGGGATATAAGAGGATATATTCAATCTGCCACCTTGATCCAGAAGTCAGTTTGGGAATTTACAAAAATTTCATTGGAGGCACATAATTTAAAGTTTTACTTACAAAACAAAACAAAAATAAGAATCCCCTGCCACAGGGATTCGAATGAGTTGAACATGAAATCCAAACCATGTTTGTTTATTTTTTTCCCAAATGTCCTCATTATAATTTCTTTACATTTGAGATTTAAAGAAGGGATGAGTGGAGTGTGGGGAAAATGGCACATTACAGCAGCCAGCCCAGTACACAGTGCTCTTCCCGTTGAAGGAAAGGGACTGGTATATTTTTAAATTATCATGTATCATGCAAAACATGACATATTATCATGCTTTGGATGTGTTATCTTATTCTTTCCTCACAAACTATGAGACAAGTATCCCTGTTTCCATTTTATAAATGAGAAAATTTACTAGAAGCGTTATAACTTGCAAAAGTTATAACCACACTATGACAGAATTTAGATTTCATCACAAAGTCCACAGTTTATTCAAAAGATTGCTTCTTCATGAACAACTCTTACATGTGTGATGCCCTACTTTCCCTCTAAATATATGTAAAGCAGCTAGCTATGTATTCAACTTTAATTAAGCAAATTAACATTGCTTTCTCTTCCTTTCTTATAGAGTTCCTTTCACTTCTGGCTTAGTAGGTCATTGGATGATGATGCTCTAAGATCTGCAGTGTTGCCTATCTCTGAAGATAAAATGAGACCTCAGTACTTGCTATAAGTGTTTAAGTTCTCAATACTATAATGCTATAAAAATATTATGACAATCAAATATGAGCAAAGCTACCTAGGGTGCCATACATATTAGCAGTTAATTTCAGTGAGGGGTTCCCAACCCCTAGGGTGGTTAGGAACCTGGCCACATAGCAGGAGGTAAGTGGCAGGCTAGCAAGAAAAGGTTCATCTGCTGCTCCCCATCACTCGCATTATCAGCTGAAACATCCTCCCAGCCCATCCATGGACAAATCGTCTTCCATAAAACTGGTCTCTGGTGCCAAAAACGTTGGGGACTGCAGGCTTAAGTGATATCCCTGCTGTTGTTAGGAATGGAATTAATGAGGAAAGATATACATTTTTCCCATCATTTTTTGCCCCTAATTTTATTCCATGAGATGGAAGGCTCATTTCACCTGCCTTCAATTAGAGCTTCTCTAGCATTTTTATTAAAATAGCTTATGGACTTATAATGTTTCTCATTTCAAATCTCCCATGAGCTTTCCTGGTGGGTCAGCAGTAAAGAATCTGCCTATAATGCAGAAGATGCAGGTTTGATCCCTTGGTTTGGAAGAGCCCCTGGAGAAGGAAGTGTATTTCCCACTCCAATATTCTTGCCTGGGAAATTCCATGGACAGAGGAGCCTGGTGGGCTACAGTCCATGGGATCACAAAGAGCTGGACATGACTTAGTGACTAAACAGCAATAACAACAACAAATATAAGATACTTATTTAAGGTATACATAGAAATTTATATAACATTGTAAAGCAATTATACTTCAATATTTTTTTTTTTTTTTAGAAAAAGATACCTATTTAGGTAATGACACAAAACAAATCATAGGTTCATGGGATAGGGGGTTCATGATTAAGAAAAGGAAAGGAATGAAGTTTGGGATTTTAGACCATTCTTTCATTATTTAACATCTATAGCTATAAATAATTCAGGCTAGGAAGGGAAATTTAAAAAAATAGAATTCTGTTGTTACAACTACAATGCTTATTTCAGGTAAGGTATGTTCTGGCAATTAGCTTAGTCTCTCGTCACTGATACCTAGTTTGTTCCATCCAAAATGTCCATGGTCCATTACACACCAATATCTAAAGTACTTTCGGCTTCCCCCTCTCCTAATCTACATGCATTTCAGGTTTAGTACAATAAAAATGCAAGGTCATAATTCAACTCTAACAACTTTTTCAACATGTCCTTCATGTCTCCCTCTTTTTTTAATTGGTATACTCAATGAGATTTCTAAAATAAGTTTACTGCTCTATACTTTAGATCTACTTACGGAATTCAGCCGCCACTTATCAACTCAAGTTTCAGCTCAAAAAAACCACATCCTTTGTTGAGACCATGTTAAATATTAGCACAGAAAACACAATTGTTTTGTGCAAGATGATATAAACAGGTATGCTAATGAGTACATTAACAAGTCTTTTCAGTGATCACTTACAGAGTCAGATATCCTCCAAGGTGATAAAGAATATGCAACAGACATTCTCTAGGATTTGGGGATACACAATCCAATTCCTTCAAGAGTTACCTCATAAACTAATAGGCATGACAATAGACGCACACATGAAATGTTACATCAGCACTAAAATGGGACATACTATTAACCATGGAGTGGCAATAGAAAAGGTTGGACCAAAAGAGATTCAAATAAGAGTCACATAAGTGCTTCAAGTTTTAAAGGTTTTAAAGATTAAGTAGAAACTTTTCAGATTGAGAAGAGCAAGGACAGGAGGGTTTGAAAGCATATGCTGAGGTCCTGAAACCTTAACTTACAAGATTGCAACATTAGAAAATATAACGGATTGAAATCTCATATATAAGATATGGCTAGATTACAATGGCTTTTACCACGATTTACAAAAAAAAAAAAAAATGAGTGGCTGTCCCTGAAGAAGTCCATAATGTATGTGGAGTGATAATCCTAGATTTTTACATAGAAAGAATATTCTGGAAGTGGTCGGGAAACTACAGGTATTTGACAAATATATGACATTAGGAAATATTTTCTCCCATTCTGAAGATTGTCTTTTCATTTAATTTATGGTTTCCTTTGCTGTGTAAAAGTTTTTAAGTTTGGGTAAGTGGGCCTTAGAAAGCATTACTACAAACAAAGCTAGTGGAGATGATGGAATTCCAGTTGAGCTATTTCAAATCCTGAAAGATGATGTTGTGAAAGTGCTGAACTCAATATGCCAGCAAATCTGGAAAACTCAGCAGTGGCCACAGGACTGGAAAAGGTCAGTTTTCATTCCAATCCCAAAGAAAGGCAATGCCAAAGAATGCTCCAACTACCACACAATTGCACTCATCTCACACACTAGTAAAGTAATGCTCAAAATTCTCCAAGCCAGACTTCAGCAATACGTGAACTGTGAACTTCCAGATGTTCAAGCTGGTTTTAGAACAGGCAGAGGAACCAGAGATCAAACTGCCAACATCCGATGGATCATAGAAAAAGCAAGAGAGTACCAGAAAAACATTTATTTCTGCTTTATTGACTATGCCAAAGCCTTTGACTGTGTGGATTACAATAAACTGTGGAAAATTCTGAAAGAGATGGGAATACCAGACCATCTGACCTGTCTCTTGAGAAACCTGTATGCAGGTCAGGAAGCAACAGTTAGAACTGGACATGGAACAACAGACTGGTTCCAAATAGGAAAAGGAGTACGTCAAGGCTGTATATTGTCACCCTGTTTATTTAACTTATATGCAGAGTACATCATGAGAAATGCTGAGCTGGAAGAAACACAAGCTGGACTCAAGATTGCTGGGAGAAATATCAATAACCTCAGATATGCAGATGACACCACCCTTATGGCAGAAAGCGAAGAAGAACTAAAGAGCCTCTTGATGAAAATGAAAGAGGAGAGTGAAAAAGTTGGCTTAAAGCTCAACATTCAGAAAACTAAATCACGGCATCTGGTCCCAACACTTCATGACAAATAGATGGGGAAACAGTGGAAACAACGGCAGACTTTATTTTTCTGGGCTCCAAACTCACTACAGATGGTGACTACTGCCATGAAATTAAAAGAGGCTTACTCCTTGGAAGGAAAGTTATGACCAACCTTGATAGCATATTTAAAAGCAGAGACATTACTTTGCCAACAAAGGTCCATCTAGTCTAGGCTATTATATTTCCAGTAGTCATGTATGGATGTGAGAGTTGGACAGTAAAGAAAGCTGAATGCCGAAGAATTGATGCTTTTGAACTGTGGTGTTGGAGAAGACTCTTGAGAGTCCCTTGGACTGCAAGGAGATCCAACCAGTCCATCCTAAAGGAGATCAGTCCTGGGTGTTCATTGAAAGGACTGATGTTGAAGCTGAAACTCCAATACTTTGGCCACCTCATGCGAAGGGTTGACTCATTGGAAAGGACCCTGATGCTGGGAGGGATTGGGGGCAGGAAGAGAAGGGGACGACAGAGGATGAGATGGCTGGATGGCATCACCGACTCGATGGACACGGGTTTGGGTGGACTCCAGGAGTTGGTGATGGACAGGGAGGCCTGGCGTGCTGAGATTCATGGGGTCACAAAGAGTTGGACACAACTGAGCGACTGAACTGAACTGAACTGAGGGTTTATTTTTATTTTTATTTTCATGACTGTAGGAGGTGAATCAAAAAAGATCTTGCTGCAATTTATGTCAAAGCGTGATTGGCCTCTATTTTACTCTAAGAATTTTAGAGGTTCCTAAAAAAAAACTAAAAATGGAGCTAGCATATGATCCAGCAATCCCACTCATGGGCATATACCCAGAGAAAACCACAATGCAAAAAGACACATGAACCCCAATATTCACTTCAGCATTATTCACGATAGACATCAACAGAGGAATGAACAAAGAAGATGTTGTACAAATATACAATGGATTATTACTCAGACATAAAAAGAACAAAATAGTGTCATTTGCAGCAACATAGATGGGCCTAGAGATTGTCATATTGAGTGAAGTAAGTCAGACGAAGATATATATCATAGGATATCGCTTATATGTGTATCCAATAAAAGGGTACAAATGACCTTATCTATAAAACAGAAATAGAATTACAAATATAGAAAACAAATTTAAGGTTACAAGGGGGTGGGAGGAGGGAATAATTGGGATACTGATATTGACAAATACATACTATATAGAAAATAAATAACTAATAAGTACCTACTGTATACTGTGCCCTCCTCCAGGGGATCTTCCCGATCCAGGGATCAAACCTGTGTCTGTTATATCTCCTGCATTGGCAGGTGGATTCTTTACCACTAGTGCCACTCAGGGAGCCATAGCACAGGAAATTCTACTCAGTACTTTGTAATGACCTACGCTGTAATAACCTATATGGGAAAATAATCTAAAAAAATACATATATATATGTATATGTATTACTGATTCACTTTGATGTACACCTGAAACTAACACAAAATTTTAAATAGACTATACTTCAATAAAAATTAAATATATATATACACATATAAATATACATATACATATATAACATTAGCATTTGAGCTAATTGAGTGAGGTGATCATAAAATTCCAAATGTAAATACTTTGGCTACTAGATCCTAACACTTAACAAAAGAACTGCTGTGTCTGCACTGGTTGCATATTTCTCTCCAAGGTGAGCATGTAGTCAAGCTGCCGCAATAAACATGCTGCCGTAGCCAAAGGAAGCCAAGGGGATTTTCCCTTATGACCACTTCAAACAGGAGCAACAACAAGAACATCTCATCAGGAGAACATAGTGCACTGCCCTAAAATCTCTGTAAAACACAGATCGCCCGGACTCACGCCTCTGTATTTAAGCCCCACATCAACAAAACAGTCCATTTAAATAGTCCCTGTTGGGAAAATGCATTAGTGTTTGCGATCTGTTAATTATAAATAGGCAGACTCCTAATGCCTCCTGTAAGGTTTCCAAGACATCCTGTGAAAATTAATCATAATGGATTTAAAAATTTTTTTGTTTCTCTCCGCTGGTTAATTATAGCTCCAATGAGTCTAATATAACTGTGCCACAATGCTTCAACTGATAGTCCTTAGAATTTTAGGAAGCCAAAGGTTCAAGTTATTTAATCAGAGGTCTTGATTTGTTTGGAGCACATCACAATATGAGCTGGGTTTTGTCACCCAGGGCCTGATAGGTGAAAGGCTGTGAATTTCATTTCCCATTTTCCAGGTGACGATTATTCAAAAATCTCCCCCCACTCCCTCCAGAGTTACTTTTGCACGAACATCCTGGCATAGGAGATAAACTGCATGTGACTAATTTTGGATAATAGAGCAAAATTCCTTGGTCTATGACAACATTGTGTGGTATTGGTAATAAACGCTAACAATTTACACCAATCTTCCATAGGAAGCACTTTGTCTAAATCTTTTACATTTTAAAAAATTATGAAGTTACTCTGCCGAATTTGTTAATTTCCCTCACCTGTTTTTATGTCTTGGGAGTCCAAGAAGTGTTGTTTCTGAAAATATAGAGAAAAAAAAATGAACAAGTCTGTCTTCTTATGAAACAAGAATATTTATTTCAGGAGTATATTTTAATATACCCTTAATTTTCAAAAGAAAGGTAATATGATTGCCAAAAGTTTTCAAAAGAGAGCTAATAGCTTTCATCTTGGATTATGAAAAACCAGCTTCAATCTGTAATGTATAAATAGAGAAAAGGATTCAAGTCTTCTAATTAGACCGAGAGTACTTAAAGAAAGAAATAATTGTGCCACTTCCATTTAGGAAGAAGATTGAAAGGTAAAATAGGTATAAATTATACATATATATATATATATATAACTGGCAGTTAAAAGAAAAAAATTGCTTTTGCTATGATCATAAAATAATAACATGTCAATACATTAGCTTTAAATTTTAATATGATCATAGGATGAAAATATGTAGGTGTCCAAAATGATGTTTTTCTTCAACTATTTATGGCACTATAGAATAAGGGTACTTTGGTATCATACCCAGGCTTTGAGGATCTATTTTATAGAAAATGTGTAAATTTCTCCAGTCACTATACAGGCCCTGGGTAGGAGACTGGGCAGGGGTTGAGAGCAAAACCGTTGAGACAGAGGAGAGCCAAGCAAAGAATAAATGTCTCATTGCCAAAGGAGCTGAGAGTGGAGAAGAGAGCTGTACCAGATGTTCAAAATAGCAGGGCTGTGCTTTCTGTTGAATTATATATCAATGTAAACGATGAAAACTAAGTTCCTAAATTCACAGACGTTCACCTAAGGACATCTGATGTTAAAATAAAGAACGGGTACAGTATTAAAAAAACTAATACAATAGGGTGGAAGGATCACTTTAGCCATGCTGAAAGAGATGAAATATTTGATTGATAGGGTCAGTGATTTGGGCTGGGCAAGCTATGGGACTTACTAATGCAAAAGCCTAGGGCTTTTAGAAAAGTTGTAATAAATAGGCAGTTTATATTTACTAATGGAAGTTACTATAGTAAAAGGGAGCTATGAGAATGAAATAGGATAGCCAGGTTTGGAAAAGCAGAGGAAGAACAAAGAGAACTTTTGAAGGGCCACCCTAGACATTGTACATTGTAGGACTTAGACAATATCTCTGAACAAGGTACATCAGTGGGTAGACAGTGGAGAATAAGTGGGATATGGTGATTCTAGGTTATATTTTTAATAAATGATCATTTCAACAATGGCAACAACCACATAAGGTCAAATTCTTAAGAAGGGACAGCATTAGCCAGTCTGGAAGAAAACCAGAAACTGATGAAAAAGGCCTGGCGACCTTTTCCATATAACATAACTCCAAGTGTTTGAACCAAGAAAGATAGCAGTATCTCTGTTTGGGATGTGGAAACAGAAATGGACAGAGTGAGGTGGGTGGAGGTAAGCAATGAACCAAAATGAGTTTGACTTTGCAAAAGTTTTGGTTCAGATTACTCTGAGACATCTGAGAGAAGATAAGCTATTGCAAATTAAGGTAACGTCCTGGAGAGTCCTGGTGGAAATCTAGTTGGAAATGCTGATTCGAAAATCATGGGGATTTGGGGCCATAACTTAAATCATCAAAGAAAAGAGATACATACAGCACATCTCAGTCTTAAAGATTATTTGGCTATAGTTAGTAGGTTAGAAAAGAATGAAAAGAGAATATCTTATTACAAAGACTAAAATGATAAACTTGATGCAGAATGAAACTCTATTTCCAATTTTCCAGGAACTACCTATAAAAGATGAGTAAAGAGGGAATAAAAAGGATGAAAAAACACCTTATACTACTCTAAGAGGCTATTCTGTATTTTCTAGGACATCAAGACTTTCTCTTGATCCTTTAGCTAATATTAACCTTATCTGTAAATTAAATTTTGGAGCTGGATTGCCATTTAGCTTCACCAAAAAGACAAATGTGTTTAGATGATGATAAGCTTCCTGGGGGAACAGAGACTCAGTATTTGCTGGCTGAAGACAAAGTATTATACAACACTATACTCCATCAAAATGACAAATAACAAATTAGAATATTATCCTTGCTATTTAGCTAAACTCCTTAAAGTGTATAAGGGTAAAGCTTACACTTAGAAATACTAATAGTATTAATTACAACATCTTTTTCCAAAAATTGCAACTTAAGACTGAACAATGAAATTCTATTTGGTTTACAATCTGTATTGTCAACATATCAGTGCCATCCATGTGGATTTCATGTTCCCTACATTAAAAAGAAAAAGAAAAATCTTTGTCCTTTAAAAAAAAGGGCTGGAGCCTAGGTCTGCATGTATAGGCTGCTGACTTGCGGGACACATCTAGTGCACATTACCTGCAAAAGTTCAATGAATCCCTTTCTTGCCTGCCCTTGACCTTGCCAAGAATGTTATGTGTGGGGGAATCAAGAAACCTGTGAGGCCATATGCTGTGGATCAGCCTTTGACCAGTTTCCCCCCTCCAGCTGTCTCTCTGAAAGTAACATTGCCTGCACATGTATTTTTTTATATGCACACAATTGTCCTGAATTTTGGCTGTAGGGGAACATTGTTGAGAAATAGTCTATTGGCTTTGTTCAATGCAAGTTAGCTTTCTGATTTCAGACATGAGATTCGGAAGCTGTGAGTGTCCTTCACACTATTTTTCACATTTAATTATCTGATTTTAATCCTTAAATATATAAGTACTATCAGGAATGTATTAAATTCAATAAGACAAGAGACACACAATAAAAGTAAAATTCTCACTTTCTCCATCCATAGTAGTTTGTATTACTAGCAGTTTCTTTTTACATCCTTCCAGAAATTTAAATGCTTATAAACAAATACAGTATCATATCATCTTTGTAAAATAAAATCACACTGTTCACATTCCTCTGCTTTGGTTATAGTTAGCAACAAATCATAGAATCTTTGCCTATCAATACATATATCATTTCAGAATTTTTAAGGACCGTGTAATATTTCACTTTATAAAATTACTATAATTCATTTCCTCAATCTCCTATTAATGGGAATTTTTAATTATGTTCTTTTCTAATTATTTTCTCCTATTACAAAGAGTTCTGTAATGTTTAGGTTTGTATTTCGTGGCATTATTTTTTATTACAAATGTGGATTAAATATAAGCAGTCACACAATAAAGTCAAAAGATAACTGATCTTCTAGTCACATTGATCTAGATTTGAATCCTAATAAAGCCATTTACTTCTCTAGTGTCTGAGCAAAACACTTAACCCCTCTGAGTTTCAGATCTCCTCTTTATACAATGATGACAAGTCCAGTGCAATTAAGATTTTAAGGTAAATTTCCTTAAAGGATGGTATTAAGTATTCCAAAACCAACAGCTTAAGAGTAGAAGAGGACAAAGAACAAAGTCTATGTGCAGAGAATTGAACTAAGTATCAAATCCTCCAGATTCTTAGTTGAGTGATTTTCCAATTAATCACACTGACGTATTCTAGGCCTTGTTTATCTCTCCTTGCCCACTGACTGCAAGAGTACCTTTACCTTTCCCCACATGGTACAAACACTAAGAACCTATTGGCAACGTCCACATAAACAACTAAGAGTAATCTCTGGAGAATATGTATGACTATTGTTGCCCTGCCTGTGGTCTCTTGCTCTTGGGGAATTTTTTTTTTTCACAGAAAGAGTTGACATGTTAATTCAGGGTGTATCTCTTTCTTATCTGAACTTTTCAATTTTATATTGGAGTATAGCTGATTAAAATTTTGCAATAGTTTCAGGTGCACAACAGAGTGACTTACTCATACATATACATGTTTCCATTCTCCCCCAAACTCCTCTCCCAACCAGGCTGACACATAACATTGAGCAGAGTTCCCTGGGCTATACAGTAAGTCCTTGCTGGTTGTCCATTTTACATATAGAAGAGGGTACATGCCCATCCCAAATCCCTATCTTTTCTCCCTATCCTTCCCTTGTAACCACAGATTTGTTCTCTAAGTCAGTGAATCTATTTCTGCTTTACAAATAAGTCCATTTGTGTCATTTCTTTTTAGATTCTACATGTAAGGGATGTCACATGATACTTCTCTTTCTCTGTCTGACTTACTTCACTCAGTGTGACAATCTCTACGTCCATCCATGTCGATGCAGGTGACATTATTTCATTCTTTTTAATGGCTCAGTATTATTTCATTGTACATATGTATCACCTCTTCCTTATCCATTCCTCTGTCAGTGAACATAGAGGACATTTGGGGAATTTCTTTATCATAACGTTCAACCATGACAGCAATTATGGTTTGAGAGAGAGATTCAATCTCCTCATGAGGCCAGGTAACAATAGGCTTAGGTCTTGTTTTCCAAATGAACATGGCCTTATTCCCTGGCTGAGTGTTAGGAACCCATCAGCCAGAGCCCTCAATAGGTTTAATCATTTTGGGAATATTTCTTTGGGGCACAGGATCATCTTTCTTTTCCCTGAACTCTCGTGAACTCACTACAGAAGCCCCTTTAAATCGTTCCAACAAGAAAGAAACACAGCTAGCCACAACAAAAGCATAGAGACAGAAAGGAGGGAAGGTTCCGATCCTGGGGAGAAACCGCTGTGCAGTCTCTTCTTGAGTGGTGCCGTGACTTTGTCATCCGGCAGTAGTTCCAGAACGGCTCCCAGCATCCACCCTTGTAAATTACATTCTTCTTTGAGGCAAGTGAGATGAAGTCTCTACTGAGAAGCCCTTGTTGATTTCTTCAGTCACAATGCATTTCTCCTTTTGCATAAAGAAAACCAAATGTGTATACACCTAAAATTGACTCACATATTCTGCTTTGTATTAAAATTAATTGTTTATATGTTGCCTCCCTGAGCAAATGGAAACAGTCTGTGTGCCAGACTCTCAACTGGGTCCCATAGAAATTGAACATCACCAAGGTGCATTTATAGTTCCCTCTAACAGGTGCTCCCTTACTCACTAAATTCTACCCGGTAGTCAAGGACAAGCTCATTACCACCATCTTCTTCATACTCTTCTGAATTCCTTTAGAAAGACATGTTATTGTCCTTTGAACTCCAATACCAACTTATGGCAATGACATCTTTCTTATGACAATGGTTTAAGTACCTTTTGATTTTTCTGAAAGATCTGAACTTCCAAGTCAGCATGAAGTGCATCCGTTGTGTTGCAGTTTATCTCACAGTTCATGGCATGATAGGTGTTCAGTAAAAATTTGCTGAATTTTTACTGTATGGAAAGACATATATTCTTCTCGTTCATATCATTTATGGTTATGTCCAATAAATGTTTAATCTCTCACAGTTACTTGTAATCAGAATTTAATATGTTTTATTTTGAACCATAGGAAATTACCATTCCTGAGATCATAAACAGTTGAGTATATGTAGTACCATTCCATGCAGCCTAAAAGTTATGGAGTAAAATGAACGATGGATAGAAAAATGAATGAAAATTCCCCACAGTTCTAATTCATAGCATGGCTGCATTAATCACATACATAAATATAATTTCATTTGATAGAAAGTCACTGGGAGGTCCAAATGGAGAATTTGCATTAAAATGTCACTCCCCCATAAGGAGGAAAATGCATTTCAAATATATCATTAGCCACAGGGAGGATTAATAGAGACTATACATCCACCAGGCTTTTTTACCATCACATTCATTTTCCTCTGTGTTTACTGAAATGAAAAATCCCTGTACCCAAGTCAAACAACAAGCTTGCATCTTTTTTCATCCTTCCCTAGTGAGAATTTCAGCCGGGAGAAGTCATCTTGCTATATCCCATCGTCAGACCCGTGCTAGTAAAGTCAGAGAAATCACAATGGCTCAGATGTTAGATCAACTGCACACTTCAGGGGACTGCCTTTGCTATGGGACATGTACACAGCAGTTGCTTGAAATGTGTGCATTGCCCATACCTCCTACCTGGTATTAGCATTGTATGTCTAAGATATCACGGATGAGCCAGGTTTCCCCCTACAGTACAGTGAGCGATTTGGGGAATTTATGTCTATGTCATAGCAGCATTGTACAGAAATTAAGGCATGGGATTTAGAAGCCATAATGCCATGGTTCGAACCCTATCTTTAATGTTTATTAAATTTTTCAATCTCCCTGAAACTTTATGTCCTTATTTGCAAAACTGCATAAGACTAAAGTTATCTTTTAAGTTTATTGTGACAGTATCAGTGCTTTAGAGAAAGCCAATTTAATAGATTCTTTGTCCATACAATGGGTGTTTAATAAATGCTAGTTAAAAAGAAATTTCTGGTTCATTTCTTAATTTGTTTAATATTCCCTGGCTGAACAAAAATGTACATATTCTAGATGCAGAGGCAGGCTACTGAAACCAGAGCATTTAATTAAAATTAGACACATCACTTGAAAAGTGGTAATCATGAAAACGAAGAAAAAGAAAAAGCATCTGAAAGGAAAAGAGAAAGAGAAACAGAAAGAAAAATGAGACAAAGGAATCGGAGAAAGCTACTATTTCTTTAGCAGTTACTGTACATACAATAAGTTTAGCAAACACTTCAAAAGAGTAAATAGAAAAAATATAGAAAATAGGAGAGATAAAATGAGAATTTTAAGAATCGTTTTTGGAAGATTAATATCCAAATAATAGGAGTTAGAGAAAGTGCAAAGGACAAGCATGCAAAAATAAACTTCTAAAACTAATAACTTAATTCAATTTCTCAAAAATAAAGCAAATTAATTTTGAGATATAGCAGACACTCCCAGTGTCCATCACAGTGGTTGAAGGAAGGCTCACACCAAGGAACATCTCTGTGAATTTCAAAATACTGAAGGAAAAGGAGAAAAGTCTTCAAACACTTTGAGAAAGAAAAGGCAATGGACATGAAAAGGATTCAGGATTATAATGACACTGAAATTCAATAAAATACAAAAATCTACTGTTAATAATGTATCACTGTCTTTCAAATTTCTGCAGGAAGAGGAAGATGGTTTGCAACATCAAATTCTATAACCAGCCAAACTACTAGTTAAGTACAAGTAAAACTACTAGTTAAATACTGATATTTACTATATGGCAGGCCCTGTTGAAAACACACTGCACTAAATAACAAATGTAATTCTTCAATAATCTCCAAAGATGGATATTATTATCCTAACTTTACACATGAGGAAATGGAGGCATAGAGAGTTTAGAATAATGTCTTTGAAAGTCATGCCACTGTTCTGTCGGAGGATGAGAGGACCAGGGTTAAAAAACCCACAGTCTAGGTCCAAACATGACATCCTGTACCTCAATCAAAAATAAACTGCTACCCTGACATAAAATACATGTGCAGGCTTTATGATGCTAAACATAAAAACCTTTCATCACTAAATTCAAAGGAATGTCTCCCTTATCTCTAAATACATCCTTTAGAAGTAATTACATTTACCTCAAAGGTTTTATATATATATATATATATATATATTATATTTCTATATATATATGAAATGAAGTCAAGTCACTCAGTCATGTCTGACTCTTAACGATACCATGGACTGTAGCCCACCAGGCTCCTCCATCCATGGGATTTTCCAAGCAAGAATACTGGAGTGGGTTGCCATTTCCTTCTCCAGGGGATCTTCCCAACCCAGGGATTGAATCCAGGGCTCCTACATTGCAGGCAGAAAATTTACCATCTAAGCCACGAGCGAAGCTAATATATATATATATATATATATATATATATATACTGCTGCTACTTAAAAAAAATCAGATAATTTGTCAAAATTTAACTTTATTATGTGTTTCCTTCTCTTTTCCTTTCTCACAGTCCTTTGTCTAACTTTACTAAAATATTAACCTTCTCATAGGTTCCATTTGCTTATAAATTTAATGAACATGTCTACATACTGAACTCATCCTTACCTGGAATTAAAATGCAAACATATTCAGTAGAATAAGAAATATTTCATTAGAATATGAATCTTTCTAAAGCTCTGATTTAAAAACATGCTTCTAAGAAATCTGACTTTTCCAGTGACCCAGATATTTTTTAAGTTTCTCTCTTCCCTGGGATGTGCACTGTCTAATTGAAGTAGTTTCATAACCACCCTTGTTCTTCATGTGTCTAATGATACAACTCAAAGTAATAGGCAAAGTTCACTTGCCTAATAAGCATTTTTTGAAGTTCATAGAAATGGAAGGAAAGGTTTCCTTTATTCTTCCACTGTGTATTATGTTCCCCAAGCATGTATTATTATTATTCTTATTACCTAGTTGGACCAGTCTAATTTGCAGTTGGATAAATCATAAGCCAGTTGATTCTCAAGCCTCCCCAAGTTATTACTTTACTTCATCCAAAGATTTTATACCAGAGAACATGGAATATTCCAGATGACTCAAAGTTATCTCTTTCTCTTTCTAAAGCCTATAAAAGTCCAAAAACTGTTATGTAGTGGAAAACCTCCATAAATAATTAGCATTGCATTGCATCGGTCAAAAAAAAAATACTTGAAGTAATTCATAAAAATGCAAGGTTAACTCACTAGAAAGTGCTAGTTTTTTCTAGATATGTTAATATGTTGGTTCCTAATAGATATTACGGGTTTCCCAGGTGGCTCAGTGGTAAAGAATTTGCCTGTCAAGCAAGAAACACATGTTCAATCCCTGGGTTGGGAAGATCTCCTAGAGAAGTAAATGGCAACCCACTCTGATATTCTTACCTGGGAAATCCCATGGACAGAGGAGCCTGGCGGGATATAGTCCATGGAGTTACAAAGGAGTCAAACACGACTTAGCAACTAAACCACCACCACCAATAGATATTAGAATATGTTTGTCCTTAAAGTGCTTTTGCAGGTAGATATTTCTAGGTTTGGCTACTCAGAATCCAACTCTCCTATTTAATGACTAATATAGAGCCCACCTTAGTTCAGACTTTGCTGCAGGGAATATTTTCTGCACTTTGTATCTAAGACTAAGGTCTGAGCTAAATGAACCCACTACTCTGTCCTCAGAGATGGTTTAATAAAATGCATACTACCTAATTCGATCTAGCAATAACAAGAACTTGTGTTCCATATCTTGAAGAGAAGATTGGTTAGGAATCATGCAGATTTAGGATTCTCTGGCAGCTAACTTGGGACAGCAAGAGGAAAAGTCTGCATAAAATAAAGCAAAGCCACAGATTGAAGCTCAGAAATGTAAAGAGGAAGGGAGAAATAAGGTCTGCTCACAGCACTTGAGCTATAGGATTAATTTGCATTTATAGTCAGATCACCCTCTAGAGTTTTCAATTATGAGAGTCATTCATTTTTTAAACCATGTTGACTTGGTTTTTCAGTTTCTTATAAACAAAAATGTCTGAAATAATATCTACTTGCATATAATTCTGAACCTATGTAAATATTTCAGTAATAGATGTGTCCACAGATGAAACTAGAATTCTGGGCGTACTGAACACTAGTTTCAGGAACAAAAATATAAAGAAGACACCATTTTCAGTCTCAAACCTACAGCGAAGTTTTCTTTCCAGGCTCCTCATTATTACCCGGGCTAGGGAATCTTGTTCTCCACTTCCTCATATCAACTACTCAAAAAACATGGATATAGTAGCCATGATTCTAATTCTCAGACAAACATTATTTAATTTCAGTTTAGAATCACTACTGCTAAGCCGGCTCAGAGATGTGAAATGCATGGGGTTCATAAGATGGTAAGTAAGATTTATTTTGTTTATTTAGAAATGACTCTTTCAGCTAATAGAATTCCATGAGGTTCGCAAGGAAAGAGCATGGACCTAGGAGACAGCAAACTTTCTGTTGTCCTTCCTCCCTAACTGTGATAACTGAACTGCTGGGAAAGTCAGTGCTTTACAAAGTCCCTAGTATCCTACCCACTCACCTTCCATATTATAGAGTCATCATCTCCAGATGTCTGCTGCTGCTGCTGCTGCTGCTAAGTCACTTCAGTCGTGTCCGACTCTGTGCGACCCCATAGACGGCAGCCCACCAGGCTCCCCCGTCCCTGGGATTCTCCAGGCAAGAACACTGGAGTGGGTTGCCATTTCCTTCTCCAGTGCATGAAAGTGAAAAGTGAAAGTGAAATCTCTCAGTCGTGTCCAACTCTTAGCGACCCCATGGACTGTAGCCTACCAGGCTCCTCCATCCATGGGATTTTCCAGGCAAGAGTACTGGAGTGGGGTGCCATTGCCTTCTCTGCTAGATGCCTAGAGTTCCCCTTATTTATATTAATAAAAGAGAAAGATGTTATGCTTACTACCATGCTTGTTTATACAGTGCAGCATAACCAGACTCCACAAAAAGTAATGGCTAAACAAATGCATGTATTTTGTTCATAAAGCTGCTGTTCAAGAAAGGCTTATTTTGTTCCCCTTGGTATCAGTTGGGGTAGCTCAAAGATGAGTTGAAATCATCTGAAAAGTCACATGCTTGTACATCTGGAATCTGGGATAACTCAAACAGGATAATGGCGTGGAATAGTTAGGATTCTCTGGGCTTCTTCCCACCTCTGCTTTCATCCATCTCCACCTCCATGCGCTTCCACCTCTACTTCCATCTCCATCTCCGTCTCCATTTGTATCTCTCTTTAACTCTAATTCTATCATCTCTATCAGTGATCTCTCTAGTAGGCTGATTCAGGGAAGCTAGACTTCTTGCATTGCAGGCTCCCATGTCCCATGCCCAAAGAGAGGATATATCATCTTTTTTGGATTTAATCTCAAATCACATAGCAATCTCTGTACTGAAGCAGCCATAAAGCCCAGCCTCTTTTCAAGGAGAATGAAAATATAAACTGTCTTTTGATGAAGTAGTTACAAGGTTCTGGAAAACAGGTGAGATCATTAATGTAGCAGCCACTTTTTATAAATTTGCCAAAATTACAATTTACAGTTACGCATGGGTCACATATCTGTGTGCATGTTGACTTAGGTCATTTTAATCCCAGAAATGTGTGCATCTGATTACTATATCTGCTATTAGAATCAATCATTATTTCTCAAAAACAGCACTATGCAGATAGGGAAAAAGTCATTTTTTTTTTTTTTTTGGATGTGTGCTGAGAGACAGAGTGAAACCAGCCTTTAATTGAAAATTTCCTTCAGTTACTCTGCATTAACAAATTAACAAATCAAGAGGAGAGAGATGTGCATTTGTTTAAGATTAAAAAAAAAAAACTCTGATTTTTTTTTTTCCTAGAATTCATCGAAGATAGCCACATTTATATCACATTTTAGTGACCCACGCAGATTCTTTCTCCTGATTTTTCTCTCTTATCTTTTAAGAAAACTGAACGTGGGGTTTCCCAGACACCCTGCTAATTTTCTGGGCACATCCCTCATTTTGGCACAATAACTACTCCTCGCTTCCACACAGCTTTTGCCAGTACACTGACAAGTTGTCAGTAACTACAAGGGTCTGTTTCATAATCTGCCAGAGATACATCTCAACAGATCTCAAGACAACGGGACATTGTATTCTCACGCTGCAACCTGCTTACTTGTCTCACGACAGGTTATAAGGGATGGCTCACACCTCCCTTTTTATCATTACCCCAAACCCTGAGACCCTAAGTCTATCTGTTATGACCGAGGGACCCAACTAAGCAGCAAACACACTGTTTGTTTACTTCATCTTCTCTGACCCCTAACTCAGTATCAGTGCAATTCACTCTGAGAGAGATCTCCATCACTGACCTTGTTGTGTAAGGAAAAAAATAAGTTGTATGATCCCAAGCTCTCTCTGACAGGACAGAAGCTGTGGAGACTGGGCCGTCCCTTCCCTTCCTGTGACCCAATTAGAATCTATGTTCTGAAGGGCAAGCAGAGCTATGTTCTGAAGTCATAAATACTATCTAACTAGCAAGCACTACAGGTCTCTGTCCTGGATTTTACTGGTTCTTTTGAATCTCTGATTTTCAGATACAGCATCACACATTCACAGTGATTCAACATTTGAACTCAACTTTGGAGAACCAGATTCAGGCAAGAAATACAAAATGGTGTTCTATTTGTACAGGACCTTAAGGGAAAGCTGTAATGCAGATACATTCATATTGCTGGGTACCATATTCAAAGGTATTGATGAAAGTCTTTGCTCCTAATTCTGCCCGGTGCAATAGTTTCTAACACCATGCTGGATAGCTTTGTTTTTGATTATCTGGGAAAACTCAGGCATCAGATACATCTGAGCCTGAATCCTGTTTCTACTAATTACTGGTTCAGTGATCATGGACAAGTGCCTTAATGGCCTGTGCCTTGATTTTATTTGTAAAATGGAAAGAACAATAATAGCTTCTGTGAAAATTTGTTTGTGAGAATGAGAGTTGATCATTAATGAAAACTAATAGCTCAGTTGGTAAAGAATCCATCTGCAATGCAGGAGACCCCAGTTCAATTCCTGGCTTGGTTCAATTCCAGGGGAAGATCCCCTGGAGAAGGGATAGACTACCCACCCCAGTATTCTTGGGCTTCCCTTGTGGCTCAGTTGGCAAAGAATATGCCTGCAATGCAGGAGACCTGGGTTTGATCCTCTGGCTTGGGAAGATCCCCTGGAGAAGGGAAAGGCTACCCACTCCAGTATTCTGGCAGTCCATGGGGTCTCAAACAGTCAGACATGACTGAGCGACTTTTACTTTCTTTCACTTTCTTTCATGACAGTGCTAAGTAATAATTGATCAAATATGAGCAATAATAAAAATAAAATTATAAATTATGTTGCATATCATGTATATCATACATGTGTGCCAAGTTGCTTCAGGCATGTTCAACTCTGTGACCCTATGGACTGAAGCCTGCCAGGCTCCTCTGTCCAAGGGATTCTCCAAGCAATCCCATGCCTTCCTCCAGGGATCTTCTCAACCCAGGGATCAAACCCACATCTCTTTAAGTTTCCTGCATTGGCACATGTGTCCCTTACCACTAGCACCACCTGGGAAGCCCATGTATATTACAATATACTATATAATAATATTTCACTATAATATTATTACAACTAACTTTTTGGCCAGCCCAATATATGTGTATGGATGGCGTTATTATTACTATTTCCAGACTAGTGAAGTGTCCACTTCCTACCTTGATTTTGATAAAAATGGTAAAAATCATGAGATGATGAATAAAGCAATATTTTCAGGCATATATATTCAAAACCCCCAGTTATTACTCATGTTTTAAGCATTCCTTGCTATGCATAATCTTCCCTAGTCCATCACCCAAGTCAGCCAGAGTTCTTGTCTCAACTCTGAGCCGTCCTCTCGCTGAAGTAATTTGATTGTAGCACTTAGTGCTGTGCTGTGCTTAGTTGCTTAGTCATGTCCAGCTCTTTGCAACCACAAGGGCTGTAGCCCACCAGGCTTCTCTGTCCACAGGGATTCTCCAGACAAGAATACTGGAGTGGGTTTCTATGCCCTCCTCCAGGAGACCATCCCAACCGAGGGATTGAACTCAGGTCTCCCACACTGCAGGCAGATTCTTTACCAGCTGAGCCACAAGGGAAGCCCAGGAATACTGGAGTGGGTAGCCTATCCCTTTTCCAGGGGAACTTTCTGACCCAAGAATCAAACCAGGGTCTCCTGTATTGTAGGTGGATTCTTTACCAGCTGAGCTACCAGGGAAGGCCAGCACTTAGTACATATTCTATAATTTTCACTTTACTGTTTGCGCTGTCTTTTCTTCTCTCTCTCATCTTAGATTTTAGGAAAGAAAGGAGACATTTTATTTCCCCTATCAACCCCTGTTCAACTGTGCAGAACTGAAAAAAAATCTCATTTAAAATGCATGACCACCAACATTGACAGAGACCTAGTGCTTTCTAACGGTTCTATAGTATTTCTAGTCCTTTCATTTTTAAAATAACCGTTTCATATCTTCTCTTATGTCACCAAACTTCCAAAATCTTCTTCTCCAACTTATCAACTGGTAACTTGCTTCTTCTTTCATTAAAGTGGATCAATCATGAAGAACTTCCTCAAGCTCCTACCACATACTTATGACCATGTGAGCCTGGGCACCTTGCCTTTCTTTCCTGTGGCTATGGTGGATTTGCTTCTGTGTCTGCTGCCAAAAGTTCCACTTCTTTATAACTTCACAGACCCTCTCATTTCTTCAGGGACATTGCTTCAGCAATTGTCTCCTCCTCCTCAATCCGACTCTGCTGGATACTTTCTATCAGTGTGCACACATACTATTATGGCTCTATCTTTAAATAAATTCCTCTCGGGACCCCATTCCCCTCCCGCCACTATCACATTTCTCTGCTTCCCTTTACAGCAACATTCCTCAAAAGAATTTTCTATATCCTGTATCTCCAATTAATTTTCTCCTCTTATTTTTGTCCTCACTCCAACCAGGCTGTCTCTTCCATTATTCTACTGAACTGGTCTTGTTTAAATCAAGAAAACTTTGTGCTTCAGAGCTAACCTCCTGCAAACATCTAACATAGCTTCTCTCTCTTTCTCCCTCTCTCATTCTTGAAACACTTTCTAAATTAGATTTGGAAAGATCCTACTTTAGGGCCTTTGGATTTGCAGTTTCCTCTGCTGATTCTAATTTTTACATAGATATCTATATTCTCCAGTATTGCTTCTCCTTCATACTTGTGTTCAGCTGTTATTTTCTTACTATGACTTTCTGTCTATACCTTTAAAATTTCTATATCTTCCTCCCTCCCTGTCCTACTTATATCCTTCCCTTGATGTATTTTTTCTTCATAGAATTTTAAGCAAAAAAGTTCATATATTACTCATTTATTTATTTACTATATGTCTCTCTCCTTTCCTGGAGAAGGGAATGGCAAACCACTTCAGTATTCTTGCTCTGAGAACCCCATGACAGCATGGCAAGGCAAAAAGATAGGACACTGAAAAATGAACTCCCCAGGTTGGTAGGTACCCAATATGCTACTGGAGAAGAGTGGATAAATAACTCCAGAAAGAATGAAGAGGCTGAGCCAAAGCAAAAACAATGCCCAGTTGTGGATATGACTGGTGATGGAAGTAAAGTCCAATGCTGTAAGAACAATATTGCATAGGAACCTAGAATATTAGGCCCATGAATCAAAGTAAATTGGAAGTGGTCAAGCAGGAGATGGCAAGGGTGAACATCGACATTTTAGGAATCAGTGAACTAAACTGTACTGGAATTGACAAATTTAATTCAGATGAACATTATATCTATTACTGTGGGCGATAATTCCTTAGAAGAAATGGAGTAGCCCTCAAAGTCAACAAAACAGTTCAAAATGTAGTACTTGGGTGCAATCTCAAAAATGACAGAATGATCGCTGTTCATTTCCAAAGCAAACCATTCTATATCACAGTAATCCAAGTATATGCCCCAACCACTAATGCTGAAGAAGCTGAAGTTGAATGATTCTATGAAAACCTACAAGATCTTCTAGAACTAACACCCGAAAAAGATGTCCTTTTCATTATAGGAGACTGGAATTCAAAAGTAGGAAGTCAAGAGATACCTGGAGTAACAGGCAAGTTTGGCCTTGGAGTACAAAATGAAGCAGGGCAAAGGCTAATAGAGTTTTGCCAAGAGAATGCACTGGTCATAGCAAACACCCTCTTACAACAACCCAAGAGAAGACTCTACACATGGACATCACCAGATGGTCAATATTGAAATTACACTGATTAATTTCTTTGCAGCTGAAGATGGAGAAGCTCTATGCAGTCAGCAAAACAGGACCAGGAACTGACTGTGGCTCAGATCATGAACTCTTTACTGCAAAATTCAGACTTAAATTGAAGAAAGTAGGGAAAACCACTAGACCATTCAGATATGACCTAAATCAAATCCCTAACAATTATATAGTAGAAGTGACAAATAGATTCAAGGGATTAGATCTGGTAGATAGAGTGCCTAAAGAATATGGGTGGAGGTTCATAACATTGTACAGGAGGTGGTAATCAAAACCATCTCTAAGAAGAAAAAATACATAAAGGCAGAATGGTTGTCTAAGGAGGCCATACAAATAGCTGAGAAAAGAAGAGAAGCAAAAGGCAAAGGAGCAAAGGAAAGAAATATCCATCTGAATGCAGTGTTCCAAACAATAGCAAGGAAAGATAAGAAAGCCTTCCTCAGTTATCAATGCAAAGAAATAGAGGAAAGCAACAAAATGGGAAATTGCACTCATCTCATATGCTAGCAAAGTAATGCTAAAATTCTCCAAGCTAGATTTCAATGGCATATGAGCCATGCCCTTCCAGATGTTCAAGCTGGATATAGAAAAGGCAGAGGAACCAGAGATCAAATTGCCAACATCCGCTGGATCATAGAAAACGCAAGAGAATTCCAGAAAAAAAAAAAATCTACTTCTGCTTCTTTGAGTACACTAAAGCTTTTGACTGTGTGGATTACAGCAAAATGTGGAAAATTCTTAAAGAGATGGGAATACCAGAACACCTTACCTGCTTCCTGAGAAACCTGTATTCAGGTCAAGAAGCTACAGTTAGAACTGGACGTGGAAAAATGGACTCATTCCAAGTTGGGAAAGGAGTATGTCAAGGCTGTATATTGTCACCCTGCTTATGTAATTTATATACAGAGTACATCATGAGAATTTCTGGGCTGGATGAAGCACAAGCTAGAATCAAGATTACAGGGAGAAATATCAATAACCTCAGATATGCAGATGGCACCACCCTTATGGCAGAAAGCAAATAGGAACTAAAGAGCCTTTTGATGAAAGTGAAAAAGGAGAGTGAAAAAGCTGAATGTTAAAACTCAACATTCAATAAACAAAGATCATGCCATTTGGTCCCATCACTTCATGGCAAATATATGGAGAAACAATGGAAACAGTGACAGACTTTATTTTCTTGTGCTGCAAATCACTGCAGATGGTGAGTGCAGCCATGAAATTAAAAGTCAGTTGCTCCCTGGAAAGAAAGCTATGATGAACCTAGGCAGCATATTAAAAATCAGAGATCACTTTACCAACAAAGGTCTATATAGTGAAAGCTATGGTTTGTCCAGTAGTCATGTATGCATGTTTGAGTCGGACCGTAAACAAATCTGAGCATCAAACAACTGATGTTTTCAAATTGTGATGATGGAGAAGACTCTTGAGAGTCCCTTGGACAGCAAGGAGATCAAACCACTCAATCCTAAAGGAAATCAGTCCCAAATATTCATTGGAAGGGTTGATGCTGAAGCTGAAACACCAATACTTTGGCCCCCTGATGCAAAGAACTGACTCATTTGAAAAGACTCTGATGTTGGGAAAGATTGAAGGCAGGAGGAGAAGGGTATGGCAGAGGATGAGATAGTTGGATGGCATCACCAGCTCAATGGATGTGAGTTTGAGCAAGCTCCGAGGGTTGGTGATGGATAGGGAAGCCTGGTGTGCTGCAGTCCATGGGGTCACCGAGTTGCACATGACTGAGGGACTGAACTGAACTGAATGACTCTCTCCTTCCCATTAGATTAATGGCATCTTAAAGGAAAGGACATTTTCTGACTTTTTTTCACTATTAAAACTCCAGCACCCAGTATAGTGGGACTTCCCAGGTGGCTTAGTGGTAAAGGACCCACCTGCCATTGTAGGAGACACTGGAGATGTAGGTTTCATCCCGGGGTCTGGAAGGTCTCCTGGAGAAGGAAATGTTAACCCACTCCAGTACTCTTGAATGGAGAATCCCATGGACGAAGGAGCCTGGTAGGCTACAGTCCATGGGGTCGCTGAGAGTCGGACACGACTAAGCGACCTCACTTTCCCTTTTCACTTTCATGCATTGGAGAAGGAAATGGCACCCACTCCAGTGTTCTTGCCTGGAGAATCCCAGGGATGGGGAGCCTGGTGGGCTTCCATCTATGCGGTCACACAGAGTCGGCCATGACTGAAGCAATTTAGCAGCAGTGTATATATGTCAATCTCAGTCTCCTAATTCATCCTACCACTGTTCCCCCAGCATGTCCACATGCCTGTGTCTCTGTTCCTGCCCTGAAAATAGGTTCATCTGTACCATTTTTCTAGATGTCATATATACTTATTAAAATAGAATATTTGTTTTTCTCTTTCTGACTTACTTCACTCTATATAACATCACAGCAAGATCCTTTTTGACCCACATCCTAGAGTCATGAAAATAAAAACAAAAATAAACAAATGGGACCTAATTAAACTTAAAAGCTTTTGCACAGTGAAGGAGACCATAAACTTTCTATTTTGAATCAATAAGTGCATTTATCTTCATATCCTGGCATCATGTCTCACAAAGCAGACACTCAGTAAGTGGTGACTGTTAGTCAATGTGTTCAAATTTCTTGAACAAATTCCTATTCTTCCTGAAATAGGAAGGCGACATTTTTCCTTCTATTTCTTTTCTCAAACTCTTAGGACCTAGAATTTTGAGAGATTAAAATGCAAAAAAAGTAACTGTTTGGAATCACAAGACTCTTATCATTAAAGATTTAAACAGTTCCTCTTTCAGTTCACATCCTTTTCAGCTACTACTTCATTTACTTATGTCTCTGTTCACAGCAAATCTCTTTATAAACTTTGTCCCTATTCATAACTTCCATTTTCTCACTTCCTGTACTAAACTCAGCATTGATTTCCATTTCTGTTAATCCAGTGAAATCACTGTTGTCCAGGTTACCGGTGACCTGTGTGTGGAGTAATCCAGTCTTCACTTATGTGCCCTCACGTGACTTGATCTTTCAGTAGCAATTGATGTAGGTGAATAATCTCTCCTTGGGGAAGTACCTTCTTCTCTTGGCTTCTGTGTCACTGTGGGTTTCCCATTTGTTTCAGCAGCGATCTCTCAGTCTCCTTTGTGAGCTCCTTCCCTGAAAGCAGGGCTTCCCTGATAACTCAGTTAGCAAAGAATCTGCCTGTAATTCAGGAGAGCCTGGTTCAATTCCTGGGTCAGGAAGATCCCCTGGAGAAGGGATATGCTACCCACTCCAGTATTCTTGGGCTTCTCTTGTGGCTTAGCTGGTAAATTATCCACCTGCAATGCAGGAGACCTGGGTTTGATCCCTGAGTTGGGAAGATCTCCTGGAGAAGGAAAAGGCTACCCACTCCAGTATTCTGGCCTGGAGAGCTCCATGGACTGTATAGTCCATGGGGTGAAAGAGTCGGATATGCCTGATTTTCACTTTGTCCATTTGAGCTAAGAATGTGGGAGCACTCTTACAGAGGGGTATCTAGTAGGGGTATTCATGAGTTCATTATCCATACTCTCTCTTAAGAAGGATAATTTCACTGTGTCCTATGGTTTTATTTTGCTTATTTTTTTTAATATTTATTTATTTGGGTGCACAAGGTCTTAGTTGCAGCATATGGCATCTAGTTCCCCAACCAGGGATGGAATCCTGGCCCCCTTGCAGTGGTAGTGTGGATTCTTAAGAACTGAACCACCAGGGAAGTGCCTCCGATGGTTTTAAATATCTGTATGCTGCTGACTGCCAAATTTCTACCTCCAGCCCTGATTTCTCTTGTGAGGTTCGACTCATTCATTAAACACAGTATTTCCCATTAGATATTGAACAAGCATTTCAAAATAATTCTACCCCAAATGGAACCCCTAGTTCTCACTTCCCAGCTCTGCAATCTGCTGTTTCCCTTACCTTCTTCATCTCAGTAAATGGCACCGACACCTATCTTAGTCTTAGTAAATGACTAAGAGCAACACGCATAGTTACTCATAACCTTCCATTTCCCTTATCCCCACATCAAATCAATATGCCCTTTTAGTTATGTTTCCAAAATACATCCACCCAACTCTCTTCAAACCCACTCTAACCACCCTGGCCCAAGTCATCATCCTAGTTTCTTTGCATTGCCACCATGGCCACCTAAATGATCCCTATATCCCTACACATGGCTTTATAAGCCAGAGTAATTTTTTTCTAAACACTTATATGACATCATCTTATCCATTTCATTTATGTGGATAAATCCTCCAATGCCTTCCAGTTTCACATAGAATAAAATTAAAACTCTTCTCATGTTCTGAGAGGCTCTATGTAATCAGACCTTTGTCTTCTCCAACATTGTTCTCTGTGTTTTAGAAATCTTGAATTTATTTTGGTTCCTTAAGCGTGGAACTCTGATTCTTTCTTCTGGGTGTTTGAGCTTGGCCTTCTCCCATCTGGAAGGTGCTTTCTCAAGGGATTTTTCTTGCCTAACTCTTTTCTTCTCAAGGCCTCTCGAGAGGCCTTCCCCAACTCCATTGTCCAAAGCACCAAATCATCTTCTCCCTTCATGTGCTCTAAGTTTGGTCACTATTATAATTCCTTACTCGGAGAAGGCAATAGCACCCCACTCCAGTACTCTTGCCTGGAAACTCCCATGGACGGCAGAGCCTGGTGGGCTGCCGTCTATGGGGTCGCACAGAGTCAGACACAACTGAAGCGACTTAGCAGCAGCAGCAGCATAATTCCTTACTTCATTTCCTTCACAGTAGCTAAGATTATTTAAAATTGAAATATTCATGCTACTATAGCTTCAGCTTATTCTATTTCAGGGTTATTATGTTTAATAATTTCTAAATTGTCTTCCCTCATAGGAATGTTAGTTTCTTGAGGACAGGAATCTTGACTACTGTATGGACAAGTGCTTCCTCAGAGCCTAGTACATACAGTGCATACCATATGGAATCTATCAAATATATTTTGGATGAATATATCAATGGTCATCCACTTTAGGCAGGCTGATCATCCCCTTCGGGTTACAACATCTGTGTGTATAAGATAGGGAGGAAAATATCCACTTTGCTAGAGTGTTAATTAGTAAAACTACTAATAGCTATAAAAAAAAAATACCCACTTCTATAACAAACATATAGAAGCTGTTGTAAATGCCCTTTCAGAATAAGGCAATAATTCCTAATGAGACTTAGTTTAATTCCAACCTACATGTACCTTTTCTCTCTTATTTAATTTACTATCTTTTCTCTTGCTATTGCTTTGCAAGTATTGCTCAAGTTAGCATGTAATAGTTTGTATCTTTTGTTAGCTTATGTTATAACCTTCCAAATTCAATAAATGTCAAATGTAGTGGGAAAAGAGATTCACACTTCTGTTATTAGTCCCAATTTGTAGCAAAAATGTGTAATGGCAAATGCACACGGTTTTAAATCATGTATAACAAGTTTTTGTTCTGGTTTCATAAACTTTACTAGTTATGTGACTCAGGTGTCTGACTTTAATTCTTTGACTCAAAGTCTTTTTATTTATAGAATGGATATAGTTATATAAAACTTTGGAACACATCAATATGAGAGCTTAATAAATAACAGCAGTAGTACTACTACTAATAAAATGAGCTTCCCTGGTGGCTCAGATGATAAAGAATCTGCCCATAATGTGGGAGATCTGAATTAGATCCCTGGGTTGGGAAGATCCCCCGGAGGAGGGCATGGTGACCCACTCTAGTATTCTTGCCTAGAGAACTACAGGGACAGAGGAGCCTGGTGAGCTACAGTTCATGGGGTTTCAAAGAATTTGATACAACTGAGCAACTAACACACAATGACATCTTGTGAACTACACTGTAGCAAAGAAACTTAGCCTTCAATATAACCTTTGCTTTTGGTTCTCTATGTTAAAGTGTTATAAGATTCTTAGTGCTTTCAACAAGCTGGTTTCAGAGCCTCCAAATGAGGAAAGAAAATAAATACCTTTGCTCTACAATCTAAGCTGCAAAAATATGCAGGTGATAGGGTATTATATAAGAAGAAAGAGACTCTGAAGGCAAACATCCCAGCACACATTTTAATTTTCACTCATCATAAAAGCAGCTTCTGTAGATAATGGAATACTGTAATTGCCAACATTAGGATAATCGAAGATTAAGGCACCAAAGGGCAAGAGAAGCTTTCAGTCACCTATTTGTTTGCAACACATCTGTGGAACCTGTTCTCCGCAAAAATGTTTGCACTGAAAAAAGAGAAGAAAATGAAGTGGGAAAGGAAGCAGAAAGAATAGAAGAAGACCCTAGATTCCAGACAGAGAAAGAATATATAGTGCATTGTACAGAACACGTCTTTAATATAGCCTGCACACACAAATATGTGTGTGTGTGTGTGTGTGTGTGTGTGTGTGTGTGTGTGTGTATAGAGAGAGACAGACAGAGACAGAGAGACCGGGAGACTTAACGTATATATAGACAGAGACCACATTTCTTCACTTTCATCATGCAAGCTTCTTAAAATACATTATCTCAATTTTGAAATCCCATCAAATTTCCCAAAGTATTTCCTCAATATCTGAGAGTCATCATTTCATGTGGGGTAAAATTTGGTCAACTTGGATGGTTAGCCAACCATGTTAGGATATGATCTAAGAAGTCAGATCACCCTAGTGAATGTTGATGTTGGAATCCATAGCACAACTCCTTCTTTCCTCTGTTACACTACATGCCCTTCCCTAATATCTAAGCAGAATTTTTTATATACTCAATTCTGATTGCCTATGGGGATCAATAATTCCTGTCTTTATAATGCTTGAATGTTCTTCCAGAAGAGCCCTGATTGCTCTCCACTGGAGTCTGTCTTCTCATGTTGCCCATAATTCTTTCATTTCCTTTCTGGCTTCCTTTTTGCCTCTCCTTTCCAGAGCTGATAATGCATGGCCCAGGTCCTTTCCAAGCAGTGCCACTCTCATTAAAATTGACTCCCGTTGCTACCATTCTGCCAACTTCAGTGGGAATGCCATCAGCTAAGTGCACTGGTTGACCTACACCATCCTCTTTAACTCTAGTCCAACTGGTTTCCAGATAAACATCAAGAAAAATGATCTTGTTATAAAAGCAAGACTTCTATCAGCGCTATTTGATTATGTGCGTTCAACAGAGAAATGACCTACATTTCTTACTTTCCAGCAATAAAACTAATAATTAAATATCTTCCTTATTAGAATATAGGCTGCTTTCCCCACAAGTAATCAAAATGATTTAATGCAAAATGAGTAACAGTGAAACTAAAAACCTAAGCAGACCCCTTTCTGACCTCCCACTACGAAGATAAGAGAGTCACCACCTACTTGGATAAGATGAGAGACTTAACTTGCATCTGCTAACGTAGTAAGAAAAGCTCAAAGAGATCCAAGTTGAGGCTTGCTGGGACTTTAAAAGTTTTACACATATTGACTATCATCTGGTCCTTTTGGGAATGCAAATGGCAGGTCCTTATCTTTAGGCCACTAGAGGCAACTAGGATAAGCTGGATTGTAAAAGCAAGAATATTACAGTCACTCTGCATCTGTGTGTGGACAGATTGCTGGATTTCACTCTCAGCTTTCCATTGACATCTAAAAGCGGCAAACACAGTAGAAGTTGCCCAAGGGCATATGAAAACCTAAACCAGATGTCCCATACTGTCGCAGGTTCATAACAGATATTAGGAGGCTCTTTACAAAGTACTCTTTCTGAAGTTTTCTTGCCTTTTCTTTTTCATTTGAGAGGTGGGTGTTATGTTGCATGCAAGGCAAGAGTTCAAGAATGGCGGCAATTGGATTCACATTCAGAATCACCTATAATTCACATGTTAATAAAATTATAGAGAGCTACCCACTCCAGTATTATTGCCTAGAGAATCCCATGGACAGAAGAGCCTGGCAGGCTACAGTCCATGGGGTCGCAAGAGTCGGACACTGCTACTGCTGCTAAGTCACTTCAGTAGTGTCCGACTGTGTGTGACTCCATAGACTGCAGCCCACCAGGATTCCCTGTCCCTGGGATTCTCCAGGCAAGCACTGGAGTGGGTTGCCATTTCCTTCTCCAATGCATGAAAGTGAAAAGTGAAAGTGAAGTCGCTCAGTTGTGTCTCACTCTTAGCGACCCCCTGGACTGCAGCCCACCAGGCCCCTCCGTCCATGTGATTTTCTAGGCAAGAGTACTGGAGTGGGGTGCCACTGCCTTCCCCAAGTCAGACACTGCTTAGCGACTAAAGAGAGAGAGATTTCTCAGCCACATTCATGAATAGAGTCACTATTTTTAGCATCATACTCACGGATAGAATAGTGCTATATGGACAATATCAATTGATAACCATTTTCCACCATTAAGGTAAGTCCTAGAAGACCATTTAGTTACAAATACTCATACTCAGGGGATTTCTAGGCCTAGAAAACAACTTTAAAGTGACTTTAAAGTTGAGAAATCCAAAAGAACTACTTTCCATAGGGCAGTTTGATATTTTTTCATCATCACAATTCTTGCAAAAATATTACATCCAGAGTTGATTGTGAAAGTCCTGAAAATGGCTCTCATATAGGTGGAATACTCGCAGCTCTTTCACGACGATATCTTTAATACTGGATGATAGTACTGGATGGGCCACAGTGCAGAAGCTGACACTGCTGTTTCTTTTTTTCCTCTGAGCCTTGTCTACAGCAGTTAGTGTAATCCAAGACTAACATGATGACAGCTGCCTCAGTTCTGAGGTATATTGTAGTGGTGTAATAAATGAAGATCAAGAGCTAGGAGAGCCAACCTGATCAAGTCTTTGCCTCATTCAGAGCACTTGCCTGCCAGAGTGTCTGCACTAGGCGGAAAACTGACACAATATTTATCCAGCTGAAGAGAAACCCAAGTGGCAGCTATCTGAAATATCCCTCTCCTCAATTATTCTTTTTCACAGGAAAGAAAAAATAATAGTTTTAGAGACCATGATTCTCCAAGGACTGTTTTTTTTTTTTTTTCTTTATATAAAGAAATCTGAGACCAATATTTCAGAACCTTCTAACACATATCTGAATCTCAATGACCCCAATAGCTATGTATTGTTTTGGGGTTATTTTGGCAGGACTCAATCTACTTGTCTTAGCTGAACTACACTTTGATGCAAGAAGACCTTAAGCATTTTGTTGAGGAAATCTACTTTCTGGTCTCTGATATCATCCTACCCTAAATTCTGCTTCTTCTCCTGAATTTTTTTTTATTCAGTGAACAGCAAGCATCATCCACAAATAGTCCAAGAAAGAAACCTGGGAATCCTTTTTGACTATCTTATACTGCAAATTCAGTTTAACTCTCCAACTATTACCAATGCTAACTCACATCATGCTTGGAACAATATCCTTCTTTCTCTTCCCACTGCCAAAGTCTTAGGTCTGGCCTTCAACTTTCCTTACTATCATTATAACATAATAAAGATCCTATATAATGTCTTTGTAATTAGCACCAGACTTCACTTCTATGCCCTCTTGACAGCACACTGCACATCTCTGTACACACATGTATTCATATCAGGAACTCAGCCAAGTTAATTATGCCACCTGGGCCTCAGAATTTGGTTTTGTTAATTCTTTTTTTCTTAAAGCTATGAAAATATCTACATAAAGTGCCTTGATCAATGCCTAACTTACAGAAAGTACAAAATAGATGTTACTTCTCTCAGCATTTTACTTTTCTCACCCACCTTACCTGTGGCAGTGACATTCAGGTACAGTCTCGCTTAAGCAAATTAAGAAGTCAAAGTCCAGATGATCTCCTTCTGCTATATCCATAACATCTCTGAAAACTGCTCTCATGGCACTCAACTCACTGAGCTACAATTTAATGGTCTGTTCTCCCCAAGGATTACAAATTCTTAGATGCTAGGGACTTCTTCCTCCACTCTTACATACACAGTGTACACAGTGCCTGGCTCAATATGTAAGTAGGTGCTCAAGAAATTTTACTCGATATATTATATCTGGCTACAATAAAGTAGTGATTTTCAAATAAAGCATTAAACATTATCACCATTACTACCAGTATTATTAAGAAGAAGCTTAACTTCTTTTTCCTATTCTCAGTCAAGTTCTATGAGAAGGGAGGGGGATCCAGAAATGCTAGAAATGCTTTACATCTTGTTTGTTTGTTTTTTTTTTTTTTGGCTGTGTTGTGTCATGTGGAGTATTTTGTTGCAGCATGAGGGCTCAGAAGTTGTGGCATACTGGCCTAGCTGCTCCGCGGCATGTGGGATCTTAATTCCCCTACCAGGAATTGAACCTGCATCCCTTGCATTCTTAACCACTGGCCTGCCAGGGAAATCCCAGAAAATTTACTTTTATAAACAAATTCAAGAACATTTTTAAAATAAGCTCTAAGACCAATATTCTATAACCTCCCCCTTTTGAGTCTATATTTAATATTGAGATTATGTTTGGCATGATGACTTTAAAATCTATAGCAATTATCAGATATCAAAGACAGATCTGAATCAACAGGTTACAAACTAGATTAGGAAAGCAGATTTATGATTTCTAAAAGAGCTGACCTTGTCATTCTTTGATCAATGCTTGGTTAACTAAAAAAATTCAACTTTAATCATTTCTATGGGATGTCAAGTCATTGGAGTTTTATTCAACAGGGATAACCATCATACTTTAATTACCATGACAAAAATACAAAATGGAACAGATAGGTGTAATCCATGTGGATAATTTCTATGTATTTGTTGTTGCTGTTTAGTTGTAAGTTGTGTCTGACTCTTTTGCAACCTGTGAACTGTAGCCCACCAGGCTCCTCTGTCCATGGGATTTCCCAAGTAAGAATACTGGAGGTCTTCCTGATCCAGGGATAGAACCTGTGTCTCCTGCAGTGGCAGTCAGATGCTTTATCACTGAACCACCAGGGAAGCCATGTACATACTGAACCAATACACAGAAATACTGTGTTTTAGGAAAGACTGATGATTCACTTTCTATAAAGCTTACAAACAGGGTCTAAAATGAAGGAGATGTTCAATGCTCTCATGCAATCAGAGAAAGTACATACATAAAAGACATTCAGAGAGTAAAGAAGTGCAACTACATTTATATACAGACAAAGTGATCCTACAGGATCATAGGAAACCCCAAGGAATCCACATATAAACACACATACACACGCAAATCCATCAGAACTAACAAGGAAAGCAATTTTGCAAAATATAAGATCAGTATATAAAAATCAATTGTACCTCTACACACTAGCAACAAAAACCCATAAAATAAAATTAAGAAAACCATATCACTCATGATATACTTAAAAGAATAAACTACTGGGAAGACATCTAACAAAAGAAGCATTGAAACATGTATATTATCATATGTGAAACAGAACACCATTCCAGGTTCAATGCATGAGACAAATGCTCAGGGCTGGGGCAATGGGATGACCCAGAGGGATGGGATGGGGAGGGAGGTGGGAGGTGGGGTTCAGGATGGGGAACACATGTAAACCTATGGCTGACTCATGTCAATGTATGGCAAAAACCACTACAATATTGTAAAGTAATTAGCCCCCAACTAAAATAAATAAATTTATTAAAAAAAAAAAGAAGCACAAGACTTGTACAATGAAAGCTATAAACTAGTTTTATATTTTGTCTAGATAAATTAGATAAGATCTTAAATAAATGAATAAATATTCCATGTTCATGAGCTGAAATATTCAATAATTTTAAAATGACAATTCTTCCAAAATTGACCTACAAATGCACTGCAATCCCTATTGAAATCCTAATAAGTTTTTTTTTTTTTTTCTCAAGGAACTGACAAACCACTCCTAAAAGTTACATAAAAATGTAAGAGACCTAGGCTAGCTAAACAATTTTGAAAAAGAATAAAGTTAGGGGGCACTTTTACTATCAGATTTTAATACTTAATACAAAACCACAATAATAATAAGGTAGAGTGTTTCTAGGATAGGCATAAAAATCAATTATTACAGAAATGAGAGTTCAAAAGAAAATCTTAATAGTTAGAGTCAATTATGTTTTGACAAAGCTGCCAAGACCACTGAACTGAGAAATCTTAGTCTTTAATAGGTAGTTTTGGTATAATTGTAAGACAACATGACAAACATTAATTTTAGACCTATACCTCACTCTATACAGAAATTAACACAAAGTCAATTGAACACCTAAATATAAGAACTAAAATTATCAAAAGTTCTAGAAGAAAACTTAAGAGAAATTCTTTATTACCTCGGGTTGGGCAAGTGTTCCTGTATAAAACACCAAAAGCCCAATCAATAAGAGAAAAAAAACACGATACATAGATTTTGTCAAACCTTAAAACATTTGTGCTTCAAAAACACCAATCAGAAAACAAAAGATAAGCAATATAGTGGGAAAGTATAGTTTTATAATTGTGTCATCTGATCAAGAATTTCAACAAAGAATATTTATAAGTCATTAATAAGAAAATGCACAGGCAATTTAAAAGTTAGCAAAGAATTCAAATGGACCTTTATAAATATATATATAAATAGCTAGTTGAAACATTAAAGAAGATGCTCAACATATTTAGTCATTAGGGAAATATGAGTTAAAACCACAAGAAAATACTACAGGATAGCTTCTAAAAATAGGCAGATAATATCAAGTGTTGATCAGGATATGCAGAAATCAAAATGCTCATACATTGTTGGAAGGAATATAAAATGGAACAGCTACTTTAGAGAACAGTTTGGCAGCTTTAATGTTAAATATAAACTTAGTATATGATCTAGCAACTCAAATAATCGTATATTAATACATAATGTGAAATCTAGAAAAAATAGTACAGATGGACCTATTTCCAGGGCAGGAATAGAGATGCAGATATAGAGAATAGACTAGTGGACACAGCGGTAAAGGAGAGAGTGGGACAAATTGGGAGATTAGGATTGACATATATATACTTGTTTACATGCCAAATCGTGCGCAACCCTTTTGTGACCTCCATGGAGCCCAGAGGAATCCACCAGGCTCCTCTGTCCATGGAATTTCCCAGGCAAGAATACTGGAGTGGGTAGCCATTTCCTTTTCCAGGAGATCTTCCTGACCCGGGGATCGAACCCATGTCTCCTGCATTGCAGATGGATTCTTGACCACTGAGCCACCTATGTAATAGATAACTAGTGAGAAGCTGTTTTTATACCACAGGGAGCTCAGCTTGGTGCTCTCTGGTGACCTAAATGGGTGGGATGTGAGTGGGAAAGAGGTTCAAGAGGAAGGGGATATATGTGCACACACAGCTGATTCACTTTGTTGTACAACAGGAACTAACAGAACATTGTACAGCAACTATACCCCAATTGGGCTGCCCAGGTGGCACCACTGGACAAGAACCCACCTGCCAATGCAGGAGACACAAGAAACACAGGTTTGATCTCAGTGGAGAAGGTCCCCTGGAGAAGGAAATGGTAGCCTGCTCCAGTATTCTTACCTGGAAAAACCCAATGGACAGAGGGCCTGGTGAGACATAGTCTATGGAGTCGCAAAGAGTTGGACATGACTGAGCATGCATGCATGCATGCAAACACACTTATTCAATAAAAAAAAAAAACAAAAAAAACTATGCCCCAAATGAAAATGTATTCATGCAAAACATGTACCCAACATTCAAAGCAACAACATTCAAAACATCCCAAACTAGAAACACTCTTAAGCCTATCACTTGAAAAATTGATTAAAAAATGTGTCATGATCACAAAATAAAATACTATTCAGCATTAAAAAGGAATAGACTACTGATGCATGATACAGGGATGACTTTCAAAAATAATTTAAGCGAAAGTAGTCTGATGCAAAAGACTACATATTGTATGACTCCATTTATATGAAATGCACACAAAAAAGGCAAATTCACAGACACAAAACACAAATCAGTGTTGTCCATGGTGGAGGGTAGGAGTGAGGAATAATTGAAAAAGGTATGAAGGAAATTCTAGAGTGCCTGACATTTTTATAAACTGGATTGTAGCAGTGGTTATACAACACTATAAACTTACATAAAGTCACAGAATTGTATGTTTCCAATTTGTGAATTTTATGGCATTATATCTCCCTGAAGCTCTTAAAACTGTGAACAGTTTTTATACCAAAGTGAAAGTTAAAAATAAAATAGATTAAAATGAAATTTTTTTAAAAAATTAAAGATTAAAGTGGAAACTACCCTTGATTACTTTCTAAATAGAGTTTGCTTCATAAACAAACTATGTAGCAACATAAGGGAGCTTACAAAAATCCCATTCCAAATATCTAAACTTATCTTTTCACTATAAAAATCTCCAAGTTTAAATATTCACTTTGGCCAGACTTTGTTTTTCTAACCATTCTATTAGCACTAATCTAAATTCATGAGTATTAGAGATGCTATTCATCACTCTAATAGCGTCTTAATCAAAGTATCCAATACATATTTCTAAGCAGGCTTGCAAGTCAAAGTGTTACATTATTAGAAATATCAACATGTAGCCATGAGTGGAGACCCAGAGCAAACTGCCACCAGTAGAACATGAATTGTAGTCACTGTTTCTTGTTAATGCTATCTATGTACTCAGCTGTCCCTAGCATCATCCTCTAGGCCACACAGAGAACTGGTAAACATACGTCTGCTCTTTCTTAACACACATAGTAATATAAAATGCTGCCAAAGTGTGACCCCCTTAAAGTGAATGGGTCCTCTGTAACAGCGAATGGATCTTTGATTTTAAGTGGGTATTATAGAGCCCATAATGGCATTTCATGCTGAAAAAAAGAACCAATATTTATTGGTACCTGTTAAGGCTAAGCATTATGTAAATGCTTCCACATAACTGTTATTTAGTCAGCTGTGTCAGACTCTTTTGAGACCCCGTGGACTCTAGTCTGCCACGCTCTTCTATCCATGGGATTTCCCAGGCAAGAATAATGGAGTGGGTTGCTATTTCCTACTCCAAGGGATCTTCCCAACCTAGGGATTGAACTCGTGGCTCCTACATTGGCAGATGGATTCTTTACCACTGAGCTATCAGGGAAGCCCTCTGGATACATTAGTTTACTTAATAACAACACTAAGCTAAATGTTAAAATTTCCTCTTTACCTAGAGAGAAAATGAGAGCTTAACTAAATTATTCAGGTTTGCCCAGTAGTTTCTTGAGATGCTCAGACTGAAACCTCAGTTCACAAAAAGCATGGTTCTCATTATGCCAAATACAACAAGATATGGATGATAAATATTATATAATCACAAAAGAATACTCCATCATCTCATCACTTAAAGAGAATTTCTCAAAGCCAGTTTCCTTAGAATTTCTTTGGAATTACTGAGTCTGTGGTTGGCCAAACTGGCAAATAAATAAAATCAAATATGATTGAGAGAAAAAGAGGAGTATCTGTCGCTATAATAAACCACCAATATATGGATGATTAATGAATGCCTAGTTCCCTTCTCCCTGTCAAATTACATTCTGCCATCTCAACTTGACATCTAAACTCACTCCACCCTCCTGAAAACAAAAGAACTTGGCATTTAGAGCAAGGACTCAATCATATACGGGCTGTAACAATGAGGTAAAAGTCATTTTAAATAATTAAGAGCTATTCAATGTAACGTGTAATCATCCGAAAGTGCACAAAAGCTGAAGTGTTTGTCACAACACATAGATGGCTCTGACCTGGCATTCATTTTTTCCACTTCCCTTTTCTTTAAATAATAGTAGACTAATATAGGGAATGATGCCTTTCCTCTCCTGACAAGAGACACGTCATGTCCCCATTAAAGAGTCCACCAGAGTCCACTTAAGTGTTGACATGTGCTAGATGGATGCCAGAGAGCCAGGAAAGGCCAAGATTCCTGGAATGAAAGAAGCCACTTATGTGTGTGTGTGTGTGTGTGTGTGTGTGTGTGTGTGTGTGTTTGTTACACACACACACACACACACACACATATACACTAAACAATCAACTATATATACATACACATATAGTTGATTGTTGTTTAGTCACTCAGTCGTGTCTGATTCTTTGTGACCCCATGTACTGTAGCCCACCAGACTCCCCTGTCCAGAGGATTCTCCAGGCAAGAATACTGGAGTGGGTTGCCATGCCCTCCTCCAGGGGATCTTGCCTACCCAAGGATCAAACCTGCCTCTCTTAAGTCACCTGCATTGGCAGGCAAGTTCTTTACCACTAGCAGCAACTGGGAAGCCCTAAATATGTACATATAATTATATAAATTTTTTTCAAGATAAATTTTGAAACAGCACCTTTTTTCTTTCACTTTCTGAATATCCTTCACATTATTTTTTATTCTTTGGGCCTCACATATATTCAATGGGTACAAGGAGGATGAAATAAGAAAACTGCTGGGTTTATGAAGATTTCTTTCTTATGGCACACCCTGATGTAGTTCATGAGGCAAGAAACCAGGAGTAGATTTATACAGGGGAGAAAGACAGTTATTTTCCCTCCCAGGTAGAACTAACTGCTTGTTAAAGAGCAAATCGTTCCTTTCTATTTAGCCAGATTGCTGTCTCTCAATTGCTTACTAAATCATGGAAATGGAGCTTTCTTCCTGCAGATACAATTCTTCTTTGCAGTCAATACGTAGTCAATGCATGTTAATACAGTCAAGCTCTTCCTTCCTCCTCCCTCTCGACCTGAAGTCCCATTAATAATGGAGATAACAGCAACATTTGACATTTATACAGCCTGAAGGATTCCAAAAAGATTTCACCAATTACTGTGAATAGAGTTCTGATGAGCTGCAGCAACTTCTGAAGCAGGAGGAAAATAAGCAGAAACACAAAGTCGCAGTAAGGGAGATTCTGCCCAAGGGTATGCCAGTCGCCCCCTCTAAATATTGCAAAACATTACTCACACCCACACACAAAAAAATCAGGTCTTTTACTTTGAAAATATTGAAAATATATCACTAGAAGTCAAATGATATTGAGCTACCCAACTGACATGAGACATTGGAAAGGCGAGAACATTCCACAGGAAGGTTATTTCCAGTGGATTCTATTTTTATGATTATTAACCATCTGACTGGCTTTCATACCAGTTGAAAGAATGGAGATGAAACAGGCCTGATCAGTTGTCTTGATATTTTAAAAGTTCCCATATATACCCAAATAGTGTAAGGGTTAAAGTCCAAATAGTGTAAATAGTTAAGGTTCAGTAAAACATTTGAACATGGGATATTTCAATTCAATAAGCAAAATATTCCAATATGAACAAAGAACAAGAGTTTCTGAATATTTAAATATCTAACTTTTATCCTTATTAAAAACAAAACAATACTAACAGCAGAAACAAAAACTTTTATGAGACCTATGAAATGATACTCTCTTTGAAGACCCTAAAACTATATTTTACTAAAAATGTATGTAGCATCTTCAGATAAGTTAACCATTCAGAAATAAATCACAGATAACACAATATGCAATAAAGGTAAGATCTCTTCATTCATTTGGGCTTCCCATATGGCTCAGCAGGTAAAGAATCAGCCTCCAATGCAGGAGACATAGGAGACATAGGTTCAATCCCTGGGTCAGGAAGATCCCCTGGAGAAGGAAATGGCAACCCATTCCAGTATTCTTGCCTAAAAAATCTCATGGATAGAGGAGCCTGGTGGGCTACAGTTCAAAGGGTCACACACATCAGACACGACTGAGTGACTAAGTCCACACACACTTGACTCATTTAAAAGTAAAATATCAAAAGCATGCACTTACTCAAATCCCACAAAATCTCAGTTCCACTACGATATAAATATATATTCAGCTAAGTTTTCAGAGGGTGCTGTAATTTGAATATTCAATTGCACATCTAGGACACTGGTTCAGTTCAGTTCAGTTCAGTCGCTCAGTCGTGTCCGACTCTTTGCAACCGCATGGACTGCAGCATGGCAGGCCTCTCTGTCCATCATCAACTCCCGGAGTTTACACAAACTCATGCCCATTGAGTCGGTGCTGCCATCCAACCATCTCATCCTCTGTTGTCCCCTTCTTCTGCCTTCAATCTTCCCCAGCATCAGGGTCTTTTCAAATGAGTCAGCTCTTCCCATCAGGTGGCCAAAGTATTGGAGTTTCAGCTTCAACATCAGTCCTTCCAATGAACACCCAGGACTGATTCCCTTTAGTTGGATCTCCTTGCAGTCCAAGGGACTCTCAAGAGTCTTCTCCAACACGACAGTTCAAAAGCATCAATTCTTTGGCGCTCAGCTTTCATTACAGTCCAACTTTCACATCCATACATGACTACTGGAAAAACCATAGCCTTGACTAGATGGACCTCTGGTGGCAAAGAAATGTCTCTGCTTTTAAATATGCTGTCTATGTTGGTCATAACTTTCCTGCCAAGGAGTAAGCGTCTTTTAATTTCATGGCAGTAGTCACCATCTACAGTGAGTTTGGAGCCCCCCAAAATAAAGTCTGCCATTGTTTCCACTGTTTCTCTATCTATTTGTCATGAAGTGATGGGACCGGATGCCATGATCTTTGTTTTCTGAATGTTGAGCTTTTTCACTCTCCTCTTTCACTTTCATCTAGAGGCTCTTTTGTTCTTCTTCACTTTCTGCCATAAGGGTGGTGTCATCTGCATATCTGAAGTTATTGATATTTCTCCCAGCAATCTTGATTCCAGCTTGTGATTCATCCAGCCCAGCATTTCTCATGATGTAATCTGCATATAAGTTAAATAAACAGGGTGACAATATACAACCTTGATGTACGCCTTTTCCTATTTGGAACCAGACTGTTGTTCCATGTCCAGTTCTAACTGTTGCTTCCTGACCTGCATACAGGTTTCTCAAGACGCAGGTCAGGTGGTCTGGTATTCCCATCTCTTTCAGAATTTTCCACAGTTTATTGTGATCCACACAGTCAAAGGCTTTGGCATAGTCAATAAAGCAGAAATAGATGACTTTCTGGAACTCTTTTGCTTTTTCGATGATCCAGCGGATGTTGTCAATTTGATCTCTGGTTCCTCTGCCTTTTCTAAAACCAGCTTGAACATCTGGAAGTTCACGGTTCATGTATTGCTGAAGCCTGGCTTGGAGAATTTTGAGCATTACTTTACTAGCATGTGAGATGAGTGCAATTGTGAGGTAGTTTTAGCATTCTTTGACATTGTCTTTCTTTGCGATTGGAAGGAAAACTGACCTTTTCCAGTCCCGCGACCACTGCTGAGTTTTCCAAATTTGCTGACATATTGAGTGCAGTATTTTCACAGCATCATCTTCCAGGATTTGAAATAGCTCAACTGGAATTCCATCACCTCCACTAGCTTTGTTCGTAGTGATGCTTTCTAAGGCCCACTTGACTTCACATTCTAGGATGTCTGGCTCGAGGTGAGTGAACACCCCATTGTGATTATGTGGGTCGTGAAGATCTTTTTTGTACAGTTCTTCTGTGTATTCTTGCCACCTCTTCTTAATATCCTCTGCTTCTGTTAGGTCCCTACCATTTCTGTCCTTTATTGAGCCCATCTTTGCATGAAATGTTCCTTTTGTGTCTCTAATTTTCTTGAAGAGATCTCTAGCCTTTCACATTCTATTGTTTTCCTCTGTGTCTTTGCACTGATCACTGAGGAAGGCTTTCTTATCTCTCCTTGCTATTCTTTGGAACTCTGCATTCAAATGGGTATATCTTTCCTTTTCTCCTTTCCTAGCTATCAGGAGACTGGTAGCTGAACCTATTTGCTTAAATCCATTCTAGGCTAATGAAAGCATTTCTTTTCTTTTCTTTTTTTTTTTTTTTTTGGTAATCTTGGATTGGAAAACAGTGGACTGTACTGATTCATATTCCCTAAGGAAGCCAAAGGCCTTGGCTGTCAAATGAGTATCAAGTGCTGAGTTCCCAGACAGGTACTATGGTCCATTATTACACACATCTGTGAAAATCAGCCAATGTGTATCTGTTAAATAGTCAGAAAGCTAGAAGGGAATGATAAAAAGGAAAATTATTCTTGATTCCAAAGCCAGAAGTGAAGACAAAAATCTTTATAATCAACTTTTAGGCAGACATATATTGACTCCTCTAAGATTAACTAAAATGTATTAATACTAAAATCTGAATGATACAGCAATAAATATGAAACTACATGCAAATTCTACTGCATGATTCCCCAGAGAGGAGTAATAGATAATTCTCACCGTAAAGAAGGCTAATAAATAATCTGAGGATGCTTTAAACTAGGAAAGTTAACCACTTTATTTTCTTTTTTTCTGGTACAATGAAATGTGTGTGTACATGTAGTTACATATCAAATTATTGATTGTCCCAGTTCCAGAGGGCATACTTAACAGTTTTCACACATTTCATTAATCAAGTGATTAAAGTAAGTACCATATATGAAGAATTAAGTTAGAAAAATTTATCGTATTGTTGATGAAAAGGTAAGATATATTGATGTTCCTCAAAGACGAATATCATTATTGGCTATTTTTATATTCCCCAAAATTAAAGTTCATCAATGGAGCAGATTCACATAATCTTATTAATTGATACATGCTTCTAAAAGCAGCACCTAAGACAAAAATTGCATACAACCAAAATTATGCTGGAACAAGTTTTGAGATGTACTGATTTTTATTTTGTTTGTATAAACATAGACACACATATTCTAAAAAGCAGGCAAATTATATGGTATATGAATTATATATTATATACACATAACTATATATAAATGCATATTTATTGCATAGTTATCTTGATTTGACTATTATACCTTTTAAATTATATTTTCCCAATATAGTAAAAATAAGTGGATTTACTTTAAGATTATGTAACCATAGTGCAAAAGATTATTTTAAACATTTTCCTGATTTCTATAAAGGCTATGTTACTTTGCTTGTATCAAAAATATTGAAAAGCTTTCAGCTAATGAAGTATGTATCCACATATTATAGGAACAAATTATACAGATTTAAACAATATAAAGTTTTGAGTTGTGCTTCAATCTCAGATTTACATTTTCCACCTTTATATTGAAAGGAAACCTTCAGGTTTTTAGCATTAAGTGGTTTGGGTATGGAAAACATTTATGAAAATGCATATTGCCATATTTTAAACTCAGAAAATTGACAGGAAAAAAATGCCCTAAAAAATTTAGTTCTTATTCTGGTTCTGCCACTGCCTACTTGTCTAGCCTACAGCGAGTTATCTATACCCTCCAGGCTTTCGTTTCTTCATTTCCAAAATGAATGGTTTGGACTAGACAATTGGTCTTCAAACTGTGCTTCGGAAATATTTCTAAAGGTCTTAGGGTGACAAAGTCCCCATTCTTCCTACTTTTCAATACTATCTGCCATGAAAATTACCTAAATCATAATTTTAAATACAGACAAAACTATACTAGAGCAATTATTAAAACAATTTATTTCATGGCATGTAAATCACATTTTACTCAGCACATTTGCTGATTTCTTCTAGTCCTCTCCTGGTTTCTGGTTTCTATATATAATAATGCACAAATAAAAATCTTCGATGGAATTCAACACTTCCTGCTGTTCATTCTCCTACTGAAGTTTCAGTTCTGTTCACATCATAATTGGTTTCTATGGAAATGATTATGTCATCATAATCAAGATATCTGAATTCTACTTTGAGGCACATATTGTTTTAATGGGAAATAAAGAGCAGTAGAAAAAACAGAACCCATTTAGGCATTATTGTTTGGGATACTGGGAGTTGGAAAATAAAAAGATAGTTTTGAAAGCTCCCCCAAATCATCTAGCCATATTAATATTTAAGCATCTTTGGGGCTTCCCTAGTGGTTTAGCTGGTAAAGAATCTGCCTGCAATGCGTGAGACCTGAGTTCAATCCCTGGATTGGCAAGATTTCCCAGGGAAGGGAAAGTCTACCCACTCTAGTATTCTGACCTGGAGAATTCCATGGACTGTATAGTCCACTCGTGGGGTTGTAAGAGTCAGACACAAGTGAGTGACTTTCACTTTCATATGCACAGACAGCCATAAAGCAAGCTGAAATGCTTGATGAATTCTTATTCTTGCCTCAGATATGGAAAGGTCTGCAACCTCTGGAACTGTAGAGCAGAAATACTTTGGAATGCTTTTGCAAACTAGCATATGGTTACAGAATTGCTACGAAATACTAGTAGTTTCTTTGACAATATAATAACTCAAAAACTATTGCTACAGATTCATTCCTGAATATAGCTAAAAGCTGCTTAAATTATTTAATTGGATGGTATTTAACGCCAAGCAGTTTGGAAATTTGGAAAATTATGTAACAAATTCAAAGAATATTCATTTTGCTAAAACTAAGGCCATTTGATCAATCTTGTTCAAATTAAGATCTAGGCTATAGAAATAGGAAAAAAAGACTCTATTCTGGTTATTCCTGTTATTCATTCATCAAATCATTAATCATTCTTCATATAATCAAAAAGCATAGATTAATGATAAGCCCAAGATTTATCAACAACTGTGCTTGGTGTTGGATTAGAGAAATGAAGATGCTATAATCTCTCTGCTCAGAATATCACTATATTTATTACAAAGAGACATATAGACAAACTAATAAAACAGACACAGTAAGATGCTTTTAGAGGGACCTGTAAATAACTTCAAAACCACTGCAATTTAAATAATTTTGCCTCTAGGAATGCGTGGGGTCAGAATCAATTCATAGAAGACTCAACAGTACCGTAGCATCTTGAAGGATGCATAAGTGTTTGCCAGCAAGACCAGCAGCAGAACAGATTGCATATTTAGAGTCATAATGTACAGAAGCAAGCATGAACTGTTCAGAACCACCATGCGACTGGAACATTAAGAGGGAAAATGGCAGAGGTGCTTTAGCTAAGACTGAAAGTGGCTTTTCATGGAAAATGAAGTAGAAAAATGCATTCAGGATGGAGTTGACTATGAATAAATACTCCCTCCTTAAATTCGAGAGAGTGTGTTAAATATGTTAATGAGGGCAGTTATATAGAGTTTTCTCCCAACTTTTCATTGCTTGGTTGATCTATGTAATCTCGACTGCTATCTCATGGTGTCACCATACCTACTTTAGATGCTGAAACTATTACAATGGAAACACTCAACTCCTGACTGGCCCTGATGTCCAAAATCCAACTAATGGTACACGCCTCGACTCCCAACACTGTTGCAAGGCTTCTGGGGAGAGAAATTGTTCACACTGAACAATGAGCAAGTGGCTGGGACCAGTAATGAACGATAGGCCTCCAGTGCCGCAGAGATTGTACACTGAGTTCATCAGCTGGTAAGCACTCTATTATTGTTTTTAGCAGCTCAGTCATGTCCAACTCTGCAACCCCATGGATCACAGTCAACCAGATGCCTCTGTCCATAGGAAATCCATAGTGTTTCCCAGGGCAAGAATACTGGAGTGGGTTGCCATTTCCTGCTCCAGGGGATGTTCTCGACCTAGAGATCGAACCTGTGTCTACTTCAAGTCTTTGCATTGCAGGCAGATTCTTTACCAATGAGTCACCTGGGAAGCCCAGTAAGCACTTAACCAAACAACAAAGAAAACCCCAATTAAATTGGTATATAACAGAAGGGAGATATAATAAGTCAATCATGAAGGAGATCATACCTGGGCAGGATTCAGAGCTGATTGATACAGAAGTCTCCCTGCACCATTCTTGTTTACAATACATGTCTTGCTCTGCACTGAATTATGTTGCCTTGAAATTCATATAATGAAGCCCTAACATCTCCCACAATATGATAATTTTTGGAAATCAGAGATTTGGGGGGTACTTACGTTTAGATCAGAGAAGGCAATGGCACCCCACTCCAGTACTCTTGCCTGGAAAATCCCATGGATGGAGGAGCCTGGTAGGCTATAGTCCATGGGGTCACTAAGAGTCGGACACGACTGAGCGACTTCACAACTTTTCCCTTTCATGCACTGGAGAAGGAAATGGCAACCCACTCCAGTATTCTTGCCTGGAGAATCCTAGGGACGGCGGAGCCTGGTGGGCTGCCGTCTATAGGGTCGCACAGAGTCGGACACGACTGAAGCGATTTAGCAGTAGCAGCAGTAGGTTTAGATAAGGTCATGAGGGTCAGTCTGAGAAGGCAATGGCACCCCACTCCAGTCCTCTTGCCTGGAAAATCTCATGGACAGAGGAGCCTAGTGGGCTACAGTCCATGGGGTCGCTAGGAGTCGGACACGACTGAGCGACTTCACTTTCACTTTTCCCTTTCATGCACTGGAGAAGGAAATGGCAACCCACTCCAGTATTCTTGCCTGGAGAATCCTAGGGACGGCAGAGCCTGGTGAGCTGTCGTCTATGGGGTCGCACAGAGTCGGACACGACTGAAGCGACGTAGCAGCAGCAGCAGCAGCAGCATGAGGGTCAGTTCCTCATGGTGAGATTAGTGTCCTTATAAGACTAGATATATACAATGGGATATTACTCAGTCATTAAAAAGATTGAAATAATGCCATTTGCCAAAACATGGATGAACCTGGAGATTATCATACTAAGTGGAGTAAATCTGTCAGAAAATGACAAATATATCATGTGATATTGCTTGTATGTGAAATCTAAAAATAAATGATACAAATGAACTTATTGACAAAACTCAGAGACTTAGAATATGAACTTGTGGTTACCACTGGGGAAGGGTGGTGAGGTGGGAAGGAATAAATTGGTTGTTTGGGACTGACATGTACACACTACTATATTTAAAATAGATAACTGATAAGGACTTAACATATTTTTATTTTTATTTTTTAAGTATTTCATGGGAAAAGAAAAGAGAGAGACACCAGAGCTCACTCTCTCCAGTCATGCAAGGGTACAAATAGATTGCGGGGGTCTGCAAGCCAGGAAGAGAGTTCTCACCAGAAATCAGCCATGTTGGCGCCTTGCTTTCGGACTTCCAGCCTCCAGAACTGAGACAGTCAATTTTTGTTGTGTAAACCAGCTGTTCTATGGCATTTTGTATAGCAGTTCAAACTAAGACAAGGCTGCCTTGTTTGTAGACTGGCCACCAATAACAATTTGACTTACACTTTTTCCTTAGTTGCATGACTAAGTCCCCATATCTCCCAAGAACAAAGCATTTCTTTTGCTAATATTTCCACCCTTTGAACCAATCTATAGCGAACAGATGAAATTATCATGGTTGAAGTCAATTCCTCTGCTGCAGTGAAATGGCTGTTGAGATGTGAATTACGATGTCTCACATGAGCTACCAAAAGAAATGTGTTGGAATCACCAATACGACCACAAACAGTATCTTCATGTCATTCAATGAGCAGAGCCTCAAACACTAATTCTCTTTTCTGGCAGTTCTCCAGAGGGCAGATATCACATCCTTAGCAATAGGAAGCAGTGACAGAAATGCAGGAGAAAGGCGTGATTCCACAAGCTTGTGTCTGAAACTTTATATCTTATTCACAGAGACTGTTGGATTTTAAGTAATAATTTCTAAGCATAAGATGAAAATGTATAATGTTACTTTTGCTTTCTGGTAATAAATAAAAGGTAAAATTGAATTTCATAATTTTCTGATAGAAGAGAGAAAGGTTTCAAATATCTGTAGTATGATCCATTCTCTTAATAACCAGGTAAGAATTAGATGAAGTTTTGAAATAGACCCACCCAGAGGTCTCCAAGCAGATATATATGGTACAGGTCTATTGCTGTCCTTTTACCTATAGGTTACATAGGCTGAAGCAGTTCCTTGCCATTAAAATAAAATAAAAATAATTAAACGTTAAATTTATATTTTAAAAAATATTAATATTAAAATCAACAAAAAATATAGTCATAAAATATATGTGTAGATTTTGAATGATTAAGATACACATTTAAAATATCCAAAATAGCAGGTTAATCATGTAGAACTGATACAGTATACTCGCTTTTGATATTTACAAACACTTTTTAGTATGTCAGACTCTGTTCTAGACACTGGAGATATAATAGTTACTATCACAAATCAAAAGTACATAGAACTTTTATGTTCCATCAAGATATTCCATAACTAAAAAAAAAAAAAAAAGAAGAAAGAAAGAAATCTCATAACTGGGATATCAAAATATTCAATGGAGTTGGGAGACCCTTGAGGATACCTACTACCATTTCAGTTAACTCTCATAAGTCAAAAGTCAAGGTTGTAAAAATGAAGGTTGGAATTTGGTTCTTCTTTTGCCTTATCAGTTATTTTTCACTTTTGGCAGAACATAGTGAAAGCAAATTTTTAATATTTGTTATGTTTGTTGCTTATAAAGTTATCATAAAATTTTACCCCAGTTATTAAAAATATAAAACAGAAACTTAGATTGGATTTAAATACAACTACCAAAGGACCTAGAATAAGGCAGAACATTTGGAAGGAGAACAACTTGTCATATGGAAAAAAAAGGTAATAATATATACAGCCATAAACATTTAATACCATACAAACTCATTTATTGCAAGCATTTTTCTAGGCAGTCTGTTTGGCTAAAATTATGAACATAGGGAATTCAACATGAGCATGTGAAGGATTCCCAAGAGCTTGACATATTTATCACCCTTGCAAAACGTTAATATACAGCATGAATCATTAACATTCTACTGACCTTTTTACTTCTATTAAAGCTGTTTAAAACTCACTTTATGGGTGTGGTTATTCAGAAAGGCATAGTGAATCTGGGCTTGATACTCATCTAAAATTCACTATGTGCTCATCATTATTTTGTTTAGTTTATATTTACTTATTCATCTTGCTTATTGAAAATTTTCCCCAGTAGAACATAAGTTCTAAGAGAATAGGATTTTTTGTCCATTTTATTAACATTTTAACTCCAATGACTAAAACAGGGAGTGACATATAGAAAGTGCCCAACAAATATTTGTGGAATGAGTGAAAAAAATTCACTTGGAAAAAAATTTTCCAATCTCAGACTTAGAAATTATCTATGATTTAATTTTGTCTTCTCAGATAAACTCTTCTCTGGGCATTATTAGCAGATTGTGCATGATTTACAGATATAGAGAAAAAGAATAAATTCTAAACCAATTTTCTTCAATGAGAATATTAATGTAATGGGAGACATGCATGCAATTTTTAAATGTTTAGCAGTAACATTAAATACTCATTGGAAGGATTGATGCTGAAGCTCTAATACTTTGGTCACCTGATGCAAAGAGTCAACTCATTAGAAAAGACCCGGATTATGGGAAAGATTGAAAGCAAAAGGAAAAGACGGTGGCAGAGGAGGAGATCCTTAGTATTACCAACTCGATGCACCTGACTTTGAGCAAACTCTGGGACAGGCAAGCCTGGTATGTTGAATCCATGGAATTGCAAAAAGTTGGACCTGACTTGGTGTCTGAACAACAACAACGACAACTAACATTTAATAAGATCAAAAAAAAAAATGTGAAACTAATCTTAATAAGGTATATTATTTAGACAAATATATCCAAAGTATTATCAACATGAAAACCAATTAAAAAATGAGATATTTTAAGTTATTTTTTAATATTAGAACTTTCATCTCTGAAACATATTTCATTGTTGAAACACATCCTGAATCAGCCAGACTTATTTCAGACATTCAATGGCCAATTAGGAGTACTAACTTCCCAGCTCATGCAGCTCAATACCAGAAAAGTGAACAACCCAGTCAAAAATAGGCAAAATTGCTAAACAGACATTTCTCCAAAGAAGACATATAGATGGTTAATAAACACATGAAAAGATGCTCAATATCACTCATTATTAGAGAAATGCAAACCAAAACCTCAATGAGATATCATCTCACGCCAGTCAGAATGGCTGCCATCAAAGCCTAGAAACGTTTTGGCTGGAGAGGGTGTGGAGAAAAAGGAACCCTCTTACACTGTTGGTGGGGATGCAAACTGGTACAGCCACTATGGAGAACAGTGTGGCGGTTCCTTAAAAAACTGGAAATAGAACTGCCATATCACCCAGCAATCCCACTGGATATACACATCAAGGAAACCAGAATTGAAAGAAACACATATACCCCAATGTTCATTGCAGCACTGTACAATAGCTAGGACATGGAAGCAACCTAGATATCCATCGGCAGACAAATGGACAAGGAAGTTGTGGTACATATACATGATGGAATATTACTCAGCTATGAAAAGGAACACATTTGAGTCAGTTCTATTGAAGTCAATGAACCTGGAGTCTATTATACAGAGTGAAATAAGTTAGAAAGAGAAACATCAATACTGTATATTAATGCACATATATGGAATTTAGAAAGATGGTAATGATGATCCTATATGCAAGGCAGCAAAACAGATATAAAGAAGAGACTTTTGGACTCTATGGGAGAAGGCAAGGGTAGGATAATTTGAGAGAATAGCACTGAAACATGTATATTACCATATGTAAAACAGATGATCAGTGCAAGTTCGATGCATGAAGCAGGGCACTCAAAGCTGATGCTCTGGGACATGAAAGAGGGGTGGGGTGGGGTGGGGAGGGGAGGGATGTGGGTGGGAGTGGTTCAGAATGAGGGGACATAAGTTCACCTGTGGCTGATTCATGTCGATATATGGCAAAAACCATCACAACACTGTAGAGTAATTATCCTCCAAATTAATTAATTAAAAAAAGGAGTACTAGCTTCCATATTGATCAGCAAAGCTATAAACTATAAATATCCTTTCTAGTTCCTGAAAATATAACAATTTTAAATGATTATTTTTCTTTCAAATAATAATGTTTTGAAGAAAAATAAATGACAAGATTTCTAACCCTGCATTTTAAAACTTGACTTGAAAAATAAGTGTGTATATATTAAATTTTGAAAAATAAATATTAAAATGTGCATAAGTGAGTGCATGTGTTTGTGAGAGAGGGAGAGAGAGACTGCTGGAACTTAGGAAGCTGAGAATTAACAGACTATTTTACATAGGTTACGGAATGAATGACTTCATACAAACAATTTCATCTCTGTTGGTAGGTACTTGATTTTTTCATTTGTCACAAAAGGAAGTTGATATAGGTAAATTCTAATATCACTATCTGTATTCTTTTATTAAAAAATCTGTTTGTTATATATAGGCACCCCAAATCTGTGTGTCTGTGTATGCTCTTGATTTAATGAGCAATCCACAACTTTAGGACTGTGACACTGATCCATCAGAGTAATTTGTGAGATGGAAAATAATCTGTGACAAAATTGCAAAGATTTAAAGCTAGGAAAATGATGCACTTAAAACTAATCTAAAAAGTAACATATTTTATATCATCTTAAAATCCAATATATTTTTTGGAGTGAAAGAGCAGGAAGAGGAGTTGTAATTGGCACCCTAGAAATTAGCTACATTATAGGGTCTACCCTTAGGCATCCATCAACAAACGTTTCATGTGTAAATGTCATTCATGACATACACCATGCTTTCAAAGGATAGAAATAAGTGGTTATATTTACTTCTTTGTTACTGATTTGACAATAATGGATACAGGCTAAATACTACATGAAATTATCACTTCACTCCTGTTCTTCACATCTCCTATAGATCATTCAAATTAACAATATTCCTGGAAATAAAAATCAACTGGATGTATATTTTTAGTAAGCCACGGTTCCATAAATTCAGCCCTCAATGTGTCTATCTTAACACATATATTCTTAATACTTGTGTGTAATGGATTTTGGGGTTGATCTGAGAAAATGGGTTAACAACAACCTAAGATTCTGGAATTTGAATATATATATATACTTCCTAACTCTATTCTCAAAACTGATCAGAATACAGCAGTGGATAACATTTTTTCAGGAAGAATATTCATATATTGAAAATATTGAAGTTGAAAGGAAATATAAATACAGAATTCATTTAGCTCAAACACTAACCCAGTATTCCTTTTCCTTCTACAACAATACTTCTCAAACTACCTGAGAAATGGAGTATTTCCTGTGACATCAGTAAACAGGGGTGTCATAGTCATCAATGATGGCAGTCCTCCAATGTGGGCTGGTGAGTCCTAAGGGCACTCAGGAAAGAGAAGGATACCTGCAATCTAACAACCATCAGGACTGCAGCCACTCCCTATGGTGAGCTCCAAGTGAGCTCCAGGACATGAAAAACACATCCTGGGCCCCAGATATTTGAGATGCATATGAAAGTAATGATTTCAGTGAGCCCACACTCTTGCATCTTCCCATACATAGAAAAGCGCTAAATTTCTTAAGATATCTAGCTTTCTTTAATTAACAATAATCTTTTCATGTTCAGGCTACCTGCCCTTTATTGGAAAACTTCTATATAACCTGACTCCCTTTGCTTCCTCGAGCAGTTCTCTCAGGATTACTTGGAATGTTGTCTTCCAGGCTTGAAGTCTTAAAAAATCCCACTGAATAAAATATAAGTCTCAACTTTTAAAACTTAAAAAAAAAAAAATTTTAAGTAGACACATCAATCAATGTTTCCCCATTTTTGCAGACTGATGATCTTGTGAAATATAAAAAATGAATTACTAAAAGAATAAAACAAAGAAAGCAAAAGTTCCAAAGTGCAAACCACGTATTTTATTATTAGAGTCAAAGGGCATAAAACTCTTCTATCAAATTGCTATAAAATTCTAAACATTTGCACTCAGTTTCTACACTTACGCTTTTAGGAATTGATGTTAAGTTTACAGATGGTCTATACTGTAGTCTATACTCCTTTGGCTAATGCAAATCTACACCATTTATCTGAATATACATTGTTGGTTTTAATGTCATACACAACCCTTACAAAGAGAGGAAATTAACAAAGGACAAAGAACACTTGATTTTATAAATCTATGTATTAGAAAACAAGCCAGATTCTCCTTGTAGTATCATTATACTTTATCATTGACCTAGAAGATCCTTCCAGACAATACAAAATAAAATATGAAACATAAATGAAAATTATAAATATCCAAAAGGGCAAAAGATAAACACAGGCATAAAAAAATTAGGATTTGAAGGTTATATGATTTTATATTAAAACATATCAAATGATTCACTATAAATTTAGAATTAAGAGAAATATTAGTGTGCTGGCCAGATTAAATTATAGAATTGTCAATAGCTTTCCTTTATAGCAGCAATAAGCAGTAAAAATATAATGGCAATTAAATTTGCCAGTGTATATTCTTATTACGTTTCATCTTGTTAGATTCAGTCCATTGCTCCCTTTGGTGAAGATATTTTTGGATTTTAAATTTGTCATCTAATATTTCATATTCATAGCACTTCATTTGCAACATTGGTAAGCATGTCTCTACAACTTAATCTTCCAGTCACTGTAGTTTCAAAAGGAAAAAATGGAACTATCTATAAGGGAACCTGGAGAAGGCAATGGCACCCCACTCCAGTACTCTTGCCTGGAAAATCCCATGAACGGAGGAGCCTAGTAGGCTTCAGTCCATGGGGTCGCTAAGAGTCAGACACAACTGAGCAACTTCACTTTCACTTTTCTCTTTCATGCACTGGAGAAGGAAATGGCAACTCACTCCAGTATTCTTGCCTGGAGAATCCCAGAGATGGGGGAGTCTGGTGGGCTACCGTCTATGGGGTCGCACAGAGTCAGACACGACTGAAGCAACTTAGCAGCAGCAGCAGCATAAAGCAACCACTTGTTACCACAAAAATAGCACACTAAGGGACCTCAGAGTCATATGACTTTCTTTCATGATTACACAGAGTTTTGGTTTCAGAGGCACACATTTAAACTCTCAGCTTGATGAATCTTCTCTCAAACGCAGGTCTCCTGAAACCAGGCCATCACAGTTTCTTTACTGAGGAAAAAACATGAGTTTTGCCTCATATTAAGGCAAAGCTTGATAGGAAAGACCAGGTGGCCTGTTTTCATAGTACAGATTATATTTGCCGTAAGGCCTGACTTGTTATATGAGAGCAGGTTAGGTGCTCATACAGAGGTTTTAGGTACATCATATGCTCTGAAATTATATTAATATATCAATAATAAAGTATATATGGTAAGAAAGTTCTAGAATTAGCTCTGCATTATTTGACTGGGGGGTGGGGTGGGAGTGAGATGTACAAACGAGTCTTAAATGTTCTTCATGTTCTCTTCTGTAGTTCAACATTTCCTTATAAGACAGACATCCATTTCAAAGTATTAAAAAACCTTATTTTATGACAGAATCCTCATGTAGGATAGGGATGTGTCTAAATAGTTGTTAAAAAAATACTAAAAACTTCTAAAAAATGCACTGACTATGGATTCAGACCCAGATTTGACTCTCAGCACTAATATTTACTATCTACATGTCCTAGGGTGACTTGATTTTTACACTTCCCTCTTTATAAAGTAAGTAGAATACTAGTTTCCTCATAGAGTGGTTATAAGGATTAAATAAGATAAACTATTGAAAGAGTGCCATAGATGGCTGTTGGTTTTATTATTATTCTTAATTACTATTATCATCATTATTATCTCACTCGCAACATCATCTTTTTCCCCATGTAATCTTCATCTCTATAGCTCCACCCAGTTTGTCATCATCACAAGACAACCATGGCTTCACATTCTGGACATCTCACTAGTTGTGTGACCTAGAACAAGTCCCTTGGTTTTCCCAATTTGCATTTCTTAAAATTTTAAAGGAAGGAGTTGATTCAACAGTCATTGTACAATTTGTTGTACTTAATTGATACAACTCACTTGTGCACTCAAAAATTCACAATCTTCTCTTTTGATGCCTGTTCACCTGTGTAAGGCAGATGTGACTTGAAGTTTGATAACCGCTGTAGTAGTCATTTTCAAAGACTTATTTCATGTCCCAATTTTTGATCCCATAGTTATACAAAATCAATCTCTACTGCATTAAATAAAAAAGAATTTACTTTATGATGTTCATGAAATTCTATAATGTTTATTTGTGACTATTAATTATCTTTTATATGTAGTATAAATCATGCTGGGACTGCTCATTCCATAGATACAGTAATTTTCCTTTGAATGTTATGGGAAGGATAAAAACCAAAGCTGAAGAAATATGTTTACCTATTTGATAGCCAAACAAACTGGCATATTATGGAGATGATCAAAACTGCCCAATGAGTGTTAAATATATTAACTACCAATGAGCAAACTGGGGAGATAGTGGAGGTTACAGGAGTCTGGTATGCTGCAGTCCATGAAATCACAAAGCGTCAGACATGACTTAGTGGCTGAATAACAGCAACTAATGACCAATGAGTATTAAACATATTAAACTCATGTACAAAGCTGCTCATTTGACTTTTTGGAAGGAATATATTTTAAACTGGTAAACAAAAACAAGGTTATTGAAAACAATACATTTTATTAAATGCATCTACTAGTGCCAAAATAACTTCAATTATTGGCTGTTCTTAGGATTTATTGTAGAAAGGATACCATAGAAGTAGATATACCCACTGGTATTTCTATGTCATTTTTCTAATGGCTCCAAGTGAACTAGAAACTCTAACTCCTTTTGACATTCAAATCATTCTCAATGAGTAGTAGTTCTAGAGATCAAAAATTGAATGACAGAGAAGATTATTTCCACATGTTTTTATTTTCTTGTTTTCAAAAAGGATTTCAGATGGCTTTGGCTAATTGAAACAACTGTTGAAAATTTACTTGGCATTTTTAATTCTCAATATTTTCAACCCTGATGAAAATGTTTTGTCTCTCACAATATCTCCCTCTGGGATCTGGCAAGTTACTTCATGAAAAATGTATATTTAAAATTTCACATGATCTATTCATCCATCAGGTAGTTACCACCTGGACTCTGCTAAATCAAACATTTCTCAGTGCACCGATTTTTTTCCTTTTATATAATATAGATTGGCAATGAACATGAATTCCTCTTTCTAGACTTGCAAGCACACAAAATCTGCTCTATTGGTGCAAGAAGTTTGTTTTTATAAAATAAACATACAGTTGGAGATATATGAGTAGCAGTAACTGACCTAAACACTTAGATTGTTTGGTTTGGCTTTAGAACTTCTCATCTTAATTGCTTGACTTTAGAAATATAGTAAAAAAATGGAATGTTAGTGAAAACTCCCAGAAGTTATTCCTATATATAAACCATTTATCATACTTATTACAAAAGAATGTCTCTCCATTAATCCAATCAATTATTCATTCCCACACAAAATCAAAAGAAAATTCTATCTATCTTCAAGATTTTAACGGAGGAAATAGGAATGGAGATACATTTGTAAAAGCTGACTTCAGTATTTCCCCAAAAATATATTCCCAGAAGAGAGCAAATGGGTAGGAGAGACCATTAACTTTGCTATATTAATACATAGTATTTTGCAGCATCTATTTTCCCTCTTGAATATACAAGTGCAACATTCCCTCTAAGTTTTTTCATATATTTTCTAGAAAAGTTTTTCTATGGTATGCTCAACTTCCAGATATAAGATATTATTTTCTATAATCATTCATCAGCCAATTTAAAATTCTCTCAGCCTAGAGTTAAGTCATGGTATCATTCAAGATGAATAAAATTGGTGAAGAGGCAGAAAGCAATTGAATTTCCCAAGAAGGATATTCATTATTGTTGATACTCTTATGGTTATTAGTTGTCTGGATGAAAAGGATACTTGTTAACTGATATCCAAAATTAGTAAAGTCTAAACCAGTGATTTACAGGGTTACTACTTTATCTAGCGGAATAAGGGAAGTATGGGTAGACGCCATGGATGAATAGGAAGAAATCTTATTGATGAGATCTATGCTCTAACCCTCTTAAAAATAATTTCAGTCCAGAATCAAAAAGTTTGGAATCTCTAGAAAAAACAAATTAAGGCTAGTCTGACACAGTTTATAGAATAAAGAAATATCCTTTATATCATAAAACAAATATACTATGATTCATTTTTCTCTCTCTTAAACTGACAGTTCCCATTTCAGTAAGTGGCAATTATATTCTTTCAAGGAGCTCAAGCAAAGTAACAAAACAAACAACAATCACAAAGTCCTTTCTTCTCTTTATTTTGCATTCCATGTCAAGTTCATCAGCAAACCTTGTCATTTCTAATTTCAAAGCATATTGAGAGCCATTATGAAATATTACAATTCCACGCTGATTTTTGAAATATTCAAAATGAGTTAATATTTAAGCTAAAAATAGCTAACAAAAGATACAAAAGTTTTAAACCTTATTATATAATGTAAGTCACTGGTATTCACAAAAACTACTTTGACTTTTTTCTGTCATAGGCATAAAATGAGAATAAAAAGTAATTGACTTTGGGGGGGGGTATGAAAACAACTTTATACAGAAACTAAATTAAATTTCCAAAGAGCATCAAAAACCTGAGATATATGTGTCTGTAATGCCTCTATCAACATTTAATGTGAAGAAAGGGTGTATAAGACTTTATGATAAAACCCTAGGGGTGGTATTACAGTGGCTGTAATCAATACAATAGCATTAAGACAGCAAACTCTTCTTAGAGCAAAACAAATTTAAACATATATCAAAAGATAGATGCAAAAAGATATTGTGTTTTCATTTATTACTCAGCACATCTCCCAAATCACCAGCCTTCATCCTACCAAGGTTATTTCTATTTCTTTATTTTACTACCAGGCATTTGATTGTATAATCTACTCCCACACTTGCTCCTTTAACTACAAAACTGATTTTTCAGCACTCTTATAAATCTGCATTGAAAGGACTAGAATATAAAAAGCAGATTTTAGAGTTGTGCCTAATGAATTTTTGCAATAAATGAAAAAGTTGGAAATCCAAATAACATAAAAATTGCAAATAACATTGAGTTGAAAATAGTAAACATCATTAGAGGTAACACTGATCCATTTACCATCTGGTGATATATCACTGCTTCTGATTTTCTTGAACTGGTAAATACATTTTGATCGGTTGCTATTTCTCTTTTCAGTCAAATCAAATTTCTATCCTTTTGCACTGTTTGACTTAAAAAAAAATTAGACAGTTTTAGAAAAGAATTCATTTTCATGTCAAAGGTTTATAACTAAAGAGCAGTGAAGGAAAAGAAAAAAATCAGAAAATATATCTTGCTGAGACTTCTTAGTATCAGTGACTTTTTTATATTCATATTTTGGGAATCAAATGGACTTGTTCAACTCTTCTCTTTCTCTACCATTTTTCAATCAAATTCCAGTCTTATTATTAGAATTAATGGATAGGAAAAGGCCACAAAAACATTACCATCTTAACAGGAACAGACTTTTTTTTTTTTTTTTTTTTTTGCTTACACTGGTTATATATGGGAGTCATTGGAACTTAAAAAATATAACAAGATATACAATCAACATGGTTTTGAAATAAATATCCATTGTATCTGTATCACTCTTTAGAGTTACAATATAATTACTAAATTCTTACATATTCTTTAGTATAATTTTGAAATGAGTTTGGCTGATTTAAGAGAAAGAGAGTAATTTTCCTAATCTCCAAGTCAAAATCAGTATACGTCATTGTTAAAAATCAGGATTTATGATACAGTTTACATAATTTTTAGTCTTATTATTAATTTTTGTGCAATAAAAATTTTTGTCCATCTGTGGTTTGTGTCATGGACTGACATCTAGATCCCCCAAAATTAATATACTAATTCCTAACCTCTATGTGCTTGCATGTGGTGATGGGGCCTCTAAGGAAATAGTTAAGGTTAAATGAAGGCACAAAGGTGGGGACCAGATTTGATAGAATTATCCTTATAGGGGCTTCCCTGATAGCTCAGTTGGTAAAGAATCCACCTGCAATGCAGGAGACCCTGGTTCGATTCCTGGGTCGGGAAGATCTGCTGGAGAAGGGATAGGCTACCCACTCCAGTGTTCTGGCCTGGAGGGAGTAGGACAAGATTGAGTGACTTTCACTTTCACTTTCATTATCCTTATAAGAAGAGGCACCAGAGGACATTATCTTTGTCTCTCTTTCTCTTTCCCCACTTGTATCAAAGAAATCACATAAGCACACAGCCAGATGACAGCTGCCCACAGGTCAAGAGAGAGGAGACCTCAAATGAAACCTTCCTTCCCAACACTTTGATCTTGGACTGTCAGCCTCCAGAAATGCATTTATTTTATTTAGGCAAATGAGTTTATGGTACTTTGTTATGGCAGCCCAGGAAGAAAGTAGATGAATACAGTCTGGGAGGCAATAAAACACTGGGGATAAAAAAAATTCTGTAAATGCATGTTTTCTCTTAGAGGAATCTTGAGTCAGAATGACTGGCCAGAGACAACCTGAGAAACTAATCCCATCACAAAAAAACCCTAAGATTGAGAGTCACATGGCAGGGCAGTTCTCCTGGATTTCTTTACCCTGCTGCTCTCCACCTGGGTGCTCCTTCCCAATAAACTCTCTTGCCTTGTCAGTACGTGTGTCTCTTCACCACTCATTTCTGAGTGTTAAACAAAAGCCCACCCTCGAGCCTTGCAAGGAGTCCACCTTACTGCAACACTCCTGTTTGCTGTTGGGAACACTGCAAATCAAATGTAGGAACTCAGGTGCCAGATTCCGATGCCGAACCTTGACTACTACAACTCTGTCCCGACTAGCTCAACTCCATTCATCTCCGGTGTCCTTCATCCCATTACGGATGTTCTCCCGTCTCAGCAACTGTTCTTGCTATTCTAGTTCTGCAGAATGTCTTTGCAGATAGCAATAAAATACCAACGATCTTCAACTCTTGCCTGGCTGATTTGTATGGAATAAAAACAAATTGACTGCGTTACACTACAGACTAACCTATTGGTAAAACAGTCAGTGGCTCTCACAGAACTTGGAATTACCTAGGAACGTGTTTAACCAGCCCCCCAACCCCTCAAACTCCCACCCCAATCCACCGACACCTTCTTGAGCTCCATTCAGATCTATTGAATGTGCAACTCAATGAGTGGGGCCCAGCAACCAGGTTTAACATGCCCTCCAGGTGATTCTAATTGTTCTAGAACTACTTGCCTGGGGGCAAACTGACCCTAAATATCCACATTGTGCAGTAACCACTTTGAATGACTACTACCATTTACCCCTATTAAAGTAACCAATCAACCTTCTTGGCCAACTTTATTCTACTTTTTTTCCTTGAGTTTCTAGACTTTTTCCTAGCCCTTTGATCTCAATAACCCTATATCTCAGATAACTGACTGGGACCCTCCCTCCCTGTCCCCTTCTGTCTTCTCTCCAACACAGGGGATTCTAAAATCCCTTTCCCTGGATTTATACTTCTGCTTCCTATACTACTGGTCTACCAGTTGGTTGACATTCCCTAATAACAACCTATCTTCACTTGACCATAAGCATCATTACTATCAACAATTTTCAAAACACCCAAGCTAATTAATAAATGTCTAGAGTTTAGATTCTCTCTGGATGAACTGCAATCATCCTAGTCAATTAAAGGGCAGGTGGCTTTTTCTATTTTCTACCTCCAATAAATTTAAGTAGTAAACCTAAGTAATCTATTTTTTGACATTGAGATGGCTCCAAACAACTTTTCAAAACAAGTCTATGCAGAGTCTTAAAACATTCACTCCATAAGAGTTGTTTGCCAAGTACTACACTCAATGGCCTTTCCTTACCACTCAGCTGGTAAAGAGTCTGCGTGCAATGCAAGAGACCCAGGTTGAATCCCTGGGTTGGGAAGATCCTCTGGAGAAGGGATAAGCTACCCACTCCAGTATCCTTGGGCTTCCCTGGTAGCTCAGATAAAGGATCGGCCTGCAATGCAGGAGACCTGGCTTCGATCCCAGGGAAGACCCCCTGAAGGAGGGCACAGCAACCCACTCCAGTATGCTTGCCTGGAGAATTCCCCAAGGATAGAAGAGCCTGGCAGGCAAGTAGAATTATTTGCTAGGGATCTTTCCACATTTCTGAGAAAACGTTGCAAAAATAAAAGGTCCCTCTGCTTTCCATTGGACATTAATAGCTCTGGAGTGCTGCAGTCATCTTGCTACTGATCTGAATATAAAAGACAACCAAAAGAAAAATAGATCAGACACATAGAAAGAATACTAGATCTTACCAAATCATTGGATCAACCAATCCTGAAGCAGACCTTCATCTTAGAATTCCAATTTTTAATCACACTTTTCCATTACTTACTGCTCCAAACAGACTATTACAAAAGAGAGGTTCATTTCATCCATTAAAATTTCCTAGGAAAATCTCCATTTCCAAATGGTGCTTAAATATAACAACTACGTATTAAATATCATAAAGCTAATCATACATTATACAATCTAGGTTCTATTCTTATTGATCTGGTCTTTCGGAGAAAGTAAGGTTTCATTTCCAAATTATTCTTTTTAAATACTGGTATTGGGCATATCATTGAAGATCTCTCTAAGCCACCAATTATTTATCTGCAAACAGGGATAATAATGTGACTCCACAAATGTTTAAAAGATCAGATAACATTTGAAACAATGCTACTATATGTAGCATCAAAACCGGTATAAGACAGAAATACAATAAATGTGATTTCCTTCAGGTTTCTTTTATTTTCATTTTCATGGTATACTTTAACACTTTAAAGTATAGATAATAGCTAAATGGGGAGAAGACTTAGAAGGTAGGGGCAATCACTTGACTTAAAATGAATAAAAATAATTTATCATAAAAATCAAAGGATAGACATGAGTCTTCAACCAAAAACATTAATAGCATAATTAAAAGGAATAAGACTATTTCACATCCTCAAACATCATCTTTCACCTAGCATCTTCAATACTGATGTAAGAATGGAGATTTTCTGGTATCAACTGAGAACTCAGTTCATACGAATTAGAAAATCTTTAAGAAAATATATTTACTAAATTTCTATTTAAGATAGTTTGAAGGAGTATATATATAGGTGTTTTTACTGTGATAGATTTTGAATAAGAACTGGCATGAGCTAATGTATCAAGGATATTAATATACTATGGACCCTTATGTTGATCAAAGAGAAGTGAACAATGCATTCAAAGGCCCATTTCATAACATTTCCTTCTGCCTCAATCATAGACCAATACTCATTCTGTTCTATACATACCTCCCGGTAGTCGTATCCTGAAATTTAGATCACATCTATATAGTTCATTTACTCTTGAAAACATCTCTGTCTTCATGATGGAGATGATACAGCAGTTGGTTGCAATGCTTAGTTCCAGTTAAAAGAATAAAGGGAGAGGGAATACATAGGTATCTTTCTTTGCTTCAACCATTCAAATACATACACACACACACACCCCACTACGACATCAGAAGCAGGGGTGCAGCTTCTAATGTTCCATTAGTGGTTGCCTGAAAGTCTGAGTTGAGATGGATTCCAAGGCCTCATCTGAATTCAGAGGGAAAGAGTGCAGAGATGGATTAATGATATCTGACATGGGAAAGTAAGGGGTAACAGCTGTGTATATGTCAAGCTTTTTGCTTTAGACAGCTTGAACAATCACGATGTTCTTTGACTTTAACTATAGCACACACACAGACACACACAAGGCAAAACAAATCTTAGTCCATCCAAAAATGTTTCTCCAAAGACTTACTATCATTCTAATGTATCCAGAAAGCTCCAAAGGTCAAAAACAAGAAAAGACAAATGCAAGAATCATTTGGATTGTCTACTGACCTATTTAAAATTATGAACACCATGGGATCATTAAGGAATTAAGCTGTAGGTATCAATCAAAACTCAAGTAGAATTAGTGGATTAAACAAATACCCTCTTAGCAATTATCAGAGGACCCAACAAGGTGAGGTGTGATGTGGAGAAAGAAAAAGTTGAGAACACAGAACTGAGCCTTGCCATGATTGAAAATTAAAGGCATTATAATCAGATATAGGAGATAGGATTAGGACTTCCTTGGTGGTCCAATGGTTAAGAATCCACCTTGCAATGCAGGTATCGCCAATTGATCCCTGGTTGGGATTGAACTAAGATCCCACATGCTATGGGGCAACGAAGGCCATGCACCACAGTGAGAAAGTCCATGCACTGCAACAGAAGACCCAAAGCAGACCAAAAAAAAAAAAAAATTAAAGAAGACAGGTGAGAGGTGAGTAGGAAAAAAAAAAAAAAAGACAAGTGGTGGGAGAATGTGGAAGATACATTTAATTTATTTGAATATTCTGCCCAAGGTGGGTTAATTCAGTGCATGCCTACACCATCAACTCAAGATTAACTGGAGAAGAGAAGATCAAGTATATCTCAATTCATCAACAAGTTGTACCTTTCTGATTATCGCTAATGGCCTCTTATCATTGCTGTTTTCCTCATTCTTCTGGAACAATTTCCTGACTTGGTCTCTTAAAATACCATCTCTTACCCTCAAACTACTCAGCTTCTGAAACTATATTCTCTTGGAAAAATTGGCTTAAAGGAAAGAAAAAAAAAAAACATTTGCAGGTGGTAACAGCTTTTATCCAATCATCAGTATTTGACTAAAGGGCAGTCAATTGTTATAATTTCCCCCACATATATTTTTGGAGCCAAGAAGCACTGGCATTTTGAAATCAGCCCATTAATGATTAAACTCAGTTTCCTGACAAGGGAAGAATAGATTCTAACTGGAGTGGGTGTTTTTTCATCACTCTAGAATCTTACAACACTTTAAAAATAGCCAACCTCTGTGGTGATTGAAAAAAGGGCCAGGTGTGTACGCCAGGGCTGCATTTCTGTGTTCTCTGATGCACATCTGCTCTTGATCTGCCTTTTGAACTCCTCTGGATTTGTGAGTTTGGTTCAGGTGTTCAAGGAGTCTTAACCTACATTATTCATAATAATGGAGAAATTTCCATTCTCTTTTTTCCGTGTCTATCAGCTGTTAGACATATTTAGCTAAAAATAGTTGTCATACACTTTTCATGTAATGCTTTTTTCCCCAGTGTAGCTTTCTTACTACATTTGGAAAACCTGAAAAAGTTTAAGCATTTTAAATATGTTCATAGCACCAAAAAGAGAACTAGTTAATGAAACAGTCTAATTAATCAGAAATTCAGTTCATACATTTTCTGTATTTTTAGGTTGAACTGTCAGTCACATGCCTTTGTCAGTCTTGATAAAGACAACTACAGATGACTTTGACATTTGAAAGTAACAGATAAATTGGCTGGATGGAAGAGAGACATATCCTGAGACAAATATTTAGAAAATGATTTTTCCCTATTGATATACTAACTAAAGTTAATGTTGTAATTGCAGTTTGGGAGTTAATTTCCTTTTAATAGCTGATACTGCCATTTCTCTGGTCAAAATGACTGTCAGAATGAAACTCATAATCCAAAATGTCTGGTAAAGACCATTTTCTGTGTCCTCCAACTGTATTATGAAAGTAAGGATTTCTTTTCTTCCTTGTGCTCAGATTTCAAAAAAGAGATTAGAGTAAAATGAATTATAAAGTACCTAAACTGTTCCAACAATCACATCTCCATTCTGGCAAATTTAGTAAATGCCTTTTATCTCTCCACTGAGATGTTTTTACTATAATGAAAAACCCAATGAAATGTTTCCTTATTAAGTCTATTATTCATCTCCTATGCCTCCTCTACCTTTAAAGTAGTAACCAAAAGGGCACAGTGAAGATCCAATTTTCATTTTGCATTATAACATCATATTAATTAACTCACCGTCTATCAGTATGCAGTGAATAGGGTGGCTTGGCCCACTTATGTATGTATAGAATTGCTTGAGGCCTTTCTGGGATGTGTGTTTTAGGATTATTTTGCAGCATTAAACTAACCAATGAGAAGGAAATAAAGTTTTAAAATATCTATGGGACTTTTATTAACCCATCCTTTATTTTCATGTATTTTAACATGGAGTGTCACCAGGGTAACTGGAGTCAGGCTGCATGGTTTTCAAAGTGCCCTTTACAATTAACTCCTATCTATGACACTGAGGATATGACTTCGGTGTGACCACCATATATATGACTTCCTGCTTTGGCAGGAGAACTTCTTGGAATAAATCCTCTTAAAAAATACATATATATATATATAAGTAGAGAATTTAACAGCTATGACTCGGAGAAGGCAATGGCACCCCACTCCTGTACTCTTGCCTAGAAAATCCCATGGATGGAGGAGCCTGGTAGGCTACAGTCCATGGGGTCGCTACGAGTCGGACACAAATGAGCAACTTCACTTTCACTTTTCCCTTTCATGCACTGGAGAAGGAAATGGCAACCCACTCCAGTATTCTTGCCTGGAGAATCCTAGGGACGGCGGAGCCTGGTGAGCTGCCGTCCATGGGGTCGCACAGAGTCGGACACGACTGAAGCGACTTAGCAGCAGCAGCAACAGCTATGACTCTCATTTCCACAAGGTAAACACTCAGATTCAGGATAGGTTATGTTACTCATCCTTTTTAATTTAAGGTAGTCTGTGACTACAATGGAGAAGGCAATGGCACCCCACTCCAGTACTCTTGCCTGGAAAATCCCATGGATGGAGGAGCCTGGTAGGCTACCGTCTATGGGGTCGCACAGAGTCGGACACAACTGCAGCGACTTAGCAGCAGCAGCAGCAGCAGTGACTACAATATATTTTATAAAATATTATTTTATATTGTTATTTATTTACTTTTAAACGTACAGAAACAAAGACAGTTTTATCTTTATGTTTTCGTTTTTTCTTCCTTAGGTACATATTCCAGTCATACAGAATTTTGTGTCTCAGCTTTATACTGAAACCTCTATTCTAACATATCTTGGAGCCATTCATTCCTGTATGTTAAAACTTTGGGGAAGGGAAGGGAACTTCATAAAGTCTGTGGGGTGTGAATTCTTAATTCTGTGAAAATGCAAACAGTCTAGAAATCAATCTGTTTCTGAAACACTTTGGATACTTCTGAAAGAAAGTTCTTTTGCGGAAATTACTGCTAAATAAATACAGATATGCAGTCCACCTCAAAGTCTTACCTACCCTTTTAGCTGAAAATCTAAAATATTGTGCAGATAATGACTATGTTGCAATACACATTTTTGGGCGAGAGAGAGAGAGAGAGAGAGAGAGAGTCGGGCATGTTTCCTTTGTTCTGAAGAACTAACATTTTTAAAATGTATTTTACCCTGTGCTTCTGGAATTGGCATAGATTGTTTAATACATTTATATATTTTCATACTTAATGATCTTTATGGAAGGTTTTCTGCTTACAGCCTTGGTTAAACATGTGTCTCCTAACAAAATTAAAATGCATAAGATGGAATATCCTTGGCACTGACATTTCAGAAGTAACTTTTTTTTTGCTTTTGCCTTTGGGAGTAAACAAAATAAAACAAACAATTTTTCCTAATTGATTCAGATGTTTCAAAAGAAACTGCTTCATCCTGCAATATTCAGGAAAGGATGAGATCAAGACAAACTTTATTTTGCAAAGGCACCGAGTGCAGAGAACATCTGTGTTATTCATCGAAACTGAGAGAATAGTCCAGAGTTTATGCTATCCTAGAGAGACCAGCGGAGAAGGCGACGGCACCCACTCCAGTCCTCTTGCCTGGAAAATCCCATGGACAGAGGGGCCTAGTAGGCTGCAGTCCATGGGGTCGCTAAGAGTTGGGCACGACTCAGCGATTTCACTTTCACTTTTCACCTTCATGCATTGGAGAAGGAAATGGCAACCCACTCCAGTGTTCTTGCCTGGAGAATCCCAGGGACGGGGGAGCCTGGTGGGCTGCCGTCTATGGGGTCGCACAGAGTCGGACACGACTGAAGCAACTTAGCAGCAGCAGCAGCAGCAGCAGAGAGGCCAGAGATTAAGGGAATGAGAGTTTCCTAGGATGAGGATTGAAGGTGTACATCATATGATGACATTAGAGGAAAAAAAGGAAGAAGATGCTTAAACTGATCAGGTCTGCTTAGGTGACTCAGGGGTAAAGAATCCGCCTGCCAAAGCAGGAGACACAGGTTCCATCCCTGGGTAAGAAAGATTCCCTGGAGAAAGAACTGGCAACCCACAACAGTATTTTTTTCCTGGAATATCCCATGGGTAGAGGAACCTGGTGGGCTACAGTCCATGGGGTCACAAAAGAGTCAGACATGACTGAACAACTTAACAACAACAATACCAATTAGGTACCCAATCCAGACCATTCACTTTAAAGATGAGGCAGGAGAACTAGAGCTGGGGAAGTGATTTCTCTACATACTGGAGTTAAAACACAGGTTTTCCATTACTTATGTTATCCATCAAATTTATACATTTGTTTAAATATTAGAAGACACAAATCCCTACAATGCAATAAAAATTATATTCATATTATTTGTTTAGGACAACACATTTCTATCTAAACGCAGGTTATGGTAACACACTGAAGGAAAGATTGACTACCTATGATATTACTACCCAAAATTTGGATTTTATTTTAGGAGTGTACAGAGCTAACAGTTATGGGAGCTTGAAGAGGACATATGAGTCTAATAGAAACGGGAAATTCTAAAGCTATAGTGTCCAATATGTTAGCAATTAGTTGGGTGTAGCTATTTAAATTTAAATACAACTAACCAAAATTTTTAGGTGACTTCCCTGGTGGTCCAGTGGCTAAGACTCCATACTCCCATTGCAGGGGACCCAGGTTTGATCATTGGTCAGGGAACTAGATCCCACATGCTAGAACTAAAAGTTCACATGCTGCCACTAAAGATCTTGTGTGCCACAACAAAGATGTGGTGCAGCCAAATAAACATACAAATATTTTTTGAAAGATAAAAAATTTAGTTCCTCAGTAACATTTGTTCAGCACATTTCAACTGATCAATGGTCGCATGTGGCTAGTAAATAGCATATTAGATAGTGTAAAACTGCACAACATTTTCATCATTACAGAAAGTTTTGTCGAAAAGATCTGGCCTAAAGCATGCAGTACTGAAGAAAGGGTCATATACTAGGAGTTGTCTTGAAAAACAAGAGCACTAAGAAATTCGATTGCTTTTGAGAAATAGTATGATTTTGTCTTAACCCACTTCTGTAATTCAGCTTTATTTTTAGCAGCAATGATAGGAGTAGGCTGAGAACAGACATATATTCTGGATATGCAATAAGCTTTAATATGTCAAGAGCATGCCATACTAGTGCCAAGCTTTAACCAACAATAGTCATTGTTCTGGGACAAAGGTAACCAAAGAAAGTGAATAGACTGGATCAATTTCCACTGAAAAAGTTCAAGTCTCATGGATGAGAACTGTTAAATATTAAATTCTTCTTGTAGTGACATAGAAAAACTTTAGTTTGATCCCTAGGTAGAGAAGATCCCCAGGTCAAGAAGATCCCCTGGAGGAAGACGTGCAACCCACTCCAGTATTCTTGCTTGGAGAATCCCATGGACAGAGGAGCCTGGAAGGCTAGAATCCATAGGGTCACACAAAGTCGGACATGACTGAAGAGACACTATGCATGCATGCATGTACAGTGTGATGCAGTAGGCAAGAGTATATGATTTAGAGCTGTGACAAAAGCTTTGAACCCTAGCTCTGCACAGTGTGGCTGAGAAACTTATGTCAGTAAATGTACACTTTCTAATCCTCAGTTTACTCATTAGCAAAATGAAGACAATAGTGACTGAAACTCACTGAGATGCTATAATGAGACAGATGACTGAAAAATCTCCCAATTTTATCTGGCATAGAGTAGACTATCAATAGCAGAGAGTTAGAAACTTAGTAAAATGTTGGTTATCTTTTTATTTTATGGATCATTAGTAAAATTATACTCATGAAGATAATGTAAATAATGTGTGAAAATTGTTTATAAAATAAGGTTAAGAGAGAAGTTACAAATAAAAAGCTGTGCTTCCTCACAGAATTACCATACGACTCAGCAATGTCTTTCTTAGGTATGTGCCCCTCAAAATTGAAAATAGCTACTCAAAAAGAAAAAAAAAAGTTTGTACACAAATATTCATGGCAGAACTATTTATAATAGACAAAAGTGAGAGTCAGACACCACTTAGCAACTAAACAACAACAACAAGATGAAAACAACCCATCCATCAGCAGATGAATTAATAAACTGTGATACAGCCATACGATGCAGTAGTATTCAGCCATAAAATAAAGTACTGGTGCCTTGCAGAGTAAATGAGCCTCAAAAACCTTTTGCTAAGTGAAAATAGTCAGACACAATGGGTCACCTACAGTAGGATTCCCCTTACGTAATATCTGGTTGTAAATGCTGAGCGCAGGAGGGAACATGGGTATATCAGTTTCCTAGGGTTGCATAATAAAGGACTTATAATAAAATGTATTGTTGCATTGTTCTAAAGGTGAGAAGTCAAAGTCAAGGTGTCAGTGGGGCTTTATTCCCTCTGAAACCTGCAGGGTATCCTTCTTTGCTCAGTCCTAGCTTCTGCTGGTTTGCCCACCATCTTTGATCTTGATGTTTGTCCACATCTTTGATCTTGCCCACCATCTTTGTTCCTTGTCTTGCAACTTCTTAATTCCATCCTCTGCCTTTGTAGTCACATGCCATTGTCTCAATGTCTCTATCTTCACATGACTGTCATCTTACAAGAACACAGGTCATACTGGATTAGTAGTCTAGTCTATTCAAGTACGACCTCATCTCAACCTAATTAATCACAATTGCAACAACCTTCTATCCAAAAAAGACAGCATTCTGAAGTGCCAGGGATTAGAATGTTAATAAAAATTTTAGGAGGGGGTGGAGATGGGAGGATATAATTTAGCCCTTAACAGGGAGTGACTGCTTAGTGAGTGCAGGGTTTTATTTTGGCAACATGGACACATTTCAGAATTTGAGAGAAGTGATGCTTGGATGATATTGTAAGTGTACTGAATGTTACTGAATTGTTCAACTTTAAATGGTTGATTTCGTGTTATATGAGTTCCATCTCAATATAAACAATATAAACAGTGTTATAAATATATCAGAATATTTTAATGCAGGATATAAACAAAGGTGCTCCTTTAAAGAGGAAAAAGAAGTCTTCATATATTATAACACTTTCCCAAACCATTATCAATTATGTTTAGAATGCCCTAGATCAAACGTGAGGAGGGAAAACACAGAAAAAGGAAAAGCTATATCATCTTAAAGCAGAATAAATTTTGAGATCCTTGGATATACAGAAGGGGGCAGAAGCATCAGCAAAATGGGAGAGCTAGATGTAAAGGAGAAACATCATCCCAGAAGGGAACCCTTGCCAAGAAAGGTCTAGTAGTTTTAAGAACAGGGATATGTCAAGTTCATTATTCACTTCTTTATTAGGCAAAACTCCACTATTAAGTTAAAGTCTATCAGAAAAACCTGCACTGTGATTGACGTTTGGGGAGAATCTGATACTAGCACCAGGAGTGAAGAAGAGAGGAATCCAGAAGGAAGAAGGTCCAGATGATCAGGGTGAATAGAGAAAAGAAGAAGAGAGGCCATGAGAAAACACGTCCCCGAGAAGGCACAGAAGAGAGAAGGACGTGTGCTTCTCAAGGTCATGGGAAAGTGGGCTGAGAAGCTCTCTTACCTACACAGGTCTATGGCTTCCAGTCTTACTAAGCTACCTGGGAATGCTACCAATATAAACAGAAGAAAGCTTTTAATTATTTAATGACACTATTCTATTTCACATGACTAAGTTACTCTTACTACCAGAAAAATAAAAATAAGGTATGTCTTTTTTTTTTTGTAACAAAAACAAAGTGATTAAAGAAGATAGGCTCTTATTTAAAAAAATGGATTTCCTAAATACGTGGAGTCTGAAGTGCATGCTACCTTGTTATTTGTAAGAAGCAAAGAGTCATCTGTTCATAATACTTTCAGAAAAAGAGAAAGTGCTTATTAAATGAACACAAGAACAAATCCAAATATCTTGCTGCTTTATTTACAATGTTTTATTATTTTAAACATTAACTTGTGTATAATTGTATGCAATCCCACACAATTTGGTGACAGAAACATGAGCGCTGAGAAACTCCCATCTCTTCCAGCTATGACATTCTGAAAGCAATTTTCAGCTATGCTTCTTCTTATTTGTTTTTTTAAGAGAGCACCCCAGACCAAAAATTGCTTAGGAATGAAAGGACATCCTAGAAAGTGAATAAAGCATTTACATGTCGATGTCCTGATCCGACCACCAAAAACCACGATTCCGTGTCTCCTGTGGGTCAAGGGCTGCTTCTCAAGAAACATGAGGAGAACAATCCACAAAAACTGCTTCAGCACTTCCATTGTGAGCCAATGTTCTCATCCAAAAATGCTATCCGTTCCTGAGGGTCAGTTATTAAGTAGCAGCAATTGAGCTTCACAAACAGAAAAACAAGAAAAATTAATCTGAGGAACAAATGATTTCTTCTGAGAGAGAGTTATTCATGGTTTGCCATCCTTCAATGAGAAATATGATATTTTGCACCATCGTTTGCTACGTTCAATAGGTTCTAAGATGTAGGAACCGAAGGTAATCATCACAATGCAGGGAAGAAGATGGAATTATTATGTAGCTTAAACAGGGCACAGAATGGTGAGCAGAACTAATTAGATCCTTTGCATTCAATTCCACTCTCTTCACTTGAGTAGCCTTCCAGCCTAAGGCTCATTGGTCCAACAACAAACCAACAAACCAACAAACCAACTAATTCACTTTCACCTTCAGTTGGCTAACCAAGAATGTCATGTGTTTCCAAACATGTAGAAGCTGGCTTCCTTGGAAGTGTCCAACTGTAATATTCCAGGAAAGTGTAGAGGTTAATTTACTATGCCAAATAGAAATTCAAACGACAAGACATTCTCGCTCTAAGCCAGTAAATAAGACATGTGTTTCTTACTTCAACAGTTCCCCTTGCACAAAAACTCTTTGCTGAGTTTTCCCATCTCACAGCATCACAAGCCATCCAGATGCAAGCAGCTGTGTAACTGCCATTGGCGCCCATGAGGGAAGAGATAGATGGACCCCAGACTGAGCAGCTGCAGTCTCCTGCTGACTCTTCAAGAAAAACACAAAGCCCTGCTCAGATGAAAACTAAATTGATGCTTTTGAACTGTGGTGTTGAAGAAGACTCTTAAGAGTCTCTTGGACTGCAAGGAGATCCAACCAGTCCGTCCTAAAGGAAATCAGTCCTGAATATTCATTGGAAGGGCTGATGCTGAAGCTGAAACTCCAATACTTTGGCCACCTGATGCGAAGAACTGACTCATTTGAAAAGACCTTGATGCTGGGAAAGATTGAGGGCAGGAGGAGAAGGGGACAACAGAGGATGAGATGGTTGGATGGCATCACTGACTCAATGGACATGAGCTTGAGTAAACTCCGGGAGTTGGTGATGGACAGGGAAGTCTGGCATACTGCAGTCCATGGGGTTTCAAAGAGTCAGATATGACTAAGTGATTGGACTAAACTGAACTGAAGGTGACTACATTTTTCTCATGCTTGTGCTCAAGTGGAGTCCCCAGCCCATATCATTGCAGGGAAGATCTTCAGGGGTCAAAGAACGGAGGGTGCCAGCCCATAATATGTCCTACCAACCTCCCAGAAACCATTGTGCTAGAATTCATCTTGGCTAAAAGATACATGTACCTGTCAGGGAGAGCTCTGAGTCAGACCAAATAAGGGCAAGGACAAGATGACTGGCCAGAGGGACCTGGAAAGCTGCCCCCATACAAGGGATTTAAGCCACCCCTATGGGGCATGACTCACTTCAAGTCTGCCTGCGTGCTCTTCTGCATATACTTTGCTTCTAACAAATGCTTTATTTGCTTCACAATTTCTGTCTCTGTTGAATTCTTTCCTCCAGGAAGACAAGGACTGAAGTCCTGCTTAAGCCACTTCACCCCACACAGCCCGCTGAGATCACCCACAGCTCCTGGATCTGGCTGTTTTCCCAAACTGCACCATCACAGCCGTTTCTTCAGACTCACCTCTCAGGGTTCATCTTTTGACCCAGGAGTCCTTTCTTAGAATCAAAGCAGAATGAAGGAAGAGTCAAACTTTCCCTGAGGTTGAAACTATAGACTCAGAGACTTTGGGCAGCAATATTTCTCTTCAAGGTGATTAGAGATAAGGAGGGAATTAGTGTGGCAAACAAGAGGAAAGTATAAAGCAAACATACAGATAAAATCCGAGACTAAAAATAGAAATGTGCCTTGTAGCTGTTCATGAAATCTCTTGTGAAAATCAGTCATGAATTTCAGGTAGCTTTTTAAAGATATAATGGCATCACTATGATATGTTTTATGTCTTCCCTTAGCTTGTTTGACTTTTGTTCATTTTGCTGGTAACCAAAAGATATTTTAATGAATCCAACCTCATATTCCAAGAACCACTGTGTGTCATTCTCCTGCTATCAAAAATGGAATCTATAGAGCAGGGGATGGGGAGGCACAGACTACTGGATATAGTATAGGCTCAAGGATGTATTGTACAACATGGGTATCTTAGCCAATATTTTGTAATAACTGTAAATGGAACCCTTAAATTGCATTAATTTTTCTAATGGAATCTATACAAGACTTAGGCCACATAGAAATGCAAAGTTATTCAACTTAAGAAAAAATAATTATAATAATGAGAAAAGCAACAGTGAAGACAATGGATGTAACAGGTACCAGTTTGTACAATAATACAAGGTACTCTTGCACCCTCAGGTGTCCTATGTGAAGATGCACTGTCTTCTTTCCAGGTGATGCAAAATCATGCATATTCTCACCAAATATCTGGCCAGGGGAAGAGTTTCATATTCAAGAAGATCATAATATGAATTTCTCTCAAATGAAGCCAGGTGATAAACTATTCAGACTTGTTGTTCAGTCACTAAATCATGTCTGACTCTTTGCAACCCCATGGACTGCAGCACACCAGACTCCTCTGTTCTCCACTATCTACCAGAGTTTGCTCAAATTCATGTTCATTGAGTTGGTGATTCTATCTAACCATCTCATCCTTTGCCGCTCCCTTCTCCTTTTGCCTTCAGTCTTTCTCAGCATCAGGGGCTTTTCCAATGAGTCAATTCTTTGCATCAGGTGGCCAAAGTATTGGAGCTTCAGCATCAGCCCTTCCAATGAATATTCAGGGTTGATTTCCTTTAGAATTGACTAGTTTGATCTCCTTGCAGTCCAAGGGACTCTCCAAGAGTTTTTCCAGCACCACAATTTGAAAGCTAGAGGTCAGCTAAGTGTACGATCTATGGGCCAAATCTGGGCTGCTACCAGTTTTTATGAGTAAAATTTTATTGAAAACAGAGTGCTTTAGCACTACAACAGCAAAGCTGGGCTGTTGTAACAGTGATTGTGTGGCCTACAATTCCTCAATATTTACTATCTGTCCTTTTATGCGAACACTTGCTGGTCCCTGATTTAGACCAACTTCATGAAGCTAAGGCAAGATTAAAAAAAAAAAAATAATAAACACAGCTTACCTTTTCCTATTTTGTGCCCCAGAGAGACATCCTGAATGGATAATAACTCTCTTTCAAAGTGGGCAATATATAAATACATAGCTACAAATTCTTAGCTAGTGTGCTAGGAAGACATAGATAATTAATGAGCATGGGAAATTAGATATTTTTGTTCTCTTTGGGCTAAGATAGTTCATAGATTTATGTGTTCAGATTCTTGGCTTTTCAACAAGACAAGCTTCTCACCATCTCGACACTAAACAAATATGCCCTTTCATGTATAAAAGATACACTACACAGTATTACAAAGAAGGACACATGATAAATAGCTGCTTAAGCCATCACTTGGTTCAAGTAACTGTTTAACCTAAAAACATGATTTAAAAAAACTAAAAGCTGTTTCTAAAATCCCAATAGTGGATTACCTCTGAGGAAAACACAAACCTGAATTCTAATCCAAAGATACAAGATTGGAAGAATAATATAAGAAATGCGATATGGACTAAGCTTTACCTTTGGATGAATATAAATCTTTTTCATATATAAACTACAAAGTATAGATAAAAGATTAAGTTGCAATATAATAGGAAGGAAAATTAAGATCAAGTGTAATGTGATTTGTAACAAGATATTTCTCTTTGGTCTTGATTTCTTTTTCTATCACAGAACTTCTAAAACTTTAGAAATTTCTCCAGTGGAGGGAGGAAAAAAAGAAGTGTTATTTGTTATGTTAATGAGGTGACTCTTGAAGAGCCTCAAGGTAACACAAGGATGGGGACTAGTTGCCTTGGCAACCAACTGTGAGATTAGAGGACTGAAAATTTTAGTGCCACCCTAGACCTCCTGGCAGAGAAGGCAATGGCACCCCACTCCAGTACTCTTGCCTGGAAAATCCCATGGATGGAGGAGCCTGGTGGGCTGCAGTCCATGGGGTCGTGAAGAGTCAGACACGACTGAGTGACTTCACTTTCACTTTTCACTTTCATGCATTGGAGAAGGAAATGGCAACCCACTCCAGTGTTCTTGCCTGGAGAATCCCAGGGACAGTGGAGCCTGGTGGGCTGCCGTCTATGGGGTCTCACAGAGTCAGACACAATTGAAGCAACTTAGCAGCAGACCTCCTGGACACTACCCTAATGGCAAAAAATGAAGAGGAACTAAAGAGCTTCTTGATGAAGGTGAAAGAGGATAGTGAAAAAGCTGGCTTGAAACTCAACACTCAAAAATCTAAAACTAAGATCATAGCATCTAGTACTATCACTTGATGGAAAGTAGAAGGAGCAACAATGGAAACAGTGACAGACTTTATTTTATTGGGTTCCAAAATCACTGTGGATGGTGACTTTAGCCATGAAATTAAAAGATGCTTGCTCCTTGGCAGAAAAGCTATGACCAACCTAGACAGCATATTAGAAAGCACACATATTACTTTGCCAACAAAGGTCTGTCTAGTCAAAGCTATAGTTTTCCCAGTAGTCATGTACAGATGTGAGAGATGGACCATAAAAAAAGGCTGAGTGCTGAAGAACCGATGCTTTGGAACTGTGGTGCTGGAGAAGACTCTTGAGAGTCCCTTGGATTGCATGGAGATCCAATCAGTCCATCCTAAAGGAAATCAGTCCTGAATATTCACTGGAGGGACTGATGCTGAAGCTGAAGCTCCAATACTTTGGCCTCCTGATGTGAAGAACTGACTCATTTGAATAGACTCTGATTCTGGGAAAGATTGAAGGCAGGAGGAGAAGGGAACGGCAGGACAAGATGTTTGGATGGCATCACTGACTCAATGGACATGAGTTTGAACATACTCTGGGGGGATGGTGATTCCTGACCTGCTGCACTCCATGGGGTTGCAAAGAGTCATACATGACTGAGCCACTGAATAGCAACAAAGACCTCCTGGAAGGGGAGGGAGCTGGAGACTGAGTCCAATTACCAACAGCCAATGGTTTCATCAATTATACCTATGGAAGGAAGTCTCCGTAACAGCCCCAAAGTATAGGGTTTGGAGATATTCCAATTGCTGCACATATGGTAATTGAGGCAGAATGACCCTCAGCGGGGGCATGGATGCTCTCTTGCCCTTTCTCTGTACCTTGCCCTATGTATCTCTTTCATCTAGTTTTTCCCAAATGACATCCTTTTCTAATAAACCAGTAATCTAGTAAGAAAAATGTTTCCCTTAGTCTCTGAGCAGCTCTAGTAGATCAATGAAACCTGGGGAAGGGAGCTTTGGAATTTCAGATCTATAGTTAACTGGTCAGAAATACAAGTGAAAACCCAGACCTGTGATTGACATATGATGTTGGGGTGGAGGGTTAGTCTTGTGAGCCTGAGCTCTTAACCTGTGGGGTCTTTTTCGATCTCCAAGTAGATAGTGTTAGAATTGAGTTGAGTGATGGGACATGCAGCTGGTGTATGAGAATTGCATGGTGGTGTGGAAAAACTGGGGCTTCCCAAGTAGTGCTAGTGGCAAAAAACTCACCTGCCAAAAAACTGCCCATCCACACAAACACACATATTGTAATGTGATATAGAATCTCACTAATTCAGAGGGTTAATTTAAAATGCATGATTAGGGACGTAACCGCTTTACCAGAGATCAAAAGATAATTTCATTATGTTAAATATGGGTTTGGAAAAACTCGCTTTTTAAATCTATTGGATGAAATATGGAGATTTATTCTATTCAATTATCTGCGTGAGATTGTAGTAGTGAGCAACAAATAAAAATATGAAAGGCAAAGACTCTAAATGAATCCTTACCAATTTGGACAGATACATATGGTCTGATCTTTATATAGAATAGACAGATCAATAACAGAGCAGCCCAAAGTCTCTGGTTGAAAGCCCAGGATAATTCTACTTTAAAAAAAAAAAAAAGAAGTAGCAAGAAATGTGGTCATTATCTTTTTTTCCCCTTTATTTTTTTTCTATAAATACTAATACAGTTGGCTTTCATTTGCTGTAACAGAGGGAGAGGAATACAAAAAAGATATTTCCTTTTAACAACCCAAAAAGGTCAACAAAATATAAAATGTCAAATCTACAAAGCTGGATAAGTGTGGTTAAAGCATGAAATGTTAATGATGTCCCTGGTTGCAAAGTTTCACAAAAAACATGTATATTTTCAATTAGGCCCTAACTAAGACTACATGATCCCACTTGTCATCACAAAATGAATTGACTAGACACGTGATCTGGGTTGTCTTTCACATTTACGGTGAAGACCAACAGGACAATAACTTGACTCTGTCCGTGTTCAGTGTGTGGTTAAGTGACAAGGTGAGGCAACCTTGTGGGGTTCCTTCCTGATGAAGGGCTTTGGGACAAGCCAACAGAGTTCTGGCTACCCTAGGTCTGGGAATCCCAGCTTCCCCACTGGTAAAAATGTGTGAGGATATCTAACTTGGACTGTTGCTGTAAACATAGAAATAATTATTATTATTCTTTTCAGCAGAGTATTTAAGATAAGATAGTGTTACAAAGAGGTCTACAATATGACCTCTGCATCCCTTTAAAGACTTTAAAGCCCAGCCAACACTTTCCTCACTATCCATCCTATAACTCTTTCTCTATCCAGCCATCTTTCATTTTCTTTAGTAACTGTGTGTTTTCTTAGCCCTGATTCTTTGCCATTCCTTTTTCTCAGACTTTCTCTCGTTCTAACCTCACATCTGGGGCTTCCCTGGTGGTTCAGTGGTAAATAATCCACCTGCCAATGCAGGAGACACAGGTTCAATCCCTGGGTTGGGAAGATCCCCTCGAGAAGGAAATGGCAACTCACTTCAGTATACTTGCCTAGGAAACAGCATGGACAGAGGAGCCTGATGGGCTATAGTCTATGGGAATTCAGAAGATTCAGACGCGACTTAGCAACTAAACATCAACAACCACCTCATGTCTACTTCACCCACCGTTACTGGGCAAATTCTACTGTTCGACTTTCCTGTGCATATTCCCTTACAGAACATGTTTAATTCATATGCTATATGATGCCAGAGTTCCCTCTTGTGCCCTTTTGTTCCCCTTTAAGCATTTAAATGGAACTTTAATCACTTGTGTTTTGTTTTTTATTTCCCAGTTAGATTATAAGGAAGCTAAAGACTGCATTTGCCTTATTAACCAGCACAACCTTGCTTTTGACATATTGTGTGTGCGTGTGTGTGTGTGTGGTGTCACTTGCTCAGTCCTGCCCAATGTAGCAAAGCAGATGGATGTAGTTTTGGAGTTAGTAAGGTGGGAGTTTGCCTATACCTACTGCACACTAGCCTTGAAACTGGCCAAATGAGTCAAGGTGGACCTGACCTACGAGGGCTCAGTTCCTCACCTTCGAGCTTACAGGTACATTGCCTCTGGGGGTGACTATAAGGCTTCAGTGAGAAACTTATGAACTGTTGTCTTCCACAATACCTAGTATCACTATTACTGTAATAGACAAGCTCAATTTTATGATTAGCAGCAGAGACCACTCAAGGGTTCAAATAAACAATCTTGAAAGAGGAAAGACAGATTGCTAAGGCAACACATTCGATGTCTAGTTCATTTTAGTCTACCACAGTGGCTTCCTAGCATTATGATAACAGACAGGATTTTCAGGGACTGCGATTTTATTCAGGGCCTTCCGTCAAAATGCATGTGATGCGAAGACGGAAATGACAACAGCTGAATTTAAACTGGAAGCTAATCCAAAGTGACGGGCATATCCACCATGCAAATCAGCCCTGAAAGCCAGTCTCTCAGAGGTCTGCACCTGTGTCAGGCGCACCTGATGTGCACCTCGGCTTGCCTAATCCCATCCGGAAAGCTTATTAGATTATGTGGCTCTGGCAATGCACCAGGGAAAGGGTTAGGAAAAACTCACACGACTTCAGCCTTTTGCATGATCCAGTGAGAGAAACTCACGCTAACTCATGAAATGCATCTCCTGTTAGCTGTTCCGCAACTTGCAGAGAGAAGAGATTTAGGTAAGGCTCCAGAATTGATGTCTAGGAAGCATTGGGGAACAGTCATCTGGTTTTTAAGGAAACTTACAGGACTTGTCTTGAGAGTGTCTGCATTGCAAACATGTTGCTTTTACTTAAACTGTGTGCACACTGGGGGTGTCTGGGTCTGTTTGTAAGGATTAGGGAGGTCAGAGGAGTGGCGTGAAAAAAGTCCCACTAAGCTACCTCTGGGGCGGGGGAGCCTGGTGGGCTGCCGTCTTTGGGGTCGCACAGAGTCGGACACGACTGAAGCGACTTAGCAGCAGCAGCAGCAGCAAGCTACAATCATGTTGGAAAAGGAACAGGGAAGCTGTGTTCAATCACAGTGATCACTGGGCTCAGATTTCATCTATTAGAGATTGAAATTTCAAATTTCACTATGGCCCCATTGTGGGACAGCCAATTGCCAATTTCAAACATCAGAACTTCACCCTCAGAGGGAGCCGTGCAGGGCTCTCTTTATGGCAGAAAGTCCTGCTATGCCATTGTTAACACACCCCTTTAAAAAATTAGTCAGCAAAAAAAAATCAGATGGGGATTTTCATTATAAGCTTGAGAAGATTTAGCTCTGCAGCCTTGAATCCAAATCAGCTCTAGAGGAGGAGAATTTCTTCCTATTTTCTATCCTCTGTGGACCACCCACAACCACCAAGTTTCAAGGAGAACAGGACTGTCTACTTCCCATGCCTACCTACAGTCAGCACTGGAAATATCGTGTCTGATCATCTCAGGGAATTACTTCTGGGCTTCATAATATATAATCAAAGCTGCAATTTAAAAGGCTAGAAATGATTGTTTTTATATCTTATTAAAGATAAAAATTGAAACTATGTTTCATAATATCAATAATGATTTTTAAGACACCATATTTTTCTGGTCCATCTTGGTCCCCTTCTCCCTGTACAGGATTATGTAAGTCACCTAGAAGAAAAGAACTTTTTGTTATTCTCTAAGAAAGTATTCTAGCTCGAGACATGACATTTGTTTTGTCCCTTATACTACTTTAGCTTATTTAAGTTCGCTAAAAACAACTTTTGAGAGTTTAAGATTGTTTTCAAGCACATAATCTCATTCAACGTTGAAAACAAAACCATAGGGGGGTTGAAAATTATCCTCACTTCAGAATTAAGGAAACTGAGGTGGAAAAATTTGAAAAAATTATCTCTGAGCACATGGAACTTTCTGAAGCAAGTATAGCCCAATGTTTTCCAGGAAATAAAGAAGGTAAGACAAATTTATGACAGATTCAAAAAGCTGCTCATTGACATTTCTATTAACTTTCAACAACAATAATGACATCTACTACTATTATTACTGAAGGCTTATCATGTACCGGGCATTGTATGATGAAAAACAAGACCTATGCTCAAGGAGGTCCCATTCTCAAATGGGGATCAGACCAAATAAAAACAATAAGGCATCTAGAGAAGGTCAAAGTTGTATAAAAAACCTAATTTATAGCCCTTTAAACTTCAGAGTAATTTATAGCTTTGAGAATAAATTCAAGTCTAATTTATCATTTGGATCTCCTACAATATAATGTGATAATCAACAGCCTTCATTGGAGATGGTCAACATTTTGGGGGGGTTGTGTAGTAAATGGGTTGGTGGTAGGTGGGCATTATGGTGTACAGGATAGTATGTCTCTGGCATATGTGTCATTGGCTGAAAGTTATAAAAGCACAGTAATCTTTTTTTCCTGCTTGTCTAAGAACCTATATTGTATATTCTAGCACAAATAATTTAATTCAACATTGGAAGAAAAGTTTTCAAATTCCTTAGCGAAACTTACAAAAAATCAAAGAAAATTATTCAGTGATGACAAGAATTTCTAATTATTATCATTATTTTTGAGCATCTACTACATTCTAGACATTTTTCTATATTTTCTTTTTTGTAACAGGAAAAATCTTGGACCCAAGCTATTAAAATGACTCTTCTTATAGACTACCACTTCACTATTTTGGAGTATGAAAAAAGTGAAAAGTGTTACTTGCTCAGTTGTGTCTGACTCTTCATGACCCCATGGACTGTAGCCCACAAGGCTCCTCTGTCCATGGAATTCTCCAGGCAAGAATACTGGAGTGAGTAGCCATTCCCTTCTCCAGGAGATCTTCCTGACCCAGAAATCGAACCCAGGTCTCCTGCATTGCAGCCAAATTCTTTATCATCTAAGCCACCAGGAAAGCCCATTTTAGAGTATACCCATAACTAAATCAGATCTGACAAATCATATACCTTTGTTTGTCCAAAATATATGCTTAAACTATACAAAATGCCAGCTACTCTATGAGCTTTGAGGATATACTGCAATCAAGACAGGCCTATATACTGTATTTATGAACTTTATATTTTATTTGTCTATATGGACAAATAAAACAGAAAAAACATATATCCTGTATGCTCTGTGATATATAGATAGATAGATAGATATTTCATTTAAGCCAAATATATGTTTATATATATATATATCAATTTGATGTCACTATCTCACTTTGATTCTCACTTTGAGAATCAGAATTGTAACATTTTTCATTAGTGTTTTTGGTAAACTAGATATTAAAAACTAGAACTCAAATCTCTAAGTTTAAAACAAAACTTAAAAGAAAAATAAAAATAGATAAAATAAAACTTAATCTTCAGGTGTCTTTTTATTCACTCTAAATTAATCTTTCAAATTGTGGTATGGATGCAGATGAGAAGAAAAACATCTCTGTGTAACTCCTTAGAAAATATAGTATTGAGAATAAATAAAATTGACAATTTAAGAGCCTAGGGAAATCCTCATGTTCAAGATTAGAAAGATGTGTATTCAAATTCTGTACCACCATTAGTAATGTCTTTGGGAAAGTTGCTTACTCCAAGGAAGCCTCAGTTTCTACATGTGTGAAATGGGAAAGATAAAAATAATACAAAGAACTATTTCCACCTGGGGCTGTGCTGATTACACAAACAAAGCATGCAGCCTGCTAGTGCAATGCCTCAGGGGTGGCTAGCATTCTCTATAGGTGGTTCAGACAGTGCCTGCAATGAGGGAGGCCTGGGTTTGATCCCTGGGTCTGGAAGATCCCCTGGAGAAGGGAAGGGGAACTCCCTCCAGTATTCTTGCCTGAGAATCCCATGGACAGAGTACTCTGGTGGGCTATAGTCCATGGGGTCACAAAGAGCTGGACACAAACGAGCAACTAACACACACACAGTGTGAAATCTGGATGTTCAGACTTTCTGTATCCAAAATCACCACACCACCACATGGAGACTCCTAGGTGGCAGCCTGAGAAGCTTAAAGATGGGTCTGTGTTATAGAACAGAATGCTGGCTCAGATGGTAAAGAATCTGCTGCAATGCAGGAGACCTGGGTTCAACCCACGGGTCAGGAAGATGCCCTGGAGAAGGAATGGCTATCCACTCTAGAACTCCTGCCTTGAGAATTCCATGGACAGAGGAGCCTAGAGGGCTACAGTCCATAGGGTCCCAAAGAGTCGGACATGACTGAGTGACTTACAATACAGAACAGAATAGCTGCACCCACAATTAGCAAAGGAACTCTGTTTCCGTGTCTACCACTGTATACAAGACAGAACCAGTTACTGCAAGGAATAAAGCATCTGGAAACCACTGGAAAAACAAAAGACACCACATGTAGCTGCTTTTTAAAAAGAGAAAACATTTGGGGAGCAGGGGTAATCAGACAGGACTGTATAAAAATATTGATTTTTATACCCAAAATTATGGATGACTTTCTTATTTTCCAGAACACTGATTCAGTATCGGTCTGCTATGCAACATGAACTAGACAATTAATACAGTATTATTGGCTCACATGTCTAGGTAACTATCTCTGCCTAGCTGATTTCCTGTACAGCTGAAAAGAAAAGTTAATGCTAAATCTTTATAACTTTTTTTTTTGCATTCATTGAAGTCTCATTTGGAGATATGCATTTCTAATAAACATATTTCATGCTTCATGTTTCTTCTAGTAAGAGTCGAAAACAATACATTTCCATCACTGAATAGAGTATTTGTGAAAACTATATTTTAAGAATCAGTTTTGCACCACTAATATAACAGAGCCAAATGTGATGTATATAAGAGTACTATTTAGTATACCATTTAAATTCCCTCCAGAAGGACCAGCACCAGCTATGGGCAGGCCCGTTGGCCATTAATAAAAATCAGGAAATAAAAGCATAGAGTAAATGTCCAATATGAGAGCATGACTCTATCCAGGGGAGTTTAAAGGATCTCCTGAGAGCTCTGAACAAGTTAATCAAGATTTATGTATTGCACTTGGATTTTCTCCTCATGCCCCTACACTTAAAGAACAGAATAAATCTCATAGCCCAGAATCAAGCTGCACCGAGTTTGTTCGGTACCGTCTTTGATCACAGCTTCATTTAAAAAAACATGTAAGGTTTTGATGCATTTTTCCAATGACACTCCTCATCCCACCATTCACTAGTTTGGCCAAGGAAACATTATTCCCTACCTAGCTGGCCCAGATTCAGCCTGTGTGAGCTGCCCTGTCTAAATGGGCCATGGAGAATGAGAGCACAATTTTCCTACTCTAGGAGGAAGAAAGCTCAGGGATTATTTCCTGAGCTTCAAGGTCTCACCGTTCCTCCCCTATCTGGGAAAATGATGTCCTTATCATTTTTTTCTTTCTTCCTCCGAAGAGCGCCTACCCCTAACGCCACAATTGTGGAGAAAGCACTAAAATTCAAAGATAAGAGGACTGTGTATGCTTTGAAAAGTGCTCTGACCCAGCTGCACATTAGAATCACTTGGGAAGCTTTTGGAAAGTATAAATGCACAGAACTCATCTCTAGAGATTCAGGTTCACTGGGTTTGCAGTGGGGGGCAGAGCATCTGCTTCCTCCAGCTACATGGTGCTGTATCCAGTGGAAGGATTGGGGGCATAGACAGCTAGGAGACAGGAGGGCAACACTGCTGTCTTTCTCTAAGTGGGTACTCAGTGAAGAAAGATGTGGAGGATAAAAGGATGCTTCTGTTTCCTTTAGAATGAACAAATGAATTCATTCAGAATGAATTTATGTATTAAATATATAATGTTGAGAAGTCATTTGAATCATATTTTTATAAACAGTAATCAGTTTAGATATCCTTTTATATTCAGCCCAATAACTAATACAATAAAGATAGGCTTGTTAGTATAAAGTGACAGAATTTATACAAAGATTTTTTTTTTTTAGTTGTCAAGAATACAATTAAACGACAAAGAAATCTACTCAAAAACTTCTCAGGACCAAGAAAAATATTTATATCAGAGATATTTTCAAGATTACATCTCTTATTCAAAAGTGTTTCCACTCCTACTAGTCTAATTCTAAAAAAAAAAATTTAATACACCACTTCTTACTAGAGCTTACAAATGAGGACACACTCAGCCACTTTGGTAGTATCTGACTCTTTTCAATTCCATGGACTGTACCCTGCCAGGCTCCTCTGTCCATGAGATTTTCCTAGCAAGGATACTAGAGTGGGTTGCCATGCCCTCCTCCAGGGGGTCTTCCTGACCCAGGGATCAAGCCTGTGTCTCCTGAGTCTCCTGCAATGCAGGTATATTATTTATTGTTGAGCCACTGGGGAAGCCCACAAATGAGGACTCTGGTATCTAAAAGTCATACTTCTGATCTGTGTTGGGAATATTGAGTCAAGATTCAAAACTTTGCAGATAATTTATCGAAATGCATATTGTTATCATCTTTTCAGCAGAAACAAATACTGAGATGCTATTTGAAGAATTAAATAAGGGGTTAGAAGTGTAGTTCATCTTGGTCTCATGAACAATTTGTTGCTAGTCATTGGCGGTGAGTTTAGTCAAATCTTTCTTTCAAAACAGATCTTCATTGCCAATATCGTGACTATGTTTCTCTCTCAGTTGGGAGGTATATACATTATGATTTCTATCTAAGCATAAATGCTTACTGCATATGAACTCACAGTAGTAGTCTAGGAAAAGGCTTACTTCTACCTGAATCTCGCCATGACAGATGTCCCATTTGGTTCTTGTTAGTAAACACAGCAAATGCTATGAAATTCCTGACTTTTTTTCCCCCTCAGTGAACAAGCCCACTTTTGTCATCTTGTGTTAAAAAAAAAAAAAAAAAAAAGGTTGTTTAATGGCCAGAATTTCGTATTTCATATCAGTCTCAAAGATTACAGTATATACTTAATTTTTTTTTTTCCTTTTAACATTAATGTTAAATGTTAGGTCCATGAATCAAGGCAAATTGGAAGTGGTCAAACAGGAGATGGCAAAGAGTTAATGTCAACATTCTAGGAATCAGCGAACTAAGATGGACTGGAATGGGTGAATGTAACTCAGATGACCATTATATCTACAACTGTGGGCAAGAATCCCTTAGAAGAAATGGAGTAGCCATCATGGTCAACAAAAGAGTCCAAAATGCAGTACTTGGAGGCAATCTCAAAAACGACAGAATGATCTCTGTTCGTTTCCAAGGCAAACCATTCAATATCACGGTAATCCAAGTCTATGCCCCGACCAGTAACGCCAAAGAAGCTGAAGTTGAAAGGTTCTACGAAGACCTACAAGATCTTTTAGAACTAACACCCCAAAAAGATGTCCTTTTCATTACAGGGGACTGGAATGCAAAAGTAGGAAGTCAGGAAACACCTGGCGTAACAGGCAAATTTGGCCTTGGAGTACAGAATGAAGCACGGCAAAGGCTAATAGAGTTTTGCCAAGAGAACGTACTGGTCATGGCAAACACCCTATTCCAACAACACAAGAGAAAACTCTACACATGGACATCACCAGATGGTCAACATCAAAATCAGATTGATTATATTCTTTGCAGCCAAAGATGGAGAAGCTATATACAGTCAGCAAAAACAAGACCGGGAGCAGACAGGGGCTCAGATCATGAACTACTTATTGCCAAATTCAGACTTAAACTGAAGAAAGTAGGGAAAACCACTAGACCATTTAGGTACGGCCTAAATCAAATCCCTTATGATTATAAAGTGGAAGTGACAAACAGATTTCAGGGACTAGATCTGATAGACAGAGTGCCTGATGAACTATGGACAGAGGTTTGTAACATCGTACAGGAGACAGGGATCAAGACCATTCCCATGGAAAAGAAATGCAAAAAAGCAAAATGGCTGTCTGAGGAGGGCTTACAAATAGCTGGGAAAAGAAGAGAAGCAAAAAGCAAAGGAGAAAAAGAAAGATATTCCCATCTGAATGCAGAGTTCCAAAAAATAGCAAGGAGAGACAAGAAAGCCTTCCTCAGCAATCAATGCAAAGAAACAGAGGAAAACAACAGATTGGGAAAGACTAGAGATCTCTTCAAGAAAATTAGAGATACCAAGGGAACATTTCATGCAAAGATGGGCTCGATGAAGGACAGAAATGGTATGGACCTAAGAGAAGCAGAAGATATTAAGAAGAGGTGGAAAGAATACACAGAAGAACTGTACAAAAAAGGTCTTCATGACCCAGATAATCACGATGGTGTGATCACTCACCTAGAGCCAGACATCATGAAATGTGAAGTCAAGTGGCCCTTAGAGAGCATCACTATGAACAAAGCTAGTGGAGGTGATGGAATTCCAGTTGAGCTATTTCAAATCCTGAAAGATGATGCTGTGAAAGTGCTGCACTCGATATGCCAGCAAATCTGGAAAACTCAGCAGTGGCCACAGGACTGGAAAAGGTCAGTTTTCGTTCCAATCCCAAAGAAAGGCAATGCCAAAGAATGCTCAAACTACCGCACAATTGCACTCATCTCACATGCTAGTAAAGTAATGCTTAAAATTCTCCAAGCCAGACTTCAGCAATACGTGAACCGTGAACGTCCAGATGTTCAAGCTGGTTTTAGAAAAGGCAGAGGAACCAGAGATCAAATTGCCAACATTCGCTGGATCATCGAAAAAGCAAGACAGTTCCAGAAAAACATCTATTTCTGTTTTATTGATTATGCCAAAGCCTTTGACTGTGTGGATCACAATAAACTGTGGAAAATTCTGAAAGAGATGGGAATACCAGTCCATCTGATCTGTCTCTTGAGAAACCTGTATGCAGGTCAAGAAGCAACAGTTAGAACTGGACATGGAACAACAGACTGGTTCCAAATAGGAAAAGGAGTATGTCAAGGCTGTATATTGTCACCCTGCTTATTTAACTTATATGCAGAGTACATCGTGAGAAACGCTGGGCTGGAAGAAGCACAAGCCTGAATCAAGATTGCCGGGAGAAATATCAATAACCTCAGATATGCAGATGACACCACCCTTATGGCAGAAAGTGAAGAAGAACTAAAGAGCCTCTTGATGAAAGTGAAAGAGGAGAGTGAAAAAGTTGGATTAAAGCTCAAAACTAAGATCATGGCATCTGGTCCCATCACTTCATGGCAAATAGATGGGGAAACTGTAGAAACAGTGTCAGACTTTATTTTGGGGGGCTCCAAAATCACTGCTCATGGTGAATGCAGCCATGAAATTAAAAGACGCTTACTCCTTGGAAGGGAGGTTATGACCAACCTAGATAGCATTTTTAAAAGCAGAGACATTACTTTGCCAACAAAGGTCTGTCTAGTCAAGGCTATGGTTTTTCCAGTAGTCATGTATGGATGTGAGAGTTGGATGGTGAAGATAGCTGAACGCCGCAAAATTGATGCTTTTGAACTGTGGTGTTGCAGAAAACTCTTGTGAGTCCCTTGGACTGCAAGGAAATCCAACCAGTCCATCCTAAAGGAGATCAGTCCTGGGTGTTCATTCGAAGGACTGATGTTGAAGCTGAAACTCCAATACTTTGGCCACCTCATGTGAAGAGTTGACTCATTGGAAAAGACCCTAATGCTGGGAAGGATTGGGGGCAGGAGGAGAAGGGGACGACAGAGGATGAGATGGTTGGATGGCATCACTAACTCGATGGACATGGGTTTGGGTAAACTCCGAGAGTCGGTGATGGACAGGGAGGCCTGGCGTGCTGCGATTCATGGGGTCGCAAAGAGTTGGACACGACTGAGCGACTGAACTAAACTGAACTGAACATTAATGTGGATGGATTTGATTCTTTCCAAGGTTAATTCTTTCTCCTTCACCAGGATTTGAAATGAATCTGTCATGAACTTTTTGATCCCTTCTAAGATGTTATTTGATGTCATGTCAGAGAGTCACACATCTTAAGTACTTGTATTTTAAAATAAGCTCACATAATTGACCCCTTAACACATGGAGCACCATTTCACCTCTTTATTGATCTCTTTTGGAGAGATAATGTTCTCAGGTTTCAAGGAAGGTTATGGTATTTCTGCCTTTTTCTTTGAGGTGGGAAGATGTTACTCATATAGTCTATGAGAATCAGTGAAGCAATTTGGTTATGTTGAGCTATGTCACATTGAACTCATTTTTTAACTCTGGATAGAAGTAACTAGTAAATAAAGCTGCTGTTACCCCTAAACTAATTGTGAGTTTCACATCTTTCAGTCCAGTGGGTATCGACTCTTTTGATGGGAGCTGATATATTCTGACAGGCAGCAGCAGCCTGAATTTCAAAGAGCAGTTTTTGGTCCCACAAAACATTAGTTGAGTATTAATGTGCAATAAGTGAGGAGGTGAGTAGGAAAAACAGAAGGTGAATTTACCCTCAAGGAAATCACAAGGAAGAGGAAAGAAAGAGAGTACTTATAAATAAGTAGTAGAATTTCTTAAGTAAACTCACAAATTAAAATTTAAGATAAAATTGTAGCATGCACACTCCCATCGCCTCCATCCCACACAGACAAATTAATTGTATGTGAAAAGAAGGGAGACTATTCAGGGAAGTTAGCAGTAGAATCTCCACTTCATTTGGGGTTAAAAGGAAAAACAGGAGTATAACATGAAAGAAAAACAGAAAGAAATTTAGAGCAGGATATGTAACATGTGAAACACTCAGAAACATGGAAAATGTTGGGACATTATGATGGATTGTATTTTTCAAAGAGGTCCACATAAACATATTCAAAAATACCCTATTCCACACATTCCTGTGATATGACACTGCCATTCCTCTTATTGAGAGTTGGGGCTGATGTCCCGTTCAGTTCAGCCGCTAAGTCTTGTCCGACTCTTTGAGACCCCATGGACGACAACAAGCCAGGCCTCCCCGTGCATCACCAACTCCCGGAGTTTACTCAAACTCACGTCCATCGAGGCGGTGATGCCATCCAACCATCTCATCCTCTGTTGTCCCCTTCTCTTCCTGCCTTCAACCATTCCCAGCATCAGGGTCTTTTCCAATGAGTTAGTTCTTCGCATCAGGTGGCCAACGTATTGGAGCTTCAGCTTCAGCATCAGTCCTTTCAATGAACATTCAGGACTGATTTCCTGTAGGATGGACTGGTTGGATCTCCTTGCTTTCAAAGGGACTCTCAAGAGTCTTTTCCAACACCATAGTTCAAAAGCATCAATTCTTCAGCGCTCATCTTTCTTTATAGTCCAACTCTCACATCCATACACGACTACTGGAAAAAACATAGCTTTGACTAGATGGACCTTTGTTGGCAAAGTCATGTCTCTGTCTTTTAATATGCTATCTAGGTTGGTCATAATTTTTCTTCCAAGGAGCAAGCATCTTTTAATTTCATGGTTATAGTCACCATCTGCAGTGATTTTGGAGCCCCCCAAAAATAAAGTCTGACACTGTTTGCACTGTTTCACCACCTATTTGTCATGAAATGATAGTACCAGATGCCATGATCTTAATTTTCTGAATGTTTTTCACTCTCCTCTTTCACTTTCATCAAGAGGCTCTTTAGTTCTTTTTCACTTTCTGCCATAAAAGTGGTGTCATCTGCATCTCTGAGGTTATTGATATTTCTCCCGGCAATCTTGATTCCAGCTTGTGCTTCATCCAGCTCAGCATTCCTCATGATGTGCTCTGCATATTAAGTTAAATAAGCGGGGTGACAATATACAGCCTTGATGTACCCCTTTCCTGATTTGGAACCAGTCTCTTGTTCCATGTCCAGTTCTAACTGTTGCTTCCTGACCTGCATTCAGATTTCTTAGGAGGCAGCTCAGGTGGTCTGGTATTCTCATTTCTTGATGTCATCTCTCTTTATATCCAGGCAAGCCTGTGACTGGAGAAAGTGATGCTATGTGGCTTCTGATGCTGGGTCCTAAAAGGCAATATGACTGTCTGGATCTCTAGAATGCTCCACCATTCTTTGAGAAAGTCAGCTATTTCTGGATGTAACTGCCAATAGCCCGGTTTAACTCATGGCCAACTGAAAGCATCGACTGTCAGACCTAAGAGTGGAGAAGCCTTTGAGATGAGTGCAGCTCCAACCAACATCTGGATGCAAGAATGACAGTTCCTCTGTAATTAACACCTAATTGGATCCCAGTCAAATCTGAGAATCATGCAAAAGAAAAATAACAATTGCTGTTGCTTTAAGATATTAAATTCTGTGTTGATTCACTAAATAGCAACAGCTAAGTAAACAGATTTTATGAACCCTGGGAGGATTATTTTTTTTTAATGTTGTGGTTGCCTTTGGAAATCTGATGACCCTGTCTCAGATTACTGTTTTTAAATGAAAAAAAAAAAAAAAATACATAGCATTACAGAGCACCCTTATGGCAGAAAGTGAAGAACTAAAGAGTCTCTTGATGAAAGTTAAAGAGGAGAGTGCAAAAGTTGGCTTAAAGCTCAACATTCAAAAAACTAAGACCATGGCATCCAGTCCCACTACTTCATGACAAATAGATGGGGAAACAGTGGAAACAGTGGCTGACTTTATTTTTCTGGGCTCCAAAATCATTGCAGATGGTGACTGCAGCAATGAAATTAAAAGACGCTTACTCCTTGAAAGGAAAGTTATGACCAACCTAGACAGCATATTAAAAGCAGAGACATTACTTTGCCAACAAAGGTCCATCTAGTCAGAGCTATGGTTTTTCCAGTGGTCATGTATGGATGTGAGAGCTGGACTATAAAGAAATCTGAGTGCCGAAGAATTGATGCTTTTGAACTGTGGTGTTGGAGAATACTCTTGAGAGTCCCTTGGACTGCAAGGAGACCCAACCAGTCCATCCTAAAGGAGATCAGTCCTGGGTGTTCACTGGAAGGACTGATGTTGAAGCTGAAACTCCAATACTTTGGCCACCTGATGCGAAGAGCTGACTCATTTGAAAATACCCTGATGCTGGGAAAGATTGAGGGCAGGAGAAGGGGACAACAGAGGATGAAATGGTTAGATGGCATCACCGACTCGATGGACATGGTTTTGGGTGGACTCAGGGAGTTGGTGATGGACAGGGAGGCCTGGCGTGCTGCGGTTCATAGGGTTGCAAAGATTCGGACACAACTGAGTGACTCAACTGAACTGAACTGAACAGTGCAAAAATAATTGCTATATTATTATCAATATGCTAAAAATTTTAATGTATGAAGATATGTGCACCTTTATTAATTATGTTACAATACCTAGTGGTAATTCAAACTATAATAACTTCAAAGTAGTAATGAATATGAATGACATTTTGCGATATCTGGCACAACTCTAACATGATATGAAAACTAATACATTTTTATGAAAAAATAATGCAACTATGGTTTACTGACTGCATTCACAATTGACATAAATGTTAATTTCTCTTAGATACTCATGGAAATGTATATGTGTGTATACATATTTGTATATATATCTTATTTTTTTGTTATCTGGAGAACAAGTACTCCTGAATGCTACCACAAGTAAGAAGAGCGTGAAGGATATCAGTAAGAAGTAAGATAATGGGTGGTCCTTGCCAAAAGGCCACAAAATAAGCAACATTCTTGCATTCTGAAAGCCTGAGTTCATGAACTTACTCCAATTACCCGGGAGATGAAAAACCATACCTCTCTTTTGCGATACAGTCTTTCTGTGAGTGACTCATTTCGCTCACTATCTGTAAGTATTGTAACCCCTTGATACAAAGAGTCTTATCCAGTAAATATCACATCACATGGTTTGGTAGAACTCAAAATAAAATAATATCTCTGTGCTTTAAAATATTTACAGAGCTCTTATAAATGTAAGGAAGTATTGTCCCTTCTCTGATTTTATTATCTTACTACATTCATTCCAAAAGAATATATATTTTTTGTTCATTACTATATATCCTATGGGCTTTCCAGGTGGCACTAGTGGTAAAGAACCTGCCTGCAATGCTGGAGTCATAGGAGACATGGGTTCAATATCTGGGTCAGGAAGATCCCCTTGAGGAGGGCATGGCCACCCACTCTAGGCAGGAATCCCATGGACAGAGGAGTTTGGCAGGCTGAACTCCATAGGGTCACACGAGTTGGACACAACTGAAGTGACTAAGCAGCAGCAGCAGCAGCAGCAGCACATATACAACTAAAGTTTTGGACACATATCTCATTCATTTCTGAGGCCACTGACAACTTACACACAAATACTTTTTCTTTGCAAGTTATTTGAAGGCAAGATATATTGGCTTTTGGTGCTTTGAGTCAGAGCAATAAAAACCGAGAATTGGCACATGTCCTTCCTTCCCAAGAGACGGATGTGCAGTTGTTATTTACTGTCCCTGTGAGTTATGCGACTGAATCCATTTTCAGCCTGAACCGTTTATTCTCATTTTATGTGACCTTCTATGTAATCGCTTTCATATTTGAGGTTTATTTATTTTGTATGTTTAATGGCAGTTGGAGTCTTCTTACTGGGCAAGAACCTTAAGAACAAAAACTTCTCGAAATAAAATTATTTGTATTTTAGATGCTAGTTTGAGCACCTTTGTGGGGTTTTGACAAGGCTTGCTGTCCATATAAAGGAGGACATCTTAAGATGAAATGTCACTATATAAATGTCCAAATTTTAATAAACCTGCCACTTGGTACCAAAACTTAAATATTACTAGAAATTAAAAAGGCATATATTTAAAAATGACATTATAATTCTACTTCTAGTCTTATGTCCTCCATTTTTACTCTATACTGGGGGACCACAGATGTTTTCTGTAAAAAGCTGGACAGTAAATATTTTCAGCTTTGCAGATCATATGAGCTCTATCACAACCATTCAACTATATTGTTGAGAAGTAGTAAAAATCAGGAATGATTGTGTTTCAACAAAATTTTATTTACAAAAATAGGTCACATGCTGGATTTGACTAGACCAGGCTTTGGTTTGCTGCTGTGTACAAGTCCATGAATGATAGTTGTAAATAAGTTATGTTTTTGCCCAAACCCTTTATTAACTCCTTATGGGCATACTGTGTGTGTGTGTGTGCTAAGTTGCTTTATTTGTGTCTGACTCTTTGCAACCTTGTGGACTCTAGCCTGCCAGGCTCCTCTGTCCATGGGATTCTCCAGACAAGAATATTGGAGTGAGTTGCCAGGTCCTCCTTTAGGGGATCTTCCCAACCCAAATATAGAACCCAAGTCTCTCATGTCTCCTGCAATGGCAGGTGGCTTATTTACCACTAGCACCACCTGGGAAGCCACAGGCATGCTGACCAAATACTAAATTGCTGAAACTGAAACACTCTTTAGAGAAGGCAATGGCACCCCACTCCAGTACTCTTGCCTGGAAAATTCCATGAACGGAGGAGCCTGGCAGGCTTCAGTCCATGGGGTTGCTAAGAGTCGGACAAGACCGAGCGACTTCACTTCCACTTTTCCCTTTCATGCACTGGAGAAGGAAATGGCAACCCACTCCAGTATTCTTGCCTGGAGAATCCCAGGGACAGCGGAGCCTGGTGGGCTGCCATCTATGGGGTCGCACAGAGTCGGACATGACTGAAGCGACTTAGCAGCAGCAGCAGCAACACTCTTGAGAATGAGAAAGAAGGCTATTGACAATTGTACCAAGATGGCAAGTATCAATTATAACAGGTCCTGGCAAACTGGGACATATGATCACACAATCTATTCCCTATAGGGTAAAAAACCCAAGTACCTTAGCGTAGAATTCAAGGCCTTTGCACTGTGACATTGCTCTATCTTTCCAGCCTTGTATCCCCAAATGCTTTCCATCTTCCTGACCATTTTGTATTGTTTTTCATGCCATTCTCTCTCTTTTTGGAAACTTCTTTTTTCTCAGCCTAGTGATGTCCTACTTATCTAAGACTTTTCAGATGCCATCTTTCCTGTGAAATGTATCCCAGTGTTCCACACTCTGTCCGTGTTTACACAATTTACCATTTACTGCATTTCAATATGTAAGTCCCTTGCATACAAACCTTCAAGTTGTGAACATTCAAATGTGTGAATGTGCATGCCACAAGCACCTGGCATGAGTGCAATTGCAGCTAACCCTCCATTTCCTATTGCTGACCATTCTCTACCTCTATTATTTCCCATCTTCTCTCCCTCCTCCAGTCAGTAACTCTTTTTTGCCTGTTCATTCGATGCCAACCACTGTATGCCAGCTGTCACACTGTACCACTATATTTTTCAAAGTACTGTACTATAAGAGTAAAAATGTTTCATGTTTGTGTTTGCTTGTTTTGCATGTATTATGGGTATCAATTCAGTCTCTCAGTCATGTCTTACTCTTAGCGACCACAGGGACTGCAGCACGCCAGGCTTCCCTGTCCATCACCAACTCCCAGAGCTTGCTCAAACTCATGTCCATCGAGTTGGTGATGCCATCCAGCCAGCCATCCTCTGTCTTCTACTTCTCCTCCTGCCTTCAATCTTTCCCAGCATCAGGGTCTTTTCAAATGTGTCAGTTCTTCACATCGGGTGGCCAAAGTTTTGGAGTTTCAGCATCAGTCCTTCCAATGAATATTCAGGACTATTTCCTTTAGGATGGACTGGTTGGATCTCCTTGCTGTCCTAGGGACTCTCAAGAGTCTTCTCCAAAACCACAGTTTGAAAGCATCAATTCTTCAGCACTCTGCTTTCTTTATGATCCAACTTTCACATCCATACATGACTACTGGAAAAACATACCTTTGACTATATGAACCTTTGCCAGCAAAGTAATGTCTCTGCTTTTTTATATGCTGTCTAGGTTGGTCATAGCTTTTCTTCCAAGGAGCAAGTGTTTTTTTTTTTATTTCATGGCTGCAGTCACCATCTGCAGTGATTTTGGAGCCCAAGAAAATAAAGTCAGCCACTGTTTCCATTGTTTCCCCATCTATTTGCCATGAAGTGATGGAATCAGATGCCATGATCTTAGTTTTCTGAATGTTGTTTTAAGCCAGATTTTTCACTCTCCTCTTTCACTTTCATCAAGAGACTCTTTAGTTCCTCTTCGCTTTCTTCCATAAGGGTGGTGTCATCTGCATATCTGAGGTAATTGATATTTCTCCTGGCAATCTTCACTCCAGCTTGTGCTTCATCCAGCCCATTATTTCGCATGATGTACTCTGCATGTAAGTTAAATAAGCTGGGTTACAGTATACAGCCTTGACGTACTCCTTTCCCAATTTGGAACCAGTCTGTTGTTTGATGTCTCGTTCTAACTATTGCTTCTTCACCTGCATACAGGTTTAGCAGGAGGCAAGTATGGTGGTCTGGTATTCCCAAGTCTTTAAGAATTTTCCACATGTTATTGTGATGCACACAGTCAAAGGCTTTGCATAGTCAATGAAACAGAAGTAGATGTCTTTCTGGAATTCTCTATGATAAAACACGTGTTGGCAACTTGATCTCTGATTTCTTTGCCTTTTCTAAATCCAGCTCAAACATCTGAAAGTTCTCAGTTCATGTACTTTTGAAGCCTAGCTTGGAGAATTTTGAGCATTACTTTGCTGGCATGTGAGATGAGTGCAATTCTGTGGTAGTTTGAATGATCTTTGGCATTACCTTTCTTTGGGATTGGAATGAAACCTGACCTTTTCCAGTTCTGTGGCAACTGCTGAGTTTTCCAAATTTGCTGACATATTGAGTGTAGCACTTTCACAGCATCATCTTTCAGGATTTGAAATAGCTCTACTGGAATTCCATCACCTCCACTAGCTTTGTTCATAGTGATGCTTCCTAAGGCCAACTTGACTTTGCACTCCAGGATGCCTAGCTCTAGATGAGTGATCCTACCATTGTGATTATCTGGGTCATTAAGATCTTTTTTGTGTAGTTCTGTGTATTCTTGCCACCACTTCTTAATATCTTCTGCTTCTTTAGGTCCATACATTGTCTGTCCTTTATTGTGCCCATCTCTCCATGAAATGTTCCCTTGGTATCTCAATTTTCTTGAATAAATGTGTGTAGTATATGTGTAAGAAGTATTATAAGCTTATTAATAGAGTACTATATAGCCAATTGTGTGATTGTGTTATTTGTGTACCTAGGGTAACTTTATTGGACTTACAAGCAAATTGGGCTTACAAATATGTTCTTGGAATGGAACTCATTCACATGTAGAGAACTTACTGCTCTTAATAGTGTAACGTAAATATTTACCATCTGCACTGACTTCTATTTTTTTCTCCTCCCTTTTACCTTCTCTAAATAGAATGAAGTTGAGGTCAGAGTGGGGATCACTGTCTTAAATTTTTCCTCTGAATTCTTAGCCTAGAAACTAATAGGTCTGCAATACTTAATGAGTCTACTGTCCTAGGAGAACACCCTTAATTGCATATTATAGAACTCCTCAAGCTTGGTTCAGTGAAGAAGAGTTTGTTGTAGTAGAGGTATTTCCTTACCTGTGAGTCATGCCTCTGGGGTATAGGAATAAGTCTGATGGCCTTTGGAACTAAGTGTCAGTCTCATGGTGTGTGCCATTTTGGTCTCTTTTGGGGAACATTTTCATTTCCATTTCTTCTCATTAGCTGTTTTCATTTGCCTTGCACATTGCTACTAATAATCAGACTTTTTTGGGTCACTTTTCATTTCAACTATTTAGAAGAGCTTAAATAAAGTCTCTGAGATGCATCTCTAGATTTTGAAAAGAGAAACGCAACTTCCTAGTCTTGGATGCCATCCTCTAATCAACTGTGACCAGGGAGAGGCAGTGTTTTATAAAATGAACATGATTTTAGTGGATCACCCCTGTAGATGACTGCTACCTACTACAGGAGAAAAATGTGGATATAAATTGAACTGACATCCTAAAATATTTCTGTAATCATGTACCTATAAATTTTTATGATCAGTTAGAAGAAAAATTTATATAAACACTTGGATGTAGAATGACCCTAAATTCATTATGCATTGCCATTCTAATCCAAAACAAACTCATTAACTCAAATAACCTCTCATCAGTCAACGGAGAAGACTTACATTCTGAGTTACAAGTGTACAAATGTATATCAGCATACAACTCTCTCTCTATATATATATATATATATTTATTACATAATTTTACATATATATATAAAATAATTAGATACATAAGTAGAGCTTTAGCAATTATTCATTTTTGTATATTTTTCTTTTTTTTAAATGCTTTTAAGAAATTATCATTTCTGTTATAGGAAATTATGCAAAAAATACTATGGATGTGGAATGATTAATTTATGTTAGCTATTAGAGGATCACTATAGAAAGTGACTTCTTGTTATGGTATTCAAATCATTGGGAGATTAAGATTGACATATATACATCGTGTGCATGTACATGTTAAGTCATGTCTGACTCTTTATGACCCCATAGACTGTAACCTGCCAGGCTCCACGTCCTTGGAATTTTCCAGGCAAGAATACTGCAGTGGGTTGCCATTTCCTACTCCAAGGAGTCTTCCTGACCCAGGAAGACACAGTGTCTCCTGTGTCTCCTGCATAGGCAGGTGGATTCAATTCCACTGACCCACCTGGGAAATTCATATATACATTAGTATGTATAAAATAGGTAACTAATGAGAACCTACTATATAACACAGGGAAATCGACTCAATTTTCTGTGGTGACCTAAATGAGAAGGAAATTCAAAAATGAGGGGATATATGTATATGTATAGCTGATTCATTTTGCTGTACAGCAGAAACCAGCACAATGTTGTAAAGCAACTATATTCCAATAATTTTTTAATTGGACTTGAAAATCATATAAAGTTGTTTCCAAAACAGTAAGCATGATATTCTTTGTGTGTCATAAACTAGCTCTATGAAATAAATGTTCTAAAATGATGTAGTGGAGAGTATGTTGGAAATAGTTGTTTTATAGAGATAATTCTATACCTTTGGACATGCTGAGTTCTGAAAAGTACTTTCTAATTCTGTTTCAAGTAACGTTTGATTCTGATGCTATATATGTGAGAAATGTATATAATATTATACAATGTTTAGTTTTGTGGGAAACATTTTTAGCCACTGATTGAATTATTTCTGCTTTTTTGATAAAAAATACTCTTTAACATACATCCCAAAGTGTATGTATTTTGTCTTATTTTATGTCACATATAAATTTATTACAAGACACAACGCTTAACACTCAAATGTACTGCTGAGCAGTGAGTAATACAATTGTTAAGTTTAAAAATACTGTTCAGTACTTACCTAGCTAAAATATGGGCACTGACATTTTTTAAGATTGCTAGTCTTCTTAGAGAAAGTAAATCTTGGCTTGACAAGAAATGAGAAGTACAAGATCTAAATTGCAAGATGTGGGTGGCTGATGGAGGCATTGTTACACAACCACCAGGCTATGGCCAGTATGGTAGGCAGCCGTCCTATTCCTATTATCCAAAGCCATGCTTAGAATTGTTGTTGTTCAGTCCCTGTCGAGCCCTGATTTTGGAGCCCAAGAGAATAAAGACTGCCACTGTATTTTCTTGGGCTCCAAAATCACTGCAGATGGTGACTGTAACCATGAAATTACAAGATGCTTGCCCCTTGGAAGAAAAGCTATGACACACCTAGACAGCATATTAAAAAACGAAGACATCACTTTGCTGATAAAGGTCCATATAGTCAAAGCGATGGTTTCTCCACTAGTCAGGTACAGATGTGAGAGTTGGACCATAAAGAAGGCTGAGCACCAGAGAATTGATGCTTTGGAACTGTGGTGTTGGAGAAGACTCTTGAGAGTTCCTTAGACAGCAAGGAGATAAAACCAGTCAATCCTAAAGGAAATCAACCCTGAATATTCATTGGAAGGACAGATGCTGAATCTGAAGCTTCAAGACTTTGGCCACCTTAGGCAAAGAACCGCTCATTGAAAAAGACTCTCATGCTGGAAAAGCTTGAGGGCAGAAGGAGAAGGGGGCAACAGAGGATGAGATGGTTGAATGGCATCATCAACACAATGGACATGAGTTTGAGCAAACCCCAGGAGATAGTGAAAGATAGGGAGGCCTGGCATTCTGCAATCCATGGGGTCGCAAAAAGTCAGACAGGACTGAGGGACTGAACCACAAGTAGAGCCCTACTCTTTGCAACCCCATGGACTGCAGCCTGCCAGTTTCCTCTGTCCATGCAATTCTGCAGGCAAGAATACTGGAGTGGGTAGGCATTCCCTTCTCCAGGGGATCTTCCCAACCTAGGGATCAAACCTTGGTCTCTTGCATTGCAGGCAGATTCTTTACCATCTGAGCCTCCAGGACAGCCCATATGCTTAGCATTAGAGGTCAGGAGTCCTGTGACTTATATTTGGTACATGTATAAAAGAGGATTTATATATTTACATCCTCTGTTGTATGGCTCTTAATGACTTTAGGGCTGCTTTAAAATGGAATTTTAAGTAGTTACATGGTTAAATAGACAGTATCATTAGACAACGCTTCAGAATTCATATCTGGTATCTAAATGAAGGGAAAGATAGCCAAGATGCTGAAAGGTTGCTTCTTGAAGTGCAGGCAGTCTCCCAAAGCTGAGTAATCTAAAAAGCTGAGTCTACTTGTCCAGAGTACATATCATTCAAAACCACGTTCACTCCACAAATATGTTTTGCCATCTATGATGTACTAGATACCATGTTAAATAATATTTAGGAAAACCATTATTTATTTCTCATCAACTTGAAATTCCTTAAAAGTATCACGGTGCTTAGAATCACCCTATATTTTAGATGGCTGCACAATGGGAAATTGCACAGGGCTTTGCTGGGAAGAAGTAGATAGACCTCACACATGTCCATTCCTAAAGAATTGATGGTGTCTGGATATAAATTGTGCTACCCAAGAATGTGGGCAGCAGATGGAAGAAGCTGTGAATGGCCCATTTCTCCTTCTACAAACTTGAAGACTGCCTCACAAGATTTCAAACTGCTTCCAGAGATTTCAGTGGAGAAATTCATGTTATCAATAATTCTTGTTTTTCAGTCACTAAGTCATGTCTCATACTTTGGGACCCCATGGATTGCAGCATGCCAGGCTTCAGAGAAAGGCAGAGGGCAGAAATTTAGCAACATTCTTGCCTCCATGCATGCAAAGTTGATTCAGTAGCAGCATACTTGTCTGTGTGTGTGCTAAGTCGTTTCAGTCGAGTTTGACTCTTTGCAACCCTATGGACTATAGTCAGCCAGGCTCCTCTGTCCATGTGATTTCCCAGGCAAGAACACCGGAGTGAGTTGCCATGCCCTCTGCCGGGGAATCTTCCTGACCGAGGAATCAAACCAACATCTCTGATGTCTCCTGCATTGGCAGGCAGTTTCTTTATCACTAGAACCACCTGGGAAGTCCAATATACTCATCAGTGCGTCCAATTTCCTTCACGTCTCAGAAGAGCAGAGAACAGGGACTCTTTCTTTAAAAAATTAAGGACCAAAGATAGAGCCATTCCTTGGACACAACTTGCTTATTAAATGATACAAAGAGTCTTAACATCTGTCTACTTTCCTCCACTCCCATCTGCAATGCCAGCAACTAAATCCAAATGTTTATGGCTTATACTTAACTTTACCACTCACATCTGACTAGATTCCAGACTGGAGGAGTGAATGCATTGAACGTTTGACATGATAAATATATAAGTGGCCAGATTCCATTTGAATGTCCATGTTTCAATTCTAAAGAAATGTTTAAATGGAGCTATGAAAGGTAACTGCTAGAAAGGTTCACTTTTATGCATGACATTAGTTTTTATTTTCCTTTTAGTGGCTACATAGTGAAGGTAAAATGCTAGAGACAATGCTGGCATGTCTCTAGTCCCAATGTTTGGGACTATAAAAGCAATTCAATAACCCCTATATCTTTATGTTAGGGTGATAGTTAAACCATTTCTTTTGAAGAGAAACAGTTTTGGTTTAAAAGCTATGTGCTATGTGACAGGTGTTTGGGATTATTATTTCTGATTCTTGCAAATCCATAAAGGTGACTGTTCATTTGTATAAAGGAGATGGAGTGAATCAGACATGGAAACCAGTTTTATTTAAGTCTCATAATCTGTTATACATTAATTTTCAAACATATTGAAATAACACCTACAGAGTCCATATAAACTCTCAAGAAAGCATAATTTTGAAATAAATTTCAGCTTATAGATCTTCTGTACATCTGTTCTGTGGGTTTGTAGAAGGCAGATTCTGGATTAAGTATGAATCCAAAATGCTAATTTGATTTGATAGTAATGAACGTATTATAAAGTAAGGTTTATTCTTCAATATAGTATTTTCATTCATTGGCCTATAACAACATGTTTTTAAAGTATTTAAATTTTACATCTAAATGACAGTATTCAATCTATTGCATGTGGGTGTCCAAAGAGTATCCATGAAAATATATTTTTCCATACTTGCATTTAATGCAAGTTTAAAGCAGAATGTTGAACCAGTTTTAACCAACTAGGAAGCAGTTCTTTGCTGAAAAACAATTCTCACTTATTTGGAAATGTTGTTCCCTCAAGGAAACTAAATAGCACATTCATGACATCAACTTTCTTATAAAAAGAATGGCAAAGCGGTCTTTTATTTCATGGTGATAAAAAATGCTAATTTCTTCATTAAAAGATGGAAATTTCTCCTGATTAACCAAATCTCAAACTTTTGGCCATGTTGAATGTTTATGATGAAATATCTTCTCTGGGTATTTCAAGGCTCTTGTGTATATTTATGAAATTCAAGGAAAATGTATATGAAGCAGCAATGGCCCTATAAGGCAGGTGCAGTTTTTACACTAAAATGCTTATCTGCCTTTATTTTTTTTTTCTCCTTCAGGAATTTTGGACTAAATGAACATGTCACATATCTTTATTTAAGGCAATCAGCCACTATTAATAAACAATGAAATATTCTCCTATATGAAAAGTTTTGAATTCCTGGAGGGCAATTTGGCAATACTGATCAAAAACTGTAAAATTTAGTGTACCACATAATGCAGTTAGTCTTGTAGGAACTTGTGTTAAGAAAATAACTTAGAATGTGCACAAGCATTTCATTAAAAGAATGTTCATTGTAGCATTAAAGTAAATCCTCAAGAAAAGAGTCAAATACATCCCAGAACATTTTTTAGATACCCTAGAGATTCAGATGGCAAAGAATCTGCCTGCAATGCAGGAGACCTGGGTTGGGAAGATCCCCTGGAGGAGGGCATGGCAACTGATTCCAGTATTCTTGCCTGGAGAATCCCCATGGACAAAGGAGCCTGGTGGGCTAAAGTCCATGGGGTCACAAAGAGTCAGACATGACTGAGCGACTAAGCACACACACACATAAGAATAAACTTCAGTTTTGTGAAAGTAAATTTCTTATCAAGGAAAGATGCTCATGTGTATTATTTAATGTGAATAAAAAGTCAAAAAGTAGTATTATGGTATGCTTCAATTTTATGGGTATAAATCTATTTGTGTATGTTCATCTGTGTGCAAGCATTCTTCTACCAGCGTATAAACAAAACTATGAACAATTATTTCCTCTGTTGGGTGAGTTTATGTGACTTTTTGTGTGTCTTTTGTTAAGTTTTTGTTCATATATATATATATGTATATATATATTTAATACCATTAAAAGGTATTCTTTATGAAAATAAATTTACAAAGAAAAAAATTCAGAGCATATTACGATTTAAGAAAAATGAACACAGACAAAATACATTATTTGAATCATGTTTCTTGGAAAAGTAAAACTGTACATAATTTCTATAGACTGTAATTCAAGCTAGCATTAGTTAAAAATCGATCTATTGTTCTCTTGGCATGTTCTGCATTCAGGCATTCCTATACTGACACCCCAGAAGCAACACTGGGTCAGAAAACCTGTTTATGACTTGACACTCTCACTTTTCTATGTAACTTTAAACAAGTTACTCAAGCTTTCTGGATGCCAACATATTTGTTTGCTGAAAGGGTATAATAATAATATATATTTTTTAGAGTTGAATAGATTAAATAAGAAAATTAATACATCATTTACATAGTATCTGGCTTATAATAAGTATATATTAAAAAGTCTAACAGAGCTTAATACATGCTCTGTCCCATACTTCCCCAGTTTATGACCAGTAGGAAGTTCAAATATTTAGACTCACTCTAAGGACCACACAACAAAAATATTTCTTATATTGTCAAATAGCCAAAGAGAGCTCCCCTAAGGATCTAGATTGTAAGAAAGCCCTAATCAAGGAGGTTAAATTAACACAGCATTGTAAACCAACTATACTCCAGTAACAAAATAATAAATAAATAAATAACAAAACCTTAACATATAGGAATTTGTGTCATAACAAAAAGAAAAAGAAAATACACACAATGCTGCATACACTCTGATCAATTAATTTTTCCTACTAACTTAGATCAAAAATTTAGAAGGCTGTTTCCACTGCTTTCCATCTACTTAATGTAGTGAGAGAGCTTGGCATGAAGTGGAAATAGAATGGGATGTCCGACTTCAATGAAGCTGTTAAGTATCAGGGATTGTAAGGTAGACTCTTATTACAGCATACTTAATCTTCAAAATTATTCTGAAAGTTAGGTATCTTACTCTCAATTTTTTAAACAAGGAGAAGACTCAGAAAAAATTAAAAACATGCGTAAGATCAAAAGCTATCGGAAGGAGAGAAGCCAGGATTCAAAACTAAGTCAATTCAAATCTACACCAAACCCTCTTTTTAATGTTTCAAACTGCCACAACAATAAGGAATAAAATGGGGACAAACTTCAGAGAAAATTTCAGTAGGATCCTGGAGGCTTTACTTTTATTATTTAAAAAGATATTGCTCAGAGGTTAATCAGGTTAGTTATTCTCAGAGGTCAAATGAAGGATAAGTAATACCCATGGTTTTACACAATCTTTCAGCTGAGTCCATAGCAAGTTTACCAACTTATCTCCAAAGAACAACATTACAGTGTTGAAAGACGATATAATCTGTGTCATTTCAAATTTGAAGATATTGGCTTAATTCTGAAAAGATGACCAAAAGAAAAATGTATTTTAGCCATATATTGTAACACACACACGCGCGCTCACACACACACGCGCGCACACACACACAAGGTGTACCCATCTTCCTCCTACATGCCAAGATGCTTCAGTCGTGTTGGACTCTTTGCGACCCTATGGACTGTAGCCCTCCAGGCCTCTCTGCACATGGGATTATCTAGGCAAGAATACTAGAGTGGGTTACCATTTCCTCCTCCAAGGGATTTTCCTAACCCAGAGATTGAACCCATGTCTCCTGTGGATCCTGTATTATAGGCAGATTCTTTACCACTAATGCCACCTGGGAAGCCAATGCATCGTCTGCCTACTGGCTTGCATATCTAAGCATAAAAATCCAAGCTGCCCACTTCTTGATAATAACATCAAATCAGCCACAGAGAATTTTCAGGGAATATACATGTGGCTTTGAGTTAATCCTCAGGTCACAAGTCTGCACATTATCTGACCCATTAAGAGCCATGAAATCATTTGCAAATTATATTTGGTTCAACTCATTAATTGAATTCATAGATGCTTGCCAAATCAATTTTTTCCTTTCCAATTTCCTTAGTGCTAAAATGGTTAGATACTTCCTATTCAAAATTCATAATTTCACCTCCAGTTGTTTATAGTCTTTAAGTCCAAAGATGGAACACATTTCAACAAATATTTCCAACTCTTCATTCATGTTGGGTCCTGCTCACTTTCTGCAACTAATGAATTGATTTAATCAAATTATAAACATTCCCTCAAATCTGTATCTTATTATTACAGATTCATTAATTTTTAAAAAAAAAATGTAAAAATGGCTAAAAAAGAAGACTGAGATTCCCTGGTTTCTGAGGGATCTGATAGTTTAGATCTTCTCTGGAGCTTCATTAGAACTGTGGGCAATCTATATTCTGGATAAATCTCTTACAAATACAGGACAATAATTTCACAGAGATATTAGTGACCATGTATTATTTGTTTTTCACGAGTGGGTGAGAGAAAATAAAATTATACAATATTAACAAATAATTAGATTATGGGACTGTTACAAACTTTATAATGCCTGGCTCTGATCCAGACATTTCCTGCATCCCAGAATTTTAGTGTTTCCCAATTTGGCTTTCCAGGTGGCACTAGTGTTAAAGAACCTGCCTGCCAATGCAGAAGATGCAAGAGACATGGAGATTAGATAGATCCCTGAGTTGGGAAGATCCCATGGAAGAGGGCATGGCAACCCACTCCAGTATTCTTGTCTGGAGAGTTCCCATGGACAGAGGAGCCTGGTAGGCTGCAGTCCATGGGGTCGCAAAGAGTCAGATACGACTGAAGTGACTTAGCACGGCGTAGCACGACACAGCACAGCGCAACAACAAAATTAACTGCAAATTCCTTAAACTTTTTGCCCTGTTGATAGTCAAGGCCTCTACTCAACCAAAAATGAAAATATGTTAACTTCCTTTACAATTTGTGCCAATGGCTATTTTTTGAACCCATGCACAATCCGCCCACACTTCAAGACTCCTTTTTTTCCATGTACCTCCCCCAAGATAAGGTGTAATCCTCTTTTGACTTTTGTAACTGTGGTATGTATCCTACTGCATCTTGTATAATTCTTATGTTCTTATCTGAACACCTATTAGAAAGGAAGAGATTAATTTTTCAAGGAAGAAATGTCGAACTGAAAAGTTGAGAATGAAATTCACTAAAATTGTTTCTAATGAAATAATAAAATTTAACTCTAGGGGTAATTGTACCTTAGAATTAATTGTATTTGTCATCATTTCTAACACAACTTGAATTATGAGGCCTTCTGTAATCCATATATTTTAATGTAATATAATGGAGCAAAAAATCACCTTTGCTAAATGTTATTAAGACTATGTAAAATAGGGGCTTCCCAGGTGGCACAGGGGTAAATAATTCACCTGCCAATGCAGGAGACATAAGAGACACAGTTTCAATCCCTGGGCCAGGAAGATCCCCTGGAGGAGGAAATGGCAACCTACTCCAGTATTCTTGCTTGGAAAATTCCATGGACAGAGGAGCCTGGCAGGCCACAGTCTACAGGGGCACAAAGAGTCAGATGTGACTGAGCAAGCACTCGTATTAATGTAAAATATAACAAAACAAAACAAAATTACATTTAGTTGATAATCACAGAAATGTCATGATAACAGTAGGTGTTATACATCCTCATTCATATGTGAATGAACTTTGAAAAAGGTACTTGCAGTGGTCCCAGTGCTTCTGAATTCCAGGAAAACCATTTCCTGCGCCTGACAAAGTCAATACTTGATTCCCCAATTTTTAAAGATATTTAGAAATTAAAAAAATATACAAAACACATATCTTTGTATTATTTTTTTCCTGAACCCAAATATTCTTTTTCTCTGTTCCATAAAACTGAAATTCATCTGGCCATTGGCTACTCTTTGTAGCTTTCTCTGCTATAATTACCTGGAGGTGACTCTATAGCTTACAAAATTATTTGTATATATTGTTCTTTGCTAATAATTAGGCCCAAATAGCCCATAGACTTTGATCTGGTTCTGACATCTGAACCCTGTTCTCCAATCGTAGAGGCTATGCCTGCAATTTCAGTCATACATCCCTTGGTGCTTTTGAACCTGCAAACTGCCCTCTCGGCTCATCTGACCAGATTAAAATGAGAAAAGGCATAAAATCTCCCAAGAAGGTGTGTCCTAACAAGATTGCAGACCCAATTCCAACCACTGAGGGAGTTTAGATAAGGCTTAGATACACAGTTCATCCTTTGGATTCTTTCATCCAACTCCAACCCGGGAACCTTTTGTGATTCTTTCACCTCTATTCACTTCACAGGATTGGGTCCATCACTAATCATAATATAGGATTTTGCTTAGAAGTTTGATCAGCTTTAAAGTTTGCTCTAGCTCAGCACAGACCATACCCTTAGCTCTATAGGGTGACAGGATAAAGGGATTCTTTGCCCTGCACACTCTAGGAATTAATTGAACCAACTATAAATAGCCATTCTAAGCAGAAAGAAAACACTCAAGGCATTACCTTGAAATATATTATTTCAAGATTTCCTTGAGTTCTTTAAGAGGGAGAAAAATCACATCTTCTGACTGGTGAATCTTAATTTCAATTAGTAAAGTGCATATAGAATCCACTGGACTCTTTATTAATATTTTAAGATCTTTTACATATTTCAGGTAACTTGAGACTAAAATAAAGAAAAAAAAGTCATCTGTACAAAAAATTCAAAAATACCTGTATTTTTAAAGTTGTACTTTAAAATATACTAGATCTTAAAATCTGGGAACTATAAATCATGGCGTTTCTCCCTTCTTTCATTAAGTAAGCAAACAAGTAAGTGTTAGTCACTTACTCGTGCCCAACTCTTTGCGACCCCATGGACTGCAGCCCACCAGGCTCCTCTGTCCATGAGATTTTCCGGGCAAGGATAATGGAGTGGGTTGCCATTTGCTTCTCCAGGGGATCTTCCCAACCCAGGGATTGAATCCAGGTCTCCTGCACTGCAGGCAGATTCTTTACCAACTGAGCTACAAGGAAAGCCCCCCTTCTTTCATATATGTACATAAAAAACAAAATCATATGTATTTATGCATATATGTCCATATAGAACATGTATAAATAAAGATATAATAAATCAAGAAAATATACAGAGTGAAAGAAGAGAAATGTATTATTGTAAAATATCAAAAGAATTATCATTAGCACACTGAAGAAGTTTTATACATGCGTAGATGGGGAGACAGTGGAAACAGTGGCTGATTTTATTTTTCTAGGCTCCAAAATCACTGCAGATGGTGATTGTAGCAATGAAATTAAAAGACCCTTACTACTTGGAAGGAAAGTTATGACCAACCTAGGCAGCATATTAAAAAGCAGAGACATTACTTTGTCAACAAAGGTCCATCTAGTCAAGGCTATGGTTTTTCCAGTAGTCATGTATGGATGTGAGAGTTGGACTATAAAGAAAGCTGAGCACCGAAGAATTGATGCTTTTGAACTGTGGTGTTGGAGAAGACTCTTGAGAGTCCCTTGGACTGCAAGGAGATCCAACCAATCTGTCCTAAATATCAGTCCTGGGTGCTCATTGGAAGGACTGTTATTGAAGCTGAAACTCCAATACTTTGGCCACCTGATGTGAAGAGCTGACTCATTTGAAAAGACTCTGATGCTTTGAAGGATTGAGGGCAGGAGGAGAAGGGGACAACAGAGGATGAGATGGTTGGATGGCATCACCGACTCAATGGACATGGGTTTGGGTAAACTCCGGGAGTTGGTGATGGACAGGGAGGCCTAACGTGCTGCAGTTCACAGGGTCGCAAAGATTTGGACATGACTGAACGGCTGAACTGAACTGAACTGATGCTCATCCTCTTACAGTTTATAAGCCATGGTGCTAGGCACTGGCCAGGAGAAATGTTTAAACTCATCACTGACATCTTTGAGACCACAGAGGTAAAACGGATACATCTAATTACAAAGAGAAATTCTTAAGGGTATCATAAATAAAATACTAAAAGAATTATGAGGGAAGAAAAACTATAATTGAGGACTTAAAGAATAAAGAGAAAATTTTCATTATGAAACATTTCTAACAGTCTGAACTATGTATATTTATGATAAGAGGAGAATCTGGAGAGATTATTTAGTATCCAGGCTTTAAAATATATTTAAACTATTGTTCACTGTTTCTTTTCTATGTAGGTTTCCCAGAAGGAATCCTTGAAAAATGTATTGAGATGCTGAGGAATAACACCCAGTGTTCTGATAAGAGTGGTTTGAGTTCAGAAGAAAAAAATAGAGCAAAGCTATGTGTCATATATATTTTTAGTTCTAAATTTGTTTAAAAAACAGAAAGACCGAGCTTTGACCATAGTAAGCACAGGGAATGGTTTCCCTGGGATTCCAAAACCCTATCAAAACCAAGAAGCGTTAATTGAACCATGAATTGAAAAGTGCAACCTATGAAATGCATAAGAATGACTCAGCGCATTAACTAATTTATCATAAGATATCAGTTCTAATGTAATCTACATAATAGCAGGGATTCAGTGATTAAATAGGAAATGTCCCAGCCTACCATTAAAGGGAAATATTTAAGATTCACAGGAAGTGCCTAGGAATTTTGCAAACCAAGAATGTACTTTTGGACTTCTATAAGAAACGATTTTTCCTATCCAAAAGGACTAAAAACTGTATCTCTTGTTAAGAGATTACATAACAAAGTTTACCTTCCAGAGGGAACATTTCTAGAGAAGAGAAGATAGCACTACTCACATATTACTGCTGGTAGAGAGCCAAAGGGCATGAATTACAACCTAAGCTCTCTTAACTGACCTGCACTTAATAGACTGGCTGGATTAATCAAAGCTCCCTTATTTCTCTATAAAGCACACTGGTTGATGTCCACAACCGGCTGACCAATCATGGGTAACAGTCAAGTCTATGGCATATTTTGCACTTCTGCTTCTAAAATTGACTTGTATGCTGAGCAACAATATGTTTTGCTTATATTCAAAAACTTTTATGTAATTTTGCCTTTATTAGTATAATTGAAGAATTAGATTAAATATTACATAAGTCTATTAACTACCTCTGCAAAGAGAAAGAGTTGTTGTTTCTGTGAAATATAAGTTGGCTTCTTTGGAAATATTCAATAAAGGATAATCAGTAAAATTTTTGCTGAATGTTAGTTGTCCATGAGACTGATAAAGATGGGAGACATGACCTGAAATAAAAGAATCTAATTTAAGATTGTGCATCGTATGGTTATGAGTTCATGTTTCACACACACAAAAAAAGGAAACCAAAAAAAGTAGAAACATTTTGAGGTCTGGTTTACAAATGATAGAAAACTTAGAATTCCATTAGGCAGACCTTGGTCTTAGATTGAGAAATTGACAAGATAATGTGCTTTTCATGTTAACATAAAATGTTTAAGGTATGAATTTTATCAGTTTTAAGAATTCTCTGTTTTATTTGATTAAAAAAATTGACCAACTATTGGTCCTGATTACATTTTTTTTTTTTTTTTAATCAGTAATGAGGAACCTCTAGGCAATGGTCGTGATAAGCATGGAACCCGATACCTGCTTAAGAGCCATGTGACAACAATGGAAGACATTTCAGAGCCATCTCTTCCTTCTTCCTTAAATACATATATTAAGAATAGCACTCTAGTTATCACAGAGCATGATTTGAGCTCCCCGTGTCATACAGCAAATTTCCACTATCTAATTTTACATATGGTAATACGTATGTTTCAATGCTACTCTCAACCTTGAGGGGTGGGAGGGAGATTCAAGAGAGGACATATGTATACCTATGGCTGATTCATGTTGATATATGGCAGAAGCCAACACAACATTGTAAAGAAATTACCCTCCAATTAAAAAAAAAGTAAAAAAAAAAAAAAAAAGAGTAGCGCTACCATGTGGAAAATACATAACTAGTGGGAAGCTGCTGTATAACGCAAGGAACTCAGCCTGGCGCTCTGTGACAGCCTAGGGGGTGGGGTGGGCGTGCATGTGAGGGAAGCTCAAGAGGGAGGAAAGACATGTGCTCCTAAGGTTGACTCAGGGCTTCCCAGGTGGTTCAACTGGTAAAGAATCTACCTGCTATGAGGGAGACCTGGGTTCGATTTCTGCATTGGGAAGATCCCCTGGAGAAGGGAAAGGCTACCCACTCTAGTATTCTGGCCTGGAGAATTTCATGGACTGTATAGTCCATGGGATCACAAAGAGTCACACAACTGAGTGACTTTCACTTAAGGTTGACTCACATTGTTGTATGGCAGTAACCGACACAACATTGGAAAGCAATTATCCTCCAGTTAAAAATAAATCTTAAAAAAAAATCTTTTAAAGAACTTGCTAAAGATGGATAACAGAACACACTCTGTATTCTCTACAGTTTATTGTATTTAATCACATATAATCAAATATAGAGAATTCTCATTATAGAGATAGCAAGGTAGCAACTTCAAAAGTCAAAACAACTCTTTTTCTTTTAGTTTGTAAAGAACCCATTCCAAGTGTGTTCTATATATAGAGGCCTGGACATATATGTGCCTGGTCATATATAGATGCAGTGAACCACATATTTCAACACTGTAAGATATTCCCTCAAATGAGTTCTTTTTTTCTTTGACTGAACATTTGCATTAATTTTGTCAGCCTGTCTTGTGCTATGAGTGGCCATATGAGTAAGTTTTCTCCAACAGGATGTAAACTGAAATGCTGCCTGGGTCATGAAAACCTTCCTGCCATGGTCCTCTACGCCCTTCTTTATGACACCAGCTAAAAGCAGGTTGAAACCGTATCCCTAGAGAGCATGCAGCAGGGACATCTAGGAGGGACTATTTCTGGAGGGAGAAATAAACTTGTGTCTTACTGAGCCATGGAATTTTGGATCTATCTTTTTTAAACAGCTAGTATGATTTTAATTCGGATCCTTTTTGATTATCACAGACAAAACTGGGCTCTCCCCAACATAGATTTTTGTTCTTTTATAAAACTGTCTTGATGAAGAGTATTATTTCTGAGTCTGAGAGCTCCGTGCAGTGGAAGCGCAAGAAGACGACAGTGTGCTGACTGCCCACATAGCCACTGCGTAGGGAGACTCAAATGATCAATTAGAGAAGTCTTATTCTTAGTGGTGAACACAATACTATAGGAAAAAGCTGGAAACAAAATTAAGGATCAGAAGACATTAGAAGATTAAAGGATAGCACATGTGCTTTTCACATTCCTTGGTGCTGCGTAATTATTGGCGTTAAGCGTGGTTTTCAGTTATTTTTCTCCATCTCAAGATTTTTCTTCACTTTATGGATGAAAAGGAAAATACGTGTGTGGGGGGGATAGCTTGAGACTGTGAGAATATTCTTGAGACTGTGAGCAATCTTGTGCTCTATGATTTTAGTGTTTATGGATGATTCTTGCCTGAATTGTTACTATTATGGATGTTAAGGGCATCTCCCTTGTAGATCAGTCAGTAAAGAATCTGCCTGCAATGTGGGAGACCCAGGTATGATTCCTGGGTTGGGAAGATCCCCTGGATGGAGGGCATGGCAACCCACTCCAGTATTCTTGCCTGGAGAATCCCATGGACAGAGGAGCCTGGCGGGCTGCAGTCTATGGGGTCGCAAGAGTAGGACACGGCTGAGTGACTCAGCACAGCAAAGCACACATGGATGTTAAGTGTTGACTTTATAATGTTTGCACTTTGTATCAGTTGTTATTCTTATACTGATAGTAACTTCCCTTTCTTCACTCACCTAAAACACTATGATTCATACAGATTCATGGTTTTTTATTAAATTATCATTTCTTTTTTAATTTTGATGTATAAGTTGCCCTACATTTGGCCAGTTGGAACACCCTCAGGTTGGTTTCTGTGTTATTCTGAAATGCACACTTTGGTTTTGAGAATGTTCTTACTTTGATGAATTAAAAAAAAAATACGAATGCATCACATCTGATGCAGCTGGTGTAACTTTGCACGTATAGGAAGGTGTATAGATCCAAATTCATTTTTTATTCAAAATTCCTCTTCAACGGTTTGAGATAGCACTTTAACTATATATGTAAAAACAAAACAAGTCACATGTATTTGAATCTATTTCTTGATTTTTCTCTCATGTCTCCCTGGTGTATTCATGTGCCCATTATCATTCTTTCTCATTTTTTCTGAGGTTTGTGTACATACTTATATTTCTATATGATCTGTAGCTTCAATCATCCTACATCAGGAAAATACTTAATATTGTTATTGGTATCAAGTAATGCATTAATTACTAATTCAGTTTGGGAGAACTTAACATCTTTCTGATATTAAGAAATCTTATCCAGGAATAATAGATGTCTGTCTATTTGTTCAAATTTACTTGTTTTGGAGTGGTTTGTTATATAGCAAAAGCTAATTGAGATTATCAACTTTGTATATTAATTTTATGTTTTATGATCTGATTGAATTTTACACTGTTTAAATTATTTTTAACAGTGATTCTCCAGTATTTTCTAAGTATGCTATAATATCATTTGCAGATAATCTTACTTTTCTTTCATTTCCATGTGATTATGTGTTATCTTAATTCCAAAGGCTAATATCTCCCATATAGTGTCAAACAGTTGGGGAAGTAACAGGTATCTCTGCCTAATTCCTGAGTTTAGTGGAAATGCTTCTAGAACTTTCCCAGTATTCCTAATCAATGGAAATATTCCTATTTCACTGTGTTAAGAAAGTATCCATCTATTATTTTTATCATTGAGTGTATTGTAGGAAATGGATGTCAAGTAGTTTTGAAGAACTTTTCAGTAGTTATGAAAATATTCATGTGATTTTTATTCTCAGATCTATTAATATAATGAATCATATTAATAGGTTTTCTAATATTGAACATCTTGTATTTCTGAAATAAATCTTAGTGGGTCATTTGGTATAATTACCTTAATATACTATTGAATTTTCTTGCTACTATTTTATCTAGGATTTTTACATAAATATTAGTAAGTGAGGTTAATTTGCATAATTTTTCATATCTTTATAAGGCTTTACTATCAATGTTACAATTGCTTCATAGAAAGATTTAGATAGTTATGTCATTTTCTATATCCTGTAAGTGTATGTAGCCTTGGTATGGTATGGTATTTGAAGGTTCTGTAGGATTTCAATCCTGTGAAGCCACTTGGGTTTCTTGCTTTGTGTGTGGTTGTTCCTTAATAACATTTAAGTTTTGTTTGTTTTTTTTTGTTTGTTTGTTTGTTTTATGAAAAGTGATCTCCTTAAGCAAAAAATATTTTTTAAAGACACTGAAATATGTACACATTTCACAAACTGCCTAAATCTGTTCTTCTCATAACAAAAATCGAATGACACCTATATATGCAGAAACCACAAATAGCGACATAAAGGCACTAATGACAATGAAACAACACACCACTGTCTATGCCACACCTTCAATGTGTTTAATTGCAAATATGAACTATGCAAGAAAGTACACTTAAAACGTAATGGAATCCACAGAACAAAGTTATTTCCAAAGGCTAACAGTAAAATATCAGGGCCATGCAGCCTACATGTTGGCAGAAACAAATTGGCACTCCAGCTTTTCCTCGTCTTTAAGAGGCATGAACATTCAAATGTGATATTTCTAAACATTCGTGAAGGTCATACAAGAATGTTTTGATACACTGAAAGTAAAATTGCACAATTACTTGATACGGCATTTTTCAAAAGCTTTCATTAGACTTGTAGCAGACCTCCTTCACTGTTTCCAACCTGAAGATGACTGCCTGATGGATACTCTAAGCATATTCTCCAAGTGAATTCTAAATGTGAGGAAAGAAGGAAAAAAGAAGTGTACTTACTGTCAGAATACAGAGACGGGACGGAGCACAGAATGGACAGAGCATGTCATCCTGACTTCCCCAAGGGTCTGCAGAAAGAAACTTTATGATATTACTAGATCCTATTGCTTGTGTTATAGTGTCAATTTTTAAAATAGAAAATTGATTGTATAATGATATAACACTAACACCGGAACAGGGATGATTACCTGGCAAAGGGAACGATTTCATTGCCTTTTCAGAATCTTACATAAGAAAAGGCAATCTCTTCCTCTTTCTTTTAACATTCATATTATAGAGCATATGATCATATATGCATATATATACTCTATATGCTCTCTACACATATGTGTGTGTTTATATAGATAGCTAAGTATTTGTGTGTTTGTTCTGTGGGTATATATTGTTCACAGACAAGGAAAACAACATTAAGAGTAAAAACAGTATTACTTGCTTTCAGAGTATTTATAATCTGTTTGGGGTAACAGTCATGTTAATATAATGATTTTAAGGCAAATAAAAATATAGGTTAAATATAGTTACAAACATTATATTATGGCAATGCTAGGGAAAAGGGTGGTGTTTAATTTTGATATATAAAGCAGGAAGAGGAACAAAGAAAACAAAAACAGTTCCACTAAAATAGCTGTCTCTGAGCTGAACCCGGAATAGCAGGAGTTTGCTCTGTAGTGGTAATGATGGTGGTAGCGGTGGTTGGCAAAGGGGTGTATACATATGTTTTGTTTGGGGGGTTATTTTCCGAGCTGACAAACATGGAGGTATGCAACTACATCAGACTCTCAACTTAGCTATCCTTTCAGAATCAAATAAAACCATCTATCAGACAGTTCAAGGTCTTTGGTTGAAACTACAACCACTGGTGTCTTCCCAGGTGGCTCAGTGGTAAAGAATCCACCTGCAATACAGGAAGCGCAGGTTCGATCCCTGGGTGGAGAAGATCCCCCGGAAAAGGAAATGACAACCCATTCCAGCATTCGTGCCTGGAAAATCCTACGGACAGAGGAGCCTGATGGATTACAGTCCACAGAGTCACAGAGTCGGAAATGATTAAGCGACTGAGCGCGCGCGCACACACACACACACACACACACACACACACACACACACACATCGTCACTGGTAGAGTGACTTGTCAAACTTTTTTTTTTTTTTTTTTTCTTTTCTTCCAGCCAAAATAACTAGCCCCCGTGGTGCTGAGTTACTTTTCCTTTTCCCTGAACTTAGCTAATCAGGCTGCAAGAAAGAAAGTTATTGAGGGGGTGGCCTTCGCATGTTTTCCTTTAAGAAACTCACCATAAGCAAGGAATGAAATGTGGCAATCACTATTCAGGAGAGTGTCAAAATCATTCAGAAATCAAAACAGGCTATTGGAGTTCACAGGTTCTTTAATATGCACAGTTACTATCTTCCTTTTAGCTTAATAAGGGGTTGTGTATCCTTACAATTAAAGATAATTACAGAGTGTAAAAACTGCATTGTGATTATAGAAACACAGACTGAAGCTTGGTGATGACAAGACAAAGACTTCATCAACTGCACACCTTGGAAGTTTGCAGCATTTAAAATATTATTTCTCCTCTCTACAGCTTTTTCTTTTTATGCTGAGTTCCCTTCTTTCTTTATTCCCAACAAGAATACATTGTTCAATGTCTTGACTCATTGGAAACTTAGCTGTGGGTTTTCCTTACATTTTTTTAAATTCATAAGTATCAATGGTGCTTCTTTAAATCGTTTAGAAGTTGACTTTGTTCTAAAATCAGGTTTCACTGAATTATTGTTTTGTGGTTTCTCTGGAAATCCTGTCCAAAATATCTCACTACATCTCATTTTGTTAAATAATTCCAGTATTTTTCACTTAAAATTACTTGAGTAGATAGAATAAGGTATTTAGATGTTATGAAATATGAAACACAGGTACTTTTACATGATCAAGCACAGAGCTTCAATTTAAGAGCATTGCATTAGAAAAAGCAAGGTAATTTTTTCTTTTTTTTTACATACTGAATAGGCTGGACTATGGCTTGATAAGCATCATGCTGGATATTTCTCTTTGAGATTATTTGTATAAAGATTAGTAGAGCTAACTTACTTGGATAATAGACTCAGCAGGAGGGTAAAATAAATTGTAAAAAAGCCAGTTTAATTTATCTTTAAATCGACAGAGGCCAAGTTCAATCATAAGTTTATATGAGTTTCTCTAAAGAAAACGTACAAGTATCAAGAGCTGCAATGCCACAAGCCATGCACATTTTCTCTGTCTTGAATAATGACTACTCAGTAATACAACAAATTGGCAAAGAAGTAACTTTTAAGCAGCTTCAACTACTTGTCATCGCTTACTCACAAGGCCTGATCAGCTTTACTTATCAAAGAAACTTTGACTAAGTTCCCTCAAACTAAGTACACGAAGTCAACAAAGCAATGGGACTCAAAAAGCGGTGAACGAATACTGTAAATAAAAATCTCCAAGGAAAGTTCATTTGGGGAAAAAAAAAACAAAAACATCAATTGGTAAATAAATAACCATCTGAACAATCTTCTTTTTTAGAAGATTTTTTAGACTGATTCCCCAAAATGAATAAGGTCACCTTTGTGTGCTATCGAACGCATTGGTAAGTGGTCACTCTTCAAACTATTTAAGTGAGTTTGTGCAAATGCATTTAAATTAGACACTGATTTGGGCTTAATTTATTCATTTTTCTAAATAACATGCAAATTTGTGTAAACCTAGATTTTAAAATAAGATTTACAGGCTGTAGAATCTGCAGTCTCACAATTCACATGTTAATGTGGTAATTCAATTCAACAAACATTTATTGAACTCCTAGCAAAGTACTGTGCTGGGTATTACGGGGAGCATTACCATACCATTTAGGGAACTTACAACTAGGAGGTGAGATGGGCAGAATAAAGTGTAATTTTGCCCCTGATATTATACCCACATTAGCAGTTAATGCAAAATGAGATAACATGCGGAACCACTAACACTAGCGAGTCGTCTGTTTCTTAGTGTTATGCTGTCCTTTAATGTGGACATTCCCATAACATCACCATTGAACCTTTGGGGATAAGAGTTGGAAATAATATCTTCCTTTCCTTCCTGCATTAAATGAGAAATTTTTTTCTCTATTCTGGATAAGCTATATATTAGCCATTTTTGAATCAATTCTTCTTTATGTAAAATTCTATGTTTCATATTTTAAGCTATGGTTTTAACCACTGAACTGATGGTTTGTACTCAGTTTGTACCTTAGTAAACACTGACTTCAACAGACAATATTTGGAGTTAGCATACAATTCAATTTCATAGAATTATCATATAAACATACATTAAGAAGAATGAAAAAGCAGTAAAAAAAAAAAAAGGATAAAGCTATTAAAAATCAAAAAGCAGACGAAAACACAGCAGCCGTGCACTGAACACAATGGGAATTTCCTGATGACTTCTTCCACCCATTTAGGGTTGTGTATGAAATCCACAGAAATTTGAAATGCATCACAATGCTTTTCCTATTAATGAAGTGTATAGACCAGCTCCATATGGCCTATTTCAATGAGCTACTGTTTTTTACTTTGTCAGTTCTATCATGCAAGTATAGCAGACTGACAGGAAACCTGGGAATTCATACCTTTTGACTTTCTGGCTTTGTGAAACCTTCTTTACAGTCCTTTTATATTGATAGATGGTAGTTTCTTTAATTCTCAGATTCACCTCACATGGCAAACATAATTATTACACTATTTGTACAAAGGAGACAACAGAAGCTCAAAACGGTTAATGATTTGGCCCAGTTCACAAAGGTGGTGGTGGTGGTGGTTTAGTCACTTAGTCTGACTCTTTGTGACCCTATGGAAAATAGATATATATAGCCTTCCAGGCTCCTCTGTCCATGGGATTTTCCAAGCAAGAATACTGGAGTAGGTTGCCATTTCCTTCTCCAGGGGAACTTCTTGACTGAGGGATTGAACCCGGGTCTCCTGTATTGGAGGCTGATTTTTTACTGACTGAGCCACCAGGGAAGCTCCATTCACAAAAATACTGAAGGGCAACACTTGAATGACAAACAACATTTTTAGGATCTCAGAAAGCAACCTTATTTCCACTCTCCCTGTTCTGCTTTGATCAAGATCGGGAGATATAATAGACAACTATGTATCTCTCGTTTTAAGTAACTAAGGGGAATTTTCTTCATTTTCTTATTTCCTTCCTTTTATAACTGTACTTTAAAATTCAGGAATAATATTATCTTTTAGTCACAAATGTTAAGAACAAAAATAAGACCTTTAAAAAATTGTTATTCATTCTGATAGGAATATAGATGTGATTCCATGGAGGCTAAGATTCACATATAAGTTTAGGACATACCCATCATTGATCAGTAAGAATTCATTGTGTTCCTTTTGTATGCTCTAGACTGCTCTGGGTGCTATGGAAGATAGAAAAGCAACATTCAATTGAGAAAATATAGAGAGAGCATCTATTTTATTCTGTGCATTACCCAGAAGAGCAACCAGAGGTTTAGGAAGCAAAAGGAATTTCACCAGAAGTCTATGTAGATGAAAGAGACCTAGAGCTATTATTTGAAAATGTTTTAAATTTTAGATAAATTTTAATTTCATATAAATTTCAAGTAAATTTTCATTTCATATAAATTTCCACAACTGACATATATGAAGCAATTCAAGGAATTGAATTTGATGTGAGATAAAAAAATCATAGCAATCCTAGGGTTTAATAAACTATGTTCATTCAAATTCAGAAAGAATATTAGTAACAACTATTTGAGACATTTAATCAATCTTAGTTTCAAGGTGGAAAACTGGTTGATATTCATATTCATGAATTTATAAGTGTAGTTTTTAAGAGCATCATAAAATCTGTTTATCAAGTCATGAGACGAATTTAGGTAATTGCAGTAGACAAAATGCACTTAAGTCATTTCCTGGAGGAAAACTAAATACAATATAGTATCTCCAATATTTTGCAACTATGTGTGTATGCTCAGTTCCTCAGTCATGTCTGGCTCTGTGATCCCATGGACTGTAGTCTGTCAGGATCTTCTGCCCACGGAATTTTCCAGGCAAGAGCACTGGAGCAGTTGCCATTTGCTAGTCCAGGGGATCTTCTTGACTCAGGAGTTGAAGCTACATTTCTTGCATCTCCTGCTTTGGTAGGTGGATTCTTTACCACTGTACTGCCTATATGGTTTATTTTGTAGAGTTTAAGACAGTAAAATTTCATACCTACCTAATTACTGACCTACCAGTCCACCATGGCACATCCTTTGAGATGTTTTCCAGGAATGGTAATGAATTTAGGCCAATAACATTTGTTTAGCTTGCTCACTCACATGCATAAACTGGAATATTTGTATCCAGCTTGGCTGGGGTATTAAGGTGGAAAAAGGAGCAGCAGGAAAGTAAAACTATGGTCATGAAACAAAATAAAACAAATGTGTCAAAAAAGGAACAAAGCGTATGGACTCAAGCTGGCATTCTTTTTCTCTCTGCTAAATAACCACAGTAACATTCTAGTAGCACATAGTCTTTATTATAATCTGTGTTTAAACAAAGATGATTTTTCTTTGCAGAGTCATCATCAGCATCCACTTTTTTGAGAAATCACAGCTTCTCTCCACTAAGCATTAAAGAAACTTAAAATTAATGAACTATCTTGGGTATATTCAAAGGCGTAAACTGTGTGGGTGGCAAGCCTGACAATGTTGGTATAGCAAGACTGGTATTGTATACTCTGTCCTCCATTGTAGAGTATAACAACTGTGATTCATGACATCAAAATCCACTTCCTTAAATTTTCCATGTGCCTTAGTTCCTTTTAACCTCTATCCATTTACTCTGCTGATGTTTGTCATCAGTAAATATACATTTATACAAACTTTTACTATCACCACATAAAAATACTATTTCTTGTGCTAGAAAAAATAAAAATAATGAGTGTCATCATTCAGACATAAGACCAATTGACCTTGATATATGTATCTTATTTAAGAGGAGGCAAAATTTTCATATTTAAATTCTAAAATTTTGAGGTGTCAGGTCTAATACTTTCTATAGGTTTTTGTTGTTCTTATCTCTGTGATAAGAAATGTATCTGTAACAGAAAGATTATTGTGGAAAGATTTCCTGGGCAGTTCTCTAAAAGGAGAAGTTTAAAAAAATTTCTGCAGGACCCCTCAACTGATAAATTCTAAGCTTTTAAAAAGTGGCTGGATCTGCAGTTTGTGCCTTTATCTAGAACTGAGAGCTGCTGCAAGGCATTATTTTTCTCCTCAGATAAATGATACAAATGGCCTCTAATGTATGCTTTCCACTTGTAAAAGAACCCTGGGATAATCGTGAGTAATCGGCCATTTGATAGTATTGTAACAATAGACTTCATAGAGTAATAAAATTATTGTGGCCTTAGCATCATTCAGATCCAAACATCAACCCAGCTCTGTCCTTTAATAGCTGTGAGATTTTAACACTTTTGAGGTTCAATGTTCTCGTCTTGGAATAACAAAAACTACCTGTTCAGTTTTTGTGAGAATTGAACAAGACAAGTGAGAACCATCACATTCTACCATTCAAGGGGCCAAGTTGTATATAATATACAAAATAATAGTGCCCCTTGGTATTGTGTAATATGGTAGACTTGAGTAACATGTGCAAAGCGTATGCCTCACAGTTACATACAAAGCAGATACTCGATATTCATATTATTCAGGACCACTGCAATAACAAAAACAGGGTGGACTTGACACCCTTTGCCTATCAAAAGGCTTGTTTATTGAGCACAACAACAATATCTTATGCCTGTTTGGGATTTCACGTGCCTAGCACAATACCTGGCTCATAGAAACAGCTCAATTTCAATATGTTGAATATATGAAGATGACATTAAACTTGTATGATTAGTAGAGCAGGAGCCTTTTGAAAAGCTTTATCCTTCAGTCAGAATATCCACTGAGTTTATGCATAAGGACAGTATAATCTGGGACACAGCTCTTTTGTTGCCTAAATTGAAATACGCGTTTGTGAATTTTTATTATGAGGACATATGCATTCATGGTATACACATAGCCTTCTCAAACTTAAAGTAATGCTCGTGTATGTGTGGGTGTGTGTTCTGAATTTAAAAAGAGAGTGGATGTTTGCCAAATATATGATGCTGGCATTAAAGCATGGACAGATTTAAACAATTGTCAGCAAACATTCAAAACGGGAAATGAAATTTAATTTACGGAGTTAACAATTCACTGATTTTTCTGTTTATGGGGGATCTCTATAAATGATATTCTCTGGAACTGTCTGTAAGATACATTCTGCTCCCAGCCCTCTCTGAAGATGATGCTCTTCACTAGAGTTCTGGTTTTTGCATAAATCTTAACTCTTAAATTCACATCTTTGTTTCCATCAACTTTTTAAATATGAAGAAGAGGTCGGCTTTTACAGATCTGTCACCCACACTGTCAGGAAGCCTTTGAGCATGATGAGGAAACTGAGTTTAAGAGAAATAAAGTGATTTCTCCCAATGTTACACAATAGCAGGGGTGGCTCCTGGGGAAAGAAATGGCAACCCACTCCTGTAGTCTTGTCTGAAAGAGTGCATGAGCGAGGAGTCTGGTGGGCTATAGTGCACGGGGTCATAGAGCCAGACACGGCTGAGCACAGGGCACCACAGCACAGCAGGGGCAGCTGGTACTACCTGCACAGGTCTCTCCCTCCTTCAGATTTGCCCTCTGGCTTACCTATCCTCAATGATGCACTAAGCCCACAATTAGGAAGTACTTGTCTTCAGTAGGTATATTCCTCCTAGATATACAAATGGCTTTTATTAGACCAATGTACATATTATATATCAGCACTATCAAAATGGTATCAAAGTAAACTGGAAAATTGTCTTTCACCTATTTCTGTCCCTGTGTCTTCCACAATCTATGTCCAAATAAAAATTGTAACTAGCTCCATCAGCTTTAGGGTATATTTCTGTGTCACAGTATTTTAACTCCTTCACAACAGTTGAGCATTCTTCAAGTTACCAGCTCATCTGCTAGCACAACAGAGAGAGAATACCATGGTGGTAGGTGTTCACTTTGTCTAAGTCACACTGGTCAGTTTCAGCCACAGAAACTCAGAATCAGAAGGGACCTAAAAGCTAAACATTGTGGATTACAACTTTAACAGGTTCTGAGATCTTACTGATCTGAGTCCCAATTCAAGCTTCATCACGCTTAAGCAATTAAATTGTACAGGTAAATCTAAGTCTCAATTTCTTCCTCTATGAAATTAAGACAATAATAGTTCTCAACACATAGTGATATTGAAAGGATTAATAGCTCATAAGGTTATGTAAAGGAGCCTTCCCTTTCTTACATTTCATGTTCGGTTTAAATGTCAGCTCCTCTGAAAGTTCTCCCATAATTACCTTGTTTAAATTGGGCTTTCCGCTATTCTTTTTAACCTATCATCCTGTTTATCTTCTTTATAATATAATCTATGATAAATGACTTTGTTCATCTGCTCATTAGTTTACCCTCTGTTTGCCCCACAAATCCATAAGCTTTGTGGAGTCTGGGTCTGTCTGTATCCTCAAAACCAAGCACAATCCTAGATAATTCTTCCCATGAAACAAATATTAACAAATGAATAGTGTGTATTGGTCAATTAATATGCGTTTACAATTATTATAAAGCTGCATATTTCATGTAAATGTTATCCTTTTCTGTTATGGAAATTCATCCATTTCAAACAACCTGAGATTTAATTTTTACATGTTTGAAAGACATAAAAACCTAGACAAAATTATTATAGAACTGGAAAGTTTGATTAGGAAAAAAGAACCACATTACTAAAAACAGTATATAACCCTTTAGTACTTAAAATATATCCAAAACAACCTTACTAAGGGCTTATCCATCACTGCTTAATGACCTCTAGTAACAGTAAGGATATGATCTTATGACACAGTCCTATCCATGTTTAGACTGCTCAGATTATTAGAAAAATTTTCTTTATGTTGAATAGAAATCAGCATCCTGAAAGCAAGTGTTCATTGGGAACATGTCAATCCCTAAGAATGCACAGCACATTTTTAATTTCAAATTAGCCCCTAATCAAAATAAAGACACCTTTCAAATACTCCTTGATTTTTCTCTTCTCCAGGTTAATTAAATCCACTTCAGTCAAGTTTAATCACACATCCATATTTGTATTTATCTTCTTAGGACAGGTTCAGAAGATATGGTCAAACACTCAGAATCATAACTTCGTGAAGATATTAAAGGAAAACATTTTATTTGTATAATTATTTCTAAGACCACAAAGCATTTTCACATTCTTAGGTGACAGCAGCTTGGTTTTGAACTCCTTTATGCATTGGTTTATGGAGACTCAGAAACAGTTCTGGGCTAAGTATAAAGATTTTTCTATTATTTTTGTAGTGAGAAAGGCATACAATTATTTCCCCCATGCTAATAGGGTATACTGCATTTAGATTTTTCCAAATCCATAAGTAGCTAGTTTCCTGTTTACTTCTAACATTCATTCATTTATCTCAGACAAGCCCACACATACATAGGACACTTAGACCTTTGTGGTAGGCAGAATAATGTACCCCTCCCAAAATGTCCACATCCTAATTTGTTAAATTATATAGCAAATATTTCTTTTGCACATATAATTTACGTTAAAAACTTTGAAATGAGGAGATTATGTTAGATTATCCAGGTAGGCCCAATCTAATAAAAAATGAGAAAAAGTGAAAGTGTTAGGTGCTCAGTCAAGTCCAACTCTGCAATTCCATGCACTGTATCCTGCCAGGCTCCTCTGTCCATGGAATTCTCCAGGTAAGAATACTAGATTGGGTAGCCATCCCCTTCTCCGGGGGATCTTCTTGACCCAGGGATGGAACCTGGTTCTCCTGCATCACAGGCAGATTCTTTACCATCTGAGACACCAGGGAATCAAATCAAATGAGTCCTTAAAAGTGGAAGAGAATGTATATATATAGCTGATTCACTTTGTTGTACAGCAGAAACTAACACAGCATTGTAAAGTGATCATACTCCAATGAAAAGGTAAATCAAGTAATAAATTCTTTTTAAAAAGTGGAAGAGAAGGGCAGAAGAATGGATTGGAGAGATTCAAACGTGAGAAGGAATTGACCGGCTAACACTGGCTTTGAAGATAGAGAAAGCCATGAGCCAAGGCATATGAATGGCTCATGAAGTGCAAATGACCCTCAGCTGACAGCCAGCAAGGACAGGAATTTCAGTCCCACAACTGCAAGGAACTAAATTTTGTTAGCAAAGAAATGGATCCTCCCCTAGAACCTTCAGGTAGGAATGCAACCCTCCTGACACATTGATTTTAGCCCAGTGAGACATGTGGTCAGACTTCTGCCATATAGATTGTATGATATTAACATAACTATTTTAAGCCACTAAACTTGTAACATCAGCAAAGGAAAACTAGTAAAATCTGGCTCTTTGTAAATTAGTACCAATGCTCTGATAGATTCAGCAAGAACTGCATTTTTGGAATCATCCAATCTGTGCTATTATATGTGGACATTCTAAAGCCCACTTTTTCATGCTTCCTAAAGATACATGGCACAGCTTCTTATTGAGAAAAAAAAAATCCAAAGTTTGGGAATACTCTTAAGTATTAGTAACTTTGCTGCTAAGTTTGTATATTGCAAAGCAATTTTATTTTCAGTTTTGGGGGAAAAGGTAGATATATGTAATTCAACACTTAAGAACAATAAATTAACCTCCTCTGTTCCTCTGTCCCCCTCATGTCTTTCTTCTCATTCCCCTTTCTTTCCTCTTTACACCCAACACAACATTATATATGTTTTCAGATTTTTGGAGTAAAGATTAAAAGTATCATTTTAATTAAAGTGTAATTCATTGTTTAATGAGAATATATTTGTCCCACAGAAAATGACTGACTTTTCTCCTTGCTGGTACAAATGGTGAATAAGCTTATTTCTTCAACCACAGCTATTATCTTTGTAGAGGTGTGTGATCATTGTTTACAACTCCTTTGAAGATATTTGCAATAGAGGAATAAAGTTGCTATTGGTTACAGAACTCCTAAACTCAGTGTTGCCTTAGGATAGTTCCTGGCAGTTCATTAATTCTCTTGTCAAGATTATTTTAAATATGTTTCTGGCACACAATGTAATTCATCAACAAAAGTATACTGCAATGGCAGAATCCTCCTTCCAGCTTGTTTTCTGTCTCTGCTTTTTAAAAAGGCCTCCAGTTTATTAATAATTTTATACTCTTCTTTGGAAAGTTGGTCATCACTCATAGCTTTCATGGCATAGGGAACCAAAAGAAAAAGTCGTATAAATTTTGCAACTCAATGCAAAGGCACTGATATATCAGAGCCTGTATTGGATACAATGGGTGAAGTGGACTCTACAAATCTTAAATGTCATGCGTCTTCTATCAGTATTAAGAAAACATTGTAATATTCATGCAATTAAACAGATATTTATTGAGTAACTACTTATTTCTATACATTGAGCAAAAAGATACAGTGATTCAAATGAAAAAAAATGGTGTTGCCATCTTGGAGATTATAGTTTGGCATTCTTCTCAAAAATAAAGTATTGATGTGTATGAGCATGTGGCATTAGTATTATTCACTCAGTATTTCTAGTTATTCTTTCAGGACTGCACACTCCTACCCCTTTGAAGACAGTTGTAATCATGGATATTGCTTTGTCCATTAACACATGCAGAAAAGTCACAGTAATTTTTAGGGGGAGGATTTAATAGTCATTATACAATACACATGTTCCTGTTTGCCCCCCATGTTCCTGTTTGCCCCCCTCAGCAAATATGGAAGCATGGCCAGCAGTCCTAAATAAGAGCGACAAAGAACAGAACTGATCTCCAATGTGTAGTAAATATACGTGCATACTCAGTCACTCAGTCATGTCCAACTCCGCAACCCCACGGAATGTAGACCACTAGGCTCCGCACTCCATGAAATTTTCCAGGCAAGAATACTGGAATGAGTTGCCATTTCCTACTCCTGGGGATCTTCCCAGCCCAGGGATCAAACCCGTGTCTCTTACATCTCTTGCATTCACAGATGGATTCTTTACTACTGCACCACCTGGGAAGATATATATATATAAAACAAAGGCATATATATACACACACACATATATATAAATATATATATAAAACAAAGGCATATATATATGCCTTTGATATTTAAAGCCACTTACATGTGGGGGTTGTTTTTTACTAAAACTAGTCTAATTAAACTCATAAAGACATTGATATCTAAAAGAAGAATGCTATCATATCAAGATATAAAATGTGTGACCTTGGCTTAATGGACAAAAATAGTGGAAAATTGTTAAAGGTTACAAAAAAAAGATGGTAACTTCTCTTATGTAACAGCAAAGCATTTGGTGAAGATCTCACCTCTTATAAGTTGGCAATCATTTCACAGAACTAGTGAACTTATATCTTTAGGGAAAAATTAGAATATAGAACATAATTCTCTGTGTTGTCTATGTTTAGCAAATCACTAAAGAAAAAAGATGAGCTCAGAAAATAATCAACCCACTTAAAATTAGCAAGAGAATAAAGACAGCCCACAAATTCAAGGACTTTACAGCTTCAAATATGAAAGAAGGAAAACAAGAAGATCTTTGGGGCAAAGTTCATTAAAACTCAGGCTGTAATAGGATCAATCAAGAGTAAGACCAGCACATCTATTGTTAAAAGCCCTGAAGTGATTAAGGTGGTCTTAGAGTAAGAATTCAGCTGCCTAGTAATTCATTTCAATTAGACACTTTGGCTATGAAATTAGAGGCAAGGGGTGTTGTTCTCCCACTGAAACCTAATAAGCTCTGAGTTCCCATAATTCAGCCTAGAGAAAGAAGTAATTGGAGAACGGAACCAAAGAAATGTAGCAAAAGCTAAGAAATACACCCTAAAAAGTACCACTAGAGTAGACAACAGCACACAGAGTCTACCAGATGAGTAAGGAGCCGGCTACGTTTTTCAGACCAAGACTTGAAATTTTAAAAAGAGCCTGGGGGGAAGTAGGTTGAAAAAACCAGCTCATTTCTCCTAGGAGAACATATTTTCCAAGGTACATTTCTGATGCAACCAAGAATGATGATGGGAAAAGAAGAATATTCCAAAAGGACAAACCCAAAGAATGTAAACTGGAAATTCATGAACAGAGGAACCCCTCCAATAGAGTGGAATTATACCCAATCAAAGAACATATCCAGTATTCAGAAGTGTTTATTCCTATCAGTGTTTGATTACTACCTATAAGCTGTGAAAGGGGCATGTGATTTACCCTTTGAATCATAGGTCTCCAGGGTCATAGCCATATTGATGAAGAGACTACAGGGTCTCTTTTAGGGTCTAAGACTCTGAGTTCAACATGGTAACTGGATGCCTGTTCTGGGTTGTCTACTTTAGGGAGTGAATGCGTTCTGCAAGGAAATGATAGTCTGTATTAGTTAGGGTTCTCCAGAGAAACAGACCAGCTGGATATGTGTTTGTGTGTTTATTTATTATCCTCTTGGGCCATGTAAATTTTACCTTTCTCCATATTCACCTTGGTACTCTGTCTGCCTGAGGATTGCCCTGCCTGTTAGAAGTTGAACTAATGCCTTGGAATGTCATTGGATATCATCTTCTACCCATTCAAACAAGATCTCTTTTATGTGAATAACTTGTTCTGTCAGGAATATTTGCAATTCCAGTCCACAGGCACCATTTTTTTTCCTGTTCAGAAGAGGCTGACCTTTAAGACTTTCAACTGGTTGAATGAGGCCTACCCACATTATGCAAAATACTCTGTTTCACTCCAAGTCTACTCATTTAAACGTTACTCTCAACCAAAAGTCACCTTTAGAGAAAACAACCAGATTATTATCTGACCAAGTATCTAGATATTGTGGCCCAGTTAAGTTGACACATAGCATTAACTACCAGAGTTATTTGAGTATTTGGTGATGAGAGAGAGGTACCTCTCACAATATTTAGAGTTTTTTTCCCCTCCTGTGTACCTTCTTCATATTTCTTTCTCAGACTTGGTTCTTCCTGCCATCCCCTTTCACTTATATCAATAAGTACCCTTGTCACTAACTTGAGTCCACCCAATTTCATCTTCCTATCCCTAAACTCCCATGAAGTTTCATGACACTCATGAAATTAGGTGACTTGCTATGAGTAGTGAAATTAGACCAGATATATTATATGTGCTTTGTTCCTTCCTCTTGGTAACCACAAATGCTCCAGAGAGGATTGGCTACCTCACCAGGATCCTGGAGAGAAAACAGTCAGGAGCAGAGCTCTTGGCTAATAAGCAATTATTACATGATTTATGCAACAAAGAACCATTGCTGCTTTTAAACCATGAGGTGGTTGGGTTATTTGTTCCACAGCATTTTGTAGCCCATTTTGCATTACAATGATACATAACAAAAGAAACAATTATCTTAGAGTATAGCATTTGGGTTTGGACAAACTGATGTTGAATTTTGAGACTATCCCTTTCAAGCTGTGTGACTCTTGTCAAAGTTACTCAGTTTCTATAATTATTGATTTTTATCATCTGTAAATCAGAGATAATTTTACATTTCTTGAACTTTTAATTTGTGACAGGCATTACTCAGGAACTGGGAAAATAAATATGGATAAAGTGGATTCTGAAATAAAACTTGCATATCTCTTGACAAAAAGAATGTAACATCAGTGAATTCTTGGTCCACCACTTCAAATGTCATAGATAGTCAATGTATGTTCTTGATTTCTTTTGAGTTCTTACTTTAATGTAGAAAGATTTCAACCTTTACAGGTACAGTGCTGTTACCACCTGCTAACAGGTGGCTTAAAAAAGAAAGTGAAAGCCTAAGTTGTTTTTCCTTTAATCAACATAGACGCCAAGAACCAGTCAGACTGGAGTTTCACTAAATTGCATGTTTTCTTTGGCATTCAGTAGAAATGCCAAATTCATCACAAGTCTCCAGGAGAAGTGATTACTTTCCAGCAGGCAGTGATCATTACTGGAGAGAATGCCTTCCCTCCTTCTTCCTTATTACCCCCATGTGCTATAGTATGTTGTCTCCTCTTGGCTTGTTCTCAGTAAACATGATCAAGATGAGGACATAGGTGCACAATTAATAAAAGAAAAAAATAGTCAATGAATGTATGAAAAATCCTAATGCTTATTAAGGATGAATAAAGAAAATAAAAATAATAACTGAAGAGCATTGTCATATACCACTGGATGTTTGTGCTGCCCCAAATTCATTTGTTGAAACCTAATCCCCAGTGTGATGGTATGTGGAGGTGGACCTTTCAGAGGTGCTCAAATCATGAGGTTAGAGCCCTCATGATGGGATCAGCACCCTTATTAGAGACCCCAGAGAGCTTTCTCTCACCTTCTACCATGAGAAGACACAAAGAAAAGAAGGCTATCTTTGGGCCAAGAGGTGGGGGCTCACCAGACACCCAATCTGTCGGCCTCTTTGTCTTGGACTTACGGCCTCCAGAATAATGAGAAATAAATATTTGCTGTTTAAACCACCCAGTCTATTGTACTTCACTACAGCAGCCCAAATGGACTAAGACAGCATCCTTCAGACTGGTAATATTATTAAAATAATAAATATTTTTGAAAATACTCCGTCACTTTCTTACATTGTTAATTTTTTTAGACATAGCAAGGATGTAAAACCCTCAAGTTATGTGTGATTGCTACTCCAATATTTTATTTTGGGGAATTGATTGTGCTAAAATAGTGAAGGTTATTGATTAAAAAGTTATGAGCAGGGAGAAATTCCCTGATTGTCCAGTGGTTAGGACTCTGTGCTTCCACTGCAGTAGTACAGGTTTGATCCCTGGTCAGGGAACTAAGATCCTATATGCCACATTATGCAGCCAAAAAGAAAAAAAAAAGTTATGAGCATGTTCATCCTGGCACTTTCCTGACAATATAACTTTGGATATAATATACTATTAACTCTAGAATATTAGATAAATAAATCAAGATAGATGTCTGCAAAGAAGTACCACACAAACTATAAAACAGAATTATGCACCTATCTACTAAGAATATTTATAATAAATACACAATTGAAATATGTGCATAGAAATAGCATTTGCATGCATCTGTGCATCCATGATAATGAAGGTTACATTCGGCAAGGGAATAGCATGAGTGTTCATGATCTTAAGGATGTTCTGTGTACTCTCTGATATTTTTAAAATGAGTATGCATCGTTATTTTATAAATAAAAAATAAAATAAATAAAATTAGTAAAAAAATAAGCAAATTTTGGTAAAAATAAAACCTAGCTTGTAGTTATATTACAACAGGCCCTGACCATGAGAATATATCACCAAACATCTAGTCCCTACTAAAGTAAGAAAACATGTATCTGCTAATGGCTAATCAATTTGTGTCACCAATAATAACCATAAATGATTTTTTAAGTTGCCGAGAAAGCTCTGTTGAGTACACAATGACATGCTAGATTCTTCCAAGAGTAGCAAGAATGCAAAATATACATGTCAATGCTGAACATGCTGAATTAAAAATGAAAGAATTCCAGCCCTTTTCTCTTTGAAATGATTCATTAGATGGATGATTTTCCTAACATGTTATTAAAATCTCTTCAGGCAGTCAAAAATGGATTAATAGCAAAGGGCATATTGATTAAAACATAATTTCTATTATTATAAGTAAATGATGTCCTTGCCTGCAAGTGGGAAGTACTCAGAGGCTTCTTTTTTCTTTGACATATTATCGTTCACTTTAGTGTTCCACACAGAACTTGACTTCTGCTAAATTATTGGGAGGACAGGTATATGTATCAGGCCACTATATAATTATTTTTAAACAGATGATGTTATCTCATAGGGAGGAAAAACTCTTTATTCATTTTTAATACTTTTTCCTAAGGAATCAATGTAAACATTTTTCTCTTTATAAACTGATTCAAAGTACACTTGACTTCAAACATTATTTAAAAGTTCAAAAAGGAATTGTAAAACAAATATTTTCTTAAAAACACTGTAACTCAAGCAATTAAATTAACCAGTTTCTTTTTATTTCACTAAATTTTATGGCATTTTTTAGTAAATGAGTGTAGTAAATATGGTGGAGACCAAGATGATAAAGAACAAGAGGTTTGGAGAGAACTGGCCACTTAGCTGACTTTAGTAGCAATTTTCTTGGTTTAAACCATAAAGGACTTCCAGACAGCATGTAAGTGAGAAGACATAATCTTTCTTTCAGAATTCACTGTCAAAGACACTATGGAGAACAGTATGAAGATTTCTTAAAAAACTAGAAATAAAACTACCATATGACCCAACAATCCCACCACTGGTCATATAGCCATGAGAAAACTGTAATTCAAAGGACACATGTACCTCAGTGTTCTCTGCAGCGTTATTTATAACAGCCAGGACATAAAAGCAACGTAGACATCCACTGACAGATGAATGGATAAAGAAGTTGTGGTACATGTTTACTAAAAAGGAGCAAATGTGAATCATTTGAACTGAAGTGGGCGAACCTAGAGCTTGTTACAAAGAATGACATCAGAAAGAGAAAAACAAATATCGTATATTAATGCATATATATGGAATCTAGAAAAGTGGTACCGATGAACCTATTTGTAGGGCAGGAATAGGGATTCAGAGAAAATGGACTTGTGGACACAGTGAGGGAAGGAGAGGTAGATTGAGAAAGCAGCATTGACATATACACACCACGTAAAATAGATAAAGCTGCTATATAACACAGGGAACCCCACCCAGAGCTCTGTGACTACACAGACGGGTGGGAGGGAGGCTCAAGAGGAAGGAGGTGTATGTGTATATATGTATGTATATACACACACACACACACACACACACACACACACATTATATATAGTTGTGGCTGATTCACATTGTTGAACAGCGGAGCAAAACACTATAAAACAACTACCCTTCAATTAAAAAATAAATAATAAAAAAGAATTGACTGTCATTCATACACACATAATATCACCAATGTTTGATAATCTGATTTCAGAAATTAAAATATTAAGATATCATGGACTATTGTACATATCACATAAAAGAAAAACATGCTGAAAATCATACTATTTTATACTTAAAATGTGTTAGAAAATTTGGAAAAAATGTACATCTTAAAACTAATGAAATTTGCTAGTCCCTTATATGGAAATAGGTACAGAAAGAATTCCATTAGAACTATGTATACACATGTGCACATAACATACAATAAATAGATAATTCTAATTACTGAAATTAAAGGATCATAAATACAAAGCACATATATCATGATTCAGGGTTTTTAAATTATTATATTAATGATTTAAAATGGTTAATAAAAGGCTATCCCATTATGTCTTTACATTTTTATTATACGATTGACTGAAATATTTCATCAAAGGTAAAAAAAGATGTGGTCAGAGCAATATTAGATGACCTATTAGATGACCTTTCAATATTCAAAGTTATTAATTCAACTCACTAGTAATTAAGAACTAGTAAACACTTTGTTAAGAATTATGAGGGCTAAGGAAATGCCAAGTTAATTGTCCTGAGCTCTAGAAGTTGAGGCTCTGATTAAATGATGAGGCATATGCACGGTTAACTGTAAGTGAGATAGATTAAGATACAGAGGATATGAGAGGAGTATTTGAAATGTGGTCATGAATTGAATACAGAGGGAGCTATTTTGGTTAGTTGTTTTGGTAAGAGTAATTTAAGCAGTGCTTGAAGCAAAATTTTAACACTCAGGTAGAGAGTGGGAAGTGAAAGGGTAGCTAAAATTAGCTCATTTAATTATTGAGCCCCTACCATTTTAGATATTGTGCTAGGTGCTGGAAATATACTGTACTACAAAAATAAAAATAGCCCCTTCTTTTGTTGAAATTACCATGAATTGGCAAAGAACATTGACTGCTCTAGAGAGACTTCAAAGGGTACAAGGGGCTAAGTGAGGGTAAAAATAAGATGGTAGTGAGATGAAAGAGGGTTGTTTTGTTTTGAGTTTGGTAGGTTGAATTTTTTCCAAGATAAGGGGCATAAAAGCATGATTTTTTTTTTTTTTGGCCTGTGTAGAAGAAATAAGAAAAATGGAGAAATAAAAAACAGAAAGGAATAGCTGATTTAACAAAGTTCATAAAAAATGGAAACTGTTAGGATTAAAATGTAATATATATACAAAGCTATTTTGGGAAACAGGAAATAGACTATAAAAATATAGATAATACAGTGATATTTTAAGGTCTAAAGAAGAAAAATTCAATGATGTTCATATCAGATAGCTTCATCTTTTCTAGAAGGCAAGAGGCTGTTTTATCTGAAACTGAGACAATCTGGGGAATATCTGAGCCCAAAAAGAATAGAGATTTTGAAAAACCGTAAAAGGGCTGGAACATTTAACATGGCCAAATTCCACTCAGAACCATGCAGGGTCAGACAGTCTGAAAATGTGGACCATCTATGATACATCAGCAGATAAGCATGATCCTTGTCTGCATGGAGCATTTGATTTGGTGAAAGATACATACAACAATCTAATAACTACACAAATAAATACTACCTTGACAACTGGCAAGGTAAATATGGTGGAGACCAAGATGATAAAGAACAAGAGGTTTGGAGAGAACTGGCCACTCAGCTGACTTTAGATACAGGAAGACACATAAAACCACATGTGGTGTCTGAGGGGCCAGACTGACAGAGGAAGATAAAAGGAGGATAAAGAACGGGTTAGAGGGACTTCCCTGGTGACCCAGTGACTGAGACTTTGCCTTCCAATGAAGCATGTGCAGGTTCTGTCTCTAGACGAGGAGGTAAGATCCCACATGCCTCGTGGCCAGAAAACCAAAACATACAATAGAAACAGCATTGTAACAAACTCAATAAAAATTTTTAAAATTGTCCACATTAAAAAAAAAAAAATCTTAAAAAAAAATTAAAAAGAATGGGTTACATAGGCTTCAGGGAGCAGAAGCGGGAATAGATGCAGCTGTGGTCAGAAAGCAGGCTTTCAAAGTTTTACTAGAAGCAGAACAGTTATGAGAGACAGTAATGCCTGGCAAAAATGGAATGGATATCCTTTAAGGAGAAATGAAGCCCTTTTCACAGGTACACACACAAAACCCACTCTCACCAATGAGAACTTGTCTATGCCAAGGATCCAGCAATTAGACACATTAATTCACTATATACTTGAATGCACTTTAAACCATATGCAAGACACTTTTTATCTCCACCTCCTTTTTTTTTTTTTTAAGCTGTTAACATTGTACTCACATACATTCAGTGTGTCAGATGTTTCAGCCTATTTGGCCCCACTCTCCCTGGGTGATCTTGCAGCTTCACAATACAGGGAATCATTTCTAGGAAAGAGATAAAATGAAAATACATTACATTTAAGGAAGTTAGAAAATAGCCCAAGCAAAATTATTTGAAATTAAAATCTACCTAATGGAGTAACCTACAGGGAACAATTTTTATTTTTCCAAGGGTACATTCATTATACAATATGTCATGCTTGAGGCTTTTCCAAGACTATAAAAGGCTTTTTAAAAAATGATAGTAATTATAATATTTGGTTCTGGATAAATATCTCACTTTATCAAATTTTTCTTTCTACTGGACTTGTTCAGCAAGGCTTTCCATAAAGGCAAAAAAATGTGTCTACTGCTGTTTTACCCCCATTTCACTCTTCACAATCTCTCTCATTCAAATGAGTTTACGCCTCATCCCTGAACTTACTTTGCTTTTTCATCCCTCTGTGGTATTTCTCACTTTATCTTATCTGCCTGAAATGTCATTATTCTTTTTCCCATTTCCATTGCCTACCCAACAAACTTAGTCACTCTTTAATACCCAGCTCAAATATGACCTTTGTCCCTTCTGAAGCTGCCTATCAACATAAACTTCTACCTCATCTATCTAGAGTCCCACAGACTATTGATTATCATTCATTATGAGACTTACAATGAATGTCCCTAACTCTATCTCCCTTCCTTTGAGTTTTAAAGATAGAGACAATGTTTTATCTGTGAATGTTTTGGCTGTTGCTTTTTTTTTTTTTTTTTTTTTGTCTACAATCACCATCATTCCTGTGCATACAATGGACATTGAAATATAAGGGATCATTTTTCCTTAGTCTATCTCAGTATAAATCAGACATTAGTAAGGCTGTAGTTAAGGCCTCACAAGTTTGCTAAGTCACTTCAGTCGTCTCTGACTCTTTGTGAACATATGGACTGTAGCCCACCAGGCTCTTCTGTTCATGGCATTCTCCAGGCAAGAATATTGGAGTGGGTCGCATGACCTCTTCCAGGGGATCTTCCCAACCCAGGGATCAAACTCATGACTCTTGTCTCGTATATCTCCTACATTGACAGGCAGGTTCTTTACCACTAGCACCATCTGGGAAGCCCAGTTAAGGCCTTATTCTATACTAATTTGATACTTCTTGTCAATTAAAACATCCTTCTAAAAATCTGGCCTCCAAAACATCATTCTCTCCAGTTTTCCTGCTTCAATGGATTATACTTTCTTAATCTCCTCTGAAGATTTCTCATTTCCCCAGATTTGTAATAATACAATGCACCATGGCTTACATTTTGAACTTCTCCTGTTTTCTATTAGACTAACTCCCTTCTAGATCCAATCCAGGCTTATAATTTTAAATATCATCCTTACATCTGGGATTGTCAAATTTCTATTTCAGTGCCAACCTCTGACTGAGTGCTGTGGTTACAAGCAACTGTCTATTTGATAGACCCAGTTTGAGTTCTGATAGCTTCTCTGGTATCTTGGATGGTAAAGAATCTACCTGCAATGCAGGAGACCTGAGTTTGATCCCTGGGTCAGGAAGATCTCCTGGAGAAGGGAATGACAACCCACTCCTGTATGCTTGCTGGAGAATTCCATGGACAGAGGAGCCTGGTGTGCAACAGTACACTGGGTCCCAAAGAGTTGGACACTCACACACACAGGCAACTTAAAATTAGCATTACTGAGCTTCCTTTTGCTACCAATTTACTCTCCCTACAGTTCTTCTCATAGAAGTATAATTACATCCTACCATTTTCTCAATCCAAAAAAATTGACTCTACTCTTTCTCCTATATTCCATATCAAGTATATTAAAAAATCCCATTGGTGCTAACTTCAAAAATGTCTCAAAAATGTATCTAAAGTATGACTCATTTCTCCATCTCCATTTCTAACATAGTGGTCCAAGCCACTACAAGTTGTTAAGTTTCATTGCAATGGAGACCTACTATACTCTCCCCCTTCCTTTTGCCTACTGTCCAAATAGCAACTAGATCGATTATATTGAAAGATAAATCAGATTATGGCTTTTGTTTGCTCAAGTTTCCAGTAGCTCCCATCTCATTCTAATAAAAGGCCAAATCTCTAAAAAAAAAAAAAAAGAAAGAAAGAAACTAATGAAGTCCTATACAAGTTAGGTTTTCCCTGGTGGCTCAGATGGTAAAGAGTCTGCCTGCAGTGTGGGAGACCTGGGTTCGATTCCTGGGTCGGGAAGATCCCCTGGAGAAGGAAATGGCAAACCACTCCAGTACTCTTGCATGGAAAATCCCATGGACAGAGGAGCCTAGCAGGCTATAGCCCATGGGGTCGCAAAGAGTTGGACATGATCAAGCAACTTCAGTATACAAGTTAGCATACTAGCTCTCAGATCTCTCTTCCTTTTTCTTTCTTTCTTTTTTTTTTTTTTTAATTGAAGTATAGTTGACTTACATTGATTCAGGTATACAGCTTCCCTGGTGACTCAGTCAGCAACAAATCTGCCTACAATACAGGAGATCGGATTTCTATCCCTGAGTCAGGAAGATCCCCTGGAGAAGGGAATGGCAATCTATTCCAGTATTCTTGCCTGGGGAATTCCATGGGCAGAGGAGACTAGTGGGCTACAGTCCATGGGGTCACAAAGAGTTGGACATGACTGAGCGACTAACACCTTCCCACTTTCCCAGGTATACAGGAAAGGGGTTCATTGTGAGTGTGTAATATACTGAATACAGTTCCTTGTGCTATACAGTTGGTCCTTGTTGTTTATCTACTTTATATATAAAAGTGTGCATCTGTTAATCCCACATTCCTAATTTATCCTTCCCCACCCTTTCCCCTTTGGTAACCACGTTTGTTTTCTATCACACTTCTGTTCCTCTTTATTCTGCTCCCACCGCAATGACCTCCCAGTTGTTGCTCAAATATCCCAGCACGTTTCACCCTCTAGACTTTGCTTCTTCTGTTACTCTTCCCTGAAATACCTTCTGCAGATCCAGGCGAACCTATTCCAAAGCTCCATTGAGTATTTACTGGAATTTAGTCCTTTTCTTAGTGAAGGCTTTCCAGGCTACCCTATTTAAAAGATACCCTATCCCTGACACTTCTATCCTTATTTTGTCCTTAATTTTCTCCAAAGCACTTGTTCCACCTAGGATACTATGTCTTTCACATAGAATTTCTAAAAATCATTCCTCTGATCCCATCAAGCAAGGATACTCCATGAAACGGGAATATTTTCATTGATTTGTGCACCGCTGTATTTCTAGTGTCTAGAATTATGGCTGGCACATGGTAGGGGATTAAATCTATTTTGTTGAATGTGTTTATTCTTCTGACATGAGAGAAACTAGGTTCCAGTTCCTGTTCTACCACGTTTTGGTAATCTAAGTTCATTCAAACTGAGTCTCAGATCCTTAGCTATAAAACTAGTATAGTAATATCTTCTCAGTCACTTTCCCAAGGGAGCTGAGTAAATAAAATGGGAAAGTCAGTACAAATATTATTTGAGTATCAAAAGGTATGAAACAAGATGTGACAACTTGATTATATAACATAGTTGAGGCTTACCTCAATCCTGACACAATTGTGTATTGTATTACACTTTACACACACAACTTAGTTTCAGCGATTTTTGGAGATCTGACTTAGTTCATAAAGCCAAACTGTGCTGAACTCAGCACAAAAATTGGATATTTTGATCCTAAAGTTGGCCATTTTCTACCACAATAACTATTATTAACACCTAAAAATAAGCAATTTATATTTTCCTGATTCATAGGGTCAGAAAAACATATCTGGTATATATAATATCTAGCAGTTTTGACCACTTACTGTACACAGCATACTACCCTAAGTGATTGCCTGTATTATTTTATTTAGTTTTCAAATAATGCTGCATGGTTGCAGCTGTAAATAACTACATGTAAAAATGGGAAAAACAGGCATAGAGAGATTAAGTGATTTGCCCAAGGACACACATCTAGTAAGTGGTGAAACTGCAATGTTAACTAGGCACATCTGTGACACAAAACTATTTTTAATTCAAAATAAATGATTCTTTTTTCCAGTTTCATTGACACACAATTGACATAAAACATTATATATATTTAAAGTGTACAACATTATGCTTTGATATATGTACATATTGCCACAATATATATCATTATCACAATGAATTTAACTAACATCCATCGCTTCACATTGTGGCTGCTTTTCTTGTTATGAGAACTTTAAACATTTACTCTCTTAGCAACTTTCAAGTACACAATGCTGTATTTTTAACTATAGTTATCATGCTTTCGTTCTTGAAATATATCTTTTGCAGCCAATTCAGCGGAGTTCCCAAAAACCAGTCAGTCACTTTTATACCTAACTGAAAATGTTTAGTATCTATAAGCCGAATAATGAGTTATAAAACAGAGTAACTGATAGCAGTATTACAACAGTATTCTTTAGGATCTTGTTATTTTACAGTATCTAGTTATTTGAGACAGACTAGTTACTCTCTCCAGTAATTCTCTCTTCTTTGTAATTGCCTCTGTGAACTGATTCATTGTAACGTTAGAGAGTAATAGCAGTAATTCACTCTGTGATTACCAAGAACCAATAAAATAGTTATGACAAATATCAATCTAATTGGAAGTACCACTGCTAGAGTCACTTAAAAGGAATCACTTGAGAATGTTCTATCAGTAGCAATCGTGCATTAGCAGAAGGCAGTGAAGATGAATGATCAGGCCCAGGTCCTCTCCCAGTGCTGACAGCTCATTTCCTTCTGATAAACAGCTATTCTGTCAGGAAAAAAAAACTTAATCTCCCTCTGACCTTTCTTCATTGGTTGAGAGCACTACAATGATTCTGAATTGTCACAGAAATAAGTTCTAAAAGAAGGGTGGAGAAATCCTATAGATAATTCACTTTACTTGACAACATACTAGGAAATAATTTTAGAATATGGTTATTCCACATCAAGTAGAGACTTGATTCAAATCATTATCACTATGATAAAAATCGCAGCAGTAGACACACCATGTTGTACATACACAATGCGTTTGGTGTTATGGCTAGCACATTACATGATTTATTTTGATTCTATGTTGTACAGATTAGTTTGGAAATGCCATTGATTTGATTAGTTTGTGCCAGGTAGGGCATCTTAGATAGATAAATATGTGCACGTGTGCCAAGTCGCTTCAGTCATGTCTGATTCTTTGCAACTCCATGGACAGTACCCCACAGACTCCTCCATCCATGAGATTCTCCAGGCAAGAATACTGGATTGGGTTGCCATGCCCTTCTCCAGGGGAACTTTATGACTCAGGTTGAATCTGTGTCTCCCTGCAACTTTGCAGGCAGATTCTTCACCACTGAGCCACTGGGGAAGCTCAGATACACATGACATTCCCCCAAATATACTTGAGGAAACTGAGGTGTAAAAGTTGTAAGTGATGGCCTCAGAATCACATATTAACAACACAGCTGAAGGACTTTCACCTGGCCATTCATTCATCTCAGATGAATCCATCCACTATTCACAATATCTCATCAGGCTATTCTGCCTCTCACAGACCTCTCAGTTTCTGCTTTTACCTTTAAATGGAGAGAGTTATCTAATTCTATGGCTTTTAAGCTCTTCTCCAACTTGAAAATGCTACAATATAATGATTCTATCTTGCAAATGTATACTTTAAGGCCCAATCGGGAATTGATAAAATCCCACAACTCTGCTGAAGGTGACTGGATGGCAATAGAATTGGAGCAAGTAGAGAAAATATTATCCAGACATAAAAATGATAATCTCATAACTGCATAATGTTATATAAGCATGCTCATGATATAATATTGCATGAAAGAAAGAAATTTCAAAATAGCACATTTTCTAAAATTATACACACACATGTGTCCACATACAAGGATGAAATAGAAGAACACAGAACAATTTTCTCATGATTTGTTGAGCATGATGTAAGAGTAAGTGACACATTCATTTTCAACATTAATGTTTTTTCAAAATTATTTGTGATCTGAATTTTGAAAGTGAGGCTTAATTTAAAAACAGATGGCATAAAGACAATTCTGAAATTCAGAGATACTGTGATTTTGGTATTCACAAAAATTATCTCCTCAGTGTTTGTCATAAATGACTCTTAAGAGTCACATTCAAACTGTATATCTTTTTACACAAACATAAATCCTAGCATCCACACCAGTTAGTAATTTATCTTAAATATTCATTTTTCCTTAGAGATCAACCTGCTGTGTGTAAAGAATAGATAGCTTGAAAAATGAAAAATGTCTTTATTTATTCATTTTGCTGACTGTTTTAGGTACTATTTTAAGATCTGGGAATGCAACAGTTGTAACTAACTTTGGGTCTTGTAACAGTCCAGAGCTTAAAGTTAACTCTATGAAAAGGGAAAATATTTAAGGAAGTATCTAAAACAAATTTGGTCCCTTAGTCCTCACTGGAAATTCAGTAAAGTGAAGAAAGTTTACAGTCTTATTCCTATGGAAGCTTTCTCAGCAAATGTTTATAAGAAAAAAAAAAAATGTCACTGAAAATAATTTAGAAATAATTTTCCAACTATACTCCCTTTACTCAACCATCTAGCCATCAGAATATCTGTTTCAGTAGAAGGAAAATATCATGAATAATATGAAGTCTGCCACCAGATCTTCAGCACCAAGGATAGCACCTCTGCTGCCTCCTTGAGGATCCAAATCAGCAATTCTGCCCATGTCACATTCCAGATTACCTTGCTATAAAAATAAGTCAGATTTGGCTCTCATGGGCATTAGTCCAGGTGGCTAGTTATAGTCATCTAAAAAGCACCTACTATGTATCAGACATAATACAAACTATTATTTTAATCTCATATTACCACACAGCACCATCACTTTTTTCCTCTAAATTCACCTCACTGTGCCTCAGTTTCCCCATTTATAAAACTGGTAATAATGATACTTAGTTACTGGAGTTGTTGTAAAAAGTGAATTCCTAGTATAAATAAAGTTCCCATGAAAGAGCCTAGATTTACAGTATGTAACATATAAGCATGTGATAATAGACTATTACTTGAAGCTCTTGGTAACACTTTGAAATAGATATTATTTTACAGAAGAGAAGGTAGATGCAGGGTAGCTAAACAATTTGACAAAAATCCCATGGTTCATACGTTGCTGAGCCACTGATTTTAGAAATGTTTCTCCAATCTTCTCTTTCTTCTGTCCATATCCTCGCTAAGATTCTTAAATCAGATCTTAACCATTTCTCACTTAGACTTTTCAGTAACTAGCTTCTAAGTCTCCCCTTTTCTAGTTTCATATGCCATCCTGTACATTTTTTATACTGTCTACTTCTGACATGTTTTTAAAGCATATATCCAATTACATTATTTTCCTTTGTGTAGATGCCAAATGACTATTGCCTCTAGAATAAACTGCAAATCTCTTAGAAGAATATTGTATGTTTTCAACTTAATAGACTACTCTTCAAAGTTTATGGGACTTCCTTGATAGCTCAGTTGGTAAAGAATCTGCCTGTAATGCAGGAGACGCCAGTTTGATTCCTGGGTTGGGAAGATCCACTGGAGAAGGGATAGTCTACCCACTCCAGTATTCTTGGGATCAGCTGGGAAAGAATACACCTGCAATGCAGGAGAACTGGGTTCGATGCCTGGGTTGGGAATATCCTCTGGAGAGGGGAAAGGCTACCTACTCTAGTTTTCTGGCCTGGATAATTCCACGGACTGTATAGTCCATGGAGTCACAAAGAGTCGGACACAACTGAGTGACTTTTACTTTCAAAGTTTATAGTCAAAACCCTAGACAACTGAACTGAAATTAGATCATCCAAAAATTAGGCAGATTTGGGCTAAAGCCACTGAAGATCCAGCTACCAGTTGTACAATCACTTCCAAGTTGTTTTACTTTTCTGATTCTTTGTATCTCGTTTGGAAATGGGGATGATAGCATTTAAGACATAATTTTTGGTACACATAATAGACTCTCAGAGTAAATGACATTCGTTATTATCATTATCTATAGTACAAGAACAAGGAAAAACATATGTAGGAAATTATTCATGAAAAATTCTGAAAGAGATACCAAGTAAGAAAAATGGAGTGAAACAAAGTGAAAAATTGTCTGAAGTCAAGCACTGACATAACATTTTAGTTACTGGTCAAATCAGTGAAATTTTATGTGAAGATAAAAGTTAATGATAAATAAAATATTTAATTTTTTTCTTTTTAGCATAACTATCTCAACACCAAAAAAAATAAGTTCTAATGTTGTATGGATCAGAACAGGTTTGTAATGTATTTACCAGTAAGTGATAGTTATGAATAGTAATGGATAGTAATACTCTATATTCTCCTCACTTGAAATAAATCAAGAATTCCTATTTGAATTTATAGCTCTCTAAGAATATGCTTTCCCACTAATGAATAGCCTCATATAGATTTTACACATGCTTATGTTAAATATAGGTTAACTGACAGAATATTTTTAAATGCTCGGAGTGATTAATCAAGACTGCTTCATTTAGTGATGAGAGATATTCAGTGAGATTTCAAGATTTCAAATTTAGTTACATTAAGTTCATAAGCATAAAGTTTGAACTCAAGAAAGTATTCTGGGCCTATAGAAGCTAAATGGCAATACTCTGAAACACAAGCCGAGCATTTCGACCATAAACTAACTCCCAGGTAGCTTCACTTTAATTGACAGTGTTAGCTGAGAAGTAAACACACAGTTTTGCTTGTTTTGACCTAAATAAACTCATGTTAGATAACATCACTGTAGCTCTCATTTATTCAAATGTTCATTAAATACTCACTAAGTATCAAGCAATATGCTAAGCACCAAAAATAAAAAGATTTAATGCAATGTTTTACTGATTTAATTGAATTAGGAGAGAGAAAAGTAAAATAATAAATGCAATATTTTATTTGTGATGGTAGGTGTACAGGATAGAGAAAGGAAACTGCATGGCTATATTTATTCAGATGCATCAAGAAGCGGACACAAAGATGGAAAGAAACATACAGGATATTTATTGGCAAAGTCTGTGAATGATAATGGGGGATTGATCAAGAGAGCTTTCAAACTAGAGCAGAAGTCTGACATGTGTAAAGGAGAATAGAAGGACAGAAGTTTGGACAGAAGATTCTGAAATTACAGCATGTTGTTAAGAAAGTTTCAGCTAAGGCCAATGGGCAGTCCTAGAGCTGCAATTTCCTATTAGCAGAGTCCCATATTTCACAAGAATGGGTCTAAGCTGGTAGCAGTCAATGGCTGGGAGCAGCATTGGCTGGGAGCACCAATGCAATCACAATCTAGCAGCAAAAACCCTGGTGGATACAGAAAGCAGCAGCTAGGGCTGTCAATCAGTTCTTTCCAGCAGCAGACCAAGTGTGACGCTTTGATGGCAGCCACCATGGAGTGGCCAGTTTAACTTGTGGTCCAGGACTTCGAAAAGGGTTTCAAAAGATGAACAGGAAGTCACAGGGTAGACAAGATGGGTAAGTGCATTCAGGCATGAACCAATTGCAGAAAAAAACACATAAAACAACATGCCGATATGGCAGAGTACCAAGCAGTGCATTAGGCTGCAGGATGGACTCAAGGGCATCAATAGGCAGTGCACCAAGAGGTGAGACTAGAGAGGGAGGCAGGACTCCTACAAGGGAGAGCTCAGCCAGTTCTACGAAGATGCTTGGCTTTACTCTGCAGGTAACGTGAAGCCACCAAGGTATTAATGCTGGGCACAGACACTGTGGGGTCTACATTGCAGAACGAGTCCTGGAGGACACAGAATATTCAGATGGAGACATCAAGGAGGTAAAGGAGAAGGAGATGCCAGTAACAAAGACAAGATAGATTCACACAGACCTAGGTCTCAATACTGGCCCCACCATTTCCCAATCATGTGACTATAAGCAAGTCATTTAATGCCCCAGAGACACTATGACTAATTTCCTAAATAAGAAATGACCCACTTAGCTTACTTCATAGTGACAGGAGGATCACAGGTATAAAAGGAATAGGAACACACTTAGGAACTCAGGTGTTGAAAGTAGACATAAACCTACATTCATACTCTGACCTATAGTCATATTTTATATAAAGTTCTGTGATCTTCAGTTTTCTTAAATACAAAATGCCAACAAAATTATGTCTACCTTATGGAGTCATTCCCTATGAGATGAAACTTTGGAAGTCTTAGTTCACTCCTTGTGAGTAGGAAATTCTCAGTGACTAGGTGCTCACTGTTCTTTTAGGTGCTGGGCACACCTGGAATGTTCTGTTCTCACAGAATCTCTACCGGCAGGTGATTTTCTGTCCCTGAGTTTAGAGGAGGAAATTGACATTTGAAGAGTTTAAGTAAGTGACTCACTGTCACACAAGCGACTGTACTGGGTTACGATTCTCGGTTGCCTGACTTCAAAATCCATGTTCTTAACCATGAGTCTCCATGACCCTCCATTCCAGAGCTACAAATGTTCCCTTCTTTCTGCTAAAGAAAATGCAGTTCTAAGAACTCACTTGTTAGCTACAGTTGGGTTCCCTTGTATTACTAGGAGGTTTTAAAGCAGCATTAGGGATCAATGAAACAAAGCTTCTTTGTTGACTCCAAGAGAGGTTTTATTCAGTTTTTAAATGAGACATCAGAGACATTACACAGACAGATAGGGTCTATTACATCATTTGAAATGGGTTTCAGCTGGGGGTGGGGATATAAAAATGATGAAGGCAGTCGTTTTCAAAACTATCTATCTCCCCATATGGAGAACTCTTTAGAATATTCATATAATTGGTCTCTTCATTCTTATGAGGAAAACCTTTCACTCCCAACAAGGGACAGCCTTGATTTGTATAATCAAAACCCATGAAAAACTGACCTACTGTGTCATGTCTACAGAAGTTGGGCACAAGCCCCTGAGGCTTGAAGCCCTCCTTCCTCATCTCTACTTCTAGAGAAAAGAGTGACCTGATTTTACTTCAGGTCCTGATAATATTTTACCAGGCAAAATACATACTTTATTAAGCTTCAGTTTTATCTAAAATAACATTATATTAAGGTTGCCTTAA